>NW_028270163.1:56741505-57341922 GCF_037043375.1 Chiloscyllium plagiosum | reverse complement strand
GACAGGGACAGAGAGACAGAGAGACAGAGAGACAGAGAGACAGAGAGACAGAGTGACAGAGACAAAGAGACAAGGACAGGGACAGGGACAGGGACACAGAGAGACAGAGAGACAGAGGGACAGGGACAGGGACAGGGACAGGGAGACAGGGAGACAGGGAGACAGGGAGACAGGGAGACAGGGAGACAGGGAGCCAGGGACAGGGACAGGGACAGGGACAGGGACAGGGACAGGGACAGGGAGACAGGGACAGGGAGACAGAGAGACAGGGACAGAGACACAGAGACACAGAGACAGAGAGACAGAGAGACAGAGAGACAGAGAGACAGAGACAGGGAGACAGGGAGACAGGGAGACAGGGAGACAGGGAGACAGGGAGACAGGGACAGGGAGACAGGGACAGGGAGACAGGGAGACAGGGAGACAGGGAGACAGGGACAGGGAGACAGGGACAGGGAGACAGGGACAGGGAGACAGGGACAGGGAGACAGGGACAGGGAGACAGGGACAGGGACGGAGACAGGGACAGGGACAGAGACAGAGACAGGGACAGAGACAGGGACAGGGACAGGGACAGGGACAGGGACAGAGACAGGGACAGAGAGACAGAGAGACAGAGAGACAGAGAGACAGAGAGACAGAGTGACAGAGAGACAGACAGAGAGACAGAGACACAGAGAGACAGGGACAGGGACAGGGACAGGGACAGGGACACAGGGAGACAGGGAGCCAGGGACAGGGACAGAGAGACAGAGAGACAGGGACAGAGACACAGAGAGACAGAGACAGGGACAGGGACAGGGACAGGGACAGGGACAGGGACAGGGACAGGGAGACAGGGAGCCAGGGACAGGGACAGGGACAGGGACAGGGACAGGGACAGAGACACAGGGACAGGGACAGGGACAGGGACAGACAGACAGAGACAGAGACAGAGACAGGTACAGGGACAGGGACAGGGACAGGGACAGGGACAGGGACAGAGAGACAGAGAGACAGGGACAGAGAGACAGGGACAGGGAGAGAGAGACAGGGACAGGGACAGGGACAGAGAGACAGAGAGACAGGGACAGAGAGACAGGGACAGGGAGACAGGGACAGGGAGACAGGGACAGGGAGACAGGGACAGGGAGACAGAGACAGAGACAGGGACAGAGACAGGGACAGAGACAGGGACAGAGACAGGGACAGAGACAGGGAGACAGGGACAGAGACAGTGACAGGAACAGAGAGACAGTGACAGGGAGACAGAGAGGCAGAGACAGAGGCAGGGACAGAGACAGGGACAGAGACAGGGACAGAGACAGGGACAGAGACAGGGACAGAGACAGGGAGACAGAGACAGGGAGACAGAGACAGAGAGACAGGGACAGGGAGACAGGGACAGGGAGACAGAGAGACAGAATCAGAGACAGAGACAGGGACAGAGACAGGGAGACAGGGAGACAGGGACAGAGACAGTGACAGGAACAGAGAGACAGCGACAGGAACAGAGAGACAGCGACAGGAACAGAGAGACAGGGACAGGGACAGAGGGAGACAGTGGCAGAGAGAGACAGGGACAGGGATAGAGACAGAGACAGAGACAGGGAGACAAAGAGACAGAGACAGAGAGACAGGAACAGGGACAGGGACAGGGAGATAGTGACAGGGAGATAGTGACAGGGAGATAGTGACAGGGAGATAGTGACAGGGAGATAGTGACAGGGAGATAGTGACAGGGAGATAGTGACAGGGAGATAGTGACAGGGACAGAGACAGAGACAGGGAGACAGGGAGACAGAGACAGAGAGAGACAGAGACAGAGAGAGACAGGGACTGGGAGAGACAGGGAGACAATGACAGGGACAGAGAGAGACAGAGACAGGGACAGAGATTGGGAGACAGTGACAGGGACAGAGACAGAGACAGAGAGACAGGGACAGGGACAGAGAGACAGGGACAGAGACAGAGAGACAGGGACAGAGACAGAGAGACAGGGACAGAAACAGGGACAGGGACAGGGACAGGGACAGGGACAGAGACAGAGACAGAGACAGAGACAGAGACAGAGATAAAGAGTGACAGGGACAGGGACAGCGACAAAGAGAGACAGGGACAGGGACAGGAACAGAGAGAGGCAGGGACAGGGACAGAGACAGGGACAGAGAGACAGGGACAGGGATAGAAACATAGACAGAGTCAGAGACAGGGACAGGGACGGAGAGACAGACAGGGACAGGGACAGGGACAGGGACATGGACAGGGACAGGGACATGGACAGGGACAGGGAAAGGGAAAGGGAGACAGTGACAGGGACAAGGACAGGGACAGGGACAGAGAGACAGGGACAGAGAGACAGGGACAGAGAGACAGGGACAGGGACAGAGAGACAGGGACAGGGACAGAGGGAGACAGGGACAGAGGGAGACAGGGACAGAGGGAGACAGGGACAGGGATAGAGACAGAGAGACAGAGACACAGAGAGAGGGACAGGGAGACAGTGACAGGGACAGAGAGGCAGAGACTGGGACAAGGACAGAGAGACAGAGACTGGGACAGAGACAGAGACAGAGACAAAGAGACAGAGACAGAGACAAAGAGACAGGGACAGGGACAGGGACAGGGAGACAATGACAGGGACAGGGAGACAGGGACAGAGAGAGAGAGACAGGGACAGAGACAGAGAGATAGGGACAGAGACAGAGAGACAGGGACAGAGACAGAGAGACAGGGACAGGGACAGAGACACAGAGACAGGGACACAGTCACAGGGAGACAGAGAGAGACAGGGTCAGAGGCAGAGAGACAGAGACAGAGACAGGGACAGGGTGACAGGGATAGGGACAGGGACAGGGACAGAATGACAGGGACAGAGGGAGACAGGGACAGAGGGAGACAGGGACAGAGGGAGACAGGGACAGGGATAGAGGCAGAGACAGGGACAGAGAGACAGAGACTGGGACAAGGACAGAGAGACAGAGACTAGGACAGGGATAGAGAGACAGAGACTGGGACAGAGACAGAGAGACAGAGAGACAGGGACAGAGAGACAGGGACAGGGACAGGGAGACAATGACAGTGACAGGGACAGGGACAGGGACAGAGAGACAGGGACAGGGACAGGGACAGGGACAGAGACACATAGACAGGGACACAGTCACAGGGAGACAGAGACAGGGAGACAGAGACAGGGAGACAGAGAGACAGGGACAGAGGCAGAGAGACAGAGACAGAGACAGGGACAGGGTGACAGGGATAGGGACAGGGACAGAATGACAGGGAGACAGGGACAGAGGGAGACAGGGACAGGGATAGAGACAGAGAGACAGAGACAGGGACAGGGAGACAGTGACAGGGACAGAGAGACAGAGACTGGGACAAGGACAGAGAGACAGAGACTAGGACAGGGATAGAGAGACAGAGACTGGGACAGAGACACAGAGACAGGGACAGAGAGACAGAGACTGGGACAGAGACACAGAGACAGAGAGACAGGGACAGAGAGACAGGGACAGGGACAGGGACAGGGACAGGGACAGGGACAGGGACAGGGAGACAGTGACAGGGACAGGGAGACAGAGACTGGGACAAGGACAGAGAGACAGAGACTAGGACAGGGACAGAGAGACAGGGACAGAGAGACAGGGACAGGGACAGGGAGACAGTGACAGGGACAGGGACAGGGACAGGGACAGGGACAGGGACAGGGAGACAGTGACAGGGACAGGGAGACAGAGACTGGGACAAGGACAGAGAGACAGAGACTGGGACAGAGACAGAGAGACAGAGACAGAGAGACAGGGACAGAGAGACAGAGACAAAGAGACAGAGACAAAGAGACAGGGACAGGGACAGGGAGACAATGACAGTGACAGGGACAGGGACAGAGAGACAGAGAGACAGGGACAGAGACAGAGAGATAGGGACAGAGACAGAGAGACAGGGACAGGGACAGGGACAGTGACACATAGACAGGGACACAGTCACAGGGAGACAGAGACAGGGAGACAGAGACAGGGAGACAGAGAGACAGGATCAGAGGCAGAGACACAGAGACAGGGACAGGGTGACAGGGACAGGGAGAGAGGGACAGGGACAGGGACAGGGAGAGAGGGACAGGGACAGGGACAAATGCAGAGAGACAGAGACACTCCCTGTCCCTCTCCCTATCCCTTTCCAGACTCTTTCTCCTATTTCCTTTTCAGAAAGTTTAGTTCACTGCCCGGTCATGTGACTCTCCAGGACATACCATGGCAACAGCTCCCCCCCTCCCCCTCCCCAATACAGGAACAGTACCCCCCCCCCCCGCCCCCTCCCCAATACAGGAACAGTCCCCCCCCCTCCCCAATACAGGAACAGTCCCCCCCCCCTCCCCAATACAGGAACAGTCCCCCACCCGCCCCCTCCCCAATACAGGAACAGTCCCCCCCCTCCCCAATACAGGAACAGTCCCCCCCCGCCCCCTCCCCCCCCCCCCAATACAGGAACAGTCCCCCCCCCTCCCCAATACAGGAACAGTCCCCCCCCGCCCCCTCCCCAATACAGGAACAGTACCCACCCCCCCTCCCCAATACAGGAACAGTCCCCCCCCCCCCCGCCCCCTCCCCAATACAGGAACAGTACCCCCCCCTCCCCAATACAGGAACAGTACCCCCCCCCCCCCCTCCCCAATACAGGAACAGTCCCCCCCCCCCCCCCGCCCCCTCCCAAATACAGGAACAGTCCCCCACCCGCCCCCTCCCCAATACAGGAACAGTCCCCCCCCCTCCCCAATACAGGAACAGTACCCCCCCCCTCCCCAATACAGGAACAGTACCCCCCCCCCCCCCTCCCCAATACAGGAACAGTCCCCCCCCCCCCCCCGCCCCCTCCCAAATACAGGAACAGTCCCCCCCCCCCCCGCCCCCTCCCCAATACAGGAACAGTCCCCCCCCCCGCCCCCTCCACAATACAGGAACAGTCCCCCCTCCAGAGAGAGACAGGGACAGGGACAAAGAGAGACAGGGACAGGGACAGAGACAGGGACAGAGAGAGAGAGGGACAGGGACAGAAACATAGACAGAGACAGAGACAGAGACAGGGACAGGGACGGAGAGACAGAGAGACAGAGACAGGGACAGAGAGACAGTGACAGGGACAAGGACAGGGACAGGGGCAGGGACAGGGACAGAGACAGAGACAGAGACAGAGATACAGACAGAGACAGAGAGACAGGGACAGGGACAGAGAGACAGGGACAGGGACAGAGAGACAGGGACAGAGAGGCAGGGACAGAGAGACAGGGACAGAGAGACAGGGACAGGGACAGGGGCAGGGGCAGGGACAGGGACAGAGACAGAGACAGAGACAGAGATACAGACAGAGACAGAGAGACAGGGACAGGGACAGAGAGACAGGGACAGGGACAGAGAGACAGGGACAGAGAGGCAGGGACTGAGAGGCAGGGACAGGGACAGAAACATAGACAGAGACAGAGACAGGGACAGGGACAGGGACAGGGACAGAAACATAGACAGAGACAGGGACAGGGACAGGGACGGAGAGACAGAGACAGAGAGACAGAGACAGAGACAGGGACAGGGACAGGGACAGAGATAGAGACAGAGAGACAGAGAGACAGGGTCAGAGGCAGAGAGACAGAGACAGGGACGGGGACAGAGGGACAGGGACAGGGACAGGGACAGAGACAGAGACAGAGACAGAGAGAGAGACAGAGAGAGACAGAGAGAGACAGGGACAGGGACAGGGACAGGGACAGAGAGACAGGGACAGTGATAGAGACAGAGAGACAGGGACAGGGACAGAGAGACAATGACAGGGACAGAGACAGGGACAGAGAGAGACAGGGACAGAGACAGGGACAAGGACAAACAGAGACAGGGACAGGGATAGAGACAGAGACAGAGACAGAGACAGAGAGACAAAGAGACAGAGACAGAGACAGAGAGACAGGGACAGGGACAGGGAGGTAGTGACAGGGACAGAGACAGAGACAGGGAGGGGGAGACAGGGAGAGGGAGACAGGGAGAGGGAGACAGGGAGAGGGAGACAGGGACAGGGACAGAGAGAGACAGGGACAGAGAGAGACAGGGACAGAGACAGAGACAGGGGGACAGGGACAGCGAGACAGAGACAGGGAGACAGAGACAGGGAGACAGAGAGAGACAGGGACAGAGAGAGACAGGCACAGAGACAGAGAGAGAGAGACAGAGAGACAGAGACAGGGACAGAGAGACAGAGACAGAGAGAGAGGGACAGAGACAAAGAGACAGAGACAGGGACAGGGAGACAATGACAGGGACAGAGACAGGGACAGAGAGAGACAGGGACAGAGACAGGGACAGAGAGACAGGGACAGAGAGACAGGGACAGAGAGACAGGGACAGAGAGACAGGGACAGGGAGAGGGAGACAGGGAGAGGGAGACAGGGAGAGGGAGACAGGGAGAGGGAGACAGGGAGAGGGACAGAGAGAGACAGGGACAGAGACAGAGACAGGGGTACAGGGACAGGGAGACAGAGACAGGGAGACAGAGACAGGGAGACAGAGACAGGGAGACAGAGACAGGGAGACAGAGAGAGACAGGGACAGAGAGAGACAGGAACAGAGACAGAGAGAGAGAGACAGAGACAGGGACAGAGAGACAGAGACAGAGAGAGAGGGACAGAGACAAAGAGACAGAGACAGGGACAGGGAGACAATGACAGGGACAGAGACAGGGACAGAGAGAGACAGGGACAGAGACAGGGACAGAGAGACAGGGACAGGGAGACAGGGACAGGGAGACAGGGACAGGGAGACAGGGACAGGGAGACAGAGAGAGACAGGGACAGAGAGAGACAGGGACAGAGACAGAGAGAGAGAGACAGAGAGACAGGGACAGAGAGACAGAGACAGAGAGAGAGGGACAGAGACAAAGAGACAGAGACAGGGACAGGGACAGGGAGACAGTGGCAGGGACAGAGAGACAGGGACAGAGAGAGACAGAGACAGAGAGACAGAGACAGGGAGACAATGACAGGGACAGAGACAGGGACAGGGACAGAGAGAGAGGGACAGGGATACAGAGACAGGGACAGGGAGACAATGACAGGGACAGAGAGAGACAGAGACAGGGAGACAGTGACAGGGACAGAGACAGAGACAGAGAGACTGGGACAGGGACAGAGACAGAGACAGAGACAGAGAGAGAGGGACAGAGACAAAGAGACAGAGACAGGGACAGAGACAGAGACAGGGACAGAGAGACAGGGACAGGGACAGAAACATAGACGGAGACAGAGACAGGGACAGGGACAGGGACGGAGAGACAGGGACAGGGAGACAGTGACAGGGACAAGGACAGGGACAGGGACAGGGACAGAGACAGAGAGACAGGGACAGAGAGACAGGGACAGAGAGACAGGGACAGGGACAGAGAGACAGGGACAGAGAGACAGGGACAGAGAGGCAGGGACAGAGAGGCAGGGACAGAGAGGCAGGGACAGAGAGGCAGGGACAGAGAGGCAGGGACAGAGAGGCAGGGACAGAGAGGCAGGGACAGGGACAGAGAGGCAGGGACAGGGACAGAAACAGGGACAGGGACAGGGACAGGGACAGGGACAGGGACAGGGACAGAGACAGAGACGGAGATAGAGACAGAGAGACAGAGAGACAGAGTCAGAGGCAGAGAGACAGAGACAGGGACAGAGACAGAGACAAAAAGATAGAGACAGGGACAGAGACAGAGAGAGGGAGACAGAGACAGAGCGACAAAGACAGGGAGACAGAGAGACAGGGACAAAGGCAGAGAGACAGGGACAGGGACAGAGAGACAGAGACAGGGACAGGGACAGGGACAGAGAGACAGGGACAAAGGCAGAGAGACAGAGACAGGGACAGGGACAAAGAGAGACAGAGACAGAGACAGGGACAGGGACAGAGAGAGACAGAGAGACAGGGACAGAGACAGAGAGAGAGTGACAGGGACAGAGACAGAGACAGAGAAACAGGGACAGAGAGACAGGGACAGAGAGACAGGGACAGAGAGACAGGAATAGGGACAAAGAGACAGAGACAGGGACAGGGAGACAGAGAGACAGGGAGACAGAGAGACAGGGACAGAGACAGGGAGACAGGGACAGGGAGACAGGGACAGGGAGACAGGGACAGGGAGACAGGGACAGGGACAGGGAGACAGAGAGACAGGGACAGAGAGACAGGGACAGAGAGACAGGAATAGGGACAAAGAGACAGAGACAGGGACAGGGAGACAATAACAGGGACAGGGACAGAGAGACAGGGACCGAGACAGAGAGACAGGGAGACAGAGACAGGGAGACAGAGAGACAGGGAGACAGAGAGACAGGGACAGAGACAGGGAGACAGGGACAGGGAGACAGGGACAGGGAGACAGGGACAGGGAGACAGGGACAGGGAGACAGGGACAGGGAGACAGGGACAGGGACAGGGAGACAGAGAGACAGGGACAGGGACAGAGAGACAGAGACAGGGACAGGGAGACAGGGACAGGGACAGGGAGACAGAGAGACAGGGACAGGGACAGAGAGACAAAGACAGGGACAGGGAGACAGAGAGACAGGGACAGGGACAGAGAGACAGAGAGACAAAGACAGGGAGACAGAGAGACAGGGACAAAGGCAGAGAGACAGAGACAGGGACAGGGACAGAGAGACAGAGACAGGGACAGGGTGACAGGGACAGGGACAGAGACAAAGAGACAGAGACAGGGACAGGGATACAGAGACAGAGACAGAGACAGGGAGACAGAGACAGGGAGACAGAGAGACAGGGACAAAGGCAGAGAGACAGGGACAGGGACAGAGAGACAGAGATAGGGACATGGACAGGGACAGGGACAGGGACAGGGATACAGAGACAGAGACAGAGACAGGGAGACAGAGACAGGGAGACAGAGACAGGGAGACAGAGACAGGGAGACAGAGACAGGGACAGGGAGACAGAGAGACAGGGACAAAGGCAGAGAGACAGGGACAAAGGCAGAGAGACAGAGACAGGGACGGGGACAGAGAGACAGGGACAGAGACAGGGAGACAGTGACAGGGACAGAGACAGAGAGAGAGAGACAGAGACAGAGACAGAGACAGAGACAGGGACAGGGACAGGAACAGGGACAGGGACAGGGACAGAGAGAGACAGGGACAGAGAGACAGGGACAGAGAGACAGGGACAGAGAGACAGGGACAGTGATAGAGACAGAGAGACAGGGATAGAGACAGGGACAAGGACAGAGACAGGGACAGGGATAGAGACAGAGACAGAGACAAAGAGACAGAGACAGAGAGACAGGGACAGAGAGACAGGGACAGAGAGACAGGGACAGGGACAGGGACAGGGACAGGGACAGGGACAGGGACAGGGACAGGGAGAGGGAGAGGGAGAGGGAGAGGGAGAGGGAGACAGGGAGACAGGGAGACAGGGAGACAGGGAGACAGGGAGAGGGAGACAGGGACAGAGAGAGACAGGGACAGAGACAGAGACAGGGGGACAGGGACAGGGAGACAGAGACAGGGAGACAGAGACAGGGAGACAGAGACAGGGAGACAGAGAGAGACAGGGACAGAGAGAGACAGGGACAGAGAGAGACAGGGACAGAGACAGAGAGACAGAGACAGGGACAGGGCGACAATGACAGGGACAGAGACAGGGACAGAGAGAAAGACAGGGACAGGGACAGAGAGACAGGGAGACAGTGGTAGGGACAGAGAGACAGGGACAGAGAGAGACAGAGACAGAGAGACAGAGACAGGGACAGGGAGACAATGACAGGGACAGAGAGAGACAGAGACAGGGAGACAGTGACAGGGACAGGGACAGAGACAGAGAGAGAGGGACAGAGACAAAGAGACAGAGACAGGGACAGGGACCGGGACAGAGAGAGACTGGGACAGAGAGAGACAGGGACAGAGGGACAGGGACAGAAACATAGACAGAGACAGAGAGACAGGGACAGGGAGACAGTGACAGGGACAAGGACAGGGACAGGGACAGGGGCAGAGAGACAGGGACAGAGAGACAGGGACAGAGAGACAGGGACAGGGACAGAGGGACAGACACAGAGATTTAGGGACAGAGAGATAGGGACATGGACAGAGAGACAGAGACAGCGACAGAGAGACAGAGACAGGGACAGGGAGACAGGGAGACAGGGTGACAGGGACAGAGGGAGACAGGGACAGACGGAGACAGGGACAGACGGAGACAGGGACAGGGATAGAGACAGAGACAGGGACAGGGACAGAGAGACAGGGACAGAGACAGAGAGACAGAGACAGAGACGGAGACAGGGACAGGGACAGGGACAGGGACAGGGACAGGGACAGGGACAGGGACAGGGACAGGGACAGAGACAGAGACAGAGACAGAGAGACAGGGTCAGAGGCAGAGAGACAGAGACAGGGACAGGGACAGAGGACAGAGACAGGGACAGGGACAGAGAGACAGGGACAGAGAGACAGGGACAGAGAGACAGGGACAGAGAGACAGGGACAGAGAGACAGAGACAGAGAGACAGGGTCAGAGGCAGAGAGACAGAGACAGGGACAGAGAGTCAGAGAGACAAAGATAGGGAGACAGAGAGACAGGGACAGGGACAGAGACAGGGACAGAGACAGGGACAGGGTGACAGGGACAGAGAGACAGAGACAGAGTGACAGGGACAGGGACAGAGAGACAGAGACAAAGAGACAGGGACAGGGCCAGGGAGACAGAGAGACAGGGACAGGGACAGGGACAGAGAGACAGAGACAGAGAGAGACAAAGACAGGGAGACAGAGAGACAGGGACAAAGGCAGAGAGACAGAGACAGGGACAGAGAGAGGGACAGGGAGACAATGACAGGGACAGGGACAAAGGCAGAGAGACAGAGACAGGGACAGGGACAGAGAGACAGAGACAGAGACTGGGACAGGGAGACAATGACAGGGACAGGGACAGAGAGAGACAGAGAGACAGGGACAGAGACAGAGACAGTGACAGGGAGAGAGACAGGGACAGGGACAGGGACAGGGACAGGGACAGGGACAGGGACAGAGTCAGGGACAGGGATAGAGACAGAGACAGAGACAGAGAGACAAAGAGACAGAGACAGAGAGACAGGGACAGGGACAGAGACAGAGACAGGGAGACAGGGACAGGGAGACAGGGACAGGGACAGAGAGAGACAGGGACAGGGACAGGGACAGAGACAGGGACAGGGACAGGGACAGGGAGACAGAGACAGGGAGACAGAGACAGGGAGACAGAGACAGGGAGACAGAGACAGGGACAGAGACAGAGAGAGAGAGACAGAGAGACAGGGACAGGGACAGACAGACAGAGACAGAGAGAGAGGGACAGAGACAAAGAGACAGAGACAGGGACAGGGAGACAGAGACAGGGAGACAGAGACAGGGAGACAGAGACAGGGAGACAGAGACAGGGACAGAGACAGAGAGAGAGAGACAGAGAGACAGGGACAGGGACAGAGAGAGACAGAGACAGGGAGACAGAGACAGGGACAGAGAGACAGGGACAGGGACAGAGAGACAGGGACAGGGACAGAGAGACAGGGACAGGGAGACAGGGACAGGGAGACAGGGACAGGGAGACAGGGACAGGGAGACAGGGACAGGGAGACAATGACAGGGACAGAGAGAGACAGAGACAGGGACAGAGACAGGGAGACAGGGACAGAGACAGAGAGACTGGGACAGGGACAGAGACAGAGACAGAGAGAGAGGGACAGAGACAAAGAGACAGAGACAGGGACAGGGAGACAATGACGGGGACAGAGACAGGGACAGAGAGAGACAGGGACGGAGACAGGGACAGAGACAGAGACAGAGAGAGAGGGACAGAGACAAAGAGACAGAGACAGGGACAGGGAGACAGAGACAGGGACAGAGAGAGACAGGGACAGAGACAAAGGGACAGAGACAGGGACAGGGAGACAATGACAGGGACAGAGAGAGACAGGGACGGAGACAGTGACAGAGACAGAGAGACAGGGACAGAGACAGAGACAGAGACAGGGACAGGGACAGGGACAGGGACAGAGACAGAGACAGAGACAGAGAGAGACAGGGACAGAGACAGGGATAGGGATAGGGATAGGGATAGGGATAGTGATAGAGACAGAGAGACAGGGACAGGGACAGGGACAAAGAGAGACAGGGACAGGAACAGAGAGAGGCAGGGACAGGGACAGAAACATAGACAGAGACAGAGACAGAGACAGAGACAGGGACAGGGACAGGGACGGAGAGACAGGGACAGGGAGACAGTGACAGGGACAGGGACAGAGACAGAGACAGAGACAGAGACAGAGAGACAGGGACAGAGAGACAGGGACAGAGAGACAGGGACAGAGAGACAGGGACAGAGACAGAGACAGAGAGACAGAGACAGAGACACAGGGAGACAGGGTGACAGGGACAGAGGGAGACAGGGACAGAGGGTGACAGGGGCAGGGATAGAGACAGAGACAGGGAGACAATGACAGGGACAGGGACAGAGATACAGAGAGACAGGGACAGGGACAGAGACAGAGATAGAGACAGAGACAGAGACAGAGCGACAGGGTCAGAGGCAGAGAGACAGAGACAGGGACAGGGACAGGGACAGAGAGACAGAGACAGAGACAGAAACATAGACAGAGACAGAGACAGGGACAGGGACACAGTGACAGGGACAGGGACAGAGACAGAGACAGAGAGACAGGGACAGCGAGACAGGGACAGAGAGACAGGGACAGAGAGACAGGGAGACAGGGACAGGGACAGAGACAGGGACAGAGAGACAGGGACACAGACAGGGACACAGACAGGGACACAGACAGGGACACAGACAGGGACAGGGAGACAGAGAGACAGTGACAGAGACAGAGAGACAGGGACAGAGACAGAGAGACAGGGACAGTGACAGGGACAGAGACAGAGAGATAGAGACAGAGACAGAGAGACAGGGTCAGAGGCAGAGAGACAGAGACAGGGACAGGGACAGGGACAGAGACAGAGAGACAAAGACAGGGACAGGGACAGAGAGACAGAGACAGGGACAGGGACAGGGTGACAGGGACAGGGACAGGGACAAAGAGACAGAGACAGAGAGAGGGAGAGAGAGACAGGGACAGGGAGACAGAGAGACAGGGACAAAGGCAGAGAGATAGGGACAGGGACAGGGACAGAGACAGAGACAGGGACAGGGTGACAGGGACAGGGACAGGGACAGAGAGACAGAGACAGAGACAGGGACAGTGAGACAGAGACAGAGACAGGGAGACAGGGACAGGGAGACAGAGAGACAGGGACAGGGAGACAGAGAGACAAGGACAGGGAGACAGAGAGACAGGGACAGGGACAGAGAGACAGAGACAGGGACAGAGAGACAGAGACAGGGACAGAGAGACAGGGACAGGGACAGGGACTCAGGGTGACAGGGGCAGAGGGAGACAGGGACAGAGGAAGACAGGGACAGGGATAGAGACAGAGACAGGGACAGGGACAGAGAGACAAGGACAGAGAGACAGGGACAGAGAGAAAGGGACAGAGAGACAGGGACAGATAGACAGGGACAGAGACAAAGAAACAGAGACATGGACAGGGAGACAATGACAGGGAAGGGACAGAGAGACAGGGACAGAGACAGAGAGACAGGGACAGGGACAGAGAGACAGAGACAGAGACAGGGACAGGGTGACAGGGACAAGGACAGGGACAGAGACAGAGACAGAGACAGGGACAGGGACAGGGACAGGGACAGGGACAGGGACAGGGACAGGGGCAGGGGCAGAGAGACAGAGACAGGGACAGGGTGACAGGGACAGGGACAGGGACAGAGACAGAGAGACAGGGACAGGGACAGGGACAGAGAGACAGGGACAGAGAGACAGGGACAGAGAGACAGGGACAGAGAGACAGGGACAGAGACAGACAGAGAGAGACAGGGTCAGAGAGACAGGGACAGGGACAGGGACAGGGACAGGGACAGGGACAGAGAGAGAGCCAGAGATCAGGACAGAAAGACTGAGACAGAGAGACAGACAGAGAAAGACTGAAAGAAAGTAACAGTGAAAGTGAAAGAGAGAAAGACAGAGACAGAGTGAGAGAGAGACACAGAGACAGAGGGAGACTGGGGAGACAGACACACAGAGAGACAGAGAAGGAGAGATGTAGGGAGGAAATTCCAGACTTTAGGGGTCACGCTGCTGAAGACCTGGTCATGGTGGAGAGATGGAAAGGGGAGATGCAGATAAAGTCAGTAACGACAGACCCTACACCACAAACATCTAATTCAGCCCAACTCCACAATGATAATGGGTTTTTATTTCCCATCCCCAGCGTCCCTTATCCTCCAACTTATTTCTGCCCCATAAATAATGCAAATTTCCCCATAAACTGTCTTCACCCCTTTCAACGGATTCTAACAGGAACCAGCCGCAGTCTGTTTCCTGTCACTGATACTCTCACACCAACACAGCAATGATTACTTATTCACTCACAGGATGAGGGGGTCACTGACCAGATCAGCATTTACTGCCCAGCCCTAATTACCCAGGGGGCAGTTAAGAGTCAACCATGTCGCTGTGGGTCTGGAGTCACGTGTAGGCCAGCCCAGGTAAGGATAGCAGTCTCCTCCCCTGAAGGACATTTGTGACCCAGATGGTCATCACTTGACTCTTGATACCAGATTTTTACTGATTTTGAATTCCACCATCTGCCGTGGTGGGGTTTGAACCTGGGTCCCCAGAACGTGACCTGGATTAACATCACCTCCCTGTATATCTGTAGGCCATTCAGCCCATTAAGCCTGCCCCACCATTCAAGGCTGCTCTGATAATCCTCATTTCCTTGCTGTTTCCTCGCGATCCCAGACTCCCTTCCTGGTTAAAAAAGTCTACCTCAGCCTTGAATATACTTAATAGCCCAGCCTTGACATTCCTCCGTGGGAATAAATTCCAGAGATTCACCCTCAGACAGAGAGAGAGATGAAAATCCTCATCATCTCTGTCTTAAAGATGGAACCCTTTATTGAGATGATGTTCTCTGATTCCCCATGAGGGAGAAACATCCGCCCAGCATTAACCCTGTCGAATCCCATTAAGAATCTGATACGTTTCACTGAGATCACCTCTCATTCTTCTGAATTCCAGGGAGTGGAATCCCAACCTGTTCAGCCTTTGCTCATAAGATAACCCCTCCGTCCCAGGGAACCTTCTCTGAAGGCTCTCCAATGAAATAGCACCCTTCCCTAAACCAGGAGACAAAACACAGCCCAACACTCCAACACTCCAGACGGGCTCTCCCCAGCACCTTGTCCAGTTGCAGTAAGACTTCTTTACTCCTCTCCTCCAATCCCCTTTGAAATAAGCACCAACATTCCAGCAGCCCTTCCCGATTCCCTGCTGCTCCATCTGCTAGCTTTCTGGGTTTGTGAACGAGTCTAACCCCACCCCCCCAGATCCCCTTGTGTTGCAGCTTTCCACTATTCCCCTCCCCCCCCACCCCGTTTTAATGACACTGCTATTTTGTTCTAAAATGAATAACTTCAATTTTACATCGCACTCCACCTGCCACTTATTTAACCGATAAACATTTCTCTGTAAACTTCTCGGATGCCTCTCGCAACCCAACTTTGCACCTAGTTCTGTGTTGTCTGCAAGTTTGGCTTGACTTCCTACCCCAAGTTATTAATATTTATTGTAAACATTGTGGGCCCAGTGAAACCCCATTGGTCACAGATCACCAAGCTGAAAATAAACCTTATCCTCACTCAGTGCTTCCTGCTCCTTAGCCAATTCTCTGTCCAAGCCAATGTATTCCCTCCAACACCACAGACTCCTATTTTACGATTTAATTTTCTCCTAGGTACATAATCAAACATTCTCTGGAATACAACACATCTACTGGCTCTTCTCTATCCATTTTGGTTAAGACTTCCTCCGACAAATTAAACATTATTTCCCTTTCACAAAACCACACTGACTCTGCTTAATTAGATAGTGATTTTCCAAAAGTTCTGTTGTTACTTCCTGAATAATTGATTCCGACTACAGAAGGATTGACCAATCCAACCCCATTTGTCGTTCCTATTACCTGCTGAACTTGGATTCCAGTTTCAAAAACAGAAATTGCTGGAAAAGCTCAGCAGGTCTGGCAGCACCTGTGGGTGGGAAATCAGAGTTCACGTTTCAAATCAACCCGAAGCATTAACTCTGATCTCTCTCCGAAGGTACTGGCCGAATCTGCTGAACTTTTCCAGCAATTTCGGTTTCTGTTTCTGATTTACAGCGTCTGCGGTTCTTTCGTTTTTATTTGGATTTAAGTTGTTCAGGACAAGGATCCCCCCAAATCCAACTGTTCTGTAGCTTTTTGCAGCCTCATTCCATTTAAATGAGGATTTGGAGATGCCGGTGTTGGACTGGGGTGGACAAAGTTAAAAATCCCTCAACACCAGGTTATAGTCCAACAGGTTTAACAACTGGATGAGCAGTGCTCCGAAAGCTAGTGTGCATCCAATTAAACATTTTTAACATTTAAATAATATTCATCTCCTCTACTCTTCCTGCCCAGGTACATACATAACCTCACATCTTCCCACATTATATTCCATCCGCCACTCACCACGTCCATGTCCCTCTGCAGACTCTAGGCCATTCTTACCACTTGGTTTCACAGCTATATTTGTACAAATCTGTAAACCGGGGAATAGTCCATTCACTTTCCTCATCCATGTTAATAATGTGTATTGTAAATATTTGTGATCCCAGCACTGATCCCTGTGGGACACTAGTCCCATGTTTCCAACCTAGAAGTGCCTCTTTTACCCCATCTCTCTGTTTTCTGTTAGTTAGCCAACCCCCTATCTAAGTTCAAACACCATCTCCAACTCCAGGGGCTCTGACCTTATTGAGTAGCCTAACATGCAGGATCTTATCAAACACTTTTAGGAAATCTGAATTTATTCCATCCACTGCTTCCCCTTTATCTCGTTTGTTACTTTTGTCAAACAATTCAAGTAAATTGGTCAGAGCTGATTCCCATGTCAGGAAGCCATGCTTGATCAGATTATATATTTTTAAACGCTCTGTTACCACACCCTTTATAATAAACTCCAACATTTTCCCAATAATTGATGTTAAGCTAACTGGCCTTCATTTTTTAAAGTGTCGCTCCCTGTTCAATTAAATTAGTTTTCCAAATTTCCAGAACCTTTCGGGAATCTAAGGGAAAATTCTTCCCAGCACGTTCACTATTGCTTTCACTATTTCCTTTAATATCCAAGGATACAGCTGACCAGCTCATGGGGCTTATTGGTCTTTATTCCCACTCGGTAACTGGAAAAGAACTGGGACAGATAGTTGTTCAGATAGATAACTCAGTGACTTATTTTCCTTTCAATTAGGTCAGGATAGTTGAAGGGAATTGGAGGTTGAAGTCATAGAGTCATAGAGATGTACAGCATGGAAACAGACCCTTCGGTCCAACCCGTCCATGCCGACCAGATATCCCAACCCAATCTAGTCCCACCTGCCAGCACCCGGCCCATATCCCTCCAAACCCTTCCTATTCATGTACCCATCCAAATGCCTCTTAAATGTTGTAATTGTACCAGCCTCCACCACTTCCTCTGGCAGCTCATTCCATACACATACCACCCTCTGCATGAAAAAGTTGCCTCCTAGGTCTCTTTTATATCTTTCCCCTCTCACCCTAAATCTATGCCCTCTAGTTCTGGACTCCCCAAACCCAGGGAAAAGACTTTGTCTATTTATCCTATCCATGCCACTCATAATTTTGTAAACCTCTATAAGGTCACATGACCTCCCAACTCCTATACTCAATATTCTGACCAATAAAGGAAAGCATACCAAACGCCTTCTTCATTATCCTATCTACCTGCGACTCCTCTTTCAAGGGGCTATGAACCTGCACTCCAAGGTCTCTTTGTTCAGCAACACTCCATAGGACCTTACCATTAAGTGTATAAGTCCTGCTAAGATTTGCTTTCCCAAAATGCAGCACCTCGCATTTATCTGAATTAAACTCCATCTGCCACTTCTCAGCCCATTGGCCCATCTGGTCCAGATCCTGTTGTAATCTGAGGTAACCCTCTTCGCTGTCCACTACACCTCCAATTTTGGTGTCATCTGCAAACTTACTAACTGTACCTCTTATGCTCGCATCCAAATCATTTATGTAAATGACAAAAAGGAGAGGGCCCAGCACCGATCCTTGTGGCACTCCACTGGTCCCGGAACCCAAGTGACATGGAAGCTGATGAAGAGTCATCTAGACTTGAAACATTGGCTTGCTCTCTCTCTGTGGATGCTGCCTGACCCACTGTGATCTCCAGCATTTATTGTTTTCTGTACGGATTTCAGCAGCTGCAGAAATGTGCTCCTATAAAAGGCTGCACTTTGCAGCAGAGAGCACCACACCTCTCAGAATATTGAGTTGGGAGGTCATGTTGTGGCTGTACAGGACATTGGTGGGACTAGATTGGGTTGGGATATCTGGTCGGCATGGACGGGTTGGACTGAAGGGTCTGTTTCCGTGCTGTACATCTCTATGACTCCATGACTCCAAATAGCCACATGAGGGCAGTGTTGTCCAACATCCCACTGCAAGCAGACCCTCTCCAGACAATTCACTGGGGTCTCTCTTAAAAACCAAACCCAACTTCTTACTGTTCCTCAGGAAGATTTATACGGCCCATGTTTTCTCTTTCATCCTCAACCTCTGCCTGACTGCCAGCAGATTTTGAGTCTGTTTCTAGTCAGGGTAGCGTGAGGCCGATTCACAGCACATGGTGAAAATATAAAAGGAGCAATTTCTTTCAGTGTGTCATTCTCCGGCTCGGGAGTGAATATTTATGGCTGTGTTGCTGGGTGTAAAAGCATCAGTTAAAACAAATAGTACAATGACATTACTGAGGAATAACAGTATATATTAGACAGTAACACCCTACATCATGAATGTACGCATTATCCAATAACACACCACATTCACCTGGTTATAACTCCCTGGTTATATATAGCATCATTACTGTGTACTTAGGGTCCAGTTATTTTTAGAGACACGAATGATCAAAAACTCCACTTTTCATTAATAAAGGGTCTGACCTGATTGTAACTAGACAGAAGAATAAAAACATAAAACATTGAACTGCTGGAGATCTGAAAAAAAAATAGAATTTGCAGAGAAACTCAACAGGTCTGGCAACATCTGTGAAGAGAGAAAAACAGAGTTAATGTTTGGTCCCCAAGAGATTATAAATCTAGCTGTTTACAAGTCACTTGATTACACCCACTGCCTGTTCTCTGGGGATAACAGAGAGAGGAACCCGAATATTTAACATGCAGTTAAGAAAATTGGATAACTCATTGTGAGATGTAAATGGGACAGTGATCTCAAAGATAAGAACTGCAGTCAGGAGCAGGACAATCTGTGAAATCCTGAAGTCTGATGGAACTAGTGACCAGTGGGATACCACTGGGCTCAGTACTAGGGCCCCAGCTATCAACAATGTATGTTAATGATGTAAATGAGGGAACCAAATGTAATATCTTCGAGTTTGTAGATGTCACGAAGCTGGGTGGGAGGGTGAGCTGTTAGGAGGATACAGAGATGTTGCAGTGGGATTTGGACAGACTGAGTAGGAAGGAAAATACACAGCAGATGCACAATACAGATCAACGTGAGGTTCTCCACTTTGGTAACAAACACAGAAAGGCAGAGGAGTATTTGAATGATGATAGATTGGGAAAGGGGGAGGGGCAGTGAGACCTGGATGTCCTTGTACACCAGTCCCTGAAGGTCAGCATTGTAGGTGTCGCAGGCGGCGATGACAATGCAAAATGGTACATTGGTCTTCATATTGACAGGGTTCGAGTGAAGGAGCAGGGATTTCTTGCTTCAATTATACAGGCCCTCAGTGAGACCACACCCGGAGTATTGTGTGCAGTTTTGGTTTCCTTATCTGAGGAAGGGTGTTCTGGCGATGCAGGGAGTACAGCAAAGGTTTCCCAGACTGACTCCTGGATGGAAGGACAGAGGTATGAAGAGGGACTGGATCAGTTAGGATTATATTCACTGGAGTCTTAGAAAAATGGAGAGTTGGGGGGGGGGAGGGGGTGTGGGATTTTATCGAAGCCTATAAAAGCTGAACCGGACTAGACAGGGTAAACACAAGAAGGGTGTGCCTGATGGTGGGGAGGACCAGAAACCATTGTCACAGCTTAAGGATCTCGGGTAGGTCGTTTAGGAGTGAGACGGGAGGGATTTCTTCACTCAGGGAGAGTGGGGAGCCTGTGGAATTCTCTTGCACAGAAAGCGGTGAGATTAAAACCATGCATGACTTCCGAAAGGAGTTAGGTGTAATTCTTGGGGCTAAAGGGATCAAAGGGTGTGGGGGAGAACATGGGGACAGGAGACTGAGTTGGATGACCAGTCAGGATCAGATTGAATGGCGGAGCAGGTTTGAAGGCCTCCTGCCTAGTGTCTGTAGTTTGTGGAACACATTGTCATGTTTGACACAGTCAGCCCTGTAACAGTGGGAATGGGAGCTCAGCAGAGAGGCATAACTCAAGGAGGTTGGGCCATAACAGTGAGACGTTTTGAAACAGCCAGAGGATTCTGCTGTGAAATAACTGGCTAGCTCCGTAGCACTGTGTCTGTCCAACTGGAAATGTGACTCTCTCTGTAAACCTGCTGCTGCCCTGTTGTCCTTCCTAGACAGGGGGGGGGGAAAACAAATCGCCCATCTGGCTACAAGAGGCATCGCAGCAGCTGGGTCTGAATTCAAGGGCTCACTGGTACACTCCAGCAGTGAGGAACACCAGGCCCAGTGGTCAAGCAGAGACAGGTCCATGCACATGCTCGTTATAAAGGAAGGGGAACGAGAGAGCGCAGATTGGAGCAGTTTACAAAACAGGCATTTACAAGGTGCCAGGATCTAGAACGAGCTCCTGTGGGGTATTCAAGAGAGCGTCAGATGGTTATCCCAATGGAAAGATAGAGCAGGGTTACAGTAGAAGGCTGAGGATAGCACTCAGTCACAATGCTCATTTTGAGAGCCAGTACAGACCTGACTGGCTGAATGGTTTATCCCTACAGCACCCAAACAACCCTGTCATTCTGAAATAAGGACTTTTTTTGCTGTCACTATTCTGTTTATATCTTAATATCTATATTTACCTCATCGCCCCTTAGGAATGGTCAATAATAAAGTAAACCTTAATGTGGCTAACCGCAAGCTGGTCTGATTTAACTTGAGTCATTGACAATCTAGGGAGGTGACAGTGGCTACGTAAATGTACTGTTCATGGAACATATGTGGGTGCACCGACTGACCGTAACAATAAACGTCTCTGTTCGATGAAGATGTGCCCAGCTGTCAGGAGTCTGTATAAGGACGGTCAGTGTGAAGTGATCTACCTACGCGATCTGAAACACTTTGTCCTCATCCCCCACTCCCTCAGCTGTCCCTGGGCACTCCCCTCGGAGGTGACTGCCCTGAATTCTGAACGTTAACCACTCTCCCTCACCAACTCTTCCTGCCTGGTGAGTATTTAATTGGTGTTCCTGACTGATTTGTCGTTGAGTTGGGGATCACCGAGTGTCTCCACAACGTGTGTTCCAGGGCATGTAACACTGAGTATCATTAAAACCCTCTTTAACACACAGCCAAACCCAACCAGAATTCTACTCACATCCCGGGTCATATACAGAGCACGGGGCGGTGACAGGGAACAGAGAATTAATGGAGAATGCAGTAACTACATCGCCCACTGCAGAACTCAACTCCCCCCAGGAACAGCATCCAACAAGAGTGCAGATAGACAGGGGCACGTCACAGACCAAGGTGGGGGAGGGCAATTAGACAAAACGGGGGAAAGCACCCTTCAACCACTGCTTCCAAGATCAACCATACTGGCCAGACGCAGAGAAACAAAGTAAAGGAACTCATTCGGAATGGCAACTCACAAAAACTCCCCGAAATCCTTCACCATCAACGCAGTACTACAGAAATGTCATCCTGTCTCTAAGACAGGCAGAACCGCCAGCCAATGGCTGCACAGCAAGATCCCACAAACAGCAATGTGGTAATGATCAGATCATGGGTTTCTTTGATGTTTACAAGAATATCGGCTGGGGGGTGGGGGGAATCCCACCCACTCAACTTTAAACAGGACGCAACAGCAGCACTTACACAGAGAGCAAATGTGTACTGGGTTAACATCACATCGCAAAGACACACCCTCTGACAGTGCAGCACTCCCTCAGCACTGACCCTCCGACAGCGCGGCGCTCCCTCAGCACTGACCCTCCGACAGTGCGGCGCTCCCTCAGCACTGACCCTCCGACAGTGCAGCACTCCCTCAGCACTGACCCTCCGACAGTGCGGCGCTCCCTCAGCACTGACCCTCCGACAGTGCGGCACTCCCTCAGCACTGACCCTCCGACAGTGCGGCACTCCCTCAGCACTGACCCTCCGACAGTGCGGCACTCCCTCAGCACTGACCTTCTGACAGTGCGACACTCCCTCAGCACTGACCCTCCGACAGTGCTGCACTCCCTCAGCACTGACCCTCCAACTGTGCGACACTTCCTCAGCACTGACCCTCTGACAGTGCGGCACTCCCTCAGCACTGACCTTCTGACAGTGTGGCACTCCCTCAGCACTGACCCTCTGATCGTGTGGCACTCCCTCAGCACTGACCCTCCGACTGTGCGACACTTCCTCAGCACTGACCCTCTGACAGTGCGGCACTCCCTCAGCTCTGACCCTCCGACAGTGCGGCACACCCTCAGCACTGACCCTCCGACAGCGCGGCACTCCGTCAGCACTGACCCTCCGACAGTGCGTCATTCCCTCAGCACTGACCCTCTGACAGTGTGGCACTCCCTCAGAAAACACATTTCCACTTGCTTTGTATGATCCACTAATTTAGAAATATCACATCGGCTGCCCAGCTCCGAATCACTGAGATGGTGCCGTAGTGTCGAAGGGGATTGGCACTCCACCAGTCACAGCCTGCCACCTCCCTGCCTCCTGTCTGTGAGACCATCATTAATCCCTGACAGTACGGAACCTCCTCGTCCAAGCGTTTTCTTGTTTTTTCACTCTGTCTTGTGCAGAGCTATGTAAAACGCCATCTGAAAACACAAATATATGACATCCTCTGGCTCTCCTTTGTCAATTTTCTTAGTTAGAACCTCAAAAAACACCCCAACAAGTTTGATGAACACAATTTCTCTTTTTCCTGAAACCATGCCCAGTCAGGTCATTATCAATCGTGTGGATTTTTTTCCCATCCTTTACAACAGATTCCAGTAATTCCCCCATTACTGATGTAAGGTTAACAGGTCTGTAAGTCCCTGTTTTCCCTCTCATTCCCTTCCTAAGTAGTGGGGGCGATATTTACTACCTTCTAATCCATGGTGGCTCAGTGGTTAGCACTGCTGCCTCACAGCACCAGGGTCCCAGGTTCGATTTCAGCCTTGGGCGACTGACTGTGTGGAGTTTGCACATTCTCCCTGTGTCTGCGTGGGTTTCCTCCGGGTGCTCCAGTTTCCTCCCACAGTCCAAAGATGTGCAGGTCAGGTGAATTGGCCATGCTAAATTGCCCGTAGTGTTAGGTGCATTAATCAGAGGCAAATGGGTCTGGGTGGGTTACTCTTCGGAGGGTCGGTATGGACTTGTTGGGCGGAAGGGCCTGTTTCCACACTGTAGGGATCTAATCTAATCATTCCAGAATCTATGAAATTTTGACTCATTGACTATGTTATCGTCACCTTTTTCAACATTCTGGGACCTGGAGCATCAGGACCCCAGGATTTATCACGTTTCAGTCCCTATAATCTGTCCAGTGCAATCTCCTTTCTGAAGCTAATATCCGCCTCATTCCCCCAGCTCCTTATGTCTCTGGGAGATATATTTCTGGGAAGTTTCCTGTATCTTCCTCAGTGAAGACAACACAAATCATTTCACTTCTCTGTCATTTCTCTATCCCCCATCCTACCCTCTCCTGACTCCATGGGTAAGGACACACATACATTTTAGTCAGAAATTTCCTTACCTCACACCTACAGAAGATCTTCCAACTCTTCCTTCCCTCACAGTTTCTGGATCCTGCCTTGCTAGATTCCAAAAACTTCCCAATCCTCCAAATTCTATTTCTTTTGATTTAATGAGATACAATCCTTAACTTACTTTGTCATCCACAGGTGACTGTAACTTTTTGAGTTTTTCTGCACCTTGCAATGTTTATTTTCCTCTGACAGTTCCAGTGAGCGGTATTTTTGGAAATATTCTGGGTGCTGCCCGGGAAAGTCAATAAAACACAGCACGGGGCATGGGGCACGGGGCACGGGGCATGGGGCACGGGGCACGGGGCACGGGGCTGGTTTGAGTGGGATAGGTTACTGAATGATGTGTACTCTGCAGGGATTCCTGACTCAACCATCCCTAAACCAGAGTGACTTCACAACGCAGTGAACCTGTCCTCCCGTGTAAAGCTCCCAGGTGGATTATCTTCGATCTGGGGGGACCTGGAGTCAGCGTGTTCTGTCCCTGAAGTGAACCTGAACCCTTTCAGTCCCACATCATCACCCCCACCCAAACTCCGGGAGTCCCCGCCTCACTCCCTCTGTCCCTCACACCTTCTATCCCTGAGCCTCACTCCCTCTGTCCCTGTCCCTCGCTCCCTCTATCCCTCACTCCCTCTGTCCCAGTCCCTCACTCCCTCTGTTCCAGTCCCTCACTCCCTCTGTCCCTCTCTCCCTCTGTCCCTCACTCCCTCTGTCCTTGTCCCTCACTCCCTCTGTCCCTGTCCCTCACTCCCTCTGTCCCTATCCCTCACTCCCTCTGTCCCTATCCCTCACTCCCTCTGTCCTTGTCCCTCACTCCCTCTGTCCCTCACTCCCTCTGTCCCTCACTCCCTCTGTCCTTGTCCCTCACTCCCTCTGTCCCTGTCCCTCACTCCCTCTATCCCTCACTCCCTCTGTCCCTGTCCCTCACTCCCTCTGTCCCTCACTCCCCCTGTCCCTGTCCCTCACTCCCTCTGTCCCTCACTCCCTCTGTCCTTGTCCCTCACTCCCTCTGTCCCTCACTCCCTCTGTCCTTGTCCCTCACTCCCTCTGTCCCTGTCCCTCACTCCCTCTATCCCTCACTCCCTCTGTCCCTGTCCCTCACTCCCTCTAACCCTCACTCCCCCTGTCCCTGTCCCTCACTCCCTCTGTCCCTCACTCCCTCTGTCCCTATCCCTCACTCCCTCTGTCCCTCACTCCCTCTGTCCTTGTCCCTCACTCCCTCTGTCCCTCACTCCCTCTGTCCTTGTCCCTCACTCGCTCTGTCCCAGTCCCTCACTCCCTCTATCCCTCACTCCCTCTGTCCCTGTCCCTCACTCCCTCTGTCCCTCACTCCCCCTGTCCCTGTCCCTCACTCCCTCTGTCCCTCACTCCCTCTGTCCCTATCCCTCACTCCCTCTGTCCCTCACTCCCTCTGTCCTTGTCCCTCACTCCCTCTGTCCCTGTCCCTCACTCCCTCTGTCCTTGTCCCTCACTCCCTCTGTCCCTCACTCCCTGTCCCTATCCCTCACTCCCTCTGTCCTTGTCCCTCACTCCCTCTGTCCTTCACTCCCTCTGTCCCTATCCCTCACTCCCTCTGACCCTCACTCCCTCTGTCCCTATCCCTCACTCCCTCTGTCCCTATCCCTCACTCCCTCTGTCCCTCACTCCCTCTGTCCCTGTCCCTCACTCCATCTGTCTCTATCCCTCACTCTCTCAGTCCCTCACTCCCTCTGTCCTTGTCCCTCACTCCCTCTGTCCCTATCCCTCACTCCCTCAGTCCCTCACTCCCTCTGTCCTTGTCCCTCACTCCCTCTGTCCTTGTCCCTCACTCCCTCTGTCCCAGTCCCTCACTCCCTCTGTCCCAGTCCCTCACTCCCTCTGTCCCTCACTCCCTCTGTCCCTGTCCCTCACTCCCTCTTTCCCTCACTCCCCCTGTCCCTGTCCCTCACTCCCTCTGTCCCTCACTCCCTCTGTCCCCATCCCTCACTCCCTCTGTCCCTCACTCCCTCTGTCCTTGTCCCTCACTCCCTCTGTCCCTGTCCCTCACTCCCTCTGTCCCTGTCCCTCACTCCCTCTGTCCTTGTCCCTCACTCCCTCTGTCCCTCACTCCCTCTGTCCCTATCCCTCACTCCCTCTGTCCTTGTCCCTCACTCTCTCTGTCCCTATCCCTCACTCCCTCTGTCCCTCACTCCCTGTCCCTATCCCTCACTCCCTCTGTCCTTGTCCCTCACTCCCTCTGTCCCTGTCCCTCACTCCCTCTGTCCTTCACTCCCTCTGTCCCTATCCCTCACTCCCTCTGACCCTCACTCCCTCTGTCCCTATCCCTCACTCCCTCTGTCCCTCACTCCCTCTGTCCCTGTCCCTCACTCCCTCTTTCCCTCACTCCCCCTGTCCCTGTCCCTCACTCCCTCTGTCCCTCACTCCCTCTGTCCCTCACTCCCTCTGTCCTTGTCCCTCACTCCCTCTGTCCCTCACTCCCTCTGTCCTTGTCCCTCACTCCCTCTGTCCCAGTCCCTCACTCCCTCTATCCCTCACTCCCTCTGTCTCTGTCCCTCACTCCCTCTGTCCCTCACTCCCCCTGTCCCTGTCCCTCACTCCCTCTGTCCCTCACTCCCTCTGTCCCTATCCCTCACTCCCTCTGTCCCTCACTCCCTCTGTCCTTGTCCCTCACTCCCTCTGTCCCTCACTCCCTCTGTCCTTGTCCCTCACTCCCTCTGTCCCAGTCCCTCACTCCCTCTATCCCTCACTCCCTCTGTCCCTGTCCCTCACTCCCTCTGTCCCTCACTCCCCCTGTCCCTGTCCCTCACTCCCTCTGTCCCTCACTCCCTCTGTCCCTATCCCTCACTCCCTCTGTCCTTGTCCCTCACTCCCTCTGTCCCTGTCCCTCACTCCCTCTGTCCTTGTCCCTCACTCCCTCTGTCCCTCACTCCCTCTGTCCCTATCCCTCACTCCCTCTGTCCTTGTCCCTCACTCCCTCTGGCCCTATCCCTCACTCCCTCTGTCCCTCACTCCCTGTCCCTATCCCTCACTCCCTCTGTCCTTGTCCCTCACTCCCTCTGTCCCTGTCCCTCACTCCCTCTGTCCTTCACTCCCTCTGTCCCTATCCCTCACTCCCTCTGACCCTCACTCCCTCTGTCCCTATCCCTCACTCCCTCTGTCCCTATCCCTCACTCCCTCTGTCCCTCACTCCCTCTGTCCCTGTCCCTCACTCCATCTGTCTCTATCCCTCACTCTCTCAGTCCCTCACTCCCTCTGTCCTTGTCCCTCACTCCCTCTGTCCCTCTCTCCCTCTGTCCCTATCCCTCACTCCCTCAGTCCCTCACTCCCTCTGTCCTTGTCCCTCACTCCCTCTGTCCTTGTCCCTCACTCCCTCTGTCCCTCACTCCCTCTGTCCTTGTCCCTCACTCCCTCTGTCCCAGTCCCTCACTCCCTCTATCCCTCACTCCCTCTGTCCCTGTCCCTCACTCCCTCTTTCCCTCACTCCCCCTGTCCCTGTCCCTCACTCCCTCTGTCCCTCACTCCCTCTGTCCCTATCCCTCACTCCCTCTGTCCCTCACTCCCTCTGTCCTTGTCCCTCACTCCCTCTGTCCCTGTCCCTCACTCCCTCTGTCCTTGTCCCTCACTCCCTCTGTCCCTCACTCCCTCTGTCCCTCACTCCCTCTGTCCCTATCCCTCACTCCCTCTGTCCTTGTCCCTCACTCCCTCTGTCCCTATCCCTCACTCCCTCTGTCCCTCACTCCCTGTCCCTATCCCTCACTCCCTCTGTCCTTGTCCCTCACTCCCTCTGTCCCTGTCCCTCACTCCCTCTGTCCTTCACTCCCTCTGTCCCTATCCCTCACTCCCTCTGACCCTCACTCCCTCTGTCCCTATCCCTCACTCCCTCTGTCCCTATCCCTCACTCCCTCTGTCCCTGTCCCTCACTCCATCTGTCTCTATCCCTCACTCTCTCAGTCCCTCACTCCCTCTGTCCTTGTCCCTCACTCCCTCTGTCCCTCACTCCCTCTGTCCCTATCCCTCACTCCCTCTGTCCCTCACTCCCTCTGTCCTTGTC
Source organism: Chiloscyllium plagiosum (assembly GCF_037043375.1). Lineage (NCBI taxonomy): Eukaryota > Metazoa > Chordata > Chondrichthyes > Orectolobiformes > Hemiscylliidae > Chiloscyllium > Chiloscyllium plagiosum. The sequence goes on along the minus strand of NW_028270163.1, from coordinate 57,313,816 downwards.
CCTCACTCCCTCTGTCCCTGTCCCTCACTCCCTCTGTCCTTGTCCCTCACTCTCTCAGTCCCTCACTCCCTCTGTCCCTGTCCCTCACTCCCTCTGTCCCTCACTCCCTCTGTCCTTGTCCCTCACTCCCTCTGTCCCTGTCCCTCACTCCCTCTGTCCTTGTCCCTCACTCTCTCAGTCCCTCACTCCCTCTGTCCTTGTCCCTCACTCCCTCTGTCCCTATCCCTCACTCCCTCAGTCCCTCACTCCCTCTGTCCTTGTCCCTCACTCCCTCTGTCCTTGTCCCTCACTCCCTCTGTCCCTCACTCCCTCTGTCCTTGTCCCTCACTCCCTCTGTCCCAGTCCCTCACTCCCTCTATCCCTCACTCCCTCTGTCCCTGTCCCTCACTCCCTCTGTCCCTCACTCCCCCTGTCCCTGTCCCTCACTCCCTCTGTCCCTCACTCCCTCTGTCCCTATCCCTCACTCCCTCTGTCCCTCACTCCCTCTGTCCCTCACTCCCTCTGTCCTTGTCCCTCACTCCCTCTGTCCCAGTCCCTCACTCCCTCTATCCCTCACTCCCTCTGTCCCTGTCCCTCACTCCCTCTGTCCCTCACTCCCCCTGTCCCTGTCCCTCACTCCCTCTGTCCCTCACTCCCTCTGTCCCTATCCCTCACTCCCTCTGTCCCTCACTCCCTCTGTCCTTGTCCCTCACTCCCTCTGTCCCAGTCCCTCACTCCCTCTGTCGCTGTCCCTCACTCCCTCTGTCCTTGTCCCTCACTCCCTCTGTCCCTCACTCCCTCTGTCCCTATCCCTCACTCCCTCTGTCCTTGTCCCTCACTCCCTCTGGCCCTATCCCTCACTCCCTCTGGCCCTCACTCCCTGTCCCTATCCCTCACTCCCTCTGTCCCTGTCCCTCACTCCCTCTGTCCCTGTCCCTCACTCCCTCTGTCCTTCACTCCCTCTGTCCCTATCCCTCACTCCCTCTAACCCTCACTCCCTCTGTCCCTATCCCTCACTCCCTCTGTCCCTATCCCTCACTCCCTCTGTCCCTCACTCCCTCTGTCCCTGTCCCTCACTCCATCTGTCTCTATCCCTCACTCTCTCAGTCCCTCACTCCCTCTGTCCTTGTCCCTCACTCCTTCTGTCCCTCACTCCCTCTGTCCCTATCCCTCACTCCCTCAGTCCCTCACTCCCTCTGTCCTTGTCCCTCACTCCCTCTGTCCTTGTCCCTCAATCCCTCTGTCCCTCACTCCCTCTGTCCTTGTCCCTCACTCCCTCTGTCCCAGTCCCTCACTCCCTCTATCCCTCACTCCCTCTGTCCCTGTCCCTCACTCCCTCTTTCCCTCACTCCCCCTGTCCCTGTCCCTCACTCCCTCTGTCCCTCACTCCCTCTGTCCCCATCCCTCACTCCCTCTGTCCCCATCCCTCACTCCCTCTGTCCCTCACTCCCTCTGTCCTTGTCCCTCACTCCCTCTGTCCTTGTCCCTCACTCCCTCTGTCCCTCTGTCCCTCACTCTCTCTGTCCCTATCCCTCACTCCCTCTGTCCCTCACTCCCTGTCCCTATCCCTCACTCCCTCTGTCCTTGTCCCTCACTCCCTCTGTCCCTGTCCCTCACTCCCTCTGTCCTTCACTCCCTCTGTCCCTATCCCTCACTCCCTCTGACCCTCACTCCCTCTGTCCCTATCCCTCACTCCCTCTGTCCCTCACTCCCTCTGTCCCTGTCCCTCACTCCCTCTTTCCCTCACTCCCCCTGTCCCTGTCCCTCACTCCCTCTGTCCCTCACTCCCTCTGTCCCTATCCCTCACTCCCTCTGTCCCTCACTCCCTCTGTCCTTGTCCCTCACTCCCTCTGTCCCTCACTCCCTCTGTCCTTGTCCCTCACTCCCTCTATCCCTCACTCCCTCTGTCCCTGTCCCTCACTCCCTCTGTCCCTCACTCCCCCTGTCCCTGTCCCTCACTCCCTCTGTCCCTCACTCCCTCTGTCCCTATCCCTCACTCCCTCTGTCCCTCACTCCCTCTGTCCTTGTCCCTCACTCCCTCTGTCCCTCACTCCCTCTGTCCTTGTCCCTCACTCCCTCTGTCCCAGTCCCTCACTCCCTCTATCCCTCACTCCCTCTGTCCCTGTCCCTCACTCCCCCTGTCCCTCACTCCCCCTGTCCCTGTCCCTCACTCCCTCTGTCCCTCACTCCCTCTGTCCCTATCCCTCACTCCCTCTGTCCTTGTCCCTCACTCCCTCTGTCCCTGTCCCTCACTCCCTCTGTCCCTGTCCCTCACTCCCTCTGTCCTTGTCCCTCACTCCCTCTGTCCCTCACTCCCTCTGTCCCTCACTCCCTCTGTCCCTATCCCTCACTCCCTCTGTCCTTGTCCCTCACTCCCTCTGGCCCTATCCCTCACTCCCTCTGTCCCTCACTCCCTGTCCCTATCCCTCACTCCCTCTGTCCTTGTCCCTCACTCCCTCTGTCCCTGTCCCTCACTCCCTCTGTCCTTCACTCCCTCTGTCCCTATCCCTCACTCCCTCTGACCCTCACTCCCTCTGACCCTATCCCTCACTCCCTCTGTCCCTATCCCTCACTCCCTCTGTCCCTCACTCCCTCTGTCCCTGTCCCTCACTCCACCTGTCTCTATCCCTCACTCTCTCAGTCCCTCACTCCCTCTGTCCTTGTCCCTCACTCCCTCTGTCCCTCACTCCCTCTGTCCCTATCCCTCACTCCCTCAGTCCCTCACTCCCTCTGTCCTTGTCCCTCACTCCCTCTGTCCTTGTCCCTCACTCCCTCTGTCCCTCACTCCCTCTGTCCTTGTCCCTCACTCCCTCTGTCCCAGTCCCTCACTCCCTCTATCCCTCACTCCCTCTGTCCCTGTCCCTCACTCCCTCTTTCCCTCACTCCCCCTGTCCCTGTCCCTCACTCCCTCTGTCCCTGTCCCTCACTCCCTCTGTCCCAGTCCCTCACTCCCTCTGTCCCTCACTCCCTCTGTCCTTGTCCCTCACTCCCTCTGTCCCTGTCCCTCACTCCCTCTGTCCTTGTCCCTCACTCCCTCTGTCCGTCACTCCCTCTGTCCGTCACTCCCTCTGTCCCTATCCCTCACTCCCTCTGTCCTTGTCCCTCACTCCCTCTGTCCCTATCCCTCACTCCCTCTGTCCCTCACTCCCTGTCCCTATCCCTCACTCCCTCTGTCCTTGTCCCTCACTCCCTCTGTCCCTGTCCCTCACTCCCTCTGTCCTTCACTCCCTCTGTCCCTATCCCTCACTCCCTCTGACCCTCACTCCCTCTGTCCCTATCCCTCACTCCCTCTGTCCCTATCCCTCACTCCCTCTGTCCCTCACTCCCTCTGTCCCTGTCCCTCACTCCATCTGTCTCTATCCCTCGCTCTCTCAGTCCCTCACTCCCTCTGTCCTTGTCCCTCACTCCCTCTGTCCCTCACTCCCTCTGTCCCTATCCCTCACTCCCTCTGTCCTTGTCCCTCACTCCCTCTGTCCCTGTCCCTCACTCCCTCTGTCCTTGTCCCTCACTCCCTCTGTCCCTCACTCCCTCTGTCCTTGTCCCTCACTCCCTCTGTCCCTGTCCCTCACTCCTTGTCCCTCACTCCCTCTGTCCCTCACTCCCTCTGTCCTTGTCCCTCACTCCCTCTGTCCCTCACTCCCTCTGTCCCTATCCCTCACTCCCTCAGTCCCTCACTCCCTCTGTCCTTGTCCCTCACTCCCTCTGTCCTTGTCCCTCACTCCCTCTGTCCTTGTCCCTCACTCCCTCTGTCCCTCACTCCCTCTGTCCTTGTCCCTCACTCCCTCTGTCCCAGTCCCTCACTCCCTCTATCCCTCACTCCCTCTGTCCCTGTCCCTCACTCCCTCTGTCCCTCACTCCCCCGTCCCTGTCCCTCACTCCCTCTGTCCCTCACTCCCTCTGTCCCTATCCCTCACTCCCTCTGTCCCTCACTCCCTCTGTCCTTGTCCCTCACTCCCTCTGTCCCTCACTCCCTCTGTCCTTGTCCCTCACTCCCTCTGTCCCAGTCCCTCACTCCCTCTATCCCTCACTCCCTCTGTCCCTGTCCCTCACTCCCTCTGTCCCTCACTCCCCCTGTCCCTGTCCCTCACTCCCTCTGTCCCTCACTCCCTCTGTCCCTGTCCCTCACTCCCTCTGTCCTTGTCCCTTACTCCCTCTGTCCCTGTCCCTCACTCCCTCTGTCCTTGTCCCTCACTCCCTCTGTCCCTCACTCCCTCTGTTCCTCACTCCCTCTGTCCCTATCCCTCACTCCCTCTGTCCTTGTCCCTCACTCCCTCTGGCCCTATCCCTCACTCCCTCTGTCCCTCACTCCCTGTCCCTATCCCTCACTCCCTCTGTCCTTGTCCCTCACTCCCTCTGTCCCTGTCCCTCACTCCCTCTGTCCTTCACTCCCTCTGTCCCTATCCCTCACTCCCTCTGACCCTCACTCCCTCTGTCCCTATCCCTCACTCCCTCTGTCCCTCACTCCCTCTGTCCCTGTCCCTCACTCCATCTGTCTCTATCCCTCACTCTCTCAGTCCCTCACTCCCTCTGTCCTTGTCCCTCACTCCCTCTGTCCCTATCCCTCACTCCCTCTGTCCCTCACTCCCTCTGTCCTTGTCCCTCACTCCCTCTGTCCCTGTCCCTCACTCCCTCTGTCCTTGTCCCTCACTCCCTCTGTCCGTCACTCCCTCTGTCCGTCACTCCCTCTGTCCCTATCCCTCACTCCCTCTGTCCTTGTCCCTCACTCCCTCTGTCCCTATCCCTCACTCCCTGTCCCTCACTCCCTGTCCCTATCCCTCACTCCCTCTGTCCTTGTCCCTCACTCCCTCTGTCCCTGTCCCTCACTCCCTCTGTCCCTATCCCTCACTCCCTCTGACCCTCACTCCCTCTGTCCCTATCCCTCACTCCCTCTGTCCCTATCCCTCACTCCCTCTGTCCCTCACTCCCTCTGTCCCTGTCCCTCACTCCATCTGTCTCTATCCCTCGCTCTCTCAGTCCCTCACTCCCTCTGTCCTTGTCCCTCACTCCCTCTGTCCCTCACTCCCTCTGTCCCTATCCCTCACTCCCTCTGTCCCTCACTCCCTCTGTCCTTGTCCCTCACTCCCTCTGTCCCTGTCCCTCACTCCCTCTGTCCTTGTCCCTCACTCTCTCAGTCCCTCACTCCCTCTGTCCCTGTCCCTCACTCCCTCTATCCCTCACTCCCTCTGTCCTTGTCCCTCACTCCCTCTGTCCCTGTCCCTCACTCCCTCTGTCCTTGTCCCTCACTCCCTCTGTCCCTCACTCCCTCTGTCCTTGTCCCTCACTCCCTCTGTCCCTCACTCCCTCTGTCCCTATCCCTCACTCCCTCAGTCCCTCACTCCCTCTGTCCTTGTCCCTCACTCCCTCTGTCCTTGTCCCTCACTCCCTCTGTCCTTGTCCCTCACTCCCTCTGTCCCTCACTCCCTCTGTCCTTGTCCCTCACTCCCTCTGTCCCAGTCCCTCACTCCCTCTATCCCTCACTCCCTCTGTCCCTGTCCCTCACTCCCTCTGTCCCTCACTCCCCCGTCCCTGTCCCTCACTCCCTCTGTCCCTCACTCCCTATCCCTCACTCCCTCTGTCCCTCACTCCCTCTGTCCTTGTCCCTCACTCCCTCTGTCCCTCACTCCCTCTGTCCTTGTCCCTCACTCCCTCTGTCCCAGTCCCTCACTCCCTCTATCCCTCACTCCCTCTGTCCCTGTCCCTCACTCCCTCTGTCCCTCACTCCCCCTGTCCCTGTCCCTCACTCCCTCTGTCCCTCACTCCCTCTGTCCCTGTCCCTCACTCCCTCTGTCCTTGTCCCTCACTCCCTCTGTCCCTGTCCCTCACTCCCTCTGTCCTTGTCCCTCACTCCCTCTGTCCCTCACTCCCTCTGTTCCTCACTCCCTCTGTCCCTATCCTTCACTCCCTCTGTCCTTGTCCCTCACTCCCTCTGGCCCTATCCCTCACTCCCTCTGTCCCTCACTCCCTGTCCCTATCCCTCACTCCCTCTGTCCTTGTCCCTCACTCCCTCTGTCCCTGTCCCTCACTCCCTCTGTCCTTCACTCCCTCTGTCCCTATCCCTCACTCCCTCTGACCCTCACTCCCTCTGTCCCTATCCCTCACTCCCTCTGTCCCTCACTCCCTCTGTCCCTGTCCCTCACTCCATCTGTCTCTATCCCTCACTCTCTCAGTCCCTCACTCCCTCTGTCCTTGTCCCTCACTCCCTCTGTCCCTCACTCCCTCTGTCCCTATCCCTCACTCCCTCAGTCCCTCACTCCCTCTGTCCTTGTCCCTCACTCCCTCTGTCCTTGTCCCTCACTCCCTCTGTCCCTCACTCCCTCTGTCCTTGTCCCTCACTCCCTCTGTCCCAGTCCCTCACTCCCTCTATCCCTCACTCCCTCTGTCCCTGTCCCTCACTCCCTCTTTCCCTCACTCCCCCTGTCCCTCACTCCCTCTGTCCCTCACTCCCTCTGTCCCTATCCCTCACTCCCTCTGTCCCTCACTCCCTCTGTCCTTGTCCCTCACTCCCTCTGTCCCTGTCCCTCACTCCCTCTGTCCTTGTCCCTCACTCCCTCTGTCCCTCACTCCCTCTGTCCCTATCCCTCACTCCCTCTGTCCTTGTCCCTCACTCCCTCTGTCCCTATCCCTCACTCCCTCTGTCCCTGTCCCTATCCCTCACTCCCTCTGTCCTTGTCCCTCACTCCCTCTGTTCTTCACTCCCTCTGTCCCTATCCCTCACTCCCTCTGACCCTCACTCCCTCTGTCCCTATCCCTCACTCCCTCTGTCCCTATCCCTCACTCCCTCTGTCCCTCACTCCCTCTGTCCCTGTCCCTCCCTCCATCTGTCTCTATCCCTCACTCTCTCAGTCCCTCACTCCCTCTGTCCTTGTCCCTCACTCCCTCTGTCCCTCACTCCCTCTGTCCCTATCCCTCACTCCCTCTGTCCCTCACTCCCTCTGTCCTTGTCCCTCACTCCCTCTGTCCCTGTCCCTCACTCCCTCTGTCCTTGTCCCTCACTCCCTCTGTCCCTATCCCTCACTCCCTCTGTCCTTGTCCCTCACTCCCTCTGTCCCTGTCCCTCACTCCCTCTGTCCCAGTCCCTCACTCCCTCTGTCCCTCACTCCCTCTGTCCCTGTCCCTCACTTCCTCTGTCCCTGTCCCTCACTCCCTCTGTCCCTATCCCTCACTCTCTCAGTCCCTCACTCCCTCTGTCCTTGTCCCAGATTCCTGAAGAAGGGCCTGTGCCCGAAACGTCGAATCTCCTGTTCCCTGGATGCTGCCTGACCTGCTGTGCTGTTCCAGCAATAAAGTTTCAACTTTGATCTCCAGCATCTGCAGACCTCACTTTCCCCTCTGTCCCTGTCCTTCACTCCCTCTGTCCCTGTCCTTCACTCCCTCTGTCCCTATCCCTCACTCCCTCTGACCCTCACTCCCTCTGTCCCTATCCCTCACTCCCTCTGACCCTCACTCCCTCTGTCCCTATCCCTCACTCCCTCTGTCCCTCACCCCCTCTGTCCCTATCCCTCACTCCCTCTGTCCCTCACTCCCTCTGTCCTTGTCCCTCACTCCCTCTGTCCCTCACTCCCTCTGTCCTTGTCCCTCACTCCCTCTGTCCCTCACTCCCTCTGTCCCTCACTCCCTCTGTCCCTATCCCTCACTCCCACTGTCCCACACTCCCTCCGTCCCTATCCCTCACTCCCTCTGTCCCTCACTCCCTCTGTCCTTGTCCCTCACTCCCTCTGTCCCTCACTCCCTCTGTCCTTGTCCCTCACTCCCTCTGTCCTTGTCCCTCACTCCCTCTGTCTCTGTCCCTCACTCCCTCTGTCCCTCACTCCCTCTGTCCTTGTCCCTCACTCCCTCTGTCTCTGTCCCTCACTCCCTCTGTCCCTCACTCCCTCTGTCCCTATCCCTCTGTCCCTATCCCTCACTCCCACTATCCCACACTCCCTCCGTCCCTATCCCTCACTCCCTCTGTCCCTCACTCCCTCTGTCCCTATCCCTCTGTCCCTATCCCTCACTCCCTCTGTCCCTATCCCTCTGTCCCTATCCCTCACTCCCACTATCCCACACTCCCTCCGTCCCTATCCCTCTGTCCCTATCCCTCACTCCCACTGTCCCACACTCCCTCCGTCCCTATCCCTCACTCCATCTGTCCCTCACTCCCTCTGTCCCTCACTCCCTCTGTCCTTGTCCCTCACTCCCTCTGTCTCTGTCCCTCACTCCCTCTGTCCCTCACTCCCTCTGTCCCTATCCCTCACTCCCACTGTCCCACACTCCCTCCGTCCCTATCCCTCACTCCCTCTGTCCCTCACTCCCTCTGTCCTTGTCCCTCACTCCCTCTGTCTCTGTCCCTCACTCCCTCTGTCCCTCACTCCCTCTGTCCCTCACTCCCTCTGTCCCTATCCCTCACTCCCACTGTCCCACACTCCCTCCGTCCCTATCCCTCACTCCCTCTGTCCCTCACTCCCTCTGTCCTTGTCCCTCACTCCCTCTGTCTCTGTCCCTCACTCCCTCTGTCCCTCACTCCCTCTGTCCCTATCCCTCACTCCCTCTGTCCCTCACTCCCTCTGTCCCTCACTCCCTCTGTCTCTGTCCCTCACTCCCTCTGTCCCTCACTCCCTCTGTCCCTATCCCTCACTCCCTCTGTCCCTCACTCCCCCTGTCCCTATCCCTCACTCCCTCTGTCCCTCACTCCCTCTGTCCTTGTCCCTCACTCCCTCTGTCCCTCACTCCCTCTGTCCTTGTCCCTCACTCCCTCTGTCTCTGTCCCTCACTCCCTCTGTCCCTCACTCCCTCTGTCCTTGTCCCTCACTCCCTCTGTCCCTCACTCCCTCCGTCCTTGTCCCTCACTCCCTCTGTCCCTCACTCCCTCTGTCCCTATCCCTCACTCCCTTCAGGAGTTCTCCTACTCGATCCCTCCCAGCCCCTCATTCCCTCATTCTCTCTCTCTCTTTCCCTCCCTCCCTCTGTCTCCCTCCCCCTCTCCCCCAGTCCCTCCCTCCCTCCTGTCGCTCTCACTCCGGGATTGGGCCGGCTCCGCTCCGGGACTGATCCCGGGATCTGTTTCTCCGGGACATGGCGTTCGGCAAAACGGGGAAGGATCCGTTCGAGACACGGACCGGGAAACTGATCGGTGAGTGCGGGATCACTCCGGGATCGGGATCACTCCGGGATCGGGGATCACTCCGGGATCGGGGATCACTCCGGGATCGGGGCTCACTCCGGGATCGGGGATCACCCCGGGATCGGGATCACTCCGGGATCGGGGATTACTCCGGGATCGGGATCACCCCGGGATCGGGGATCACTCCGGGATCGGGGATCACTCCGGGATCGGGATCACTCCGGGATCAGGGATCACTCCGGGATCGGGGATAACTCCGGGATCGGGGCTCACTCCGGGATCGGGGATCACTCCGGGATCGGGATCACTCCGGGATCGGGGATCACTCCGGGATCGGGGATAACTCCGGGATCAGGGATGACCCCGGGATCGGGGATCACTCCGGGATCAGGGATGGCCCGCGGAGACACGGACTCACACCCTCCAACCCCCCCCCCCCCCCCCACCCGCCACATTGCGGTGACAGGGTCAGTGCTGAGGGAAGGCCACACTGTCAGAGGGTCAGTGCTGAGGGAGCGCCGCACTGTCGGAGGGTCAGTGCTGAGGGAGCGCCGCACTGTCGGAGGGTCAGTGCTGAGGGAGTGCCGCACTGTCGGAGGGTCAGTGCTGAGGGAGTGCCGCACTGTCGGAGGGTCAGTGCTGAGGGAGCGCCGCACTGTCGGAGGGTCAGTGCTGAGGGAGTGCCGCACTGTCGGAGGGTCAGTGCTGAGGGAGTGCCGCACTGTCGGAGGGTCAGTGCTGAGGGAGCGCCGCGCTGTCGGAGGGTCAGTGCTGAGGGAGTGCCGCACCGTCGGAGGGTCAGTGCTGAGGGAGCGCCGCGCTGTCGGAGGGTCAGTGCTGAGGGAGCGCCGCGCTGTCGGAGGGTCAGTGCTGAGGGAGCGCCGCTCTGTCGGAGGGTCAGTACTGAGGGAGTGCTGCACTGTCAGAGGGTCAGTACTGAAGGAGTGCCGCACTGTCAGAGGGGAAGTTCAGGGAGGTTGCAGAGTGGAGTGCACGGATTGTGAACTCAGCTCACTGCCTTTATTCCTGATGAAGGGCTTTTGCCCGAAACGTCGATTTCGAAGCTCCCAGGATGCTGCCTGTACTGCTGTGCTCTTCCAGCACCACTGATCCATTAACTGGCGTTTACTGACCCATGTAAGAATCAGACGTCAAACTATTGAGTTAATGAATTAATCAACTGTGTAGGTGGAATCTCCCAACTTAAGGCTGTGTAACCTCAGGCGCTGTTGTGTTGGGGATGATATAGTGAATGGTATTGTTCTGAACACTATCAACAGAATAATTTCATACTGACTCCTTTTATTTCAACAGAAAGATGATGTGTGATTATAATGAATGGGGGATGTCATAAAAACTGCCTGGTTTAAGTTTCTCGCTTTGAGAATACGTGATCAAATGCATTGGCTGTGACCTTTTACTCTGTACAAGATGTCTTGAGACTCTTGGCTTTTTGTCTATATCAGTTATTTTGGAAAGAAACATTTTTGCGATGGTAGGCCTTTGACTTGTACGATTCTTGGTAGCTCGGAGATTAATGCTTGTTCTGATGTGTGTGGCTTTCAGCTTTAAGGGAACTTGATAATGAAGAATATCGGTCAATGCTTCTCATTCTCTTTCTGCACGTCCAAATGCCCGCATGTCAACACCAACATGAAATATAAATGCACGAGGAGTTAGTGAGAAATTAGCCAAACAAAACCAAATGGTAATTCTCAAAAATCCAAATGCAGCTCTCTCCTAAAGCCCCTCAAAGACCCAGTGAAATAACATGGTTTTAGACCTGACTTAACAAATGTTTCATTCCTAAAACTTCCATTTGTACATGAGTGCCCATACCGTGGGGGCAGTGGAGAGACTTTGTGACTCCCAGCCCCATAGGTGTTTTCTGATAGCCATCCTGGACAATCTGCTTCTTGTTCACTCCCCACCCCAGAGCAAATAGTTTCTCAGCATTTCCTCCAGCTCATTTATTTAAACCCCTAAATAGTTATCCTGAACCATTGCAACTCAAGGGAATATTGTTTGAACCTGTTATAATTCTGCTCTTTCTACACTACAGCCACTCTGTGAGCTATAACTCCCCTTCCAGAGGGGCAGTGCTCAGGACAGGTTCTCCAGACGGTGTCTGACCAGAGTTGTGTCAAACATCTTTGCATTTAAATTTCAAATGTCCTCGGGGGTTAAGTTACAAGGGCTTGTTTGTACAAATTAGACCTGTTTTCCCTAGAATTGAGAAGGTTAAAGGGTGATCTGATCAAAGCCTTCAAGATATTAATATGAAAATGTAGGGAAGATAAAGATGAACCATTTCCATTGATGAGGGAATTCTAGGACTAGGGGCACAGTCTGAGGATTCGGGCTGGAACAGTTCAGGAGAGATGTGAGGAAACACTTCTACACACACTGGGTGGGAGAGGGTAGGGACCCTCTCCCACAAACAGCAGTTGATGCTGGGTCCGTTATTAATTTTAAATTGGAGAAGGATGCTTGTTTATCAAGCAAAAGTATTCAGGGATACAGGCCAAAGGCAGGGATATGGAGTTAGGCCGCAGATTAGCCACGGTCTTGTTGAAAGGTGGAACAGATTGGAGGGGTTGAATGGCCGCCTCCTATTGCTATGTTCCTACAAACATCAACATTTCATTTTGATCATGTTTGTACTCCTTTCCTCTTGCTCACTTTCTGACATCTTGCTGTTATGAAAATATTTAGGTTTCTCTCTGATCCACTGTCAGTTGCTCATCACCTCAGCCTCAGCCGATGGTGAACTCTGCCAGTGGGATCCCCCCCCCCCGTCCCCATTCAGTCAGCCACATGGTATCAGCTTCTTCTCACAGTGTCGTCCTGAACTGGGACGCACCAATCTCCACTCTCTCACTCTGGACATTACTGCAGTAAATCATGGGAACACAGCTTTAGTTAAACATCCCCTCCTGTCCTAGTATCACTCTACTAACTGAGAATTAGAACAGCATTGAGATTTCATTCATGATTCATTCGATAACACTCATGAGTGACAGTGTTCATTAGAAGGTGGGGCTGATCAGTTCTTGGGGCCTTGGCAGTGCAGTGGTAGTGTCCCTCCCTCTGACCCAGGAGGTCCAGGATCAAGTCGCATCTGTACCAGAGTCTCTGTAATAAACTCTCAAATTGGGTCGAACAGGAAAATGTCTTTGGAGTTGATTGTTTTTGACCTGATGTTCTCAGCAACAATTGCTCAGGAGACGGGTAGCTCCGTTGGAGGTGACAGAGTTCAGTGTTTAAAGTACACCTGCTCTGGGTTTACAGCAATTCCTGTTCTTAGTTTCGATTCTGAAAGCTCATTGCTTCCCTTTGTTGCCAATGAAACTCCGAGGGCATGTTTAACCAGCACCTCGGATTCCAGGGATTATTCACATTTGTGAACTACATGAATGACAGTTGGAAAAGAATAGATAATACTGCAATATAAATCATTCCAGGACAGGGACAGCACGGGGTTAGATACAGAGTAAAGCTCCCTCTCCACTGTCCCCCTCAAACACTCACAGGAACAGGGATATCATAGGGTTAGATACAGAGTAAAGCTCCCTCTATTCTCTCTCACTAAACATCTCTAAGGTATAGCAACCTCTACACTGGGTGTAGGTTTACTCACTGAGCTGGAAGGATCATTTTCAGACGTTTTGTCACCAAACACGGTAACATCTTCAGTGAGTCTCCAGATGAAGCACTGTTGGTGTAGCCCACTTTCTGTTTATATATTTGGCTATCCTTGGGTTGGTGATGTCAGGTCCTGTGGTGACGTCATTTTCTATGGTAATGTAATTTCCTATTTTCTTTTCCGGGGGTGGTAGGTGGGGTCTAACTCGATGTGTTTGTTGATAGAGTTCTGGTTGGATTGCCATGTTTCTAGGAATTCTCGTGCGTGTCTCTGTTTGGCTTGTCCTAGGATGGATGTGTTGTCCCAGTCGAAATGGTGTCCTTCCTCATCCGTATGTAAGGATACTAGTGAGAGAGGGTCATGTCTTTTTGTGGCTAGTTGATGTTCATGTATCCTGGTGGCTAGTTTTTCCTAAAGATGTTACCTAGTACAGTGACGAAATGTCTGAAAATGAACCTTCCAGCTCAGCAAGTAAACCGACATCCAGACCATCAACTTACAAATCTTCTCAAAACTCACTAACCTCTACACTGTGCCCTGTGAGGGTATGATGACATGTTTTGAAACAAGACTGATTTAATGATGCATTTTTCAGAACCTTTGGAATGTGCTAAATTGTAAAACGGCCAATAAAGTAGTTTTATTGAAATGTTGACATGGTTCTCAGAAAGGCGCAGCAATCTCTTTCAAAAGCAGGGTGATGCTGACCAGATGATCTGACACACAGATACTGAGGAGCAAATAGAGACAGGAACTGCCCCTCACCACTCCCCCAATCACCCTATCACCCATTCCCCCCTATCCCCCCATCTCCCATTCCCCTCCCCTCCCCTCCCCCATCTCCCATTCCCCTCCACCACCCCCATCTCCCATTCCCCTCCACCACCCCATCACCCATTCCCCTCCACCTCACCATCTCCCATTCCCCTCCACCCCACCATCTCCCATTCCCCTCCACCACCCCCATCACCCATTCCCCTCCACCACCCCCATCTCCCATTCCCCTCCACCACCCCATCACCCATTCCCCTCCACCCCACCATCTCCCATTCCCCTCCACCCCACCATCTCCCATTCCCCTCCACCCCACCATCTCCCATTCCCCTCCACCCCACCATCTCCCATTCCCCTCCACCCCACCATCTCCCATTCTCCTCCACCCCACCATCTCCCATTCCCCTCCACCCCACCATCTCCCATTCCCCTCCACTCCCCCATCTCCCATTCCCATCCACTCCCCCATCTCCCATTCCCCTCCACTCCCCCATCTCCCATTCCCCTCCCCTCCCCATCTCCCATTCCTCTCTACCCCCCCATCTCCCATTCCCCTCCCCTCCCACATCTCCCATTCCCCTCCACCCCACCATCTCCCATTCCCCTCCACTCCCCCATCTCCCATTCCCCTCCACTCCCCCATCTCCCATTCCCCTCCATCCCCCCATCTCCCATTCCCCTCCATTCCCCCATCTCCCATTCCCCTCCATTCCCCCATCTCCCATTCCCCTCCAACCCCCATCTCCTATTCCCCTCCCTTCCCCATCTCCCATTCCTCTCTAACCCCCATCTCCCATTCCCCTCCCCTCCCACATCTCCCATTCCCCTCCACTCGCCCATTTCCATTCCCCTCCATCCCCTCCATCTCCCATTCCCCATCCACCCCCCATCTCCCATTCCCCCTCCTCCCCATCCCCCCCGCCGCCAATACTCCCCCAGGCGGGAGCGGCAGAGCCTGTTTTACCACCTGATTGGAGCGGTGCTGTTTGTGGCAGTGTGGCACTCCCTCGGTACAGCATTGGGTGGGTCAGCCTTGACCCAGAGCTCACTCGCGGGGCTGAGGGATATGGCACTAGTGTCGAAGATAATTTGTTTCGAATGGTTTGTTAGTAAACATTGCTAACATGCAGCCAGCTGTGTGTGGGAAGGAGGGAGCACTGCAGCTGAGGCTGTTTGATTTAATTGGCTTTCTGCACTCACTGAACAGAGTTTATGATCATAAGGGATCAGGCAGCTGATGGCGAGGAGTGGGTGATCAGGGTACGGTTCACCTTTAACAGGATGTTTGAGTCCAGGGTTATAGTAAAGGAGAGCACTGCGTTGGTGACAGGTTTGCAATGGGGTACAGTAACCCCACTATCATCACAGCAACCCTGACACAGGGAACCTCAGAGCCAATCCATGCCATTCTTAGCTGAGTGCAGACATTATTCACCTCCGAATCAGAGGGTGCAGAGCTCATCCACTACACTGGGGGCCAGAGGGCAAATCACCAGCGTAGACCTCAGGGAGTGCTGCACTGTCAGAGGGTCAGTGATGAGGGACTTCAGCACTGTCAGAGGGTCAGTGCTGAGGGAGTGCTGCACTGTGGTAGGGTCAGTGCTGAGGGAGTGCTGCACAGTCGGAGGGTCAGTGCTGAGGGAGTGCCGCACTGTCAGAGGGTCAGTACTGAGGGAGTGCCGCACTGTCGGAGGGTCAGTGCTGAGGGAGTGCTGCACAGTCGGAGGGTCAGTGCTGAGGGAGTGCCGCACTGTCAGAGGGTCAGTGCTGTGGGAGTGCCGCACTGTGGGAGGGTCAGTGCTGTGGGAGTGCCGCACTGTGGGAGGGTCAGTACTGAGGGAGTGCCGCACTGTGGGAGGGTCAGTGCTGAGGGAGTGCTGCACTGTCGGAGGGTCACAGCTGAGGGAGTGCCGCACTGTCGGAGGGTCAGTACTGAGGGAGTGCCTCACTGTCGGAGGGTCAGTGCTGAGGGAGTGCTGCACTGTCAGAGGGTCATGCTGAGGGTGTGCCGCACTGTCGGAGGGTCAGTCCTGAGGGAGCGCCGCACTGTCAGAGGGTCAGTGCTGGGGTGTGCCGCACTGTCGGAGGGTCAGTACTGAGTGAGCGCCGCACTGTGGGAGGGTCAGTACTGAGGGAGTGCCGCACTGTCAGAGGGTCAGTACTGAGTGAGCGCCGCACTGTCGGGGGGTCAGTGCTGAGGGAGTGCCACACTGTCGGAGGGTCAGTGCTGAGTGAGTGCCGCATTGTTGGAGGGTCAGTGCTGAGGGAGTGCCGCATTGTCGGAGGGTCAGTGCTGAGGGAGTGCCGCATTGTCGGAGGGTCAGTGCTGAGGGAGTGCCGCACTGTGGGAGGGTCAGTACTGAGGGAGTGCCGCACTGTCGGAGGGTCAGTGCTGAGTTAGCGCCGCATTGTCGGAGGGTCAGTGCTGAGGGAGTGCCGCATTGTTGGAGGGTCAGTGCTGAGGGAGTGCCGCACTGTGGGAGGGTCAGTGCTGAGGGAGTGCCGCACTGTGGGAGGGTCAGTACTGAGGGAGTGCCGCACTGTGGGAGGGTCAGTACTGAGGGAGTGCCGCACTGTCAGAGGGTCAGTACTGAGTGAGCGCCGCATTGTCGGTGGGTCAGTGCTGAGGGAGTGCCGCACTGTGGGAGGGTCAGTACTGAGGGAGTGCCGCACTGTGGGAGGGTCAGTACTGAGTGAGCGCCGCATTGTCGGAGGGTCAGTGCTGATGGAGTGCCGCACTGTCGGAGGTGCTGTCATCTTGCAGAAAGGTTAAACCAAATCTCCCTCTCTATGACCGAAAAGATCTCTCGGTTACTCACGGTGAAGATTTGGAAGAGTTGTGTTCAACCCTTACCCCTTGATCAGTTTTGCTTTAAACCTCTTACCTGGACCTTTCTGTGTTTCATTAAAACTGCCCCATATGTTCTCTGTAACATTTTAGGATATACTGAAGATGGAAAGGTGACTTTGTTAAGTTGGGAAGCCTGGGATCCAGACTGGATCTGCAGGTTATTCAGAATACCTAATTAGCATTCATTACTGATGGGGAGAGGGGAAAGAGATCCCCTGTCAAGTTTCTGCTCAGATCAGCTATTCACTTAATCCTAATCCATGTGGTTCCAAGAATTTACTGGATTCTCCTGTGAAGCCGATAAAGGTATTGTTCTGCTCTGTCCGGTGTGGAAGGTGTCGTGTGAGTTTCAGTGCTGCTGTGATGCCAGGAACATAAGATGTGGGGGAGCTGGTGTTGGACTGGGGTGGACAAAGTTAAAAATCCCACAACACCAGTTTATAGTCCAACAGGTTTATTTGGAAGCACTAGCTTTCAAAGTGCTTCTCCTTTATAAACACCTGATGAAGGAGCAGCGTTTGGTCAGGAACATAGACTGTGCATCCCAAAGACGGGCAGATGAGAGCAAATCTGAGTCTCTCCGCCTGTTCACGATGAGCGAAATACTGTCTGTACCCAAGCAGCATGCACTGGCAAAACATAGAACATAGAAAAGTACAGGACAAGAACAGGCCCTTTGGCCCATGATGTTGTGCCGAGGTTTAATCCTAATATAAAGTATAGTACCTTAACCTATGCACCCCTCAACTCACTGCTGTCCATGTGCATGTCCAGCAGTCGCTTAAATATCCCCAATGACTCTGCTTCCACCACCACAGCTGGCAACGCGTTCCATGCATTCACAACTCTCTGTGTAAAGAACCTACCTCTGACGTCTCCTCTATATCTTCCTCCTAATATCTTCAAACTGTGACTCCTCGTACCAGTCAATCCTGCCCTGGGGAAAAGTCTCTGGCTATTGACTCTATCTATTCCACTCATTACCTTGTATACCTCGATCAGGTCTCCTCTCTTCCTCCTTCTCTCCAGAGAGAAAAGTCTGAACTTATTCAACCTTTCTTCATAAGGCAAGCCCTCCAGTCCAGGCAGCATCCTGGTAAACCTTCTTTACACCCTCTCCAAAACCTCTGCATCTTTCCTACAGTAGGGCGACCTGAACTGGACACAATATTCCAAGTGTGGTCTCACCAGGGACTTGTAGAGCTGCAGCAAAACCTTGCGGCTCTTAAACTCACTTCCCCTGTTAATAAAACACCATATGCTTTCTTAACACCCCTATCCACTTGGGTGGCAGCTTTGAGGGATCTATGTACTTGCACACCCAGATCCCTCTGTTCCTCCACACTGACAAGAATCCTGTCTTTAATCCTATATTCAGCATTTGAGTTCGACCTTCCAAAATGCATCACTTCACGTTTATCCAGGTTGACCTCCATCTGCCATTTCTCAGCCCAGCTCTGCATCCTGTCTACGTCGCGCTGCAGCCTGCAGTAGCCCGCTATACTATCGATGGGACCTCCAACCTTTTTTTCATCTGCAAATTTACTAACCCACCCCTCAACCTCCTTACCCAAGTCATTTATAAAAACTACAAAGAGCAGAGGCCCAAGAACAGAGCCCTGCGGGAACCCACTTAATACCGTCCTCCAGGCAGAATACTTCCCATCTACAACCACTCTCTGCCTTCTGTCAGCCAGCCAATTCTGAATCCAGATAGCCAAATCTCCCTGTATCCCATACCTCCTGACTTTATGAATAAGCCTACCATGGGGAACCCTATCAAGTGCCTTGCTGAAGTCCATAAACACCATGTCCACTGCTCGACCTTCATCGACCTGTCTCGGCACCTCCTCGAAGAACTCAATAAGATTTGTGAGGCATGACCTGCCCCTCATAAAGCCATGCTGACTGCCTTTAATCACACTATGCTTTTCCAAATAGTCACAGATCCTATCCCTCAGGATTCTTTCTAAAACTTTGCTGACCACAGACATACGACTGACTGGTCTGTAATTGCCAGGGATTTCCCTATTCCCCTTCTTCAAAAGAGGAACAACATTCACTTCCCTCCAGTCCTCCGGTACGACTCCTGTGGAGAGTGAGGAAGCAAAGATCTTCCCCAGCGGCTTAGCAACCTCCTTTCTCCCTCCCGGATCAGCCTGGGATAAATCTGGTCTGGCCCTGGGGACTTATCAATCTTAATATTTGCCAAAATTTCCAGCACACCAACTTCATCAATCTGGTCAAGCCTGTATCCCAGCTCCTCAAAGTTCTCATTCACAACAAGGTCCCTGCCCTGAGAGAAAACTGAAGCAAAATATTCATTTAGGGCTTCCCCGATCTGCTCAGACTCCACGCACAAGTTCCCTCCGCTATCCCTCATCGGCCCTACCTTCTCCCTGATAGTTCTCTTATTCCTCACCTATGAGTAAAATGCCTTCGGGTTCTCCCTAATCCTATTTGCCAAGCCTAATATTACAGGGGATTCCACAATCCCACAGTGGTTGCTTGATAATCCGGAGAGTTACACTCAAAACCAGTTTTGGTTTGTCAGGAGAGCTCACAGTTTAACACGTGCTTGCTTACTGGAAACTACATTTGTTAATACACAGAGTCCCACTCTTTGAAGGCAGAATGACCCTGAACATGCAGTGCAACTGGTTCAACTCACACTGTTCCAAAGATCATTTCTCAGGGTAATGCCAATCAGGCGTCAACAACTTGGGAAATAAAACCGTCTGGTTTGTTTTGATTGAAGCACAACTTTTGAGAGGTGTTCTCAGAACAATGCCACGTTGCATTTATGTGGCACCTTTAATTAGAAAAACAAGGGGGGAGGATCAGAGGAACAATTATCAACAGATCCAGTGAAGCAAGAGATGGCTTAATAACTTCTTGAAAGACCAGGGGAACAAAAACTGTCTTGGTCCCTCAGAGAGTTGAGAAAATTGAGAGGTGAGAGGAAGGGTGGAGCTTTAAAACAATCAGAGAGGAAGAATGCTGTGTAGATTAGTGGAACAGAAAGTGGACATGTCCCCACAACCTGATGGTCTACATGCTAGGGTCTTAAAGGAAGTGGCTACACAGATAGTGAATACTTTGGTTCTGATATTCCCAAATTCCCTTGGTTTTGGAAAGATCCCAGTGGATAGGGAAAGCACAAATCCCACACTTGGAGACAGTAAGGACTGCAGATGCAGAAGTCAGAGTCAGTAGATGTGAGGCTGGGAGAGCACAGCAGGTCAGACAGCAACCGAGGAACTGACAAAGGCCTTGGGTCGAAACGTTGACTTTCCTGCTCCTCGGATGCTGTCTGACCTGCTGGGCTCTCCCAGCCTCACATCTACTGACTCCCACACATCCATCTAATGGAAAGCAAGCAACTGTAAGCGAGCTAGCCTAATGTCTGTCCCTGGGACATGCATGAAATGAGGGGGTGTGGAAAATCATGATTTTGTGTAAAAGGGAATAATGTTATAGAGTCATAGAGATGTACAGCACGGAAACAGACCCTTCGGTCCAACCTGTCCATGCCAACCAGGTATCCCAACCCAATCTAGTCCCAACTACCAGCACCCGGCCCATATCCCCCCAAACCCTTCCTATTCATATACCCATCCAAATGCCTCTTAAATGTTGTAATTGTACCAGCCTCCACCACATCCTCTGGCAGCTCATTCCATACACGTACCACCCTCTGCGTAAAAAAGTTGCCCCTTAGGTCTCTTTTATATTTTTCCCCTCTCACCCGAAACCTATGCCCTCTATTTCTGGACTCCCCGACCCCATGGAAAAGACTTTGTCTATTTACCCTATACATGCCCCTCATAATTTTGTAAACCTCTATAAGGTCACCCCTCAGCCTCCGACGCTCCAGGGAAAACAGCCCCAGCCTGTTCAGCCTCTCCCTGTAGCTCAGATCCTCCAACTCTGGCAACATCCTTGTAAATCATTTCTGAACCCTTTCAAGTTTCACAACATCTTTCCGATAGGAAGGAGACCAGAATTGCATGCAATATTCCAACAGTGGCTGAACCAATGTCCTGTACAGCCGCAACATGACCTCCCAACTCCTGTACTCAATACTCTGACCAATAAAGGAAAGCATAGCAATTGCCTTCTTCACTAGCAGCACTCCCTAGGACCTTACCATTAAGTGTATAAGTCCTGCTAAGATTTGCTTTCTCAAAATGCAGCATCTCACATTTATCTGAATTAAACTCCATCTGCCACTTCTCAGCCCATTGGCCCATCTGGTCAAGATCCCGTTGTAATCTGAGGTAACCCTCTTCGCTGTCCACTACACCTCCAATTTTGGTGTCATCTGCAAACTTACTAACTGTACCTCTTATGCTCGCATCCAAATCATTTATGTAAATGACAAAAGGTAGAGGGCCCAGCACTGATCCTTGTGGCACTCCACTGGTCACAGGCCTCCAGTCTGAGAAACAACCCTCTTCCACCACCCTGAGCCAGTTCTGTATCCAAATGGCTAGTTTTTTAGATTAGATTACTTCCAGTGTGGAAACAGGCCCTTCAGTCCAACAAGTCCACACCGACCCGCCGAAGCGCAACCCACCCAGACTCATTCCCCTACGTTTACCCCTTCACCTGACACTATGGGCAATTTAGCGTAGCCAATTCACCTAACCTGCACATTTTTGGATTGTGGGAAGAAACCGGAGCACCCGGAGGAAACCCACGCAGACACGGAGAGAATGTGCAAACTCCACATTGAGAGTTGCCTGAGGAGGGAATTGAACTCGGGTCTCTGGCGCTGTGAGGCAACAGTGCTAACCACTGTGCCACAGGGCTAGTTCTCCCTGTATTCTATGAGATCTAGCCTTGCTAATCAGTCTCCCGTGGGGAACCTTGTCGAACGCCTTACTGAAGTCCATATAGATCACATCTACTGCTTTGCCCTCATCAATCCTCTTTGTTACTTCTTCAAAAAACTCAATTGAGTTAGTGAGACATGATTTCCCACGCACAAAGTGTTGAACAAGTTTATTTGAATTTATTAAGAATGTAAGGTGGGGGGAG
Organism: Chiloscyllium plagiosum; assembly: GCF_037043375.1. NCBI lineage: Eukaryota > Metazoa > Chordata > Chondrichthyes > Orectolobiformes > Hemiscylliidae > Chiloscyllium > Chiloscyllium plagiosum. The sequence goes on along the minus strand of NW_028270163.1, from coordinate 57,292,423 downwards.
AGATAAAGAGTGACCATCTAATGTAATGCGTTTGGATTTCCAACAGGAATTTGATCAGATGTCACTCAAACGATTACTGCTTCCAGCATTGAGAGCTCATCTTTAGATACTGTCAGGAGGGCACCCTTCCTCCCAGCATTCACTCTGTCAGGCCCCCTCAGAGTTTATGTTTCAACCCCCATTCTTCTGGACTCTGACATGTTAGAGGAAGAGAAAGTCAGTATAGGAGTAGACTTTTAGGCCATTCTGTTTTCTTATTCATTTATCCATGAGGACATGGCTGGCTTGGCCAGTATTTATTGCCCATCTCAGAGGGCAGGTAAGGGTCAACTACACTGGGGAGAAAGTGAGGACTGCAGATGCGGGAGATCAGAGTCGAGAGTGTGGTGCTGGAAAAGCACAGCAGCTCAGGCAGCATCCGAGGAGCTGGGGAATCGACGTTTCAGACAAAAGCCCTTCATCAGGAATGCGGCTTGTGGGTCAGCGGAGCTGCTCCTCAGATGCTGCCTGACCTACTGTGCTTTTCCAGCACCACACACTCAACTACATCGAGTTACATTGAGGTCAGATGAACTAAGAACAGCAGTTAACCAGGTGGGTATTTCTAACAATTGATGATGGATTCACCGTTGTCATTAGACACCTAATTCTGGATTCGTATTCCACTATCTGCTGTGGTGGGATTTGAACCCAGGTGCCCAGGATGTTACCTGGGTCTCTGGATTAACAGCCCAGTGATAATACCATTAGGCCACTGCCTCCTCTTATCATCCAACTCAATACTCTCTTCCTGTTTCCCTTCAAACACTGACCCCTATAGCCCAAGGAACTATATCCAATTCCCTAAAAACGTTCAATGTTCTGTCTTCAACCTCTTCCTGTGAAAGCTCCCCACTCTCTGAGTGAAGACATTTCTCCTCATCTCAGTCTGAAATGACCTACCCCCTATCCTTAGACTGTGACCCCTGGATCTGGACTCCCGGGACATCAGGAGCACCCTTCCTGTGTTGACTGGGTCAAGTCCTGTTAGACGTTTATCAGCATTGGCCCAACCATCCGGGTAAGACAGCCCCTTCATCCCAGGAATCAGCCAGTTAACCTTTTCTGAACTGCACCCAGTGCAGGTCCAAAGGATGTGAGCGTATTTCCTGTAAGCAGGTGGGGAGGGTTGGGATGAAAGGACATTTTCAGGTTGGGATTTTTAACAAGTGAAGTGACAAAGGGATCAATGCTTGGTCCTCACTGGCTTACAACCGATTTGAGGCCAAGTTTGATGATGATGCAAAAATTGCGAGGAGATCAAGTTGGCGCAGAGGGTACCAAAAACCTTCAAAGCAGATGTTGGTGGGTTCAGAGAGTGAACAAACATTTAGCAGATGGACCATAGTGGGGGAAAGGGTCAGGCTATCCATTCTCTCCAGGAGGAATAGAAATGTCGAGGATCTCCTGAATGGGATCAGAGGGAGCTGGATGTTTGTGTACACCAATCAGATGTAATGACCAAACAGAGACCACAAGGAAAAGCTGCTTTCTATGCAACCCACCCCACCCGTCCATACCCCACCGACATGTCCATACCCCCCCGTCCATACCCCCCCGTCCATACCCCCCCGTCCATACCCCCCCTGTCCATACCCCACCGACATGTCCATACCCCCCCGTCCATACCCCCCCGTCCATACCCCCCCTGTCCATACCCCACCGACATGTTCATACCCCCCCGTCCATACCCCCCCGTCCATACCCCACCGACATGGCCACACCCCCCGTCCATACCCCACCGACATGTCCATACCCCCCCCGTCCATACCCCCCCGTCCATACCCCACCGACATGTTCATACCCCCCCGTCCATATCCCACCGACATGTCCATACACCCCCTGTCCATACCTCCCCCGTCCATACCCCACCGACATGTCCATACACCCCCCCATCCATACCCCACCAACATGTCCATACACCCCCTGTCCATACCTCCCCCGTCCATACCCCACCGACATGTCCATACACCCCCCCATCCATACCCCACCAACATGTCCATACACCCCCTGTCCATACACCCCCCCCATGCATACCCCACCGACATGTCCATGCCCCCCTGTCCATACCCCCCACGTGTCCATACCCACACCTGTCCATGCCCAACCACCTGTCCATGCCCAACCACCTGTCCATGCCCACCCACCTGTCTATACCCACCCCATCCATACCCTACCAACATGTCCATACTCCCCTGTCCATAACCCCCCCTGTCCATAACCCACCTGTCCACACCCCCCCACCTGTCCACGCCCAACCACCTGTCTATGCCCACCCACCTGTCTATGCCCACCCACCTGTCCATACCCACCCATCCATACCCTACCAACATGTCCATACACCCCCTGTCCACACCCCCCCTGTCCACACCCCCCCTGTCCATACCCCCCATCTGTCCATACCCCACCTACCTGTCCATACCCCACCCACCTGTCCATACCCCACCCACCTGTCCATGCCCACCCACCTGTCCATGCCCACCCACTTGACCATACCCCCTCGTCCATTCCCCACCCACCTGTCCATAAACCCCCTCATCCATTCCCCACTCATCTGTCCATAACCCCCCGTCCATTCCCCACCCACCAGTCCATACCCTCCCTGTCCATTCCACACCCACCTATCCATACCCCCTGTCCATTCCCCACCCACCTGTCCATACCCCACCACATCTGTCCATACACACCCGTCCATACCCCCCACCTGTCCATAAACCCCCGTCCATACCCCACCCACCTGTTCATGCCCACCCCATATGTCCATTCCCCACCCACCTGTCCATAACCCCCCCCGTCCATTTCCCACCCACCTATCCATACCACCCCCCCCGTCCATTCCACACCCACCTGTCCATTCCCCACCCACCTGTCCATACCCCCCCCGTCCATTCCCCACCCACCTGTCCATAATCCCCCGTCCAATAGCCACCCACATGTCCATACCCCCCCGTCCATTCCCTATCCACCTGTCCATAACCTCCACGTCCATACCCCCCCCACCTCTCCATACCCCGCCACCTGGCCATAACCCCCACCTGACCTGTCCATACCCCCCCACCTGTCCATGCCCAAGTCTTCTGTCCATACCCCTCCACCTGTACATTACTCCCCGTCCATACCCCCCAGTTGTCCATACCCCCCCGTCTGACCATACCCCCTGTCCATATCCCCGTCCATACTATCCCCGTCCATACCCCCCCACCTGTCCATATCCCCCTGTCCATACCTCCCACCTGTCCGTACCCTCCCACCTGACCATAACCTCCCACCTGACCATAACCCCCCACCTGACCATGTCCACCCACCTGTCCATGTCCACCCACCTGTCCATGTCCACCCACCTATCCATACCCCCCACCTGTCCATAACCCCCCACCTGTCCATAACCCCCCACCTGTCCATAACCCCCCACCTGTCCATGTCCACCCACCTGTCCATGCTCCCCCACCTGTCCATACCCCCCACCTATCCATACCCCCCACATGTCTATACCCCCCACCTGTCCATGCCCACCAACCTGTCCATGCCCACCAACCTGTCCATACCCCCCACCTGTCCATACCCCCCACCTGTCCATGCCCACCCACCTGTCCATGCCCACCCACCTGTCCATGCCCACCCACCTGTCCATACCCCACACTTGTCCATACCCCACACCTGTCCATACCCCACACCTGTCCATACCCCACACCTGTCCATACACCACACCTGTCCATACCCCACACCTGTCCATGCCCACCCACCTGTCTATGCCCATCCACCTGTCCATACCCCACACCTGTCCATACTCCCCCACCTGTCCATACTCCCCCACCTGTCCATACTCCCCCACCTGTCCAAACCCCCCACCTGTCCATACCCCACATCTGTCTATGCCCACCCACCTGTCCATGCCCACCCACCTGTCCATGCCCACCCACCTGTCCATGCCCACCCACCTGTCCTACCCCCCACCTGTCCATGCCCCCCCACCTGTCCATTCCCCCCACCTGTCCATTCCCCCCACCTGTCCATTCCCCCCACCTGTCCTACCCCCCCACCTGTCCTACCCCCCCACCTGTCCATACCCCCACCTGTCCTACCCACCCACCTGTCCATGCCCCCCCACCTGTCCATGCCCCCCCACCTGTCCATTCCCCCCACCTGTCCATTCCCCCCACCTGTCCTACCCCCCCACCTGTCCTACCCCCCCACCTGTCCTACCCCCCCACCTGTCCTACCCCCCCACCTGTCCATACCCCCACCTGTCCTACCCACCCACCTGTCCATACCCCCCACCTGTCCATGCCCACCCACCTGTCCATGCCCGCGCACCTGTCCATTCCCTCCATCATCATAATCACCTCGATCAGGATCCCCCCCCCGCCTTCTCTGCTTTTTCCATTGTTCTGTACATGTTTTCCTTTTCAGGTCATTACCCAATTTATTTTGAGGGTTCCTGTGAAATCCTTTTTCTGACCCAGAGGAATCCAGCCCCAGAGACTCTCACTCTGTGTTACCCTCAGCCCTGGGTACATTCTCCCTCAGTGCTCTCTCCATGGCCTTGCTAAGGTGCCTGACACAGCCAGGTGTTGATACAAGTTCACCTTAACTTCACTGACTTTTACACTCCCTTCTCCATCAACGCAAGATTCTCAATTTGTCAAAGTACCATTTTCAAAAGGATGCTGTCTGCAAAACTCCAAGTCACTTTGTCCGCGCCTCATTTAGAACAGTTCCCTTTGTTTTCTCACCAACACAATCTATCACTTTGCACCGCACTGTATTAAATGTCATCTGTCACAAGACAGCTCATCTACATTCTCCTGAACTCTCTTAATATTCTCTGCACTGAGTGACACAGTTCAGAATTTCATGTCTTTTGGAGACTCTGAAATGCCTGTATACCCTAGTCTAGCTCCTTTATTTTTAAGTATTCAGTCATGGTATGTGGACATCACTGGCTGGGCCCAGCACTTCCTGCCCGTCCCTAGTTGCCCCTTGAGAAGGTGGGAGGTGAGCTGCCTTCCTGAACCCCTGCAGTCCATGTGCTGTGGGTTGACCCGCAATGCCCTGAGGGAGGGAATCCCAGGATTCTGACCCAGTGACAGTGAAGGAACAGCGATTTATTTCCAAGTCAGGATGGTGAGGGGCTGAGAGGGGAACTTGCAGAGGGTGGTGTTCCCATGTACCTGCTGCCCCTTGTCCTTCTGGATGGAAGTGGTCGTGGGTTTGTGAAGGTGGTGTCTGAGGAGTCTGAGTGAGTTATTCTGATATCTCCCGGGGAACAGCACTGTACACCCTGCTCCAGAGTGAAAATCAGCTGTTGACTGTGACTTTGCTCTCAGCCCCTGAGTCAAGGGCATTTTCAGAGCAGCAACAGGAGACAGGCATTAGAAGGAAAGGTGATTATTCCTGTGGATGAACAGCGTCACGTGGAACCTGAACACAATACCAGCACAGGTTAGGTGGAACATCACAAAAATGTGGAACTTTGATACGTCCTAAACTCAAATAGAATCAGCTGTCTCTGTTCTTATCATGTTTGCTATGCAGGCTGTTCAAAGGCAGCCCCGCTGATCACAGTCCTGACCAACAAGAGCTGCCTTTTTATAGCACCTGTCTGTAGCTTGGGAAAACAAGTATTTTTGAAGGGTCGTGATTCTGGCAACGTAGGAAACACGTAGCAGCTGATTTGCGACTCCCACCAACACAAGGTCACATTGATCAGGAACTTCCTTTGGGTGAAGTTTGACTGAAGAAGTAGTGACGACAACAGAGATACTACCCCTACTGACCCTCCGACAGTGCGGCACTCCCTCAGCACTGACCCTCCAACAGTGCGGCACTCCCTCAGCACTGACCCTCCGACAGTGCGGCACTCCCTCAGCACTGACCCTCCGACAGTGCGACACTCCCTCAGCACTGACCCTCCGACAGTGCGGCACACCCTCAACACTGCACACCCTCAACACTGACCCTCCGACAGTGCGGCACTCCCTCAGCACTGACCCTCCGACAGTGCGGCACTCCCTCAGCACTGAACCTCCGACAGTGCAGCACTCCCTCAGCACTGACCCTCCGACAGTGCGGCACTCCCTCAGCACTGACCCTCCGACAGTGCGGCACTCCCTCAGCACTGACCCTCCGACAGTGCGGCACTCCCTCAGCACTGACCCTCCAACAGTGCGGCACTCCCTCAGCACTGACCCTCCGACAGTGCAGCACTCCCTCAGCACTGACCCTCCGACAGTGTAGCACACCCTCAGCACTGACCCTCCCACAGCGCGGCACTCCCTCAGCACTGACCCTCCGACAGTGCGGCACTCCCTCAGCACTGACCCTCCGACAGTGCGGCACACCCTCAGCACTGACCCTCCGACAGTGCGGCACACCCTCAGCACTGACCCTCCGACAGTGCGGCACTCCCTCAGCACTGACCCTCCGACAGTGCGGCACTCCCTCAGCACTGACCCTCTGACAGTGCGCCACTCCCTCAGCACTGACCCTCTGACAGTGCGGCACTCCCTCAGCACTGACCCTCCGACAGTGCGGCATTCCCTCAGCGTGGAGTGTCTTATGATGTAGTGAGGATTGCTGAAGATTATGAGACCTCGTGCAGTCAAATAGCTCTGTGTTTCAAATACCTCTTCACCTCAAACTTCACTACCTTTGGCAGTCAGCCTGATCCCCTCTCCCTCTATCCACCCAGCCCATAATGACTCTCCTGGGAAGACATGAAGTCCTTCTGCCTTCTTAAAGCAGTTCAAATTCTTTAGCTAAGTTTACACCTGCAATCCCTATCTCTCCTTCTCTCTTGGTCTATCTCTCTCTATCTCTCTCTCTCTTGGTTTATCTCTCTCTCTCTCTCGCGGTCTATTCTCGCTCTCTCTCTATCTCTTTCTCTCTCTTGGCCTATCGCTCTCTCTCTCGGTCTATCTCTCTCTCTCTCTCGGTCTATCTCTCTCTCAGTCTATCTCTCTCTCTCTCTCTTGGCCTATCTCTCACTCTCTCTCTCTCTTGGTCTCTCTCTCTCTCTCTCTCTTGGCTTAACTCTCTCTCTCTCTGTTTATGTCTCTCTCTCTCTCTCTCTCTCTCGGTCGATCTCTCTCTCTCTCTCTCTCGGTCTATCTCTCTCTCGGTCTATCTTTCTCTCTCTCTCTCTCTCTCTCTCTCTCGGTCTATCTCTCTCTCTTGGCATATCTCTCTCTCTCTCTGTCTATCTCTCTCTCTCTCTCGCTCTCGGTCTATCACTCTCTCTCTCTCTCGGTCTATCTCTCTCTCTCTCTCTCGGTCTATCTCTCTCTCTCTCTCTCGGTCTATCTCTCTCTCTCTCTCTCGGTCTATCTCTCTCTGTTTCTCTCTCTCTCTTGGTCTCTGTCTGTCTCTCTCTCTCTCTCTTGGCCTATCTCTCTTGGCCTATCTCTCTCTCTCTTTCTCTCTTGGCCTATCTCTCTCTCTCTCTCTCTCTCTCGGCCTATCCATCTCTCTTGGCCTATCTCTCTCTCTCTCTCGGCCTATCTCTCTCTCTCTCTCTCTCTCTCTCAGTCTATCTCTCTCTCTCTCTCAGTCTATCTCTCTCTCTCTCTCAGTCTATCTCTCTCTCTCTCTCTCAGTCTATCTCTCTCTCTCGCTCTCTCTCAGTCTATCTCTCTCTCTCGCTCTCTCTCAGTCTATCTCTCTCTCTCTCTCTCAGTCTATCTCTCTCAGTCTATCTCTCTCTCTCGCTCTCTCTCAGTCTATCTCTCTCTCTCTCTCTCAGTCTATCTCTCAGTCTATCTCTCTCTCTCTCTCCCTCTCAGTCTATCTCTCTCTCTCTCTCTTGGCCTATCTCTCTCTCTCTCTCTTGGCCTATCTCTCTCGGTCTATCTCTCTCTCTCTCTCTCTCTTGGCCTATCTCTCTCTCTCTCTCTCTCTCTTGGCCTATCTCTCTCTCTCTCTCTCGGTCTCTCTCTCTCTCTCTCTCGGTCTCTCTCTCTCTTTCTCTCGGTCTCTCTCTCTCTCAGGCTATCTCTCTCTCTCTCTCTCTTGGCCTATCTCTCTCTCTCTCTCTCAGTCTATCTCTCTCTCTCTCTCTCTCTCTTGGCCTATCTCTCTCTCTCTCTCTCTCTTGGCCTTTCTCTCTCTCTCTCTCTCTCAGTCTATCTCTCTCTCTCTCTTGGCCTATCTCTCTCTCGGTCTATCTCTCTCTTTCTCTCTCGCTCTCTCAGTCTATCTCTCTCTCTCTCCTGTCTCTCTCTCTCTCTCAGTCTCTCTCTCTCTCTCTCTCTCTTGGCCTATCTCTCTCTCTCTCAGTCTATCTCTCTCTCTCTCTCTCTCTGTCTCTCTCTCTCTCTCTCTGTCTCTCTCTCTCTCTCTCTCTCTCATTCTATTTCTCTCTCTCTCTCTCTCTCTCTCTCCTGTCTCTCTCTCTCTTTGCTGCAGTGTGCTGTTGCAGTGACATTAAATAACATTGATCAAGGTTTGGACCTTCTGCTTGAATTAGCCCATTGTCAGTGTGATCTGTGATTACTGTATACTCCTTTGAGTATAAACAGTGCCACATAAATACAAGGTGTTGTGCTTGAGGGTGAAGCTGTTGATTCACTTGCTTATCTTCTATCACTTCCCTTGTTCCAGATCCTGTTGGGAGTGTTATTCATAAATCCTGTCGCTGCCATGGAAACAATGGTAATTTGCATTAGGAGGTTGTAATGAGAATGTTTCCGGGGCTGAAACAATACCGAGCCAATAACAGCCTCACCCTGAGACAGCACCAAGCTTTCACTCAGACAGCGAAGGGGGTCCCTCGTTCAGAGATTTGCGCGCGCACTGTGTGTCTCTCACGCTCTCACTCATGCACGCTTGCTTTTGCACATACACGTGTGCTGTGTCTCTTGCTCACGTGTGCTCTCTCAGTTATACAGCCAAAGAGCTGTACATCATGCAAACAGGCCCTTCGGTCCAACTCGTCCATGCTAATCAGATGTCCTAAATTAATCTAGTGTCATTTGCCAGCACCCGGCCCATATCCCTCCAAACCCTTCCTCTTCATATACCCATCCAAATGCCTTTTAACTGTTGCACTTGTACCAGCCTCCACCACATCCTCTGGCAGCTCATTCCATACACGTACCACTCTCTGCGTGAAAAATTTGCCCCTTAGGTCTCTTTTATACCTTTCCCTTCCCACCCTAAACCTATGCCCTCTAGTTCTGGACTCCCCGACCCCAGGGAAAAGGCTTTGTCTATTTATCCTATCCATGCCCCTCATGATTTTATAAACCTCTATAAGGTCACCCCTCAGCCTCTAACGCTCCTGGGAAAACAGCCCCAGCCTGTTCAGCCTCTCCCTGTAGCTCAAATCCTCCAACCCTGGCAACATCCTTGTAAATCTTTTCTGAAGCCTGTCAAGTTTCACAAAATCTTTCTGATAGGAAGGAGACCAGAATTGCATGCAATATTCCAACTGTAGCCTAACCAATGTCCTGTACAGCCGCAACATGACCTCCCAACTCCTGTACTCAATACTCTGACCAATACAGGAAAGCATACCAAACGCCTTCTTCACTATCCTATCTACCTGCGACTCCACTTTCAAGGAGCTATGAACCTGCACTCCAAGGTCATTTTGTTCAGCAACACTCCCTAGGACCTTCCCATTAAGTGTATAAGACCTGTCCTGATTTGCTTTCCCCAAATGCAGTATCTCACATTTATCTGAATTAAACTCCATCTGCCACTTCTCAGCCCATTGGCCCATCTGGTCAAGATCCTGTTGTAATCTGAGGTAACCTTCTTCGCTGTCCACTACACCTCCAATTTTGGTGTCATCTGCAAACCTACTAACTGTACCTCTTATGCTCGCATCCAAATCATTTATGTAAATGATGAAAAATAGTGGACTCAGCACCGATCCTTGTGGCACTCCACTGGTCACAGGCCTCCAGTCTGAAAAACAACCCTCTACCACCACCCTCTGTCTTCTACCTTTGAGCCAGTTCTGTATCCAAATAGCTAGTTCTCCCTTTATTCCATGAGATCTAACCATGCTAACCAGTCTCCCATGGGGAACCTAGTCGAACGCCTTACTGAAGTCCATATAGATCACATCTACTGCTCTGCCCTCATCAATCTTCTTTGTTACTTCTTCAAAAAACTCAATCGAGTTTGTGAGACACGATTTCCACGCACAAAGCTATGTTGACTATTCCTAATCAGTCCTTGCCTTTCCGAATACACGTGCATCCTGTCCCTCAGGATTCCCTCCAACAACTTGCCCACCACCGAGGTCAGGCTCACTGGTCTATAGTTCCCTGGCTTGTCCTTACCACCCTTCTTAAACAGTGGCACCACGTTTGCCAACCTCCAGTCTTCTAGCTCCTCACCTGTGACTATCGATGATACAAATATCTCAGCAAGAAGCGCAGCAATCACTTCTCTAGCTTCCCACAGAGTTCTCGGGTACACCTGATCAGGTCCTGGGGATTTACCCACCTTTACTCGTTTCAAGACACCCAGCACTTCCTCCTCTGTAATCTGGACATTTTGCAAGATTTCGCTATTTATTTCCCCATGATCTCTATCCTCCATACCCTTCTCCACAGTAAATACTGATGCAAAATACTATTTTAGTGTCTCCCCCATCTCCTGCGGCTCCACACATTGGCAGCCTTGCTGGTCTTTAAGGGGCGCTATTCTCTCCCTTGTTACTCTTTTATGGATTTATATGATGTTATTAATGTATTTGTAGAATCCCTTTGGATTCTCCTTAACCCTGTTTGCCAAAGCTATCTCATGTCCCCGTTTTGCCCTCCTAATTTCCCTCTTAAGTATACTCCTACTTCCTTTATACTCTTCTAAGGATTCACTCAATCTATCCTGTCTATACCTGACATATACTTCCTTCTTTTTCTTTAGTCATCCAGCATTCCCTATACCTACCAGCCGTCCCTTTCACCCTGACAGGAATATACTTTCTCTGGATTCTTGTTATCTCATTTCTGAAGGCTTCCCACTTTCCAGCCGTCCCTTTACCTGCGAACATCTGTCCCCCAATCAGCTTTCAAAAGCTCTTACCTAATACCGTCAAATTAGCCTTCCTCCAATTTAGAACTTCAACTTTTAGATCTGGTCTATCCTTTTCCACCACAACTTTATAACAAATAGAATTATGGTCGCTGGCCCCAAAGTGCTCCCCCACTGACACCTCAGTCACCTGCCCTGCCTTATTACCTGAGAGTAGGTCAAGTTTTGCACCTTCTCTAGTAGGTACATCCACATACTGAATCAGAAAATTGTCTTGTACACACTTAACAAATTCCTCTCCATCTAAACCCTTAACACTATGGCAGTCACAGTTTACATTTGAAAAGTTAAATCCCCTCCCATAGCTACCTTATTATTCTTACAGATAACTGAGATCTCCTTACTTTCTTGGGCACTACTACTCAAAATAATTGTTAATGGTTTAGAGAGGCAATGAAATGTGGTATTTCCAGGTTTGCATTGACATGAAGCTGGGTAGGAGAGTGGGCTGGGAGGAGGATTGTTGCAGTGGGATTTGGACAGGCTGAGGGAGGGGGCTGATGCAGTACAGTGTGGATAAATGTGAGGTTATTCACTTTGGTAGCAAAAACAGGAAGGTGGGCTAAAATCCAAATGGTGGAGCAAATTACTGCAGCTGCTGGATTCTGTACAGAAAACAGCAAATGTTGGAGATCCAGTGGGTCAGGCAGCCTCCAAGGAGAGGGAGCAAGCTAACGTTTTGAGTCTAGATGAGAATCTGAATGGGGAGAGGTTTGGAAAGGTGGGGGGGATGTTCACTGGGTGTCCTTGTACACCCGTCTCTATAGCGAAGCATTGCAAGGACAGCAGCCTGCGAGGGAAGAAAGTGGTGTGATGGTCTTCATAGCGAGAGGATTCGAGTAGAGGAACAAGGATATCTTACTGCAATTGTACAGAGCATTAGTGAGGCCACACCTGGAATAATGTGTACCGTTCTGGTCACCTTCTCTGAGAAAGGATGTTACTGCTGTCAAGGGAATGCAGCGAAGGTTTATCACACTGAATCCTGGGAAGGCAGGACTGATGTATGAGGAAAGGCTGAGTCAGTAAGGTTGTACTCATTGGAGTTTAGAAGAAAGTGGGGGAGGGGGCACCTCATAGAAACCTATAAAATTCTAACGGGGCTAGACAGGGGTAAATGCAGGAAGGACGTTTCCAATAGTGGGGGGTCCACGACCAGGGGTCATGGGTAAGGGTAAGGGGTAGATCATTTCAGACTGAGATGGGGAGAAATGGCTTCACCCAGAGAGTGGGAGCCTACGGAATTCACTGCCACAGAGAGTGCCACAGAGGCCAAAACATTGTGGTTTCAATATGGATTTATTAGATTAGATTCCCTATAGTGTGGAAACAGGCCCTTCGGCCCAACAAGTCCACACTGACCCTCCAAAGAGTAAACCACCCAGACCCATTTCCCTCTGACTAATGCACCTAGCACTATGGGCAATTTATCATGGCCAATTCACCTGACCTGTACATTGTTGGATTGTGGGAGGAAAATTCACACAGATACGAGAAGAATATGCAAACTCCACACAGACAGTCGCCCGAGGCTGACATTGAACCCAGGTCCCTAGCGCTTTGAGTCATCGTGCCACCCCAGAGTTAGATAAAGTTCTTATGGCTAGAGAGATCAAAGGGCATTGGGGGAGAAAACAGGAATGGGGGATGAGTTGGATGAAATGGTGTGCTGGCACATGGCCTGTGAGGTTGTATGGGATTGCACTGTGCAGTCAGCAAGCAGCCTCTGGTGTTTGAATCTGAGCTGCTGATTGGTCAGTGATGGACACTGGAGGATCCTTATGAAGGGCATAAGTTTGAAATGTTGATCCTCCTGCTCCTCAGACACTGCCTGACCTGCTGTGCTTTTCCAGCACCACAACCTCAACTCTGATCTCCAGCATCTGCAGTCCTCATTTTCTCCCTTGATATTGACCCCATCTAACACACCAGCACAGGGTTAGATAGAGAGTAAAGCTTCCTCTACACTGTCCACCCATCACACACTCCCAGAACAGGGACAGCATGGGGTTAGATAGAGAGTAAAGCTCCCTCTACACTGTCCCCATCAAATACTCCCAGGAAAGGGACAGCACAGGGTTAGAGACAGCATGGGGGTAGATACAGAGTAAAGCTCCCTCTACACTGTCCCCCATCAAATCCTCCCAGGACAGGGGTAGCACAGGGTTAGATACAGAGTAAAGCTTCCTCTACACTGTCTGCCCATCAAACACTCCCAGGATAGGAATAGCACGGGGGTAGATACAGAGTAATGCTCCCTTGACTCCTTTAAGACTGTTCGTTAAGCTTCCTGTACACTTTCCCCATCAAGCAGTAGCGGGGATATATTCTGGGCTCCATTTCTTTCCGCGCTGGAACAATGCATCTTAACCCTCGGGTTACCGTGCACTGGGTTCCCGTTGTGTTGTTCCATGACCCTATCTGATTGAGGTCGCTGCTGACTGGGAGATTTGTCCTCTGGCTTTCGATTCTCCAATGATTGTGTGGAGAATGCCTGGGCTTATTGTTCACTGTGTACAAAGAGGACTCAAAGAGCAGCGTTCATTTACCTGGAGCTGGGCCTGCTCCCCAAACAGAGAGAGCTGTGTTGTTCCAGCCCGCAGCCCTCCATTCAGCTGCTCACTCTTTAGTTGTTGAGATTAATATAAAACTCTTTGATTTTTCAGACAAGGCAACGGAAGGAACACTGCGAACGGCCGACTGGGCCCAAATCAAACACATCAGTGACGTTATTAACTCCACTGAGGAAGGGTGAGTGCGCAGGCCAGGGGTAAGGGAGTAAGTGCTCTGAGACTGAGGGACAACACTGGGTTTGAGGGACTCATGGAAGGACTGGGTGTGAGAGATACACAGTCAGGGTACCCTGGGACTGAGGGATATAGTGGGGTTAATGGGGACACAGTCAGGGTACACTGGGACTGAGGGATACAGTGGGTTTAATGGGGACACAGTCAGGGTACACTGGGACTGAGGGATACAGTGAGGTTAATGGGGACACAGTCAGGGTACACTGGGACTGAGGGATACAGTGAGGTTAATGGGGACACAGTCAGGGTACAATGGGACTGAGGGATATAGTGGGGTTAATGGGGACACAGTCAGGGTACACTGGGACTGAGGGATACAGTGGGGTTAATGGGTACACAGTCAGGGTACACTGGGACTGAGGGATACAGAGGGGTTAATGGGGACACTGTCAGGGTACCCTGGGACTGAGTGATACAGTGGGGTTAATGGGGACACTGTCAGGGTGCACTGGGACTGAGGGATACAGTGGGGTTAATGGGGACACTGTCAGGGAACACTGGGACTGAGGGATACAGTGGGGTGAATGGGTCCACAGTCAGGGTACCCTGAGACTGAGGGATACAGTGGGGTTAATGGGTACACAGTCAGGGTACACTGGGACTGAGGGATACAGTGGGGTTAATGGGGACACTGTCAGGGTACCCTGGGACTGAGGGATACAGTGGGGCTAATGGGGACACAGTCAGGGTACACTGGGACTGAAAGATACAGTGGGATTAATGGGGTGACAGTCAGGGTACACTGGGACTGAGGGATACAGTGGGGTTAATGGGTACACAGTCAGGGTGCACTGGGACTGAGGGATACAGTGGGGTTAATGGGGACACAGTCAGGGTGCACTGGGACTGAGGGATACAGTGGGGTTAATGGGGACACAGTCAGGGTACACTGGGACTGAGGGATACAGTGGGGTTAATGGGGACACAGTCAGGGTGCACTGGGACTGAGGTATGCAGTGGGGTTAATGGGGACACAGTCAGGGTGCACTGGGACTGATGGATACAGTGGGGTTAATGGGGACACTGTCAGGGTACACTGGGACTGAGGGATACAGTGGGATTAATAGGGACACAGTCAGGGTACACTGGGACTGAGGGATACAGTGGGGTTAATGGGACCACAGTCAGGGTACCCTGAGACTGAGGGATACAGTGGGGTTAATGGGGACACAGTCAGGGTACACTGGGACTGAGAGATACAGTGGGGTTAATGGGGACACTGTCTGGGTACCCTGGGACTGAGGGATACCGTGGGGTTAATGGGGACACTGTCAGGGTACACTGGGACTGAGGGATACAGTGGGGTTAATGGGGGCACAGTCAGGGTACTCTGGGACTGAGGGATACAGTGGGGTTAATGGGTACACAGTCAGAGTGCACTGGGACTGAGGGATACAGTGGGGTTAATGGGGACACAGTCAGGGTACACTGGGACTGAGGGAGACAGTGGGGTTAATGGGGACACAGTCAGGGTGCACTGGGACTGAGGGATACAGTGGGGTTAATGGGGACACAGTCAGGGTACACTGGGACTGAGGGATACAGTGGGGTTAATGGGGACACAGTCAGGGTGCACTGGGACTGAGGTATGCAGTGGGGTTAATGGGGACACAGTCAGGGTGCACTGGGACTGATGGATACAGTGGGGTTAATGGGGACACAGTCAGGGTACACTGGGACTGAGGGATACAGTGGGGTTAATAGGGACACAGTCAGGGTACACTGGGACTGAGGGATACAGTGGGGTTAATGGGTCCACAGTCAGGGTACCCTGAGACTGAGGGATACAGTGGGGTTAATGGGGACACAGTCAGGGTACACTGGGACTGAGAGATACAGTGGGGTTAATGGGGACACTGTCTGGGTACTCTGGGACTGAGGGATACAGTGGGGTTAATGGGGACACTGTCTGGGTACCCTGGGACTGAGGCATACAGTGGGGTTAATGGGGACACTGTCAGGGTACACTGGGACTGAGGCATACAGTGGGGTTAATGGGGACACTGTCAGGGTACACTGGGACTGAGGGATTCAGTGGGGCTAATGCGGACACAGTCAGGGTACTCTGGGACTGAGGGATACAGTGGGGTTAATGGGGACACTGTCTGGGTACCCTGGGACTGAGGCATACAGTGGGGTTAATGGGGACACTGTCAGGGTACACTGGGACTGAGGGATTCAGTGGGGCTAATGGGGACACAGTCAGGGTACTCTGGGACTGAGGGATACAGTGGGGTTAATGGGGACACTGTCTGGGTACCCTGGGACTGAGGCATACAGTGGGGTTAATGGGGACACTGTCAGGGTACACTGGGACTGAGGGATTCAGTGGGGCTAATGGGGACACAGTCAGGGTACACTGGGACTGAGGGATACAGTGAGGTTAATGGGGACACAGTCAGGGTACACTGGGACTGAGGGATACAGTGAGGTTAATGGGGACACAGTCAGGGTACAATGGGACTGAGGGATATAGTGGGGTTAATGGGGACACAGTCAGGGTACTCTGGGACTGAGGGATACAGTGGGGTTAATGGGGACACTGTCTGGGTACCCTGGGACTGAGGCATACAGTGGGGTTAATGGGGACACAGTCAGGGTACACTGGGACTGAGGGATACAGTGGGTTTAATGGGGACACAGTCAGGGTACACTGGGACTGAGGGATACAGTGAGGTTAATGGGGACACAGTCAGGGTACACTGGGACTGAGGGATACAGTGAGGTTAATGGGGACACAGTCAGGGTACAATGGGACTGAGGGATATAGTGGGGTTAATGGGGACACAGTCAGGGTACACTGGGACTGAGGGATACAGTGGGGTTAATGGGTACACAGTCAGGGTACACTGGGACTGAGGGATACAGAGGGGTTAATGGGGACACTGTCAGGGTACCCTGGGACTGAGTGATACAGTGGGGTTAATGGGGACACTGTCAGGGTGCACTGGGACTGAGGGATACAGTGGGGTTAATGGGGACACTGTCAGGGAACACTGGGACTGAGGGATACAGTGGGGTGAATGGGTCCACAGTCAGGGTACCCTGAGACTGAGGGATACAGTGGGGTTAATGGGTACACAGTCAGGGTACACTGGGACTGAGGGATACAGTGGGGTTAATGGGGACACTGTCAGGGTACCCTGGGACTGAGGGATACAGTGGGGCTAATGGGGACACAGTCAGGGTACACTGGGACTGAAAGATACAGTGGGATTAATGGGGTGACAGTCAGGGTACACTGGGACTGAGGGATACAGTGGGGTTAATGGGTACACAGTCAGGGTGCACTGGGACTGAGGGATACAGTGGGGTTAATGGGGACACAGTCAGGGTGCACTGGGACTGAGGGATACAGTGGGGTTAATGGGGACACAGTCAGGGTACACTGGGACTGAGGGATACAGTGGGGTTAATGGGGACACAGTCAGGGTGCACTGGGACTGAGGTATGCAGTGGGGTTAATGGGGACACAGTCAGGGTGCACTGGGACTGATGGATACAGTGGGGTTAATGGGGACACTGTCAGGGTACACTGGGACTGAGGGATACAGTGGGATTAATGGGGTGACAGTCAGGGTACACTGGGACTGAGGGATACAGTGGGGTTAATGGGACCACAGTCAGGGTACCCTGAGACTGAGGGATACAGTGGGGTTAATGGGGACACAGTGAGGGTACACTGGGACTGAGAGATACAGTGGGGTTAATGGGGACACTGTCTGGGTACCCTGGGACTGAGGGATACCGTGGGGTTAATGGGGACACTGTCAGGGTACACTGGGACTGAGGGATACAGTGGGGTTAATGGGGGCACAGTCAGGGTACTCTGGGACTGAGGGATACAGTGGGGTTAATGGGTACACAGTCAGAGTGCACTGGGACTGAGGGATACAGTGGGGTTAATGGGGACACAGTCAGGGTACACTGGGACTGAGGGAGACAGTGGGGTTAATGGGGACACAGTCAGGGTGCACTGGGACTGAGGGATACAGTGGGGTTAATGGGGACACAGTCAGGGTACACTGGGACTGAGGGATACAGTGGGGTTAATGGGGACACAGTCAGGGTGCACTGGGACTGAGGTATGCAGTGGGGTTAATGGGGACACAGTCAGGGTGCACTGGGACTGATGGATACAGTGGGGTTAATGGGGACACAGTCAGGGTACACTGGGACTGAGGGATACAGTGGGGTTAATAGGGACACAGTCAGGGTACACTGGGACTGAGGGATACAGTGGGGTTAATGGGTCCACAGTCAGGGTACCCTGAGACTGAGGGATACAGTGGGGTTAATGGGGACACAGTCAGGGTACACTGGGACTGAGAGATACAGTGGGGTTAATGGGGACACTGTCTGGGTACCCTGGGACTGAGGGATACCGTGGGGTTAATGGGGACACTGTCAGGGTACACTGGGACTGAGGGATACAGTGGGGTTAATGGGGGCACAGTCAGGGTACTCTGGGACTGAGGGATACAGTGGGGTTAATGGGGACACAGTCAGGGTACTCTGGGACTGAGGGATACAGTGGGGTTAATGGGGACACTGTCTGGGTACCCTGGGACTGAGGCATACAGTGGGGTTAATGGGGACACTGTCAGGGTACACTGGGACTGAGGGATTCAGTGGGGCTAATGGGGACACAGTCAGGGTACACTGGGACTGAAAGATACAGTGGGATTAATGGGGTGACAGTCAGGGTACACTGGGACTGAGGGATACAGTGGGGTTAATGGGTACACAGTCAGGGTGCACTGGGACTGAGGGATACAGTGGGGTTAATGGGGACACAGTCAGGGTGCACTGGGACTGAGGGATACAGTGGGGTTAATGGGGACACAGTCAGGGTACACTGGGACTGAGGGATACAGTGGGGTTAATGGGGACACAGTCAGGGTACACTGGGACTGAGGGATACAGTGGGGTTAATGGGGACACAGTCAGGGTACACTGGGACTGAGGGATACAGTGGGGTTAATGGGGACACTGTCAAGGTACACTGCAACTGAGGGAAACAGTGGGGTTAATAGGGTCACCGTCAGGGTACACTGGGACTGAGGGATACAGTGGGGTTAATGGGGACACTGTCAGGGTACACTGGGACTGAGGGATACAGTGGGGTTAATGGGGACACAGTCAGGGTACCCTGAGACTGAGGGATACAGTGCGGTTAATGGGGACACTGTCAGGGAACACTGAGACTGAGGGATACAGTGGGGTTAATGGGGACACTGTCAGGGTACCCTGGGACTGAGGGATACAGTGGGGTTAATGGGGACACAGTCAGGGTGCACTGGGACTGAGGGATACAGTGGGGTTAATGGGTACACAGTCAGGGAACACTGGGAATGAGGGATATAGTGGGGTTAATGGGGTCACAGTCAGGGTGCACTGGGACTGAGGGATACAGTGGGGTTAATGGGGACACAGTCAGGGTGCACTGGGACTGAGGGATACAGTGGGGTTAATGGGTCGACAGTCAGGGTGCACTGGGACTGAGGGATACAGTGGGGTTAATGGGGACACTGTCAGGGTACCCTGGGACTGAGGGATTCAGTGGGGCTAATGGGGACACAGTCAGGGTACCCTGAGACTGAGGGATACAGTGCGGTTAATGGGGACACTGTCAGGGAACACTGAGACTGAGGGATACAGTGGGGTTAATGGGGACACTGTCAGGGTACCCTGGGACTGAGGGATACAGTGGGGTTAATGGGGACACAGTCAGGGTGCACTGGGACTGAGGGATACAGTGGGGTTAATGGGTACACAGTCAGGGAACACTGGGAATGAGGGATATAGTGGGGTTAATGGGGTCACAGTCAGGGTGCACTGGGACTGAGGGATACAGTGGGGTTAATGGGGACACAGTCAGGGTGCACTGGGACTGAGGGATACAGTGGGGTTAATGGGTCGACAGTCAGGGTGCACTGGGACTGAGGGATACAGTGGGGTTAATGGGGACACTGTCAGGGTACCCTGGGACTGAGGGATTCAGTGGGGCTAATGGGGACACAGTCAGGGTACACTGGGTCTGAAAGATACAGTGGGATTAATGGGGTCACAGTCAGGGTACACTGGGACTGAGGGATACAGTGGGGTTAATGGGTACACAGTCAGGGTGCACTGGGACTGAGGGATACAGTGGGGTTAATGGGGAGACAGTCAGGGTGCACTGGGACTGAGGGATACAGTGGGGTTAATGGGGACACAGTCAGGGTACACTGGGACTGAGGGATACAGTGGGGTTAATGGGGACACAGTCAGGGTACACTGGGACTGAGGGATACAGTGGGGTTAATGGGGACACTGTCAGGGTACACTGCAACTGAGGGAAACAGTGGGGTTAATTGGGTCACCGTCAGGGTACACTGGGACTGAGGGATACAGTGGGGTTAATGGGGACACTGTCAGGGTACACTGGGACTGAGGGATACAGTGGGGTTAATGGGGACACAGTCAGGGTACCCTGGGACTGAGGGATACAGTGGGGTTAATGGGGACACTGTCAGGGTACACTGGGACTGAGAGATACAGTGGGGTTAATGGGTACACTGTCAGGCTGCACTGGGACTGAGGGATACAGTGGGGTTAATGGGGACACTGTCAGGGTACCCTGGGACTGAGGAATACAGTGGGGTTAATGAGGACACTGTCAGGGTACACTGGGACTGAGGGATACAGTGGGGTTAATGGGTCCACAGTCAGGGTACCCTGAGACTGAGGGATACAGTGGGGTTAATGGGGACACAGTCAGGGTACACTGGGACTGAGGGATACAGTGGGGTTAATGGGGTCACAGTCAGGGTACCCTGAGACTGAGGGATACAGTGCGGTTAATGGGGACACTGTCAGGGTACCCTGAGACTGAGGGATACAGTGGGGTTAATGGGGACACTGTCAGGGTACCTTGGGACTGAGGGATACAGAGGGGTTAATGGGGACACAGTCAGGGTGCACTGGGACTGAGGGATACAGTGGGGTTAATGGGTACACAGTCAGGGTACACTGGGACTGAGGGATACAGTGGGGTTAATGGGGTCACAGTCAGGGTACCCTGAGACTGAGGGATACAGTGCGGTTAATGGGGACACTGTCAGGGTACCCTGAGACTGAGGGATACAGTGGGGTTAATGGGGACACTGTCAGGGTACCCTGGGACTGAGGGATACAGTGGGGTTAATGGGGACACAGTCAGGGTACACTGGGACTGAGGGAGACAGTGGGGTTAATGGGGACACAGTCAGGGTGCACTGGGACTGAGGGATACAGTGGGGTTAATGGGGACACAGTCAGGGTACACTGGGACTGAGGGATACAGTGGGGTTAATGGGGACACAGTCAGGGTGCACTGGGACTGAGGTATGCAGTGGGGTTAATGGGGACACAGTCAGGGTGCACTGGGACTGATGGATACAGTGGGGTTAATGGGGACACAGTCAGGGTACACTGGGACTGAGGGATACAGTGGGGTTAATAGGGACACAGTCAGGGTACACTGGGACTGAGGGATACAGTGGGGTTAATGGGTCCACAGTCAGGGTACCCTGAGACTGAGGGATACAGTGGGGTTAATGGGGACACAGTCAGGGTACACTGGGACTGAGAGATACAGTGGGGTTAATGGGGACACTGTCTGGGTACCCTGGGACTGAGGGATACCGTGGGGTTAATGGGGACACTGTCAGGGTACACTGGGACTGAGGGATACAGTGGGGTTAATGGGGGCACAGTCAGGGTACTCTGGGACTGAGGGATACAGTGGGGTTAATGGGGACACAGTCAGGGTACTCTGGGACTGAGGGATACAGTGGGGTTAATGGGGACACTGTCTGGGTACCCTGGGACTGAGGCATACAGTGGGGTTAATGGGGACACTGTCAGGGTACACTGGGACTGAGGGATACAGTGGGGTTAATGGGTCCACAGTCAGGGTACCCTGAGACTGAGGGATACAGTGGGATTAATGGGGTGACAGTCAGGGTACACTGGGACTGAGGGATACAGTGGGGTTAATGGGTACACAGTCAGGGTGCACTGGGACTGAGGGATACAGTGGGGTTAATGGGGACACAGTCAGGGTGCACTGGGACTGAGGGATACAGTGGGGTTAATGGGGACACAGTCAGGGTACACTGGGACTGAGGGATACAGTGGGGTTAATGGGGACACAGTCAGGGTACACTGGGACTGAGGGATACAGTGGGGTTAATGGGGACACAGTCAGGGTACACTGGGACTGAGGGATACAGTGGGGTTAATGGGGACACTGTCAAGGTACACTGCAACTGAGGGAAACAGTGGGGTTAATAGGGTCACCGTCAGGGTACACTGGGACTGAGGGATACAGTGGGGTTAATGGGGACACTGTCAGGGTACACTGGGACTGAGGGATACAGTGGGGTTAATGGGGACACAGTCAGGGTACCCTGGGACTGAGGGATACAGTGGGGTTAATGGGAACACTGTCAGGGTACACTGGGACTGAGAGATACAGTGGGGTTAATGGGGACACTGTGAGGCTGCACTGGGACTGAGGGTTACAGTGGGGTTAATGGGGACACTGTCAGGGTACCCTGGGACTGAGGGATACAGTGGGGTTAATGGGTACACTGTCAGGGTACACTGGGACTGAGGGATACAGTGGGGTTAATGAGGACACTGTCAGGGTACACTGGGACTGAGGGATACAGTGGTGTTAATGGGTCCACAGTCAGGGTACCCTGAGACTGAGGGATACAGTGTGGTTAATGGGGACACAGTCAGGGTACACTGGGACTGAGGGATACAGTGGGGTTAATGGGGTCACAGTCAGGGTACCCTGAGACTGAGGGATACAGTGCGGTTAATGGGGACACTGTCAGGGAACACTGAGACTGAGGGATACAGTGGGGTTAATGGGGACACTGTCAGGGTACCCTGGGACTGAGGGATACAGTGGGGTTAATGGGGACACAGTCAGGGTGCACTGGGACTGAGGGATACAGTGGGGTTAATGGGTAGACAGTCAGGGTACACTGGGACTGAGGGATACAGTGGGGTTAATGGGTACACAGTCAGGGAACACTGGGAATGAGGGATATAGTGGGGTTAATGGGGTCACAGTCAGGGTGCACTGGGACTGAGGGATACAGTGGGGTTAATGGGGACACAGTCAGGGTGCACTGGGACTGAGGGATACAGTGGGGTTAATGGGTCGACAGTCAGGGTGCACTGGGACTGAGGGATACAGTGGGGTTAATGGGGACACTGTCAGGGTACCCTGGGACTGAGGGATTCAGTGGGGCTAATGGGGACACAGTCAGGGTACACTGGGTCTGAAAGATACAGTGGGATTAATGGGGTCACAGTCAGGGTACACTGGGACTGAGGGATACAGTGGGGTTAATGGGTACACAGTCAGGGTGCACTGGGACTGAGGGATACAGTGGGGTTAATGGGGACACAGTCAGGGTGCACTGGGACTGAGGGATACAGTGGGGTTAATGGGGACACAGTCAGGGTACACTGGGACTGAGGGATACAGTGGGGTTAATGGGGACACAGTCAGGGTACACTGGGACTGAGGGATACAGTGGGGTTAATAGGGTCACCGTCAGGGTACACTGGGACTGAGGGATACAGTCGGGTTAATGGGGACACTGTCAGGGTACACTGGGACTGAGGGATACAGTGGGGTTAATGGGGACACAGTCAGGGTACCCTGGGACTGAGGGATACAGTGGGGTTAATGGGGACACTGTCAGGGTACACTGGGACTGAGAGATACAGTGGGGTTAATGGGTACACTGTCAGGCTGCACTGGGACTGAGGGATACAGTGGGGTTAATGGGGACACTGTCAGGGTACCCTGGGACTGAGGGATACAGTGGGGTTAATGAGGACACTGTCAGGGTACACTGGGACTGAGGGATACAGTGGGGTTAATGGGGACACTGTCAGGGTACCTTGGGACTGAGGGATACAGTGGGGTTAATGAGGACACTGTCAGGGTACACTGGGACTGAGGGATACAGTGGGGTTAATGGGTCCACAGTCAGGGTACCCTGAGACTGAGGGATACAGTGGGGTTAATGGGGACACAGTCAGGGTACACTGGGACTGAGGGATACAGTGGGGTTAATGGGGTCACATTCCTGAAGAAGGGCCTGTGCCCGAAACGTCGAATCTCCTGTTCCCTGGATGCTGCCTGACCTGCTGTGCTGTTCCAGCAATAAAGTTTCAACCTTAATGGGGTCACAGTCAGGGTACCCTGAGACTGAGGGATACAGTGCGGTTAATGGGGACACTGTCAGGGTACCCTGAGACTGAGGGATACAGTGGGGTTAATGGGGACACTGTCAGGGTACCTTGGGACTGAGGGATACAGTGGGGTTAATGAGGACACTGTCAGGGTACACTGGGACTGAGGGATACAGTGGGGTTAATGGGTACACAGTCAGGGTACACTGGGACTGAGGGATACAGTGGGGTTAATGGGGACACAGTCAGGGTGCACTGGGACTGAGGGATACAGTGGGGTTAATGGGTACACAGTCAGGGTACACTGGGACTGAGGGATACAGTGGGGTTAATGGGGTCACAGTCAGGGTACCCTGAGACTGAGGGATACAGTGCGGTTAATGGGGACACTGTCAGGGTACCCTGAGACTGAGGGATACAGTGGGGTTAATGGGGACACTGTCAGGGTACCCTGGGACTGAGGGATACAGTGGGGTTAATGGGGACACAGTCAGGGTGCACTGGGACTGAGGGATACAGTGGGGTTAATGGGGACACAGTCAGGGTACACTGGGACTGAGGGATACAGTGGGGTTAATGGGTACACAGTCAGGGAACACTGGGAATGAGGGATACAGTGGGGTTAATGGGGTCACAGTCAGGGTGCACTGGGACTGAGGGATACAGTGGGGTTAATGGGGACACAGTCAGGGTGCACTGGGACTGAGGGATACAGTGGGGTTAATGGGTCCACAGTCAGGGTACACTGGGACTGAGGGATACAGTGGGGTTAATGGGGACACAGTCAGGGTACACTGGGACTGAGGGATACAGTGGGGTTAATGGGGACACTGTCAGGGTACACTGGGACTGAGGGATACAGTGGGGTTAATGGGGACACTGTCAGGGTACCCTGGGACTGAGGGATACAGTGGGGTTAATGGGGACACAGTCAGGGTACACTGGGACTGAGGGATACAGTGGGGTTAATGGGGTCACAGTCAGGGTACACTGGGACTGAGGGATACAGTGGGGTTAATGGGTACACAGTCAGGGTACACTGGGACTGAGGGATACAGTGGGGTTAATGGGTACACAGTCAGGGTGCACTGGGACTGAGGGATACAATGGGGTTAATGGGTACACAGTCAGGGTACACTGGGACTGAGGGATACAGTGGGGTTAATGGGTACACAGTCAGCATACACTGGGACTGAGGGATACAGTGGGGTTAATGGGTACACAGTCAGGGTACACTGGGACTGAGGGATACAGTGGGGTTAATGGGTACACAGTCAGGGTACACTGGGACTGAGGGATACACTGGGGTTAATGGGGACACTGTCAGGGTACCCTGGGACTGAGGGTTATAGTGGGGTTAATGTGGACACTGTCAGGGTACACTGGGACTGAGGGATACAGTGGGGTTAATGGGGACACTGTCAGGGTACCCTGGGACTGAAGGATACAGTGGGGTTAATGGGGACACAGTCAGGGTACACTGGGACTGAGGGGTACAGTGGGGTTAATGGGGACACTGTCAGGGTACCCTGGGACTGAGGGAGTCAGTGGGGTTAATGGGGACACTGTCAGGGTGCACTGTGACTGAGGGATACAGTGGGGTTAATGGGTACACAGTCAGAGTGCACTGGGACTGAGGGATACAGTGGGGTTAATGGGGACACAGTCAGGGTGCACTGGGACTGAGGGATACAGTGGGGTTAATGGGGACACTGTCAGGGTACACTGGGACTGAGGGATACAGTGGGGTTAATGGGTACACAGTCAGGGTACCCTGGGACTGAGGGATACAGTGGGGTTAATGGGGACACAGTCAGGGTGCACTGTGACTGAGGGATACAGTGGGGTTATTAGGGACACAGTCAGGGTACACTGGGACTGAGGGATACAGTGGGGTTAATGGGGACACTGTCAGGGTACCCTGGGTCAGAGGGATTCAGTGGGGTTAATGGGTACACAGTCAGGGTACACTGGGACTGAGGGATACAGTGGAGTTAATGGGGACACCGTCAGGGTACACTGGGACTGAGGGATACAGTGGGGTTAATGGGTACACAGTCAGGGTACACTGGGACTGAGGGATACAGTGGAGTTAATGGGGACACAGTCAGGGTACACTGGGACTGAGGGATACAGTGGGGTTAATGGGTACACAGTCAGGGTACACTGGGACTGAGGGATACAGTGGGGTTAATGGGTACACAGTCAGGGTACACTGCGACTGAGGGATACAGAGGGGTTAATGGTGACACAGTCAGGGTGCACTGGGACTGAGGGATACAGTGGGGTTAATGGGTACACAGTCAGGGTACACTGCGACTGAGGGATACAGTGGGGTTAATGGGTACACAGTCAGGGTACACTGCGACTGAGGGATGCAGAGGGGTTAATGGTGACACAGTCAGGGTACACTGGGACTGAGGGATACAGTGGGGTTAATGGGGACACAGTCAGTGTGCCCTGGGACTGAGGGATACAGTTGGGTTAATGGGTACACAGTCAGGGTACACTGCGACTGAGGGATACAGAGGGGTTAATGGGGACACAGTCAGGGTACACTGGGACTGAGGGATACAGTGGGGTTAATGGGGACACAGTCAGGGTACACTGGGACTGAGGGATACAGTGGGGTTAATGGGTACACAGTCAGGGTACACTGGGACTGAGGGATACAGTGGGGTTAATAGGGACACAGTCAGAGTGCACTGGGACTGAGGGATACAGTGGGGTTAATGGGTACACAGTCAGAGTGCACTGGGACTGAGGGATACAGTGGGGTTAATGGAGACACAGTCAGTGTACACTGGGACAGAGGGATACAATGGGGTTAATGGGTACACAGTCAGGGTACACTGGGACTGAGGGATACAGTGGGGTTAATGGGGACACAGTCAGGGTACCCTGGGACTGAGGGATACAGTGGGGTTAATGGGGACACAGTCAGGGTACACTGGGACTGAGGGATACAGTGGGGTTAATGGGGTCACAGTCAGGGTACACTGGGACTGAGGGATACAGTGGGGTTAATGGGTACACAGTCAGGGTACACTGGGACTGCGGGATACAGTGGGGTTAATGGGTACACAGTCAGGGTGCACTGGGACTGAGGGATACAATGGGGTTAATGGGTACACAGTCAGGGTACACTGGGACTGAGGGATACAGTGGGGTTAATGGGTACACAGTCAGCATACACTGGGACTGAGGGATACAGTGGGGTTAATGGGTACACAGTCAGGGTACACTGGGACTGAGGGATACAGTGGGGTTAATGGGTACACAGTCAGGGTACACTGGGACTGAGGGATACAGTGGGGTTAATAGGGACACAGTCAGAGTGCACTGGGACTGAGGGATACAGTGGGTTTAATGGGTACACAGTCAGGGTGCACTGGGACTGAGAGATACAGTGGGGTTAATGGAGACACAGTCAGTGTACACTGGGACAGAGGGATACAATGGGGTTAATGGGTACACAGTCAGGGTACACTGGGACTGAGGGATACAGTGGGGTTAATGGGGACACTGTCAGGGTACCCTGGGACTGAGGGATACAGTGGGGTTAATGGGGACACAGTCAGGGTACACTGGGACTGAGGGATACAGTGGGGTTAATGGGGTCACAGTCAGGGTACACTGGGACTGAGGGATACAGTGGGGTTAATGGGGACACAGTCAGGGTACACTGGGACTGAGGGATACAGTGGGGTTAATGGGTACACAGTCAGGGTGCACTGGGACTGAGGGATACAATGGGGTTAATGGGTACACAGTCAGGGTACACTGGGACTGAGGGATACAGTGGTGTTAATGGGTACACAGTCAGCATACACTGGGACTGAGGGATACAGTGGGGTTAATGGGTACACAGTCAGGGTACACTGGGACTGAGGGATACAGTGGGGTTAATGGGTACACAGTCAGGGTACACTGGGACTGAGGGATACACTGGGGTTAATGGGGACACTGTCATGGTACCCTGGGACTGAGGGTTATAGTGGGGTTAATGGGGACACTGTCAGGGTACACTGGGACTGAGGGATACAGTGGGGTTAATGGGGATACTGTCAGGGTACCCTGGGACTGAGGGATACAGTGGGGTTAATGGGGACACAGTCAGGGTACACTGGGACTGAGGGGTACAGTGGGGTTAATGGGGACACTGTCAGGGTACCCTGGGACTGAGGGAGTCAGTGGGGTTAATGGGGACACTGTCAGGGTGCACTGTGACTGAGGGATACAGTGGGGTTAATGGGTACACAGTCAGAGTGCACTGGGACTGAGGGATACAGTGGGGTTAATGGGGACACAGTCAGGGTGCACTGGGACTGAGGGATACAGTGGGGTTAATGGGGACACTGTCAGGGTACACTGGGACTGAGGGATACAGTGGGGTTAATGGGTACACAGTCAGGATACCCTGGGACTGAGGGATACAGTGGGGTTAATGGGGACACAGTCAGGGTACACTGGGACTGAGGGATACAGTGGGGTTAATGGGGTCACAGTCAGGGTACACTGGGACTGAGGGATACAGTGGGGTTAATGGGTACACAGTCAGGGTACACTGGGACTGAGGGATACAGTGGGGTTAATGGGTACACAGTCAGGGTGCACTGGGACTGAGGGATACAATGGGGTTAATGGGTACACAGTCAGGGTACACTGGGACTGAGGGATACAGTGGGGTTAATGGGTACACAGTCAGCATACACTGGGACTGAGGGATACAGTGGGGTTAATGGGTACACAGTCAGGGTACACTGGGACTGAGGGATACAGTGGGGTTAATGGGTACACAGTCAGGGTACACTGGGACTGAGGGATACACTGGGGTTAATGGGAACACTGTCAGGGTACCCTGGGACTGAGGGTTATAGTGGGGTTAATGGGGACACTGTCAGGGTACACTGGGACTGAGGGATACAGTGGGGTTAATGGGGACACTGTCAGGGTACCCTGGGACTGAGGGATACCGTGGGGTTAATGGGGACACAGTCAGGGTACACTGGGACTGAGGGGTACAGTGGGGTTAATGGGGACACTGTCAGGGTACCCTGGGACTGAGGGAGTCAGTATGGGTTAATGGGGACACTGTCAGGGTGCACTGTGACTGAGGGATACAGTGGGGTTAATGGGTACACAGTCAGAGTGCACTGGGACTGAGGGATACAGTGGGGTTAATGGGTCGACAGTCAGGGTGCACTGGGACTGAGGGATACAGTGGGGTTAATGGGGACACTGTCAGGGTACCCTGGGACTGAGGGATTCAGTGGGGCTAATGGGGACACAGTCAGGGTACACTGGGTCTGAAAGATACAGTGGGATTAATGGGGTCACAGTCAGGGTACACTGGGACTGAGGGATACAGTGGGGTTAATGGGTACACAGTCAGGGTGCACTGGGACTGAGGGATACAGTGGGGTTAATGGGGACACAGTCAGGGTGCACTGGGACTGAGGGATACAGTGGGGTTAATGGGGACACAGTCAGGGTACACTGGGACTGAGGGATACAGTGGGGTTAATGGGGACACAGTCAGGGTACACTGGGACTGAGGGATACAGTGGGGTTAATAGGGTCACCGTCAGGGTACACTGGGACTGAGGGATACAGTCGGGTTAATGGGGACACTGTCAGGGTACACTGGGACTGAGGGATACAGTGGGGTTAATGGGGACACAGTCAGGGTACCCTGGGACTGAGGGATACAGTGGGGTTAATGGGGACACTGTCAGGGTACACTGGGACTGAGAGATACAGTGGGGTTAATGGGTACACTGTCAGGCTGCACTGGGACTGAGGGATACAGTGGGGTTAATGGGGACACTGTCAGGGTACCCTGGGATTGAGGGATACAGTGGGGTTAATGAGGACACTGTCAGGGTACACTGGGACTGAGGGATACAGTGGGGTTAATGGGGACACTGTCAGGGTACCTTGGGACTGAGGGATACAGTGGGGTTAATGAGGACACTGTCAGGGTACACTGGGACTGAGGGATACAGTGGGGTTAATGGGTCCACAGTCAGGGTACCCTGAGACTGAGGGATACAGTGGGGTTAATGGGGACACAGTCAGGGTACACTGGGACTGAGGGATACAGTGGGGTTAATGGGGACACATTCCTGAAGAAGGGCCTGTGCCCGAAACGTCGAATCTCCTGTTCCCTGGATGCTGCCTGACCTGCTGTGCTGTTCCAGCAATAAAGTTTCAACCTTAATGGGGTCACAGTCAGGGTACCCTGAGACTGAGGGATACAGTGCGGTTAATGGGGACACTGTCAGGGTACCCTGAGACTGAGGGATACAGTGCGGTTAATGGGGACACTGTCAGGGTACCCTGAGACTGAGGGATACAGTGGGGTTAATGGGGACACTGTCAGGGTACCTTGGGACTGAGGGATACAGTGGGGTTAATGAGGACACTGTCAGGGTACACTGGGACTGAGGGATACAGTGGGGTTAATGGGTACACAGTCAGGGTACACTGGGACTGAGGGATACAGTGGGGTTAATGGGGACACAGTCAGGGTGCACTGGGACTGAGGGATACAGTGGGGTTAATGGGTACACAGTCAGGGTACACTGGGACTGAGGGATACAGTGGGGTTAATGGGGTCACAGTCAGGGTACCCTGAGACTGAGGGATACAGTGCGGTTAATGGGGACACTGTCAGGGTACCCTGAGACTGAGGGATACAGTGGGGTTAATGGGGACACTGTCAGGGTACCCTGGGACTGAGGGATACAGTGGGGTTAATGGGGACACAGTCAGGGTGCACTGGGACTGAGGGATACAGTGGGGTTAATGGGGACACAGTCAGGGTACACTGGGACTGAGGGATACAGTGGGGTTAATGGGTACACAGTCAGGGAACACTGGGAATGAGGGATACAGTGGGGTTAATGGGGTCACAGTCAGGGTGCACTGGGACTGAGGGATACAGTGGGGTTAATGGGGACACAGTCAGGGTGCACTGGGACTGAGGGATACAGTGGGGTTAATGGGTCCACAGTCAGGGTACACTGGGACTGAGGGATACAGTGGGGTTAATGGGGACACAGTCAGGGTACACTGGGACTGAGGGATACAGTGGGGTTAATGGGGACACTGTCAGGGTACACTGGGACTGAGGGATACAGTGGGGTTAATGGGGACACTGTCAGGGTACCCTGGGACTGAGGGATACAGTGGGGTTAATGGGGACACAGTCAGGGTACACTGGGACTGAGGGATACAGTGGGGTTAATGGGGTCACAGTCAGGGTACACTGGGACTGAGGGATACAGTGGGGTTAATGGGTACACAGTCAGGGTACACTGGGACTGAGGGATACAGTGGGGTTAATGGGTACACAGTCAGGGTGCACTGGGACTGAGGGATACAATGGGGTTAATGGGTACACAGTCAGGGTACACTGGGACTGAGGGATACAGTGGGGTTAATGGGTACACAGTCAGCATTCACTGGGACTGAGGGATACAGTGGGGTTAATGGGTACACAGTCAGGGTACACTGGGACTGAGGGATACAGTGGGGTTAATGGGTACACAGTCAGGGTACACTGGGACTGAGGGATACACTGGGGTTAATGGGGACACTGTCAGGGTACCCTGGGACTGAGGGTTATAGTGGGGTTAATGTGGACACTGTCAGGGTACACTGGGACTGAGGGATACAGTGGGGTTAATGGGGACACTGTCAGGGTACCCTGGGACTGAAGGATACAGTGGGGTTAATGGGGACACAGTCAGGGTACACTGGGACTGAGGGGTACAGTGGGGTTAATGGGGACACTGTCAGGGTACCCTGGGACTGACGGAGTCAGTGGGGTTAATGGGGACACTGTCAGGGTGCACTGTGACTGAGGGATACAGTGGGGTTAATGGGTACACAGTCAGAGTGCACTGGGACTGAGGGATACAGTGGGGTTAATGGGGACACAGTCAGGGTGCACTGGGACTGAGGGATACAGTGGGGTTAATGGGGACACTGTCAGGGTACACTGGGACTGAGGGATACAGTGGGGTTAATGGGTACACAGTCAGGGTACCCTGGGACTGAGGGATACAGTGGGGTTAATGGGGACACAGTCAGGGTGCACTGTGACTGAGGGATACAGTGGGGTTATTAGGGACACAGTCAGGGTACACTGGGACTGAGGGATACAGTGGGGTTAATGGGGACACTGTCAGGGTACCCTGGGTCAGAGGGATTCAGTGGGGTTAATGGGTACACAGTCAGGGTACACTGGGACTGAGGGATACAGTGGAGTTAATGGGGACACCGTCAGGGTACACTGGGACTGAGGGATACAGTGGGGTTAATGGGTACACAGTCAGGGTACACTGGGACTGAGGGATACAGTGGAGTTAATGGGGACACAGTCAGGGTACACTGGGACTGAGGGATACAGTGGGGTTAATGGGTACACAGTCAGGGTACACTGGGACTGAGGGATACAGTGGGGTTAATGGGTACACAGTCAGGGTACACTGCGACTGAGGGATACAGAGGGGTTAATGGTGACACAGTCAGGGTGCACTGGGACTGAGGGATACAGTGGGGTTAATGGGTACACAGTCAGGGTACACTGCGACTGAGGGATACAGTGGGGTTAATGGGTACACAGTCAGGGTACACTGCGACTGAGGGATGCAGAGGGGTTAATGGTGACACAGTCAGGGTACACTGGGACTGAGGGATACAGTGGGGTTAATGGGGACACAGTCAGTGTGCCCTGGGACTGAGGGATACAGTTGGGTTAATGGGTACACAGTCAGGGTACACTGCGACTGAGGGATACAGAGGGGTTAATGGGGACACAGTCAGGGTACACTGGGACTGAGGGATACAGTGGGGTTAATGGGGACACAGTCAGGGTACACTGGGACTGAGGGATACAGTGGGGTTAATGGGTACACAGTCAGGGTACACTGGGACTGAGGGATACAGTGGGGTTAATAGGGACACAGTCAGAGTGCACTGGGACTGAGGGATACAGTGGGGTTAATGGGTACACAGTCAGAGTGCACTGGGACTGAGGGATACAGTGGGGTTAATGGAGACACAGTCAGTGTACACTGGGACAGAGGGATACAATGGGGTTAATGGGTACACAGTCAGGGTACACTGGGACTGAGGGATACAGTGGGGTTAATGGGGACACAGTCAGGGTACCCTGGGACTGAGGGATACAGTGGGGTTAATGGGGACACAGTCAGGGTACACTGGGACTGAGGGATACAGTGGGGTTAATGGGGTCACAGTCAGGGTACACTGGGACTGAGGGATACAGTGGGGTTAATGGGTACACAGTCAGGGTACACTGGGACTGCGGGATACAGTGGGGTTAATGGGTACACAGTCAGGGTGCACTGGGACTGAGGGATACAATGGGGTTAATGGGTACACAGTCAGGGTACACTGGGACTGAGGGATACAGTGGGGTTAATGGGTACACAGTCAGCATACACTGGGACTGAGGGATACAGTGGGGTTAATGGGTACACAGTCAGGGTACACTGGGACTGAGGGATACAGTGGGGTTAATGGGTACACAGTCAGGGTACACTGGGACTGAGGGATACAGTGGGGTTAATAGGGACACAGTCAGAGTGCACTGGGACTGAGGGATACAGTGGGTTTAATGGGTACACAGTCAGGGTGCACTGGGACTGAGAGATACAGTGGGGTTAATGGAGACACAGTCAGTGTACACTGGGACAGAGGGATACAATGGGGTTAATGGGTACACAGTCAGGGTACACTGGGACTGAGGGATACAGTGGGGTTAATGGGGACACTGTCAGGGTACCCTGGGACTGAGGGATACAGTGGGGTTAATGGGGACACAGTCAGGGTACACTGGGACTGAGGGATACAGTGGGGTTAATGGGGTCACAGTCAGGGTACACTGGGACTGAGGGATACAGTGGGGTTAATGGGGACACAGTCAGGGTACACTGGGACTGAGGGATACAGTGGGGTTAATGGGTACACAGTCAGGGTGCACTGGGACTGAGGGATACAATGGGGTTAATGGGTACACAGTCAGGGTACACTGGGACTGAGGGATACAGTGGTGTTAATGGGTACACAGTCAGCATACACTGGGACTGAGGGATACAGTGGGGTTAATGGGTACACAGTCAGGGTACACTGGGACTGAGGGATACAGTGGGGTTAATGGGTACACAGTCAGGGTACACTGGGACTGAGGGATACACTGGGGTTAATGGGGACACTGTCATGGTACCCTGGGACTGAGGGTTATAGTGGGGTTAATGGGGACACTGTCAGGGTACACTGGGACTGAGGGATACAGTGGGGTTAATGGGGATACTGTCAGGGTACCCTGGGACTGAGGGATACAGTGGGGTTAATGGGGACACAGTCAGGGTACACTGGGACTGAGGGGTACAGTGGGGTTAATGGGGACACTGTCAGGGTACCCTGGGACTGAGGGAGTCAGTGGGGTTAATGGGGACACTGTCAGGGTGCACTGTGACTGAGGGATACAGTGGGGTTAATGGGTACACAGTCAGAGTGCACTGGGACTGAGGGATACAGTGGGGTTAATGGGGACACAGTCAGGGTGCACTGGGACTGAGGGATACAGTGGGGTTAATGGGGACACTGTCAGGGTACACTGGGACTGAGGGATACAGTGGGGTTAATGGGTACACAGTCAGGATACCCTGGGACTGAGGGATACAGTGGGGTTAATGGGGACACAGTCAGGGTACACTGGGACTGAGGGATACAGTGGGGTTAATGGGGTCACAGTCAGGGTACACTGGGACTGAGGGATACAGTGGGGTTAATGGGTACACAGTCAGGGTACACTGGGACTGAGGGATACAGTGGGGTTAATGGGTACACAGTCAGGGTGCACTGGGACTGAGGGATACAATGGGGTTAATGGGTACACAGTCAGGGTACACTGGGACTGAGGGATACAGTGGGGTTAATGGGTACACAGTCAGCATACACTGGGACTGAGGGATACAGTGGGGTTAATGGGTACACAGTCAGGGTACACTGGGACTGAGGGATACAGTGGGGTTAATGGGTACACAGTCAGGGTACACTGGGACTGAGGGATACACTGGGGTTAATGGGAACACTGTCAGGGTACCCTGGGACTGAGGGATACAGTGGGGTTAATGGGGACACTGTCAGGGTACCCTGGGACTGAGGGATACCGTGGGGTTAATGGGGACACAGTCAGGGTACACTGGGACTGAGGGGTACAGTGGGGTTAATGGGGACACTGTCAGGGT
This sequence comes from Chiloscyllium plagiosum, assembly GCF_037043375.1. NCBI lineage: Eukaryota > Metazoa > Chordata > Chondrichthyes > Orectolobiformes > Hemiscylliidae > Chiloscyllium > Chiloscyllium plagiosum. Next base: position 57,256,995 of record NW_028270163.1, on the reverse strand, counting down.
ACCCTGGGACTGAGGGAGTCAGTATGGGTTAATGGGGACACTGTCAGGGTGCACTGTGACTGAGGGATACAGTGGGGTTAATGGGTACACAGTCAGAGTGCACTGGGACTGAGGGATACAGTGGGGTTAATGGGGACACAGTCAGGGTGCACTGGGACTGAGGGATACAGTGGGGTTAATGGGGACACTGTCAGGGTACACTGGGACTGAGGGATACAGTGGGGTTAATGGGTACACAGTCAGGGTACCCTGGGACTTAGGGATACAGTGGGGTTAATGGGGACACAGTCAGGGTGCACTGTGACTGAGGGATACAGTGGGGTTATTAGGGACACAGTCAGGGTACACTGGGACTGAGGGATACAGTGGGGTTAATGGGGACACTGTCAGGGTACCCTGGGTCAGAGGGATTCAGTGGGGTTAATGGGTACACAGTCAGGGTACACTGGGACTGAGGGATACAGTGGAGTTAATGGGGACACAGTCAGGGTACACTGGGACTGAGGGATACAGTGGGGTTAATGGGTACACAGTCAGGGTACACTGGGACTGAGGGATACAGTGGAGTTAATGGGGACACAGTCAGGGTACACTGGGACTGAGGGATACAGTGGGGTTAATGGGTACACAGTCAGGGTACACTGGGACTGAGGGATACAGTGGGGTTAATGGGTACACAGTCAGGGTACACTGCGACTGAGGGATACAGAGGGGTTAATGGTGACACAGTCAGGGTGCACTGGGACTGAGGGATACAGTGGGGTTAATGGGTACACAGTCAGGGTACACTGCGACTGAGGGATACAGTGGGGTTAATGGGTACACAGTCAGGGTACACTGCGACTGAGGGATACAGAGGGGTTAATGGTGACACAGTCAGGGTACACTGGGACTGAGGGATACAGTGGGGTTAATGGGGACACAGTCAGTGTGCCCTGGGACTGAGGGATACAGTTGGGTTAATGGGTACACAGTCAGGGTACACTGCGACTGAGGGATACAGAGGGGTTAATGGGGACACAGTCAGGGTACACTGGGACTGAGGGATACAGTGGGGTTAATGGGGACACAGTCAAGGTACACTGGGACTGAGGGATACAGTGGGGTTAATGGGTACACAGTCAGGGTACACTGGGACTGAGGGATACAGTGGGGTTAATGGGGACACAGTCAGAGTGCACTGGGACTGAGGGATACAGTGGGGTTAATGGGTACACAGTCAGGGTGCACTGGGACTGAGGGATACAGTGGGGTTAATGGAGACACAGTCAGTGTACACTGGGACAGAGGGATACAATGGGGTTAATGGGTACACAGTCAGGGTACACTGGGACTGAGGGATACAGAGGGGTTAATGGGGACACAGTCAGGGTGCACTGGGACTGAGGGATACAGTGGGGTTAATGGGGACACAGTCAGGGTGCACTGGGACTGAGGGATACAGTGGGGTTAATGGGGACACAGGGTGCACTGGGACTGAGGGATACAGCGGGGTTAATGGGGATACAGTCAGGGTGCACTGGGACTGAGGGATACAGTGGGGTTAATGGGGACACAGTCAGGGTACACCTGGACTGAGGGATACAGTGGGGTCAATGGTGACACAGTCAGGGTACACTGGGACTGAGGGATACAGTGGAGTTAATGGGGACACAGTCAGGGTACACTGGGACTGAGGGATACAGTGGGGTTAATGGGGACACAGTCAGGGTGCACTGGGACTGAGGGATACAGTGGGGTTAATGGGTACACAGTCAGGGTACACTGGGACTGAGGGATACAGTGGGGTTAATGGGTACACAGTCAGGGTACACTGGGACTGAGGGATACAGTGGGGTTAATGGGTACACAGTCAGGGTACACTGGGACTGAGGGATACAGTGGGGTTAATGGGGACACAGTCAGGGTACACTGGGACTGAGGGATACAGTGGGGTTAATGGGGACACAGTCAGGGTGCACTGGGACTGAGGGATACAGTGGGGTTAATGGGGTCACAGTCAGGATACACTGGGACTGAGGGATACAGTGGGGTTAATGGGGACACAGTCAGGGTGCACTGGGACTGAGGGATACAGTGGGGTTAATGGGGACACAGTCAGGGTACACTGGGACTGAGGGATACAGTGGGGTTAATGGGGACACAGTCAGGGTACACTGGGACTGAGGGATACAGTGGGGTTAATGGGGACACAGTCAGTGTGCCCTGGGACTGAGGGATACAGTTGGGTTAATATGTACACAGTCAGGGTACCCTGGGACTGAGGGATACAGTGGGGTTAATGGGGACACAGTCAGTGTGCCCTGGGACTGAGGGATACAGTTGGGTTAATATGTATACAGTCAGGGTACCCTGGGACTGAGGGATACAGTGGGGTTAATGGGGACACAGTCAGGGTACACCTGGACTGAGGGATACAGTGGGGTCAATGGTGACACTGTCAGGGTACACTGGGACTGAGGGATACAGTGGGGTTAATGGGGACACAGTCAGTGTGCACTGGGACTGAGGGATACAGTGGGGTTAATGGGGACACAGTCAGGGTGCACTGGGACTGAGGAATTCAGTGGGGTTAATGGGGACACAGTCAGGGTACACTGGGACTGAGGGATACAGTGAGGTTAATGGGGACACAGTCAGGGTGCACTGGGACTGAGGGATACAGTGGGGTTAATGGGGACACAGTCAGGGTACACTGGGACTGAGGTATACAGTGGGGTTAATGGGGACACAGTCAGGGTACACTGGACTGAGGGGTACAGTGGGGTTAATGGGGACACAGTCAGGGTACACTGGGACTGAGGGATACAGTGGGGTTAATGGGGACACAGTCAGGGTACACTGGGACTGAGCTATACAGTGGGGTTAATGGAGACACAGTCAGGGTACACTGGTGAATGATGTGATTAATCATATCTGTGCCTCCAATTCTGAGGCTCTAGTTCCGGGCTTGTTCTCGGTTTCAGAGTGATTGTGGATTACTGAACTGTTTGGAATTGTCCTCATGTCCCACACCCACATCACCGGGTGTATGTAGCCTGTCAGAACTTCCCTGTTCACTTTGTGTTTTATACAATGGCATGAAATTTCATCTCGGTAATTAACTCCACAAGCATCTGAACAAGTGATCGAGACAGTGAGAAAGAATGAGAGAGATAGAGAGAGAGAATGGAAAGAAAAGCAAGTACTGGGAATATGTCAGAGGTCAGTGGGTTGTCAGTAGGTGCTGGGGGCACGTGTACTCAGGCAGGATTAGTGATCAAAGTCCCAGATTGGAACATCAGTGTGTTTGGGGTCAAAGGTTGGTCTGTTTGGGTTGGGAATTAGGTCACACTGATAGTGAGGGGTCAGCGTTGGAGGGTTTGGGGTCAGGGGTCAGTGAGGGAGGGTTTGGGGTCAGGGGTCAGTGAGGGAAGGTTTGGGGTCAGGTGTCAGTGTAGGATGGTTTGGGGTCAGGGGTCAGTGTGGGAGGGTTTGGGGTCAGGCATCAGTTTGGGTGGGGTTGGGGTCAGGGGTCAGTGAGGGAGGGTTTGGGGTCAGGCATCAGTTTTGGGTGGGGTTGGGGTCAGGGGTCAGTGAGGGAGGGTTTGGGGTCAGGGATCAGTTTGGAAAGGTTTGAGGTCGGGTCAGCGTGCCAGGGTTTGTGGTCAGGGGTCAGTGTGCGTGGATCGGGAACAGGTTCACAGTGCTGCGGTATGGGGTCAATGTACTGCGTGGGTCAGGATGGAGGTCTGTGGGTAGTCGGGGGGTGGTCAGGATGGGGGTGTGTGAGGGTGGGAGAATGGGTGTGTGGATGGGGAGTGAGAGTGTGTGTGGATGGGGAGTGTGTGTGTGTGGATGGGGAGTGTGTGTGTGTGGATGGGGAGTGTGTGTGTGGATGGGGAGTGTGTGTGTGTGTGGATGGGGAGTGTGTGTGTGTGTGGATGGGGAGAGTGTGTGTGTGTGTGGATGGGGAGAGTGTGTGTGTGTGTGGATGGGGAGAGTGTGTGTGTGTGTGGATGTGGAGTGTGTGTGTGTGTGTGGATGGGGAGTGTGTGTGTGTGGATGGGGAGTGTGTGTGTGTGTGGATGGGGAGTGTGTGTGTGTGTGGATGGGGAGTGTGTGTGTGTGGATGGGGAGTGTGTGTGTGTGGATGGGGAGTGTGTGTGTGTGTGGATGGGGAGTGTGTGTGTGTGTGGATGGGGAGTGTGTGTGTCTGTGGATGGGGAATGTGTGTGTGTGGATGGGGAGTGTGTGTGTGTGTGGATGGGGAGTGTGTGTGTGTGTGTGGATGGGGAGAGTGTGTGTGTGTGTGGATGTGGAGTGTGTGTGTGTGTGTGGATGGGGAGTGTGTGTGTGTGGATGGGGAGTGTGTGTGTGTGTGGATGGGGAGTGTGTGTGTGTGTGTGGATGGGGAGAGTGTGTGTGTGTGTGTGGATGGGGAGAGTGTGTGTGTGTGTGGATGTGGAGTGTGTGTGTGTGTGTGGATGGGGAGTGTGTGTGTGTGGATGGGGAGTGTGTGTGTGTGGATGGGGAGTGTGTGTGTGTGGATGGGGAGAGTGTGTGTGTGTGTGGATGTGGAGTGTGTGTGTGTGTGGATGGGGAATGTGTGTGTGTGTGGATGGGGAGTGTGTGTGTGTGGATGGGGAGTGTGTGTGTGTGTGGGGAGTGTGTGTTTGTGTGTGTGGATGGGGAATGTGTGTGTGTGGATGGGGAATGTGTGTGTGTGGATGGGGAGTGTGAGTGTGTGTGTGGATGGGGAGTGTGTGCGTGTGTGGATGGGGAATGTGTGTGTGTGGATGGGGAGTGTGTGTTTGTGTGTGTGGGGAGTGTGTGTTTGTGTGTGTGGATGGGGAATGTGTGTGTGTGTGGGGAGTGTGTGTGTGTGTGTGGGGAGTGTGTGTTTGTGTGTGTGGATGGGGAGTGTGTGTGTGTGGATGGGGAGTGTGTGTGTGTGGATGGGGAGTGTGTGTGTGTGTGGATGGGGAGTGTGTGTGTGTATGGATGGGGAATGTGTGTGTGTGGATGGGGAATGTGTGTGTGTGGATGGGGAATGTGTGTGTGTGGATGGGGAGTGTGTGTGTGTGTGGATGGGGCGTGTGTGTGTGTGGATGGGGCGTGTGTGTGTGTGGATGGCGAGTGTGTGTGTGTGTGGATGGGGTGTGTGTGTGTGTGGATGGGGAGTGTGTTTGTGTGTGTGGATGGGGAGTGTGTGTGTTTGTGTGTGGATGGGGAGTGTGTGTGTATGTGTGGATGGGGAGTGTGTGTGTGTGTGTGGATGGGGAGTGTGTGTGTGTGTGTGGATGGGGAGTGTGTGTGTGTGTGTGGATGGGGAGTGTGTGTGTGTGGATGGGGAGTGTGTGTGTGTGGATGGGGAGTGTGTGTGTATGTGTGGATGGGGAGTGTGTGTGTGTGTGTGGATGGGGAGTGTGTGTGTGTGTGTGGATGGGGAGTGTGTGTGTGTGGATGGGGAGTGTGTGTGTGTGGATGGGGAGTGTGTGTGTGTGGATGGGGAGTGTGTGTTTGTGTGTGTGGATGGGGAGTGTGTGTGTGTGTGTGGATGGGGAGTGTGTGTGTGTGTGTGGATGGGGAGTGTGTGTGTGTGTGTGGATGGGGAGTGTGTGTTTGTGTGTGTGGATGGGGAGTGTGTGTGTTTGTGTGTGGAGTGTGTTTGTGTGTGTGGATGGGGAATGTGTGTGTGTGGATGGGGAGTGTGTGTGTGTGTGGATGGGGCGTGTGTGTGTGTGGATGGGGCGTGTGTGTGTGTGGATGGCGAGTGTGTGTGTGTGTGGATGGGGAGTGTGTGTTTGTGTGTGTGGATGGGGAGTGTGTGTGTGTGTGTGGATGGGGAGAGTGTGTGTGTGTGTGTGGATGGGGAGAGTGTGTGTGTGTGTGTGGATGTGGAGTGTGTGTGTGTGTGTGGATGTGGAGTGTGTGTGTGTGCGTGGATGTGGAGTGTGTGTGTGTGTGGATGGGGAGTGTGTGTGTGGATGGGGAGTGTGTGTGTGTGTGGATGGGGAGTGTGTGTGTGTGTGGATGGGGAGAGTGTGTGTGTGTGTGGATGGGGAGAGTGTGTGTGTGTGTGGATGTGGAGTGTGTGTGTGTGTGTGGATGTGGAGTGTGTGTGTGTGGATGGGTAGTGTGTGTGTGTGTGGATGGGGAGTGTGTGTGTGTGTGGATGGGGAGTGTGTGTGTGTGGATGGGGAGTGTGTGTGTGTGGATGGGGAGTGTGTGTGTGTGTGGATGGGGAGTGTGTGTGTGTGTGGATGGGGAGTGTGTGTGTCTGTGGATGGGGAATGTGTGTGTGTGGATGGGGAGTGTGTGTGTGTGTGGATGGGGAGTGTGTGTGTGTGTGTGGATGGGGAGAGTGTGTGTGTGTGTGGATGTGGAGTGTGTGTGTGTGTGTGGATGGGGAGTGTGTGTGTGTGGATGGGGAGTGTGTGTGTGTGTGGATGGGGAGTGTGTGTGTGTGTGGATGGGGAGAGTGTGTGTGTGTGTGGATGGGGAGAGTGTGTGTGTGTGTGGATGTGGAGTGTGTGTGTGTGTGTGGATGGGGAGTGTGTGTGTGTGGATGGGGAGTGTGTGTGTGTGTGGATGGGGAGTGTGTGTGTGTGTGGATGGGGAGTGTGTGTGTGTGGATGGGGAGTGTGTGTGTGTGGATGGGGAGAGTGTGTGTGTGTGTGTGGATGTGGAGTGTGTGTGTGTGTGGATGGGGAGTGTGTGTGTGTGGATGGGGAGTGTGTGTGTGTGTGGATGGGGAGTGTGTGTGTGTGGATGGGGAGTGTGTGTGTGTGTGGGGAGTGTGTGTTTGTGTGTGTGGATGGGGAATGTGTGTGTGTGGATGGGGAATGTGTGTGTGTGGATGGGGAGTGTGAGTGTGTGTGTGGATGGGGAGTGTGTGCGTGTGTGGATGGGGAATGTGTGTGTGTGGATGGGGAGTGTGTGTTTGTGTGTGTGGGGAGTGTGTGTTTGTGTGTGTGGATGGGGAATGTGTGTGTGTGTGGGGAGTGTGTGTGTGTGTGTGGGGAGTGTGTGTTTGTGTGTGTGGATGGGGAGTGTGTGGGTGTGGATGGGGAGTGTGTGTGTGTGGATGGGGAGTGTGTGTGTGTGGATGGGGAGTGTGTGTGTGTGTGGATGGGGAGTGTGTGTGTGTATGGATGGGGAATGTGTGTGTGTGGATGGGGAATGTGTGTGTGTGGATGGGGAATGTGTGTGTGTGGATGGGGAGTGTGTGTGTGTGTGGATGGGGCGTGTGTGTGTGTGGATGGGGCGTGTGTGTGTGTGGATGGCGAGTGTGTGTGTGTGTGGATGGGGTGTGTGTGTGTGTGGATGGGGAGTGTGTTTGTGTGTGTGGATGGGGAGTGTGTGTGTTTGTGTGTGGATGGGGAGTGTGTGTGTATGTGTGGATGGGGAGTGTGTGTGTATGTGTGGATGGGGAGTGTGTGTGTGTGTGTGGATGGGGAGTGTGTGTGTGTGTGTGGATGGGGAGTGTGTGTGTGTGGATGGGGAGTGTGTGTGTGTGGATGGGGAGTGTGTGTGTGTGGATGGGGAGTGTGTGTTTGTGTGTGTGGATGGGGAGTGTGTGTGTGTGTGTGGATGGGGAGTGTGTGTGTGTGTGTGGATGGGGAGTGTGTGTGTGTGTGTGGATGGGGAGTGTGTGTTTGTGTGTGTGGATGGGGAGTGTGTGTGTTTGTGTGTGGAGTGTGTTTGTGTGTGTGGATGGGGAATGTGTGTGTGTGGATGGGGAGTGTGTGTGTGTGTGGATGGGGCGTGTGTGTGTGTGGATGGGGCGTGTGTGTGTGTGGATGGCGAGTGTGTGTGTGTGTGGATGGGGTGTGTGTGTGTGTGGATGGGGAGTGTGTGTGTGTGGATGGGGAGTGTGTGTGTGTGGATGGGGAGTGTGTGTGTGTGGATGGGGAGTGTGTGTGTGTGGATGGGGAGTGTGTGTTTGTGTGTGTGGATGGGGAGTGTGTGTGTGTGTGTGGATGGGGAGAGTGTGTGTGTGTGTGTGGATGGGGAGAGTGTGTGTGTGTGTGTGGATGTGGAGTGTGTGTGTGTGTGTGGATGTGGAGTGTGTGTGTGTGCGTGGATGTGGAGTGTGTGTGTGTGTGGATGGGGAGTGTGTGTGTGTGTGTGTGTGGATGGGGAGTGTGTGTGTTTGTGTGTGTGGATGGGGAGAGTGTGTGTGTGTGTGTGTGGATGGGGAGTGTGTGTGTTTGTGTGTGTGGATGGGGAGTGTGTGTGTGTGGATGGGGAGTGTGTGTGTGTGTGGATGGTGTGTGTGTGTGTGGATGGGGGTGTGTGTGTGTGTGTGTGTGTGGATGGGGAGTGTGTGTGTGGGGATGGGGAGTGTGTGTGTGTGTGTGTGGATGGGGAGTGTGTGTGTGGGGATGGGGAGTGTGTGTGTGTGGATGGGGAGTGTGTGTGTGTGGATGGGGAATGTGTGTGTGTGGATGGGGAGTGTGTGTGTTTGTGTGTGGATGGGGAGTGTGTGTGTATGTGAGGGTGGAGAGTGTGTGTTTGTGTGTGGATGGGGAGTGTGTGTTTGTGTGGATGTGGAGTGTGTGTGTGTGTGGATGGGGAGTGTGTGTGTGTGGATGGGGAGTGTGTGTGTTTGTGTGTGTGGATGGGGAGTGTGTGTGTGGATGGGGAGTGGGTGTGTGTGGATGGGGAGTGTGTGTGTGTGGATGGGGAGTGTGTGTGTGTGTGGATGGGGAGTGTGTGTGTGTGTGGATGGGGTGTGTGTGTGTGGATGGGGAGTGTGTGTGTGTGGATGGGGAGTGTGTGTGTGTGGATGGGGAGTGTGTGTGTGTGGATGGGGAGTGTGTGTGTGTGGATGGGGAGTGTGTGTGTGTGTGGATGGGGAGTGTGTGTGTGTGTGGATGGGGAGTGTGTGTGTGTGTGTGGATGGGGAGTGGGTGTGTGGGGATGGGGAGTGTGTGTGTGTGTGTGGATGGGGAGTGTGTGTGTGTGTGGATGGGGAGTGTGTGTGTGTGTGGATGGGGAGTGGGTGTGTGTGGATGGGGAGAGTGTGTGTGTGTGTGTGGATGGGGAGTGTGTGTGTGTGTGTGGATGGGGAGTGTGTGTGTGTGTGTGGATGGGGAGTGTGTGTGTGTGGATGGGGAGTGTGTGTGTGTGGATGGGGCGAGTGTGTGTGTGTGGATGGGGAGAGTGTGTGTGTGTGTGGATGTGGAGTGTGTGTGTGTGGATGGGGTGTGTGTGTGTGTGGATGGGGAATGTGTGTGTGTGTGTGTGGATGGGGAATGTGTGTGTGTGTGTGTGGATGGGGAATGTGTGTGTGTGGATGGGGAGTGTGTGTGTGTGTGTGGATGGGGAGTGTGTGCGTGTGTGGATGGGGAGTGTGTGCGTGTGTGGATGGGGAATGTGTGTGTGTGGATGGGGTGTGTGTGTGTGTGGATGGGGAATGTGTGTGTGTGTGTGTGGATGGGGAGTGTGTGCGTGTGTGGATGGGGAGTGTGTGTGTGTGTGGATGGGGAGTGTGTGTGTGTGGATGGGGAGTGTGTGTGTGTGGATGGGGAGTGTGTGTGTGTGTGGATGGGGTGTGTGTGTGTGGATGGGGAGTGTGTGTGTGTGTGTGTGTGTGGATGGGGAGTGTGTGTGTGTGTGTGGATGGGGAGTGTGTGTGTGTGGATGGGGAGTGTGTGTGTGTGGATGGGGCGAGTGTGTGTGTGTGGATGGGGAGAGTGTGTGTGTGTGTGGATGTGGAGTGTGTGTGTGTGGATGGGGAGTGTGTGTGTGTGGATGGGGAGTGTGTGTGTGTGTGGATGGGGAGTGTGTGTGTCTGTGGATGGGGAATGTGTGTGTGTGGATGGGGAGTGTGTGTGTGGATGGGGAGTGTGTGTGTGTGTGTGGATGGGGAGAGTGTGTGTGTGTGTGGATGTGGAGTGTGTGTGTGTGTGTGGATGGGGAGTGTGTGTGTGTGGATGGGGAGTGTGTGTGTGTGTGGATGGGGAGTGTGTGTGTGTGTGGATGGGGAGAGTGTGTGTGTGTGTGGATGGGGAGAGTGTGTGTGTGTGTGGATGGGGAGAGTGTGTGTGTGTGTGGATGTGGAGTGTGTGTGTGTGTGTGGATGGGGAGTGTGTGTGTGTGGATGGGGAGTGTGTGTGTGTGTGGATGGGGAGTGTGTGTGTGTGTGGATGGGGAGTGTGTGTGTGTGGATGGGGAGTGTGTGTGTGTGGATGGGGAGAGTGTGTGTGTGTGTGGATGTGGAGTGTGTGTGTGTGTGGATGGGGAGTGTGTGTGTGTGGATGGGGAGTGTGTGTGTGTGTGGATGGGGAGTGTGTGTGTGTGGATGGGGAGTGTGTGTGTGTGTGGGGAGTGTGTGTTTGTGTGTGTGGATGGGGAATGTGTGTGTGTGGATGGGGAATGTGTGTGTGTGGATGGGGAGTGTGAGTGTGTGTGTGGATGGGGAGTGTGTGCGTGTGTGGATGGGGAATGTGTGTGTGTGGATGGGGAGTGTGTGTTTGTGTGTGTGGGGAGTGTGTGTTTGTGTGTGTGGATGGGGAATGTGTGTGTGTGTGGGGAGTGTGTGTGTGTGTGTGGGGAGTGTGTGTTTGTGTGTGTGGATGGGGAGTGTGTGTGTGTGGATGGGGAGTGTGTGTGTGTGGATGGGGAGTGTGTGTGTGTGGATGGGGAGTGTGTGTGTGTGTGGATGGGGAGTGTGTGTGTGTATGGATGGGGAATGTGTGTGTGTGGATGGGGAATGTGTGTGTGTGGATGGGGAATGTGTGTGTGTGGATGGGGAGTGTGTGTGTGTGTGGATGGGGCGTGTGTGTGTGTGGATGGGGCGTGTGTGTGTGTGGATGGCGAGTGTGTGTGTGTGTGGATGGGGTGTGTGTGTGTGTGGATGGGGAGTGTGTTTGTGTGTGTGGATGGGGAGTGTGTGTGTTTGTGTGTGGATGTGGAGTGTGTGTGTATGTGTGGATGGGGAGTGTGTGTGTATGTGTGGATGGGGAGTGTATGTGTGTGTGTGGATGGGGAGTGTGTGTGTGTGTGTGGATGGGGAGTGTGTGTGTGTGGATGGGGAGTGTGTGTGTGTGGATGGGGAGTGTGTGTGTGTGGATGGGGAGTGTGTGTTTGTGTGTGTGGATGGGGAGTGTGTGTGTGTGTGTGGATGGGGAGTGTGTGTGTGTGTGTGGATGGGGAGTGTGTGTGTGTGTGTGGATGGGGAGTGTGTGTTTGTGTGTGTGGATGGGGAGTGTGTGTGTTTGGGTGTGGAGTGTGTTTGTGTGTGTGGATGGGGAATGTGTGTGTGTGGATGGGGAGTGTGTGTGTGTGTGGATGGGGCGTGTGTGTGTGTGGATGGGGCGTGTGTGTGTGTGGATGGCGAGTGTGTGTGTGTGTGGATGGGGTGTGTGTGTGTGTGGATGGGGAGTGTGTGTGTGTGGATGGGGAATGTGTGTGTGTGGATGGGGAGTGTGTGTGTGTGGATGGGGAGTGTGTGTGTGTGGATGGGGAGTGTGTGTTTGTGTGTGTGGATGGGGAGTGTGTGTGTGTGTGTGGATGGGGAGAGTGTGTGTGTGTGTGTGGATGGGGAGAGTGTGTGTGTGTGTGTGGATGGGGAGAGTGTGTGTGTGTGTGTGGATGTGGAGTGTGTGTGTGTGTGTGGATGTGGAGTGTGTGTGTGTGCGTGGATGTGGAGTGTGTGTGTGTGTGGATGGGTAGTGTGTGTGTGTGTGTGTGGATGGGGAGTGTGTGTGTTTGTGTGTGTGGATGGGGAGAGTGTGTGTGTGTGTGTGTGGATGGGGAGTGTGTGTGTTTGTGTGTGTGGATGGGGAGTGTGTGTGTGTGGATGGGGAGTGTGTGTGTGTGTGGATGGTGTGTGTGTGTGTGGATGGGGGTGTGTGTGTGTGTGTGTGTGTGGATGGGGAGTGTGTGTGTGGGGATGGGGAGTGTGTGTGTGTGTGTGTGGATGGGGAGTGTGTGTGTGGGGATGGGGAGTGTGTGTGTGTGGATGGGGAGTGTGTGTGTGTGTGGATGGGGAATGTGTGTGTGTGGATGGGGAGTGTGTGTGTTTGTGTGTGGATGGGGAGTGTGTGTGTATGTGAGGGTGGAGAGTGTGTGTTTGTGTGTGGATGGGGAGTGTGTGTTTGTGTGGATGTGGAGTGTGTGTGTGTGTGGATGGGGAGTGTGTGTGTGTGGATGGGGAGTGTGTGTGTTTGTGTGTGTGGATGGGGAGTGTGTGTGTGGATGGGGAGTGGGTGTGTGTGGATGGGGAGTGTGTGTGTGTGGATGGGGAGTGTGTGTGTGTGTGGATGGGGAGTGTGTGTGTGTGTGGATGGGGTGTGTGTGTGTGGATGGGGAGTGTGTGTGTGTGGATGGGGAGTGTGTGTGTGTGGATGGGGAGTGTGTGTGTGTGGATGGGGAGTGTGTGTGTGTGGATGGGGAGTGTGTGTGTGTGTGGATGGGGAGTGTGTGTGTGTGTGGATGGGGAGTGTGTGTGTGTGTGTGGATGGGGAGTGGGTGTGTGGGGATGGGGAGTGTGTGTGTGTGTGTGGATGGGGAGTGTGTGTGTGTGTGGATGGGGAGTGGGTGTGTGTGGATGGGGAGAGTGTGTGTGTGTGTGTGGATGGGGAGTGTGTGTGTGTGTGTGGATGGGGAGTGTGTGTGTGTGTGTGGATGGGGAGTGTGTGTGTGTGGATGGGGAGTGTGTGTGTGTGGATGGGGCGAGTGTGTGTGTGTGGATGGGGAGAGTGTGTGTGTGTGTGGATGTGGAGTGTGTGTGTGTGGATGGGGTGTGTGTGTGTGTGGATGGGGAATGTGTGTGTGTGTGTGTGGATGGGGAATGTGTGTGTGTGTGTGTGGATGGGGAATGTGTGTGTGTGGATGGGGAGTGTGTGTGTGTGTGTGGATGGGGAGTGTGTGCGTGTGTGGATGGGGAGTGTGTGCGTGTGTGGATGGGGAATGTGTGTGTGTGGATGGGGTGTGTGTGTGTGTGGATGGGGAATGTGTGTGTGTGTGTGTGGATGGGGAGTGTGTGTGTGTGTGTGGATGGGGAGTGTGTGCGTGTGTGGATGGGGAGTGTGTGCGTGTGTGGATGGGGATTGTGTGTGTGTGGATGGGGAGTGTGTGTGTGTGGATGGGGAGTGTGTGTGTGTGTGGATGGGGTGTGTGTGTGTGGATGGGGAGTGTGTGTGTGTGTGTGTGGATGGGGAGTGTGTGTGTGGATGGGGAGTGTGTGCGTGTGTGGATGGGGAGTGTGTGCGTGTGTGGATGGGGAATGTGTGTGTGTGGATGGGGTGTGTGTGTGTGTGGATGGGGAATGTGTGTGTGTGTGTGTGGATGGGGAATGTGTGTGTGTGGATGGGGAGTGTGTGTGTGTGTGTGGATGGGGAGTGTGTGCGTGTGTGGATGGGGAGTGTGTGCGTGTGTGGATGGGGAATGTGTGTGTGTGGATGGGGAGTGTGTGTGTGTGGATGGGGAGTGTGTGTGTGTGTGGATGGGGTGTGTGTGTGTGGATGGGGAGTGTGTGTGTGTGTGTGTGGATGGGGAGTGTGTGTGTGTGTGTGTGTGGATGGGGAGTGGGTGTGTGGGGATGGGGAGTGTGTGTGTGTGGATGGGGAGTGTGTGTGTGTGTGGATGGGGAGTGTGTGTGTTTGTGTGTGGATGGGGAGTGTGTGTGTATGTGAGGGTGGAGAGTGTGTGTTTGTGTGTGGATGGGGAGTGTGTGTTTGTGTGGATGGGGAGTGTGTGTGTGTGTGGATGGGGAGTGTGTGTGTGTGGATGGGGAGTGTGTGTGTTTGTGTGTGTGGATGGGGAGTGTGTGTGTGGATGGGGAGTGTGTGTGTATGTATGGATGGGGAATGTGTGTGTGTGGATGGGGAATGTGTGTGTGTGGATGGGGAGTGTGTGTGTGTGTGTGGATGGGGAGTGTGTGTGTGTGTGGATGGGGAGTGTGTGTGTGTGGATGGGGCGTGTGTGTGTGTGGATGGGGCGTGTGTGTGTGTGTGGATGGGGAGTGTGTGTGTGTGTGTGGATGGGGAGTGTGTGTGTGTGTGTGGATGGGGAGTGTGTGTGTGTGTGTGGATGGGGAGAGTGTGTGTGTGTGTGGATGTGGAGTGTGTGTGTGTGGATGGGGAGTGTGTGTGTGTGGATGGGGAGTGTGTGTGTGTGTGGATGGGGAGTGAGTGTGTGTGTGGATGGGGAGTGAGTGTGTGTGTGGATGGGGAGTGTGTGCGTGTGTGGATGGGGAATGTGTGTGTGTGGATGGGGAGTGTGTGTGTGTGGATGGGGAGTGTGTGTGTGTGGATGGGGAGTGTGTGCGTGTGTGGATGGGGAATGTGTGTGTGTGGATGGGGAGTGTGTGTGTGTGGATGGGGAGTGTGTGTGTGTGGATGGGGAGTGTGTGTGTGTATGGATGGGGAATGTGTGTGTGTGGATGGGGAATGTGTGTGTGTGGATGGGGAATGTGTGTGTGTGGATGGGGAATGTGTGTGTGTGGATGGGGAGTGTGTGTGTGTGTGGATGGGGCGTGTGTGTGTGTGGATGGGGCGTGTGTGTGTGTGGATGGCGAGTGTGTGTGTGTGTGGATGGGGTGTGTGTGTGTGTGGATGGGGAGTGTGTTTGTGTGTGTGGATGGGGAGTGTGTGTGTTTGTGTGTGGATGGGGAGTGTGTGTGTATGTGTGGATGGGGAGTGTGTGTGTATGTGTGGATGGGGAGTGTGTGTGTGTGTGTGGATGGGGAGTGTGTGTGTGTGTGTGGATGGGGAGTGTGTGTGTGTGGATGGGGAGTGTGTGTGTGTGGATGGGGAGTGTGTGTGTGTGGATGGGGAGTGTGTGTTTGTGTGTGTGGATGGGGAGTGTGTGTGTGTGTGTGGATGGGGAGTGTGTGTGTGTGTGTGGATGGGGAGTGTGTGTTTGTGTGTGTGGATGGGGAATGTGTGTGTGTGGATGGGGAGTGTGTGTGTGTGTGGATGGGGCGTGTGTGTGTGTGGATGGGGCGTGTGTGTGTGTGGATGGCGAGTGTGTGTGTGTGTGGATGGGGTGTGTGTGTGTGTGGATGGGGAGTGTGTGTGTGTGGATGGGGAATGTGTGTGTGTGGATGGGGAGTGTGTGTGTGTGGATGGGGAGTGTGTGTGTGTGGATGGGGAGTGTGTGTTTGTGTGTGTGGATGGGGAGTGTGTGTGTGTGTGTGGATGGGGAGAGTGTGTGTGTGTGTGTGGATGGGGAGAGTGTGTGTGTGTGGATGTGGAGTGTGTGTGTGTGTGTGGATGGGGAGTGTGTGTGTGTGTGTGGATGGGGAGTGTGTGTGTGTGTGTGGATGGGGAGTGTGTGTTTGTGTGTGTGGATGTGGAGTGTGTGTGTGTGCGTGGATGTGGAGTGTGTGTGTTTGTGTGTGTGGATGGGGAGAGTGTGTGTGTGTGTGTGTGGATGGGGAGTGTGTGTGTTTGTGTGTGTGGATGGGGAGTGTGCGTGTTTGTGTGTGTGGATGGGGAGAGTGTGTGTGTGTGTGTGTGGATGGGGAGTGTGTGTGTTTGTGTGTGTGGATGGGGAGTGTGTGTGTTTGTGTGTGTCGATGGGGAGAGTGTGTGTGTGTGTGTGTGTGGATGGGGAGTGTGTGTGTTTGTGTGTGTGGATGGGGAGTGTGTGTGTGTGGATGGGGAGTGTGTGTGTGTGTGGATGGTGTGTGTGTGTGTGGATGGGGGTGTGTGTGTGTGTGTGTGTGGATGGGGAGTGTGTGTGTGGGGATGGGGAGTGTGTGTGTGTGTGTGTGGATGGGGAGTGTGTGTGTGGGGATGGGGAGTGTGTGTGTGTGGATGGGGAGTGTGTGTGTGTGTGGATGGGGAATGTGTGTGTGTGGATGGGGAGTGTGTGTGTTTGTGTGTGGATGGGGAGTGTGTGTGTATGTGAGGGTGGAGAGTGTGTGTTTGTGTGTGGATGGGGAGTGTGTGTTTGTGTGGATGTGGAGTGTGTGTGTGTGTGGATGGGGAGTGTGTGTGTGTGGATGGGGAGTGTGTGTGTTTGTGTGTGTGGATGGGGAGTGTGTGTGTGGATGGGGAGTGTGTGTGTGTGGATGGGGAGTGTGTGTGTGTGGATGGGGAGTGTGTGTGTGTGTGGATGGGGAGTGTGTGTGTGTGTGGATGGGGTGTGTGTGTGTGGATGGGGAGTGTGTGTGTGTGGATGGGGAGTGTGTGTGTGTGGATGGGGAGTGTGTGTGTGTGGATGGGGAGTGTGTGTGTGTGGATGGGGAGTGTGTGTGTGTGTGGATGGGGAGTGTGTGTGTGTGGATGGGGAGTGTGTGTGTGTGTGTGGATGGGGAGTGGGTGTGTGGGGATGGGGAGTGTGTGTGTGTGTGTGGATGGGGAGTGTGTGTGGATGGGGAGTGGGTGTGTGTGGATGGGGAGAGTGTGTGTGTGTGTGTGGATGGGGAGTGTGTGTGTGTGTGTGGATGGGGAGTGTGTGTGTGTGTGTGGATGGGGAGTGTGTGTGTGTGTGTGGATGGGGAGTGTGTGTGTGTGGATGGGGAGTGTGTGTGTGTGGATGGGGAGAGTGTGTGTGTGTGGATGGGGAGAGTGTGTGTGTGTGTGGATGTGGAGTGTGTGTGTGTGTGGATGGGGAGTGTGTGTGTGTGGATGGGGTGTGTGTGTGTGTGTGTGTGGATGGGGAATGTGTGTGTGTGTGTGTGGATGGGGAATGTGTGTGTGTGGATGGGGAGTGTGTGTGTGTGTGTGGATGGGGAGTGTGTGCGTGTGTGGATGGGGAGTGTGTGCGTGTGTGGATGGGGAATGTGTGTGTGTGGATGGGGAGTGTGTGTGTGTGGATGGGGAGTGTGTGTGTGTGTGGATGGGGTGTGTGTGTGTGGATGGGGAGTGTGTGTGTGTGTGTGTGGATGGGGAGTGTGTGTGTGTGTGTGTGTGGATGGGGAGTGGGTGTGTGGGGATGGGGAGTGTGTGTGTGGGGATGGGGAGTGTGTGTGTGTGTGGATGGGGAGTGTGTGTGTTTGTGTGTGGATGGGGAGTGTGTGTGTATGTGAGGGTGGAGAGTGTGTGTTTGTGTGTGGATGGGGAGTGTGTGTTTGTGTGGATGGGGAGTGTGTGTGTGTGTGGATGGGGAGTGTGTGTGTGTGGATGGGGAGTGTGTGTGTTTGTGTGTGTGGATGGGGAGTGTGTGTGTGGATGGGGAGTGTGTGTGTATGTATGGATGGGGAATGTGTGTGTGTGGATGGGGAATGTGTGTGTGTGGATGGGGAGTGTGTGTGTGTGTGTGGATGGGGAGTGTGTGTGTGTGTGGATGGGGAGTGTGTGTGTGTGGATGGGGCGTGTGTGTGTGTGGATGGGGCGTGTGTGTGTGTGTGGATGGGGAGTGTGTGTGTGTGTGTGGATGGGGAGTGTGTGTGTGTGTGTGGATGGTGAGTGTGTGTGTGTGTGGATGGGGAGAGTGTGTGTGTGTGTGTGGATGTGGAGTGTGTGTGTGTGGATGGGGAGTGTGTGTGTGTGTGGATGGGGTGTGTGTGTGTGGATGTGGAGTGTGTGTGTGTGTGTGTGGATGGGGAGTGTGTGTGTGTGTGTGTGGATGGGGAGTGGGTGTGTGTGGATGGGGAGTGTGTGTGTGTGGATGGGGAGTGTGTGTGTGTGTGGATGGGGAGTGTGTGTGTGTGTGTGGATGGGGAGTGTGTGTGTGTGTGGATGGGGAGTGAGTGTGTGTGGATGGGGCGTGTGTGTGTGTGGATGGGGAGAGTGTGTGTGTGTGTGTGGATGTGGAGTGTGTGTGTGTGTGGATGGGGAGTGTGTGTGTGTGGATGGGGAGTGTGTGTGTGTGTGTGGGGAGTGTGTGTTTGTGTGTGTGGATGGGGAATGTGTGTGTGTGGATGGGGAGTGTGTGTGTGTGTGGATGGGGAGTGAGTGTGTGTGTGGATGGGGAGTGAGTGTGTGTGTGGATGGGGAGTGTGTGCGTGTGTGGATGGGGAATGTGTGTGTGTGGATGGGGAGTGTGTGTGTGTGGATGGGGAGTGTGTGTGTGTGTGGATGGGGTGTGTGTGTGTGGATGTGGAGTGTGTGTGTGTGTGTGTGTGGATGGGGAGTGTGTGTGTGTGTGTGGATGGGGAGTGTGTGTGTGTGGATGGGGAGTGTGTGTGTGTGTGGATGGGGAATGTGTGTGTGTGGATGGGGAGTGTGTGTGTTTGTGTGTGGATGGGGAGTGTGTGTGTATGTGAGGGTGGAGAGTGTGTGTTTGTGTGTGGATGGGGAGTGTGTGTTTGTGTGGATGTGGAGTGTGTGCGTGTGTGGATGGGGAGTGTGTGTGTGTGGATGGGGAGTGTGTGTGTTTGTGTGTGTGGATGGGGAGTGTGTGTGTGGATGGGGAGTGTGTGTGTGTATGGATGGGGAATGTGTGTGTGTGGATGGGGAATGTGTGTGTGTGGATGGGGAATGTGTGTGTGTGGATGGGGTGTGTGTGTGTGGATGGGGTGTGTGTGTGTGTGGATGGGGAATGTGTGTGTGTGGATGGGGTGTGTGTGTGTGTGGATGGGGAGTGTGTGTGTGTGGATGGGGCGTGTGTGTGTGTGGATGGGGCGTGTGTGTGTGGATGGGGAGTGTGTGTGTGTGTGTGGATGGGGAGTGTGTGTGTGTGTGGATGGGGTGTGTGTGTTTGTGTGGATGGGGAGTGTGTTTGTGTGTGTGGATGGGGAGTGTGTGTGTTTGTGTGTGGATGGGGAGTGTGTGTGTATGTGAGGATGGGGAATGTGTGTGTGTGTGTGGATGGGGAGTGTGTGTGTGTGTGTGGATGGGGAGTGTGTGTGTGTGTGGATGGGGAGTGTGTGTGTGTGTGTGTGTGGATGGGGAGTGTGTGTGTTTGTGTGTGTGGATGGGGAGTGTGTGTGTGTGGATGGGGAGTGTGTGTGTGTGGATGGGGAGTGTGTGTGTGTGGATGGGGAGTGTGTGTGTGTGTGGATGGGGAGTGTGTGTGTGTGTGTGTGTGGATGGGGAGTGTGTGTGTGTGTGTGGATGGGGAGTGTGTGTGTGTGGATGGGGAGTGTGTGTGTGTGTGGATGGGGAATGTGTGTGTGTGGATGGGGAGTGTGTGTGTTTGTGTGTGGATGGGGAGTGTGTGTGTATGTGAGGGTGGAGAGTGTGTGTTTGTGTGTGGATGGGGAGTGTGTGTTTGTGTGGATGTGGAGTGTGTGCGTGTGTGGATGGGGAGTGTGTGTGTGTGGATGGGGAGTGTGTGTGTTTGTGTGTGTGGATGGGGAGTGTGTGTGTGGATGGGGAGTGTGTGTGTGTATGGATGGGGAATGTGTGTGTGTGGATGGGGAATGTGTGTGTGTGGATGGGGAATGTGTGTGTGTGGATGGGGTGTGTGTGTGTGGATGGGGTGTGTGTGTGTGTGGATGGGGAATGTGTGTGTGTGGATGGGGTGTGTGTGTGTGTGGATGGGGAGTGTGTGTGTGTGGATGGGGCGTGTGTGTGTGTGGATGGGGCGTGTGTGTGTGGATGGGGAGTGTGTGTGTGTGTGTGGATGGGGAGTGTGTGTGTGTGTGGATGGGGTGTGTGTGTTTGTGTGGATGGGGAGTGTGTTTGTGTGTGTGGATGGGGAGTGTGTGTGTTTGTGTGTGGATGGGGAGTGTGTGTGTATGTGAGGATGGGGAATGTGTGTGTGTGTGTGTGGATGGGGAGTGTGTGTGTGTGTGTGGATGGGGAGTGTGTGTGTGTGTGGATGGGGAGTGTGTGTGTGTGTGTGTGTGGATGGGGAGTGTGTGTGTTTGTGTGTGTGGATGGGGAGTGTGTGTGTGTGGATGGGGAGTGTGTGTGTGTGGATGGGGAGTGTGTGTGTGTGTGGATGGGGAGTGTGTGTGTGTGTGTGTGTGGATGGGGAGTGGGTGTGTGGGGATGGGGAGTGTGTGTGTGTGTGTGTGGATGAGGAGTGTGTGTGTGTGTGTGGATGGGGAGTGTGTGTGTGTGTGTGTGGATGGGGAATGTGTGTGTGTGGATGGGGAGTGTGTGTGTGTGGATGGGGAGTGTGTGTGTGTGGATGGGGAGTGTGTGTGTGTGGATGGGGTGTGTGTGTTTGTGGATGGGGAGTGTGTGTGTGTGTGTGTGTGGATGGGGAATGTGTGTGTGTGGATGGGGAGTGTGTGTGTGTATGTGGATGGGGAGTGTGTGTGTGTGGATGGGGAGTGTGTGTTTGTGTGTGTGGATGGGGAGTGTGTGTTTGTGTGTGTGGATGGGGAGTGTGTGTGTTTGTGTGTGGATGGGGAGTGTGTGTGTATGTGAGGGTGGGGAGTGTGTGTGTGTGTGTGGATGGGGAGTGTGTGTGTGTGGATGGGGAGTGTGTGTGTGTGTGGATGGGGAGTGTGTGTGTGTGGATGGGGAGAGTGTGTGTGTGTGTGTGGATGTGGAGTGTGTGTGTGTGTGGATGTGGAGTGTGTGTGTGTGGATGGGTAGTGTGTGTGTGTGTGTGTGTGGGGAGTGTGTGTGTGTGTGGATAGGGAGTGTGTGTGTTTGTGTGTGTGGATGGGGAGAGTGTGTGTGTGTGTGTGGATGGGGAGTGTGTGTGTGTGTGTGTGTGGATGGGGAGTGTGTGTGTTTGTGTGTGTGGATGGGGAGTGTGTGTGTGTGGATGGGGAGTGTGTGTGTGTGTGGATGGGGAGTGTGTGTGTGTGGATGGGGAGTGTGTGTGTGTGTGGATGGGGAGTGTGTGTGTGTGTGTGTGTGGATGGGGAGTGTGTGTGTTTGTGTGTGTGGATGGGGAGTGTGTGTGTGTGGATGGGGAGTGTGTGTGTGTGGATGGGGAGTGTGTGTGTGTGTGGATGGGGAGTGTGTGTGTGTGTGTGTGTGGATGGGGAGTGGGTGTGTGGGGATGGGGAGTGTGTGTGTGTGTGTGTGGATGAGGAGTGTGTGTGTGTGTGTGGATGGGGAGTGTGTGTGTGTGTGTGTGGATGGGGAATGTGTGTGTGTGGATGGGGAGTGTGTGTGTTTGTGTGTGGATGGGGAGTGTGTGTGTGTGTGTGGATGGGGAGTGTGTGTGTGTGTGGATGGGGTGTGTGTGTGTGTGTGAATGGGGGTGTGTGTGTGTGTGGATGGGGAGTGTGTGTGTGTGTGTGAATGGGGGTGTGTGTGGGTGAGAGAGGATGGGGTGTGTGTGTGAGGATGGGGTGTGTGTGGGTGAGAGAGGATGGGGTGTGTGTGGGTGAGAGAGGATGGGGTGTGTGTGTGTGAGAGAGGATGGGGTGTGTGTGTGAGGATGGGGTTTGTGTGGGTGAGAGAGGATGGGGTGTGTGTGTGTGTGAGAGGATGGGGTGTGTGTGTGTGTGAGAGAGGAAGGGTTGTGTGTGTGAGAGAGGAATGGGTGTGTGTGTGTGTGTGTGTGTGTGAGAGAGGAAGAGGTGTGTGTGTGAGAGAGGAAGGGGTGTGTGTGTGAGAGAGGATGGGGTGTGTGTGTGTGAGAGAGGAAGGGGTGTGTGTGTGAGAGAGGAAGGGGTGTGTGTGTGAGCGAGGATGGGGTGTGTGTGTGTGAGAGAGGATGGTGTGTGTGTGTGTGAGGGAGGATGGGGTGTGTGTGTGTGAGAGAGGATGGGGTGTGTGTGTGTGTGAGAGAGGATGGGGTGTGTGCGTGTGTGAGAGAGAGGATGGGGTGTGTGTGTTAGAGAGGATGGGGTATGTGTGTGTGAGAGGATGGGGTGTGTGAGAGAGGATGGGGTGTGTGTGTGTGTGTGAGAGAGGAAGGGGTGTGTGTGTGAGAGAGGAAGGGGTGTGTGTGTGAGAAAGGAAGGGGTGTGTGTGTGAGAGAGGATGGGGTGTGGGTGTGTGAGAGAGGATGGGGTGTGTGTGAGAGGATGAGGTGTGTGTGGGTGAGAGAGAATGGGGTGTGTGTGTGTGAGAGGATGGGGTGTGTGTGTGAGAGGATGGGGTGTGTGTGGGTGAGAGAGGATGGGGTGTGTGTGTGTGTGAGAGAGGATGGGGTGTGTGTGTGAGAGGATGGGGTGTGTGTGGGTGAGAGAGGATGGGGTGTGTGTGTGTGTGAGAGAGGATGGGGTGTGTGTGTGTGTGAGCGAGGATGGGGTGTGTGTGTGTGAGCGAGGATGGGGTGTGTGTGTGTGAGCGAGGATGGGGTGTGTGTGTGTGAGCGAGGATGGGGTGTGTGTGTGTGTGAGAGGAAGGGGTGTGTGAGAGGATGGGGTGTGTGTGTGTGAGAGAGGATGGGGTGTGTGTGTGTGTGAGAGGAAGGGGTGTGTGTGTGTGTGAGAGAGGATGGGGTGTGTGTGTGTGTGAGAGGAAGGGGTGTGTGTGTGTGTGTGAGAGAGGATGGGGTGTGTATGTGAGAGAGGATGGGGTGTGTGTGTGTGAGAGGAAGGGGTGTGTGTGTGTGTGTGAGAGAGGAAGGGGTGTGTATGTGAGAGAGGATGGGGTGTGTGTGTGTGAGAGGAAGGGGTGTGTGTGTGTGTGTGAGAGAGGATGGGGTGTGTATGTGAGAGAGGATGGGGTGTGTGTGTGTGAGAGGAAGGGGTGTGTGTGTGTGTGTGAGAGAGGAAGGGGTGTGTATGTGAGAGAGGATGGGGTGTGTGTGTGTGAGAGGAAGGGGTGTGTGAGAGGATGGGGTGTGTGTGTGTGAGAGAGGATGGGGTGTGTGTGTGTGTGTGTGTGTGAGAGTGGATGGGGTGTGTGTGTATGTGTGAGAGAGGATGGGGTGGGTGTGTGAGGATGGGGTGTGTGTGTGAGGATGGGGTGTGTGTGTGTGTGTGAGGATGGGGTGTGTGTGTGTGTGTGTGTGAGGATGGGGTGTGTGTGTGTGTGAGGATGGGGTGTGTGTGTGTGAGAGGATAGGGTGTGTGTGGGTGAGAGAGGATGGGGTGTGTGTGTGTGTGAGAGAGGAAGGGGGGTGTGTGTGAGAGGATGGGGTGTGTGTGTGTGTGTGTGAGAGATGATGGGGTGGGTGTGTGTGAGAGATGATGGGGTGGGTGTGTGTGAGAGATGATGGGGTGTGTGTGTGAGAGAGGATGGGGTGTGTGTGTGTGTGAGAGGATGGGGTGTGTGTGTGTGAGAGGTGGGGTGTGTGTGTTTGAGAGGATGGGGTGTGTGTTGGTGAGAGAGAATGGGGTGTGTGAGAGAGGATGGGGTGTGTGTGGGTGAGAGAGAATGGGGTGTGTGTGTGTGAGAGTGTGGGGTGTGTGTGTGTGAGAGGATGGGGTGTGTGTGTGTGAGAGTGTGGGGTGTGTGTGTGTGAGAGGATGGGATGTGTGTGTGTGAGAGGATGGGGGGTGTGTGTGTGAGAGGATGGGGTGTGTGTGTGTGTGAGAGGATGGGGTGTGTGTGTGTGTGAGAGGATGGGGTGTGTGTGTGTGTGAGAGGATGGGGTGTGTGTGTGTGAGAGGATGGGGTGTGTGTGTGTGTGAGAGGATGGGGTGTGTGTGGGTGAGAGAGAATGGGGTGTGTGTGTGTGAGAGTGTGGGGTGTGTGTGAGAGTGTGGGGTGTGTGTGAGAGTGTGGGGTGTGTGTGAGAGTGTGGGGTGTGTGTGTGTGAGAGGATGGGATGTGTGTGGGTGAGAGAGAATGGGGTGTGTGTGTGTGAGAGTGTGGGGTGTGTGTGAGAGTGTGGGGTGTGTGTGAGAGTGTGGGGTGTGTGTGTGTGAGAGGATGGGATGTGTGTGTGTGAGAGGATGGGGTGTGTGTGGGTGAGAGAGAATGGGGTGTGTGTGTGTGAGAGTGTGGGGTGTGTGTGAGAGTGTGGGGTGTGTGTGAGAGTGTGGGGTGTGTGTGAGAGTGTGGGGTGTGTGTGTGTGAGAGGATGGGATGTGTGTGTGTGAGAGGATGGGGTGTGTGTGGGTGAGAGAGAATGGGGTGTGTGTGTGTGAGAGTGTGGGGTGTGTGTGAGAGTGTGGGGTGTGTGTGAGAGTGTGGGGTGTGTGTGAGAGTGTGGGGTGTGTGTGTGTGAGAGGATGGGATGTGTGTGTGTGAGAGGATGGGGTGTGTGTGTGTGAGAGGATGGGGGGTGTGTGTGTGTGTGAGAGGATGGGGTGTGTGTGTGTGAGAGGATGGGGGGTGTGTGTGTGTGTGAGAGGATGGGGTGTGTGTGTGTGAGAGGATGGGGTGTGTGTGTGTGAGAGGATGGGGTGTGTGTGTGTGAGAGGATGGGGGGTGTGTGTGTGTGTGAGAGGATGGGGTGTGTGTGTGTGAGAGGATGGGGTGTGTGTGTGTGTGAGGATGGGATGTGTGTGTGTGAGAGGATAGGGTGTGTGTGGGTGAGAGAGGAAGGGGGGTGTGTGTGAGAGGATGCTGTGTGTATGTGTGTGAGAGAGGATGGTGTGTGTGTGTGTGTGAGAGAGGATGGTGTGTGTGTGTGTGTGAGAGATGATGGGATGGGTGTGTGTGAGAGATGATGGGGTGGGTGTGTGTGAGAGATGATGGGGTGTGTGTGTGTGAGAGGATGGGATGTGTGTGTGTGAGAGGATGGGGGGTGTGTGTGTGAGAGGATGGGGTGTGTGTGTGTGTGAGAGGATGGGGTGTGTGTGTGTGTGAGAGGATGGGGTGTGTGTGTGTGTGAGAGGATGGGGTGTGTGTGTGTGAGAGGATGGGGTGTGTGTGTGTGTGAGAGGATGGGGTGTGTGTGTGTGAGAGGATGGGGTGTGTGTGGGTGAGAGAGAATGGGGTGTGTGTGTGTGAGAGTGTGGGGTGTGTGTGAGAGTGTGGGGTGTGTGTGAGAGTGTGGGGTGTGTGTGAGAGTGTGGGGTGTGTGTGTGTGAGAGGATGGGATGTGTGTGTGTGAGAGGATGGGGGGTGTGTGTGTGTGTGAGAGGATGGGGGGTGTGTGTGTGTGTGTGAGAGGATGGGGTGTGTGTGTGTGAGAGGATGGGGTGTGTGTGTTTGAGAGGATGAGGTGTGTGTGGGTGAGAGAGAATGGGGTGTGTGTGTGTGTGTGAGTGTGGGGTGTGTGTGAGAGTGTGGGGTGTGTGTGAGAGTGTGGGGGGTGTGTGTGTGAGATTGTGGGGTGTGTGTGTGTGTGTGAGGGTCGGGGGTGTGTGTGTGAGGATGGGGTGTGTGTGTGAGAGAGGATGGGGGTGTATGTGTGTGTGAGAGAAGATGTGTGTGTGTGATAGGATGTTGTGTGTGGGTGTGTGAGGATGGGGTGTGTGTGTGTGAGAGAGGATGGGGTGTGTGTGTGTGTGTGTGTGGATGGGGTGTGTGTGTGTGGATGGGTGTGTGTGTGTGTGTGTGGATGGGGGTGTGTGTGTGTGGATGGGGTGTGTGTGTGTGTGTGAGGATGGGGTGTGTGTGTGTGAGAGGATGGGATGTGTGTGTGTGAGGATGGGGTGTGTGTGTGAGAGAGGATGGGGGTGTGTGTGAGAGGATGGGATGTGTGTGTGTGTGTGAGGATTGGGTGTTTGTGTGAGAGGATGGGATGTGTGTGTGAGAGGATGGGGTGTGTGTGTGAGAGGATGGGATGTGTGTGTGTGAGGATGGGGTGTGTGTGTGAGAGAGGATGGGGGTGTGTGTGAGAGGATGGGATGTGTGTGTGTGTGTGAGGATTGGGTGTTTGTGTGAGAGGATGGGATGTGTGTGTGAGAGGATGGGGTGTGTGTGTGTGAGAGGATGGGATGTGTGTGTGTGAGGATGGGGTGTGTGTGTGAGAGAGGATGGGGGTGTGTGTGAGAGGATGGGATGTGTGTGTGTGAGGATGGGGTGTGTGTGTGTGAGGATGGGGTGTGTGTGTGTGTGAGAGGATGGGGTGTGTGTGTGTGTGTGAGAGGATGGGGTGTGTGTGTGTGTGAGAGGATGGGGTGTGTGTGTGTGAGAGGATGGGGTGTGTGTGGGTGAGAGGAATGGGTGCGTGTGTGAGAGAGGATGGGGTGTGTGTGTGTGTGTGTGAGAGAGGATGGGGTGTGTGTGTGAGCGAGGAAGGGGTGTGTGTGTGTGTGAGCGAGGATGGGGTGTGTGTGTGAGCGAGGAAGGGGTGTGTGTGTGTGTGAGCGAGGATGGGGTGTGTGTGTGTGAGCGAGGATGGGGTGTGTGTGTGTGAGAGAGGATGGGGTGTGTGTATGTGTGTGTGTGTGTGAGAGTGGATGGGGTGTGTGTGTGTGAGAGAGGATGGGGTGTGTGTGTGTGTGAGAGGATGGGGTGTGTGTGTGTGTGTGTGTGTGTGTGAGAGTGGATGGGGTGTGTGTGTGTGAGAGGATGGGGTGTGTGAGAGAGGATGCGGTGTGTGTGTGTGAGAGGATGGGGTGTGTGTGTGTGAGAGAGGATGGGGTGTGTGTGTGTGAGAGAGGATGGGGTGTGTGTGTGTGAGAGAGGATGGGGTGTGTGTGTGTGTGTGTGTGTGAGAGTGGATGGGGTGGGTGTGTGAGGATGGGGTGTGTGTGTGAGGATGGGGTGTGTGTGTGAGGATGGGGTGTGTGTGTGTGTGAGGATGGGGTGTGTGTGTGTGTGAGGATGGGGTGTGTGTGTGTGTGTGAGGATGGGGTGTGTGTGTGTGTGAGGATGGGGTGTGTGTGTGTGTGAGGATGGGGTGTGTGTGTGTGTGAGGATGGGGTGTGTGTGTGTGAGAGGATAGGGTGTGTGTGGGTGAGAGAGGATGGGGTGTGTGTGTGTGTGAGAGAGGAAGGGGGGTGTGTGTGAGAGGATGGGGTGTGTATGTGTGTGAGAGAGGATGGTGTGTGTGTGTGTGTGAGAGAGGATGGTGTGTGTGTGTGTGTGTGAGAGGATGGGATGTGTGTGTGTGAGAGGATGGGGTGTGTGTGTTTGAGAGGATGGGGTGTGTGTGGGTGAGAGAGAATGGGGTGTGTGTGTGTAAGAGTGTGGGGTGTGTGTGAGAGTGTGGGGTGTGTGTGTGTGAGAGGATGGGATGTGTGTGTGTGAGAGGATGGGGCGTGTGTGTGTGAGAGGATGGGGGGTGTGTGTGTGAGAGGATGGGGTGTGTGTGTGTGTGTGTGAGAGGATGGGGTGTGTGTGTGTGTGTGAGAGTGTGGGGTGTGTGTGTGTGTGTGTGTGAGAGGATGGGGTGTGTGTGTGTGTGTGAGAGTGTGGGGTGTGTGTGAGAGTGTGGGGGGTGTGTGTGTGTGTGAGATTGTGGGGTGTGTGTGTGTGTGTGTGAGAGGATGGGATGTGTGTGTGTGAGAGGATGGGGCGTGTGTGTGTGAGAGGATGGGGGGTGTGTGTGTGAGAGGATGGGATGTGTGTGTGTGAGAGGATGGGGTGTGTGTGTGTGAGAGGATGGGGTGTGTGTGTGTGAGAGGATGGGGCGTGTGTGTGTGAGAGGATGGGGCGTGTGTGTGTGAGAGGATGGGGGGTGTGTGTGTGAGAGGATGGGGTGTGTGTGTGTGAGAGGATGGGGTGTGTGTGTGTGTGTGTGAGAGGATGGGGTGTGTGTGTGTGTGTGAGAGTGTGGGGTGTGTGTGAGAGTGTGGGGTGTGTGTGTGTGAGATTGTGGGGTGTGAGTGTGTGAGAGAGGATGGGGGTGTATGTGTGTGTGAGAGAAGATGTGTGTGTGTGATAGGATGTTGTGTGTGGGTGTGTGAGGATGGGGTGTGTGTGTGTGTGAGAGAGGATGGGGTGTGTGTGTGTGTGTGAGAGGATGGGGTGTGTGGGTGTGTGTGTGTGTGTGGATGGGGTGTGTGTGTGTGGATGGGGGGTGTGTGTGTGTGTGTGGATGGGGGTGTGTGTGTGTGGATGGGGTGTGTGTGTGTGAGAGGATGGGGTGTGTGTGTGTGTGTGTGTGTGTGTGGATGGGGTGTGTGTGTGTGTGGATGGGGTGTGTGTGTGTGTGTGGATGGGGGTGTGTGTGTGTGGATTGTGTGTGTGTGTGAGGATGGGGTGTGTGTGTGTGAGAGGATGGGATGTGTGTGTGTGAGGATGGGGTGTTTGTGTGAGAGGATGGGATGTGTGTGTGAGAGGATGGGATGTGTGTGTGTGAGGATGGGATGTGTGTGTGAGAGGATGGGATGTGTGTGTGTGAGGATGGGGTGTGTGTGTGAGAGAGGATGGGGGTGTGTGTGAGAGGATGGGATGTGTGTGTGTGAGGATGGGGTGTGTGTGTGTGTGTGTGAGGATGGGGTGTTTGTGTGAGAGGATGGGATGTGTGTGTGAGAGGATGGGATGTGTGTGAGAGGATGGGATGTGTGTGTGTGAGGATGGGGTGTGTGTGTGAGAGAGGATGGGGGTGTGTGTGAGAGGATGGGATGTGTGTGTGTGAGGATGGGGTGTGTGTGTGTGAGGATGGGGTGTGTGTGTGTGAGAGGATGGGGTGTGTGTGTGTGAGGATGGGGTGTGTGGTGTGAGGATGGGATGTGTGTGTGAGAGGATGGGATGTGTGTGTGAGGATGGGGTGTGTGTGTGAGGATGGGGTGTGTGTGTGTGAGGATGGGGTGTGTGTGTGTGTGAGGATGGGGTGTGTGTTTGTGTGAGAGGATGGGGTGTGTGTGTGTGAGAGGATGGGGTGTGTGTGTGAGAGGATGGGGTGTGTGTGTGTGAGGATGGGGTGTGTGTGTGAGAGAGGATGGGGTGTGTGTGTGTGAGAGAGGATGGGGTGTGTGTGTGTGTGAGGATGGGGTGTGTGTGTGTGAGAGGATGGGGTGTGTGTGTGTGAGAGGATGGGGTGTGTGTGTGAGAGGATGGGGTGTGTGTGTGTGTGAGGATGGGGTGTGTGTGTGTGTGAGGATGGGGTGTGTGTGTGTGAGAGGATGGGGTGTGTGTGTGTGAGAGGATGGGGTGTGTGTGTGTGAGAGGATGGGGTGTGTGTGTGTGAGAGGATGGGGTGTGTGTGAGAGAGGATGGGGTGTGTGTGTGAGGATGGGGTGTGTGTGTGTGTGAGAGGATGAGGTGTGTGGGTGTGGGAGGATGAGGTGTGTGTGTGAGATGATGGGGTGTGTGTGTGAGATGATGGGGTGTGTGTGTGTGAGAGGATGGAGTGTGTGTGTGTGAGGATGGGGTGTGTGTGAGGATGAGATGTGTGTGTGTGTGAGGATGGGGTGTGTGTGTGTGAGGATGGGATGTGTATGTGTGAGAGGATGTGGTGTGTGTGTGTGTGAGAGGATGGGGTGTGTGTGTGTGTGTGTGAGGATGGGGCGTGTGTGTGAGAGGATGGAGTGTGTGTGTGTGAGGATGGGGTGTGTGTGAGGATGAGATGTGTGTGTGTGAGAGGATGGGGTGTGTGTGTGTGTGTGAGGATGGGGTGTGTGTGAGGATGAGATGTGTGTGAGGATGGGGTGTGTATGTGTGAGAGGATGGGGTGTGTGTGTGTGAGAGGATGATGTGTGTGTGATAGGCTGGGGTGTGTGAGAGGTCGGGGTGTGTGAGAGGCTGGGGTGTGTATTTGTGAGGATGGGGTGTGTGTGAGGATGGGGTGTGTGTGTGTTTGAGAATGTGTGTGTGTGTGTGTATGACGATGGGGTGTGTGTGTGTGTGAGGATGCTGTGTGTGTGTGTGTTTGTGTGTGAGAGGGGATGGTGTGTCTGTGTGGGGGTGTGAGAATGGGGTGTGTGTGTGAGGATGGGGTGTGTGTGGGTGTGTGAGAGGATGGGGAATGTGTGTATGTGTGTGTGCGGTTGGGGAGTGTGTGTGAGGATGGGGCGTGTGTGTGTGTGTGTGTGTGAGGATGGTGTGTGTGTGTGTGAAGATGGGGTGTGTGTGGGTGTGTGAGAGGATGGGGAGTGTGTGTGTGTGTGAAGTTGGGGAGTGTGTGTGTGTGAGGATGGGGTGTGTGTGAGGATGGGGTGTGTGTGAGAATGGGGTGTGTGGGTGTGTGAGGATGGGGTGTGTGGGTGTGTGAGGATGGGTGTGTGTGGGTGTGTGAGGATGGGGTGTGTGAGGATGGGGTGTGCGAATGTGTGAGGATGGGATTTGTGTGGGTGTGTGAGGATGAGGTTTGTGTGGGTGTGTGAGGATGGGGCGTGTGTGTGAGGATGGTGTGTGCGGGTGTGTGTGTGTGTGGATGGGGTGTGCGGGTGTGTGAGGATGGTGTGTGTGTGTGTGTGTGGATGGTGTGTGAGAGGATGGGGTGTGTGTGTGTGAGGATGGTGTGTGCGGGTGTGTGTGAGTGTGTGGATGGGGTGTGCGGGTGTGTGAGGATGGTGTGTGTGTGTGTGGATGGTATGTGAGAGGATGGGGTGTGTGTGTGTGTGAGGATGGTGTGTGCGGGTGTGTGTGAGTGTGTGGATGGGGTGTGCGGGTGTGTGAGGATGGTGTGTGTGTGTGTGGATGGTGTGTGAGAGGATGGGGTGTGTGTGTGTGTGAGGATGGGGTGTGCGGGTGTGTGAGGATGGGGTGTGAGTGTGGGGTGTGTGTGTGTGAGGGTGGGTGTGAGGGTGGAGGAGGAGGATAGATTGTTCATGTGTGATTATCTTCCATTCCAGACCCAAGGAGGCAGTCAGAGCTCTAAAGAAAAGGATTTCGGGAAACCTCAATCACCAGGAGGTCAGGCTGAGCCTGAAGGTGAGTCCAGGCCTGATTTCACCTGCTCCCATACACTTCCTCTCAGTCTCCCCTTCAACCAACCTCCCTCTCCCTCTCTCCTTCAACCCCAACACTCACTCTCCTTCACTCTCTCTCTCTCCCTCCCTCTCCCTATCTCTCACCCCTCTCTCTCTTTCTCTCACCCGCCCTCAATCCCCAACATCTCCCTCTGTCTCTCTCTCTCTCCCCCCCACCTCTCGCTCAACCCCCAACATCTCTTTCCCCCCACCACCCCCCCCTCCCCCCCACCTTCTCTCTCTCGCTCTCCCCCTCTCCCTCACTCTCCTTGGTTCTGGCCTGACACAATTGACACCTTTTGACCCTTATGGTGAATTCGCTATCCTAACGGAGCATCCCAGATCCTCACAATGAATCCCAGATCCTCCCTCAGAATGTTTACCTAGTATCACTGACCAAGTGTCCCCCCCCTCTCTCTGTGACCCCATCCAGTCCCTACAATCCCCTCTCTCTCTGTAACCTCCTCCAGCCCCTCCTCTCTGAGACTGGTTCACTGTGTCAGCTTCAGACTGACATCACCAGAAAACTGGAGTAGGACGAGATTTAGTGCACAGTGTTAAATGTTTTGGAATTGGTGGGCCTCATGTGATTAACGATGAAAATGCGTTATCCCATTAAATGGCACGATGTTGGACAGTGCAAATGGGCAGAGAGAGAGAGCTCTTTAAACATGGTGCAGGGAGATGATATGATAGTGGGGAAGGAAAGGGTTGTTTGGTTTTGACTTGAGAGAAACCAAACAGAAAATGGGACATGTTAAAACTTTATAAATGACTGGTTAGACCTCAACCAGAGTTCAGTTCTGGGCAGAACATTTCAGGAGAAACCGTCAAAGATACAGAAGACATGACCAGTGCTGAGTCTCTCTGGGGGGTATGTGTGTGTGGTATTAATATTGGGTCAACATTGAAAAGAGAATCCCAGCTGCTGATTTATTCCCGAAGCTCTTTTGTCGTTGTTTTGCCCAGCTTATCGACATCTGCATCAGGAATTGTGGCCCAAGATTTCACTCCCTCGTTGTCAGGAGAGAGTTTGTGAAGGACGTCCTGGCCAAAGTACTGAAACCAAAGTACAACGCACCCGTTGACATCCAGAACCACATCCTGCACCTCATCCAGGTAACAGCAGCCCCCTCCCACCAACATCCACCATTCTCATTGCTCCTCCGCTGCCTAGGCCCTCACCTCAGGCATTCCCTCCTCAAATCTCTCCAAACCTCACCCACCTCTCTCTCTCTTTCTCTATCCATCTTTCTCTGTGCCACTGCCCCCTCTCTGTCTCTATTCCTTTCTGACTCTATCCCTATCTTTGTCTGTCCCTCTCTTTGTTCTCTCTCTCTTTCTCTCTGAGTGTGTCTCTCTCTCTCTGCCTCTCTCTCTTTCTGCCTCTCTCTCTATCTGTCTCTGTCTCTCTTTTTTTCTCTCACTCTCTCTGTGTCTCTGTCTCTCTCTTTGTCCCTGTCTGTCTCTCTCTGTCCCTCTCTTTCTCTGTCTCTCTCCTCTCCCTCCTGTAAGACATCACTTAAACTTAGCCGAACAGGTAGGATTTTGGTTCATGTCCTAATGGGCTGGATTTTCCCAGCTGGGTTGTGATTACAACATCGGCCTCCATTTTGAAAACCCAGAATTTATTGAACTGAGAATGTGAGCGTCATTTTTCCAGAAGTGCACCCAATTCAGAAGCCGCCCGTTAGAGCTCTGACCAGTGAAGGATGGTGGATATGGATGTAGGTTTGCTCGCTGAGCTGGAAGGTTCATTTCCAGACATTTCGTCACCGTACTAGGTAACTTCTTCAGTGGGCCTCAGGCGAAGCACTGCTGATAATTCCTGATTTCTATTTAAATGTTTTGGTTTCTTTGGGATGGTGATGTCATTTCCTGTGGTGATGTTATTTCCTGTTCTTTCTCTCAGGGGGTGGTAGATGGGGTCTAACTCAATGATGGATACACCGGGAGGCAGGACTGGAGTGATACTAGGCTAGCCGTTCCATTAACAGACGTGGCACTGCTTATTCATCTATGGGTGTCGCTGGCTCAGGCCACCATTTACTGCCCATCCCTAATTGCCCAGAGGGCAGTTAAGAGTCAACCTCATTACTGTGGGTCTGGAGTCACATGTTAGGCCAGACCAGGTCAGATTGGCAGGTTTCATCCCCCTAAAGAACATGAATGAACCAGACGGAGTTTATACAACAATCTACAATGGTCACATGGTTATGAAAATGTGGTCTTTAGACTGGTCATCAATTCCCTGTGTATTCCCTCAGTTCCCATTTCACCAGCTGGTGTGCTGGGATTTGAACCGGTGCCTCTGATGGAAATAGCCTGGACCCTGGATCATTACTGCAGTGACAGCACTGTCTCTCCTCGTATCGGCCGCGTGTTAATGACATTGAGCTCGCAGAACAGACTCCGGTTTCTCCCGAGTACCCGATTGGATTTTTGGGTGACTGTTTGATACTGATGACGGTGGGCTGCAAACCCTCCTCATTGCCACATCAATCCCTTTCAGATAAAAGTCTCTATCAGGGTCAAGCCTTCTCTGTACACAAGCAAGCAGCCCCAGGCACCAGCCAGCTCAGATGGGCAGAATGGCCTGTTCCTTTGTGATAGTGTAGAGACCAGGACACAGAACATAGAATATTACAGCACAGTACAGGCCCTTCAGCCCTCGATGTTGCACTGACCTGTGAAACCAATCTGAAGCCCATTGAACCTACACTATTTCATTATCATCCAAATGTTTATTCAATGACCATTTAAATGCCTTAAAGTTGGCGAGTCTACTACTGTTGCAGGCAGAGCATTCCACACCGCGACTACTCTGTGAGTAAAGACACTACCTCTGACATCTGTCCTATATCTATCACCCCTCAATTTAAAGCTATGTCCCCTCGTGCTAGCCATCACCATCTGAGGAAAAAGGCTCTCACTATCCACCCTATCTAACCCTTACATGTCTTAATTAAGTCACCTCTCAACCTTCTTCTCTCTAATGTAAACTGCCTCAAGTCCTTCAGCCTTTCCTTTAAGACCTTCCCTCCATACCAGGCAACATCCTGGTAAATCTCCTCTGAACCCTTTCCAAAGCTTCCACATCCTTCCTATAATGTGGTGACCAGAACTGTACACAATACTCCAAGTGCAGCCGCACCAGAGTTTTGTACAGCTGCAACATGAGAACAGTTCATGGAGCAGTCTAACCATGTCTCTGTACCAGGTTTAGCAGAAACCCCCTGCTTCTCAGGTCTACTCCTTTGAAATGTTTGTTTTCTAATTGATTCCGAGCTCCTTCACCTCTGTCATTCCTTTGTGTGGTGTAGCCCCAGGTCCCTATCCAAACTGCATTTGCTGATCACTGTGACAGACAGAGGAAGCAGCCACTCAATGCTGTTACACTACAAGACCCTGGTTTTTCTTGCCTGGTGTTTGATTGAAATGAATTTACTCTATTTATCTCCCAGTTACCACCAGAACACACTCGGAGACATCGGTAAACATTAAGTGACCGATGCAGATGCTGTTAGCCGGTATGTCAGTACCATTAGGCTCTTTGACCACAAAGGCATCACTCTACATCAGCTCCTCTCCCTAAACCCACAGGTGCTCACAGGCCGGCTCTTCCCTCCTTAACCCCAGAGCCCTTTGACCTTTAGCAGTGACCCTTCGAGGTGAGGTGCCTGCCCAGGACAGGACGGGACCTGGGTTGTCCTGTGGCTCAGACAGGACTGTGAGACTCACTACGCAGCCAGCTGAGGCAGTGCCCAGTCTCTCTGTAACAACTAAAACCCTGGGATGTGTGAAACTTATTCTGCCTGTAACTCCTTATACGCCAGGGTGTCTGAGGCCCAGTCTGTCTGAAATTTCTCAAACTCCGGGGTGTGTGTGGCCCAGTCTCTCTGTAGCATCTCAAACCCCAGGGTGTGTGGTGCCCAGTCTCAGTAACAGATCAAACCCCAGGGTGTGTGGTGCCCAGTCTCAGTAACAGATCAAACCGCAGGGTGTGTGGGGACCAGTCTCTGTAGCATCTCAGACCCCGGGGTGTGTGGGGCCCAGTCTCAGTAACAGATCAAACCGCAGGGTGTGTGGGGACCAGTCTCTGTAGCATCTCAAACCCCGGGGTGTGTGGGGCCCAGTCTCAGTAACAGATCAAACCGCAGGGTGTGTGGGGCCCAGTCTCAGTAACAGATCAAACCGCAGGGTGTGTGGGGACCAGTCTCTGTAGCATCTCAAACCCCGGGGTGTGTGGGGCCCAGTCTCAGTAACAGATCAAACCGCAGGGTGTGTGGGGCCTATTCTCTCTGTAGCATCTCAAACCCCAGGGTGTGTGGGGCCCAGTCTCTGTAGCATCTCAAACCCCGGGGTGTGTGGGGCCCAGTCTCTGTAGCATCTCAAACCCCAGGGTGTGTGGGGCCCAATCTCTGTAGCATCTCAAACCCCGGGGTGTATGGGGCCCAGTCTCTGTAGCATCTCAAACCCCAGGGTGTATGGGGCCCAGTCTCTGTAACAGATCAACCGCAGGGTGTGTGGGGACCAATCTCTGTAGCATCTCAAACACCAGGGTGTGTGGGGACCAATCTCTGTAGCATCTCAAACACCAGGGTGTGTGGGGCCCAGTCTGTCTGAAATTTCTCAAACTCCGGGGTGTGTGGGGCCTATTCTCTCTGTAACACCTCAAACCCTGGTGTGTGTGGGTCCCAGTCTCTTTGTAACTCCTCAAACCCTGGGGTCTGTGTGGCCCAGTCTCCCTGTAAGATCTCAAACCCTGGTGTGTGTGGGGCCCAGTCTCTCTGTAACACCTCAAACCCTGGGGTCTGTGGGGCCCAGTCTCTCTGTAACACCTCAAACCCTGGGGTCTGTGGGGCCCAGTCTCTCTGTAACACCTCAAACCCTGGGGTCTGTGGGGCCCAGTCTCCCTGTAACACCTCAAACCCTGGGGTCTGTGGAGCCCAGTCTCTCTGTAACACCTCAAACCCTGGGGTCTGTGGGGCCCAGTCTCCCTGTAACACCTCAAACCCTGGTGTGAGTGGGGCCCAGTCTCTCTGTAACTCCTCAAACTCTGGGGTCTGTGGGGTCCAGTTGCTGTAACACCTCAAACCCTGGAGTGTGTGGGGCCCAGTCTCTCTGTAACACCTCAAACCCTGGGGTCTGTGAGGTCCAGTTGCTGTAACACCTCAAACCCTGGAGTGTGTGGGACTGGTCTCTGTTCTAGGGAAGTGAAGATTGTTCACTGTTTAAAGGTGGTCACTGGCTTCTAGTTAGTGCAGGCTGGCTGTGTTCATGCTTTCTGTCAATTTCAGAAAGATTCAGCCCTCTGAGCACGATGTGAATTAATTGGTTTTTCATTTCCCCAACTAGGCCCCAATTCCCCCGAACAGGTGAGTGAGCAGCCGTACGTGTGGCCTTCACCAGTGCCAACTCCCCCCACCCTCCATAGTTCCCATTCTGACTTTGCCCATTTGTGAGGGGATCTAGAGGTCAGAGGTGTTGGAGGTTGTGGCAGGGTCAGTGTGGAGAGGTCAGAGGGCATTGCTAGGGTAATGCCGAAAGGTCAAGAGTGGCGTGAGTGGTGGGGGTCAGAGTGGACAACTCAGGGTAGACATGGCGAGATTTGGTGGAGAGGTCAGTAAGTGGCAAGGGTGATGAGGGTCAAGGTGGAGTGGTCAGGGAGGTTGTAGCCAGGGTCAGGATGGAGAAGTAGGGGAGGTCATGGCGAGGGTCATGGTGGGGAGGTCAGGGAGTATGTAGCCAGGCTCAGGATGGAGAAATTGGTGTGAAGAGGTCAGGGTGCAGAGGTCAGGGTGGACACGTCGGATGTATGTTGTTCTGAGATCTCTTTTCCCTGTTCTGTGTCACAGTCATGGGCGACCACCTACCATGGGCCAGTGAATATGAGTGATGTGCAGGAACTCTACGTGGAAATGAAACGGAAAGGGTTAATCTTCCCAACACAGGACGAGGGATCAACTGGCTCCTGGAAAAGCGTAAGTGATAAAGGAACTCAGAGCTGATCAGTGCAAGCCGTGGAAGATTAGATAGCTCTCACTAACCTAGTTGAATTCTTTATAAAGACACTAATACAGTGGACAATGGCATCATTTCTGGGGCTGTCATCTTCTAGAGGTGTTAATGCTGTGAAGTGTTAATTCTTTATAATTCTTAAAGGATATTAATTTGCTGGAGGGTGGTTGTTATTTCCTGCGGTACTCTGGAAAGATTGGGATAAAATTCAAAGTGTTATGGACCAGACCAGACTGTCTCAAAGGATTTGAAGAAGGAAGCCTAGACCCTAATGTTTTCTAACTTTAAAGGTATATGCGATGTGCCTGTTCCCGATATGATGCGACTGGTCAAACTACTTGATGTTAAGAAAAATACAATTTATTTAAATGTTGTTATTAAAATACAAACAATAGCAAGAGGAATTTAGAATAACTTAACTATTGATAATCCAGACAGGGATTCTTACATGCAGTCCTCCAATCCAGGAGGAAACAACATCAAGCGAGATTTCAGAGAAAGCAGCAGCTAGGAATCAGTCACCAAAGCTCCACCTCATCTGAGACTCGAAACAGCTTCTTACTGCCCCAGCCACAAAGACTAGAAAGGCTGATCTGTGAGAGCTGGCCAGTCCCCTTCCATTGTTTCATCTGTTTAAAAAAAACTCTTTAAGGACCTCCTACATCATTTACTCATGCTGTTTTCAGTAGCCAGTTCAGCACCTCTGCCTTTACAACCTCTCCCCAAAACAAAACCCAGGACAAAATAGTTTTCATAAAGTCACAGGGCAAAAGTGGGCACTGCAGATGCTGGAAATCAGAGTCTAGCTTAGCGTGTTGCTGGAAAAGCATAGCAGGTCAGGCAGCATCCGAGGAGCGGGAAAATCTCTCCACTGCGGAGGCTCCCTGACTTCATTCCTGATGAAGGGCTTTTGCCCGAACCGTCGATTTTCCTGCTCTTCACAAAAGCAAAAGACTTGGATAACGTGGTGAGTCTTGGAACCTGAGGTTACATTTGGGGTTAGACAAGGAACAAGAGGTAAAGTGTAGGAATGAA
The DNA here is from genome assembly GCF_037043375.1 of Chiloscyllium plagiosum. Lineage (NCBI taxonomy): Eukaryota > Metazoa > Chordata > Chondrichthyes > Orectolobiformes > Hemiscylliidae > Chiloscyllium > Chiloscyllium plagiosum. The sequence continues at coordinate 57,219,548 of NW_028270163.1, read as the reverse complement.
GAGCTTGGCGTTACCCCAGCAGAATGAGGAGTAGTCTCCACCCATCCTGGACTGCAGTCTACATCTGTCAATACAGTTGGAAATGACTTGGAAGAGGTGATGGAGAGTTGACCACAGCGAGTTAGGGAGCACGGTAACTCATGGAGATGGAAAGACGCCTGACAGTGGGACTACCTTTGATTCAGCGACTGGGAGAGCTGGAATTCACTGTGGGGACATCTGAGGTGATCTAGCTTGGATCTGAGGGTGATGTTCTCCAGCTAATCTCACTCCCCTTCTTGTGTCTCATAGCCTTTCGAATTTCCCCTCAACAGAGATTTGCCCAGATTTCCTTTTGAAAGTTCCTCTTGGCTCTGCTTCCTCCAGCCCTTCAGGCAGCCTGGTCCAGATTATAACATCTCGTGGTGTGAACTCGAGATTTCCCATGGAATTTTCTCACATTTGTTTTTATTGCTGACTCTCCACAATCTGTGCCATCTGGTTACCAGCATTCCTGTGACTGTTCCTCCTCACTCACTCCCTTAGGAGTCAGAATTCTGAACAGTTCCATCAAATCACGGGTGGCATGTGCTCAGTGGTTAGCACTGCTGCCTCACAGCACCAGCATCCCAGGTTCAATCCCAGCCTCGGGTGACTGACTGTGTGGAGTTTGCACGTTCTCCCTGTGTCTGTGTGGGTTTCCTCCGGGTGCTCTAGTTTCCTCCCACAATCCAAAGATGTGCAGGTCAGGTGAATTGGCCATGCTAAATTGCCCGTAGTGTTAGGTGCATTAGTCAGAGGGAAATGGGTCTGGGGGGTTACTCTTCGGAGGGTCGGTGTGGACTGGTTGGGCTGAAGCTGAAAATGTGTTGCTGGAAAAGCGCAGCAGGTCAGGTAGCATCCAAGGAGCAGGAGAATCGACGTTTCGAAGAAGGGCTCATGCCTGAAACGTCGATTCTCCTGCTCCTTGGATGCTGCCTGACCTGCTGCGCTTTTCCAGCAACACATTTTCAGCTCTGATCTCCAGCATCTGCAGCCCTCACTTTCTCCTGGTTGGGCTGAAGGGCCTGTTTCCACACTGTAGGGAATCTAATCTAATCCTAACCTGTGACTGTCCCAGAAGCATGTTAACACACCCGGTATCAGTATTCATTCACACTGGCACTCTCTCTGTTTCTTGGTCAGTGACCACAAGCCAAGCCCCTTGCTGGTTTGAGTAGACAGTAAGCTTATCATCTATGGAAGGATACAATCTTGGAGGCCATTTCAGCAGATAGCAGCAGGCCACATGGAATGTGGCACTTATTGCTAAAGGGATGGAGTACACAAGTGGGGAAGAGTTGCTGTAACTGTCCAAGGTCTTGGTGAGACCATACCTGGAGTGTTGCTCATAGCTTTGGGTCCCCATACTTGAGGATGGATGTAACTATGTTGGAGGCAGTTCCAGGAGATTCACCGGGTTAGTTCCAGAGGTGGAATGGTTGTTTTATAAAGAGAGATTGAACAGTTTAGACCAGTACTCTCTCAGGTGTAGAGGAATGAGGGAAGGTTTAATTGAGGTTTATAAGCAGACACAGAGAGGATGGCCCATCGATAAGAATGGTGTGAATTTTGTTGTGTTTGTTGAGGATAACTATTCCAGTCCCTTTGTCAAGCTAACAGAGAGGTTGCCGGATAGTCCAAGAGACATCCAAGATGGAGGACGGGAAAAATTTCTGGCTGTAAGAGCTGCTCCTTTTTTCAGGTATTTTAGGTGTTGGAGGTGATTTCCTTGAATTCCAGGAGCAGCAATGACTGTTTTATATGCTGCGGATATGTTCCTCCTGCAGAACGTGGCAGGTGAGAGACACGACACATGTCTCTGCCGACTACATCAGCAGGAAGTGCACCCAACTCCAGCTCCTCGAAAACCGAGTTAGGGAACTGGAGCTGGAGCTGGATGAACTACGCATCATCTGGGAGGCTGAGGGGGTAGTTGAGAGGATGTACAGGGAGCTGGTCTCTCCCCAGACAGAGGATAAGGACAGCTGGGTTACTGTCAGGGGGAGGAAAGGAATCCCCTGTGGCCGTTCCCCTCAGCAATAAGTATATTGTTTTGGATACTGCTCGTTGGGATGGCCTACCAGGGGAAAGCCACAATTGTCAGGTCTCTGGCACTGAGCCTGGCACTGTGGCTCAGAAGGGAATGGGGGGGGGGGGGGGAATAGAAAAGCGCTAGTGGTAGGGGACTCAATAGTTAGACGGAGTGACAGGAGATTTTGTGGTCAGGAATGGGACTCCCGGAAGGTATGTTGCCTCCCTGGTGCCAGGGACCGGGATGTCACCGATCGGGTTTACAGGATTCTGAAGGGGGAGGGGGAGCAGCCAGAAATCGTGGTACATATTTGCACCAATGATATCGCCAGGAAAGGGACTGAGGATCTGAAAAGTGACTACAGAGAGTTAGGTTGGAAGCTGAAGAGCAGGACGAGTAGAGTAGTGATCTCAGGTTTGCTACCGGTGCCACGAGATAGTGAGATGAGGAACAGTCAGCGAATGCAGCTTAACATGTGGCTGCAAGGCTGGTGCAGGAGGGAGGGCTTCAGATACCTAGACCATTGGGATACCTTCTGGGGAAGGTGGGACCTGTACATGAAAGACGGGTTGCACCTGAACCGAAATGTCCTGGCTGGGAGATTTGCTGGTGTGATTCGGGAGGGTTTAAAACTAGTTTGGCGGGGGGTTGGGAACCAGAGCGACAAATCTCAGAGGGGAACAGTTGTAGATGGGGCAGTGACAGGATGGAGTGAATCTATCGGGAAGTTTTCTCATGCAATGAAACAAAGGGATCTGTTAAAGTGTGTCTGCTTTAATGCAAGGAGTGTCAGAAATAAGAGTGATGAACTTAGAGCATGGATCAGTACTTGGGGCTACGATGTTGTGGCCATAACGGAGATGTGGGTTTCACAGGGGCAGGAATGGTTGCCAGATGTTCCAGGGTTTAGAACATTTAAAAACAGGGAAGGTGGAAAAAGAGGAGGGGGTGTAGCATTGCTAATCAGAGAGTGCATCACAGCTGCAGAAACGAAGATTGTTGAGGAAGGTCTGTCTACTGAGTCAGTATGGGTGGGAGTTAGGAACAGCAAGGGAACAGCCACCACATTGGGGGTTTTCTACAGATCCCCTAATAGCAGGAGAGAGATTGAAGATCTCAGAGGTGGGTAGATTCTGGAAAAATGCAGTTGTAGCAGGGTTGTTGTTATGGGTGACTTCAACTTTCCCCAATATTGACTGGACCCTCCTCAGTGCAGATGGTTTGGATGGAGCCATTTTCTCAGGTGTGTTCAGGAGGGATTCCTTACTCAGTATGTAGACTGGCTGACGAGGGGAGAAGTCATTTTGGATTTGGTGCTCGGCCACGAGCCCGGACAGGTGTCAGATCTCGCATTACATTTACCATAGCCATTGAGAGGGAAAGGAGCAGTTACCGAGGGAAGATATTTAATTGGGGAAAAGAAAATGATGATGCTACCAGACAGGAGTTGGGAAATACAGATTGGGAGCAATTGTTCCACAGAAAGGGCACAGCAGAATGTGGAGACGGTTGAAGGAGCAGTTGTTGCGAGTGATGCATAAATTTGTTCCTCTGAGACAGGTAAGAAGGAGTAAGATTAAGGAGCCTTGGATGAAGAGAACAGAGGAGCTTCTCATCAAAAGGAAGAAGGCAGCTTACGTAAGGTGGAAGAAGCAAGGATCTAGCACAGCTTTAGGAGGATTACAGGCTTACTAGGAAGGAGCTCAGAAATGGACTGAGGAGAGCCAGAAGGGGGCACGAGAAAGGCTTGGCAGGAAGGATTAGGGAGAACCCAAAGGCATTTTACTCATACGTGAGGAATAAGAGAATGATCAGGGAGAAGGTAGGGCCAGTCAGGGATAGAGTGGGAACTTGTGCGTGGAGTCTGAGCAGATAGGGGAAGCCCTAAATTAGTTTTTTGCTTCGGTTTTCACTAAGGGAAGGGACCGTGTTGTGAACAAAAACTTTGAGGAGCTGGGAAACAGATCAAGACTGATAAAGGTGATGTGCTGGAAACTTTGGCAAATATTAAAATTGATAAGTCCCCAGGGCCAGACCAGATTTATCCCAGGCTGTTCCGGGAAGTGAGAAAGGAGGTTGCTAAGCCGCCGGCGAGGATATTTGCCTCCTCACTCTCACGGGAGTCATTCCGGAGGATAGGAGGGAGGCAAATGTTGTTCCTCTTTTCAAGAAGGGGAATAGGGAAATCCCTATAAATGACTTGGATGAGGAGGCTGAGGGGTGGGTTAGTAAATTTGCAGATGAAACAAAGGTTGGAGGTGTCGTTGATAGTATTGAGGGCTACTGCAGGCTGCAGTGTGACATAGACAGGATGCAGAGCTGGGCTGAGAAATGGCAGATGGAGTTCAACCTGGATAAACGTGAAGTGATGCTTTTTGGAAGGTCGAACTCGAATGCTGAATATAGGATTAAAGACAGGATTCTTGGCAGTGTGGAGGAACAGAGGGATCTGGGTGTGCAAGTACATAGATTCCTCAAAGTTGCCACCCGAGTGGATAGGGATGTTAAGAAAGCATATGGTATTTTGGCTTTCATTAAAGGGGAATCGAGTTTAAGAGCCGCAAGGTTTTGCTACAGCTCTACAAGTCCCTGGTGAGACCACACTTGGAATATTGTGTCCAGTTCTGGTCTCCCTACTATAGGAAAGATATAGAGGTTTTGGAGAGGGTGCAAAGAAGGTTTACCAGGATGCTGCCTGGACTGGAGGGCTTGCCTTATGAAGAAAGGTTGCCTAAGCTCAGACTTTTCTCTCTGGAGAGAAGGAGGAAGAGAGGAGACCTGATCAAGGTGTACAAGGTAATGAGTGGAATAGATAGAGTCAATAGCCAGAGACTTTTCCCCAGGGCAGGATGGACTGGTACGAGGAGTCACAGTTTGAAGATATTAGGAGGAAGGTATAGAGGGGACGTCAGAGGAAGGTTCTTTACACAGAGAGTTGTGAATGCATGGAATGTGTTACCCGCGGTGGTGGTGGAAGCAGAGTCACTGGGGACATTTAAGTGACTGCTGGACATGCACATGGATAGCAGTGAATGGAGGGGTGCATATGTGAGATTATTTTATTTTAGATTAGGAATAATCCTCAGCACAGCATCGTGGGCCGAAGGGCCTATTCTGTGCTGTACTTTTCTATGTTCTATATTCTGTAAGACGGTGCTATTGTCTGGGTGTGCAGATTGGAAGAAGCAAAATTGGCCCTTAAGGAGTGATATGCTCTTCAGGTCAGGTGTGAGAGTTTAGGGAGAGTTTACTTGTTACTGACAATTATATCTGCAATAAATGTTGTTAGTTGTGAGTCCTGTCAGATCAAATGGATCAGTTGGAATGACAGTTAGAGGCAATGAGGAATTAATAAGAGCAAGGGGATGTGATGGATGGCAGTTATAGGAAGGGAGGAAAGTCTCAGATTCAGTCACATGGATGGGTTAACTCCAGGAAAGGCAGCTAGTGCAGAAGTCTTCTGTGGCTATCCCCATTTCAAACAAATATGCTGTTTTGGAAAATGTAGGGGGTGATGGATTATCAGGGGAATATAACACGAACAGCCAAGTTTCTGGTATTGAGACTAGCTCTAATATAATGAGAGGTACAGCGATTGTGTTAGGGGACTCTCTAGTTCGAGGAACAGATAGACATTTCTGTGGCCAGCAGCGAAAAATGATGTGTTGCCTCCCTGGTGCCAGGATCAAGGATGTTTCAGAGAGGGTGCAGAATGTTCTCATGGGGGAGAGGGGCCAGCAGGAGGTCATTGTCCACATTGGAACCAACGACATTGGAAGGGAAAAGGTTGAGATTCTGAAGGGAGATTACAGAGAGATAGGCAGGAATTTAAAAAAGGAAGTTTTCAAGGGTTGTAATACCTGGATTACTCCCAGTGCTACGAGCTAGTGAGGGCAGGAATAGGAGGATAGAGCAGATGAATGCATGGCTGAGGAGCTGGTGTATGGGAGAAGGATTCACATTTTTGGATCATTGGAATCTCTTTTGGGGTAGAAGTGACCTGTACAAGAAGGAGGGATTGCACCTAAATTGGAAGGGGACTAATATACTGGCAGGGAAATTTGCTAGAACTGCTTGGGAGGTGGGATCCAGGGAGATAGTGAGGAAAGAGTTGATCTGAGACGGGTACAGCTGAGAACAGAAGTGAGTCAAACAGTCAGGGCAGGCAGGGACAAGGTAGGACTAATAAATTAAACTGCCTAACAGGGAAGGCAGATGAACTCAGGGCATGGCTGGGAACATGGGACTGGGATATCATAGCAATTACGGAAACATGGCTCAGGGATGGGCAGGACTGGCAGCTTAATGTTCCAGGATACAAATGCTACAGGAAGGATATAAAGGGAGGCAAGAGAGGAGGGGAAGTGGCATTTTTGATAAAGGACAGCATTACAGCTGTGCTGAGGGAGGATATTCCCGGAAATACATCCAGGGAAGTTATTTGGGTGGAACTGAGAAATAAGAAAGGGATGATCACCTTATTGGGATTGTAGGTAAAAACAATGACTGCAGATGCTGGAAACCAGGTTCTGGATCAGAGGTGCTGGAAGAGCACAGCAGTTCAGGCAGCATCCAAGGAGCTTCGAAATCGACGTTTCAGACAAAAGCCCTTCATCAGGAATAAAGACCCCCTAATACTCAGAGGGGAATTGAGAAACAAACTTGTAAGGAGATCTCAGTTATCTGTAAGAATAATAGGGTAGTTATGGTAGGGGATTTTAACTTTCCAAACATTGACAGGGACTGCCATAGTGTTAAGGGTTTAGATGGAGAGGAATTTGTTAAGTGTGTACAAGACAATTTTCTGATTCAGTATGTGGATGTACCTACTAGAGAAGGTGCAAAACTTGACCTACTCTTGGGAAATAAGGCAGGGCAGGTGACTGAGGTGTCAGTGGGGGAGCACTTTGGGGCCAGCGACCATAATACTATTAGTTTTAAAATAGTGATGGAAAAGGATAGACTGGATCTTAAAGTTGAAGTTCTAAATTGGAGAAAGGCTAATTTTGACAGTATTAGGCAAGAACTTTCAAAAGCCGATTGGGGGCAGATGTTCGCAGGTAAAGGGATTCTATATCTTCCATATCCTTTTCCACAGTAAATACTGATGCAAAATACTCATTTAGTATCTCCCCCATCTCCTGTGGCTCCACACAAAGGTCGCCTTGCTGATCTTTGAGGGGCCCTATTCTCTCCCTAGTTACCCTTTTGTCCTTAATGTATTTGTAAAAACCCTTTGGATTCTCCTTCATTCTATTTGCCAAAGCAATCTCATGCCCCCTTTTTTGCCCTCCTGATTTCCCACTTAAGTATATTTCTACTGCCTTTATACTGTTCTAAGGATTCACTCGATCTATTCTGTCTGTACCTGACATATGCTTCCTTCTTTTTCTTAACCAAACCCTCAAGTTCTTTAGTCATCCAGCCTTCCCTATACCTACCAGCCTTCCCTTTCACCCTGATGGGAATATACTTTCTCTGGATTCTCATTATCTCATTTCTGAAGGCTTCCCACTTTCCAACCGTCCCTTTACCTGCGAACATCTGCCTCCAATCAGCTTTTGAAACTTCTTGCCTAATACTGTCAAAATTGGCCTTTCTCCAATTTAGAACTTCAACTTTTAGATCTGGTCTATCCATTTCCATTACTATTTTAAAACTAATAGAATTATAATCGCTAGCCCCAAAGTGCTCTCTCACTGACACCTCAGTCACCTGCCCTGCCTTAGTTCCCAAGAGTAGGTCAAGATTTGCACCTTCTCTAGTAGGTACATCCTCATACTGACTCAAAGTTTTCTTGTACACACTTAACAAATTCCTCTCCATCTAAACCCTGTACACTATGGCAGTCCCAGTCTATGTCTGGAAAGTTAAAATCCCCTACCATAACCACCCTATTATTCTTACAGATAGCTGAGATCTCCTTACAAGTTTGTTTCTCAATTTCCCTCTGACTATTGGGGGGTCTATAATACAATCCCAATAAGGTGATCATCCCTTTCTTATTTCTCAGTTCCACCCAAGCAACTTCCCTGGATGTATTTCCAGGAATATCCTCCCTCAGCACAGCTGTAATGCTATCCCTTATCAAAAATGCCACTCCCCCTCCTCTCTCGCCTCCTTTTCTATCCTTCCTGTAGCATTTGTATCCTGGAACATTAAGCTGCCAGTCCTGCCCATCCCTGAGCCATGTTTCCGTAATTGCTATGATATCCCAGTCCCATGTTCCTAACCATGCCCTGAGTTCATCTGCCTTCCCTGTTAGGCCCCTTGCATTGAAATAAATGCAGTTTACTTTATCAGTCCTATCTTGATCTCTGCTTTGTCCCCGCGGGCCCTGACTGTTTGACTCACTTCTGTTCCCAACTGTACCAGTCTCAGGTTGAAATCTTTCCTCACCATCTCCCTGGGTCCCCCCCCCCCCACCTTACTAGTTTAAATCCTCCCAAGCAGCTCGAGCAAATCTCCCTGCCAGTATATTAGTCCCCTTCCAATTTGATGTTCTATTCCTCTTACAGTAAAGGATAGTGCTCCATTAACCTCCTCGATGGCATCCTGTACCTGCGTTCCAGCAGTAAGAGAGTTATGGGCCTGAACACACACAGCCCTGAACCTTGGAATCTCTGCTCATTTTCCACTTAAATACCACATTTTCCCACATATACTCCATCTGCCAGACTTTTGCTCACACACTCAATTGACCACATCCCTGCACAACCACCTTGAGTTTTCCTTGCAACATACTTTCCTCCTTATCTTGGTGTCATCTTTAATTGGAGCTACCACACCTCTCCTCCTCTCCTCTCGTGATTCATGATTGTGAACCCCAGCACAGACCTCTCCCAGCACAGACCTCTCCCAGAAGGACTGCACTCACCATATCCCCACAATCAGATAAAGACCCCCTTTTTGACAGACTCTCTTGTTACATCCGCACCAACCACCAACAGCATGAGCTTTTAAACACCACATTAATCATTGATGTGGCACCTGATCAGTGTCTTCTGGATATCTACACCAAAAGGCAGCAGCTACAACTCTTCAAAGGACCCCAGTGAATTGGTTAAACACGATTTCTCTTTGATGAAGCTGTGCTGACCGTGTCTGCGGTCCAGGCATGTTTCATATTTTTTTTTAATGGTTTGGCACAAATTCATCAAATCACTCACTGTAAGGTAGTTGTCCATCTCAGACCCAGCATGGCTTACCAGGCTTAGTAAGCTTTCCACCCACCCTGCCCATTCCAACCCCTGTCTGTCCTAAAGGTGATAACCTACAACAGCAGCTTCATCTTTCAGCAATATCGAGAGTAGGAGAATGTGCACCCACAGTGGAGATAGAGAGAGACAGGGGGACAGAGGTCTGAGGGAGCGGCAGTGACAGGGGGAGTACCTGGGGGTTTGAGACACACAAAGCTGTAATAATGTCATTGTGTTTTCAGGATAGGACGTTAGCCTCACGGGGTCATACCTCACTGTCTACATCCATATCGAAATCGTCACTCTCCTCATCAGCAAACACCCGCACTCCCCAGCCCAGGAACTCCATCAGGCTGCTCCCGGAGCAGGTAAACAGTGTGTGACTAGAGATTGGAAAATATAGTGACAAGTGTTACAGTATCTCTGATTCACAAGGCATCAGCTACTGACACAAGAGGCTACCTTCTATTAGAAGCCCCCAGCTCTTCTCCCCCATGATAGGGCCTGCCCCTGGACCTCTCCCCCAGGATGGGGCCTGCCCCTGGACCTCTCCCCCAGGATGGGGCCTGCTACACGACCTCTCCCCCAGGGTGGAGCCTGCTCCTGGGCCTCTCCCCCAGGATGGGCCTGCTCCTGGGCCTCTCCCCCAGGATGGGGCCTGCTCCTGGGCCTCTCCCCCATTGTGGGGCCTGCTCCTGGGCCTCTCCCCCAGAATGGGGCCTGCTCCTCGACTTCTTCCCCCAGGGTGGGGCCTGCTCCTGGATCTCTCCCCCAGGATGGGCCTGCTCCTGGATCTCTCCCCCAGGATGGGGCCTGCTCCTCGACCTCTCCCCCAGGGTGGAGCCTGCTCCTGGGCCTCTCCCCTAGGATGGGGCCTGTCCTGGGCCTCTCCCCCAGAACGGAGCCTGCTCCTGAGCCTCTCCCTCAGAATGGGGCCTGTCCTCAGTCTCTCCTCCAGCATATGGCCTGCTCTCAGCATAGAGCCTGATCTCAGCTCCTCTCCCCCAGGGTGGGGCATCTCTCTCAAGATTGGGCTAGTCTCAGCTCCTCTCCGTCAGGACGGACTGCCCTAGCAGATGTCAGCCAGCCCTGTCAGCAGATGAAGGACCAACAGGAGAGCCCCTGGTGGCATTAGGCCTGAGAGCCAGTCCCTTGACCTGTGTGTGAACCCAGAAAGGTCTGGGACTGAGTTAGTATGGGCTTTGTGATACTTTCAGGTTCTGCTCCCAGTATATTCTAATATTTGTGTGTTATTTCTGGGGCACTCTAACATTAACCTGATTTCCAATCCTGCTGCAGGTTGGTAAACTCTACAGTGAGCTCGATATGGTGACAATGAACATTTCTGTTCTGTCTGCCATTCTGCTGGAGAATATCCCAGGCTCTGAGAATCCTCAAGACATGGAGCTGTTAGAGGTATGGATTGCTGCAGCTAAATGCCCCTGCCCTCAGTCTTTTGGGGCATTTAGCAGGAAGGCCTCCACTTCAAAGTTCTCATCCTCCTTTTCAAATCCCCCCTCACCCCTCCATATCTCTGTAATTTGTTTCAGCTCTACTACCCTCCCAGATATCTCCCAGCTTCCCAACTAACTTCTCAAACATTCACCAGCTTTAATCTCTCTCTAACCATTGGCGACCATGCTCCTTTTCTCACTCTCGCTCTCTCTCTCTGTCTCTGTCTCTCTGTCTATCTATCTATCTGTCCCTGTCTCTCTGTCTCTGTTCCCTGTTTCTCTCTGTCTCTGTCCCTGTCTCTCTCTCTCTGTCTGTCTCTCTCTCTCCCTTTCTCGCTAAGACTCTCCTTGACCCCTCTCTTTCATCACCTGTGGTGTGAAGGTGCTGGTGTTGGTGGAGTGGACAAAGTTAAAAATCACACAACGCCAGATTATAGTCCAACAGGTTTATTTGGAAGACTCGCTTTCAGAGTGCTGCTCCGTCATCAGGTGGGACAGGATCATAGGACCAGAATTTATAGTAAAAGATCAAAGTGTCAGACAAAGAAGGTTACCTCAGATTACAACAGGATCTGGACCAGATGGGCCAATGGGCTGAGAAGTGGCAGATCGAGTTTAATTTAAATAAATGTGAGATGCTGCATTTTGGGAAAGCAAATCTTAGCAGGACTTATACACTTAATGGTAAGGTCCTAGGGAGTGTTGCTGAACAAAGATACCTTGGAGTGCAGGTTCATAGTTCCTTGAAAGTGGAGTCGCAGGTAGATAGGATAGTGAAGAAGGCGTTTGGTATGCTTCCCTTTATTGGTCAGAGTATTGAGTACAGGAGTTGGGAGGTCATGTTGCAGCTGTACAGGACATTGGTTAGGCCACTGTTGGAATATTGCGAGCAATTCTGGTCTCCTTCGTATCGGAAAGATGTTGAGAAATTTGAAATAGTTCAGAAAAGACTTACAAGGATGTTGCCAGGGTTGGAGGATTTGAGCTACAGGGAGAGGTTGAATAGGCTCCACCCAACCTCCACTCAACCCAGCCCAACACTCCCCTACTCCCCCATACATCACTCCCCTACTCCCCCCACCCAACACTCCCCTACTCCCCCCACCCAACACTCCCCCACTCCCCCACCAACACTCCCCCACTCCCCCACCAACACTCCCCCACTCCCCCACCCAACACTCCCCTACTCCCCCCACCCAACACTCCCCTACTCCCCCCACCCAACACTCCCCTACTCCCCCCACCCAACACTCCCCTACTCCCCCCACACAACACTCCCCTACTCCCCCCACACAACACTCCCCTACTCCCCCCACCCAACACTCCCCTACTCCCCCCACCCAACACTCCCCCACGCCCCCCACCCAACACTCCCCCCACCCAACACTCACTCACTCCCCCCACCCAACACTCCCCTACTCCCCCCACCCAACACTTCCCTACTCCCCCCACCCAACACTTCCACACTCCCCCCACCCAACACTCCCCTACTCCCCCCACCCAACACTCCCCTACTCCCCCTACCCAACACTCCCCTACTCCCCCCACCCAACACTCCCCTACTCCCCCTACCCAACACTCCCCCCACCCAACACTCCCCCCACCCAACACTCCCCCACTCCCCCCACCCAACACTCCCCTACTCCCTCCACCCAACAGTCCGCCACCCCCCCACCCAACACTCCCCCACTCCCCCACCCCCCACCCAACACTCCCCCACCCCCCACCCAACACTCCCCCACCCAACACTCCCCCACTACCCCACCCAACACTCCCCCACTCCCCCACCCCACACTCCCCTACTCCCCCACCCCACACTCCCCCACCCAACACTCCCCCACCCAACACTCCCCCACTCCCCCACCCCCCACCCAACATTCCCCCACCCAACACTCCCCCACCCCCCACCCAACACTCCCCCACCCAACACTCCCCCCACCCAACACTCCCCTACCCCCCCACCCAACAATCCCCCACCCCCCCACCCAACACTCCCCCCACCCAACACTCCCCCACTCCCCCACCCAACACTCCCCCACTCCCCCACCCAACACTCCCCCACCCCCCCCAACACTCCCCCCACCCCCCCAACACTCCCCCCACTCCCCACACCCAACACTCCCCCACTCCCCCCACCCAACACTCCCCCACTCCCCCCCATCCAATACTCCCCCACTTCCCCCCACCCAACACTCCCCCACTTCCCCCCACCCAACACTCCCCCACTTCCCCCCACCCAACACTCCCCCACCTACCACTCCCCCACTTCCCCCCACCCAACACTCCCCCACCTACCACTCCCCCACTTCCTCCCCAACCCAACACTCCCCTACTCCCCCCACCCAACACTCCCCCACTCCCCCCACCCAACACTCCCCCACTCCCCCCACCCAGCACTCCCCTACTCCCCCCACCCAACACTCCCCTACTCCCCTCACCCAACACTCCCCTACTCCCCCCACCCAACACTCCCCCACTCCCCCCACCCAACACTCCCCCACTTCCCCCCACCTACCACTCCCCCACTTCCCCCCCACCTACCACTCCCCCACTTCCCCCCACCTACCACTCCCCCACTTCCTCCCCCACCCCCTCCCCCTCCCCCACCCAACACTCCCCCACTCCCCCCACCCAACACTCCCCCACTCCCCCCACCCAACACTCCCCCACTTCCTCCCATCCAACACTCCCCTACTTCCCCCCACACAACACTACCCCACTCCCCCCACCCAGCACTCCCCCATCTCCCTCAGCACTATCCCTGTGATCAGCCAGGACCCATTCTGCCCATCGACCTCTGCTGTCCCTTTTCTGGAGCAGTTTTGCGCATGCACTCTGTCGTGACCGGGCCCAGGGAGTACATTTCTCCATCCCCCACTCCCCCTCTCCCCACCACTCTTCCCAACCCACCACTCCCACTCGCCCCTTCCTAACCCCTCTTCCCACCCTCTCTCCCTACCCCAACCCCTCCCCCCATTCCCTGGAAGGAGTATTGTCCTGGACTGTACGGAGGGGAAAGGTGAGTGAGTCAGGATGCCATTGTAGTTTTTAACTATCTGAGGTCCCCAGCCAGTGCTGTGTGATCGGGGGGGGGGGGTCACATTACCAGCTGGTTATCTCAGTGCTGCCTGTGGGATCGTGCTGTCTTTTTGACACTGCAGCAGTGACTGCATTTACAAAGGGCTGTAGAGAAAGCCTGGGTTGTTTATTTTGTTGTTTCCTGTTCCCGCTATGTCGCAGAAACTGCAGTTGACGTGCCGTGCCATGCAGGAGCGGATCATGGTGCTGCTGCTGGAGGTGGATAATGTGGACGTGCTCACCAGACTGATCGAGGCCAACGATGCACTCAACAACATCTTCCTGCAGTACGAGAGGTGGGCACGCGCACACACACACACACACGTAACACTGTGTGGTGCCAACTGTAGGGGGAGGGAGGGAAGCTGGTGGGGTAACGGAAATGCCATCCAGAGCCCCAGCGTCATGTTCTGGTGAAAATGGTCCAAATCCCACCATGAATTCAACATCAAAAGAAATTGGAATATAAGGCTAGCCCAGTGACAACTGTTTATTGTTAATGACAAATTCCTCAAGGTTTTTGCCTTCCTTACCTGGTCCGATCTCCATGTGACTCCACATCCATAACAATATGGTTGACTTCCTTTTTATAGAATACCTACAATGTGGAAACAGGCCATTCGGCCCAACAGGTTTACATGGACTTTAGGATGAACATCTCATTGCCCCCCCCCTCCCCCCATACCAACCTAATCCCTGCATTTCCCATGGCTAACCCATCCAGCCTGCACATCCCTGAACACTACGGGCAATTTAGCATGGCCAATTCACCTGACCTGCACATCTTTGGACTGTGGGAGGAAACAGGAGCACCCGGAGGAAACCCACACAGACACGGGGAGAATGTGCAAACTCCACACAGACAGTCACCCAAGGCTGGAATCGAACTGGGGACCCCAGCGCTGTGAGACAACAGTGTTAACTAGCCTCTGGGCAATTACAGATGGGTAATAAATACTGACCCAGCTAATGATTCCTACATGCAACCGCTGAATAGAGTCATAGAGATGTTCAGCATGGAAACAGACCCTCAGTCCAACCCGTCCATGCCGACCAGATATCCCAACCCAATCTAGTCCCACCTGCCAGCACCCGGCCCATATCCCTCCAAACCCTTCCTGTTCATATACCCATCCAAATGCCTCTTAAATATTGCAATTGTACCAGCCTCCACCACATCCTCTGGCAGCTCATTCCATACACGTACCACCCTCTGTGTGAAAAAGTTTCCCCTTAGGTTTCTTGTTTATCTTTCCCCTCTCAATCACAGGGGGAGCTCACATTCAAATCACCTTCCTCTGCCTGTCCCGCCCCCAGCTTCCCCATTGGTCAACAGGTGTAACAACTTCACATTGCTCCACTTACCCACAGCTGATTGGTCAGTAATGAGGCTCTTCATTACTCAGTAGGACGAGTCCAAATGTCACTCCAACAATCTCTGGACACCATGACTACTGTTTTCACAACCTAACAATGAATGAGATCCCGCTCAAAGCCACATCATTGTTTGTGAAACACGTTGGAATGCCCAAGGGTGGGGGGAAGGACATGGCAATGCAGACTGTCTGTCTGAATAGGGAAGCTGGATAGACACATGAGGGGGATAGGAAGAGAGAAGCACATATTTGGTGGTGTGAGATGGAGTACTTTGGGGAGAGCCTCATATGGAACACTGGTACAGTTGGGCTGAATGGCCTGTTGGTGCTGTAAACTTTGCTTGACTGTGGATATAAAAGTGAGATGGCTAATTGTTGCCCATCATTGGCAGGTTTCAACGGCGAAGGGAGAGGTTCAGGCTGATGGAGAATGAGGTTCCGAGGTCACTGAAGGTACGCACAGAGGATGATGGGAATGAGAGCTGGGGAGTGGGTGGACTATCCTCAGGGGCACTGTGGCTTCTGAATGTCACTGCATACAACTGGGCATCTGCCCATGTACAACGCCTGCCTGCTGTACCCCATAACCCTGATCTCCCCGGGCTCTGACTGACCTCCTCCCCTTCCTCATCCCTTCACTCTACCACCTTCACCCACTCCCCACCATATACTGCACCACCCAGTGAGAAACTTCCATAGAGCTTTACTCTGTATCTAACCCTGTGCTGTCCCTGTACTGGGAGTGTTTGATGGCGACAGTGTAGAGGAAGCTTTACTCTGTATCTAACTCCGTGCTGTCTCTGTCCTGGAATTGTTTGATGGGGGGACAGTGTAGAGGGGGTTTTCCTCTCTATCTAACCCTGTGCTGTCCCTGTCCTGGGTGGATGTCACAAACCTGTTGCTTGCTCCTGTGCTATCTCCTGGTCTAATGATCATGACGATAAAGTGAATGGACTCTCTCGTTTGTGCAGGATTCTGGTATTGAGCCCTCAGCTCCCAGCTCAACTTATGATCTGATCAACCTCACATGCTCTGCTCCAGCCACTCCGGGTCCTACGTGTCTGCCTGAGTTCTCCAGCCTGAGTAAGTATTCTCAGCACTGGCTGCATCACCCTCAGTCAGTGAAAATTCTATGCTAGTCAGTGTGTGTAGTCTGTGCAGAACTGCTGAAGATCAGACAACATCCCAAATGTAACTGCTGTAAAAGTGATACCCATCCTGGGGATGTTTGGGAACAGTGTAGAGGGAGCTTTACTCTGTATCTAACCATTTGCTATCCCTGCCTAAAGGGTGTTTGAATGGGCCAATTTGTTGAGGAGGCTTTACTTTCAGTTTAAAAGATTAGCAAGAACTTTACTCTGTATCTAACCCCATGCTTCCCTGTTCCTGGGAGTGTTTGGTGGAGACAGTGTAGAGAGAGTTTTACTCTGTCTCTAACCCCGTGCTGTCCCTGTGCTGGGAGTGTTTGGTGGGGACAGTGTCGAGGGAGCTTTACTCTGTATCTAACCCCGTGCTGTCCCTGCTGTGGGAGTGTTTGATGGGAGACAGTGGAGAGGGAACTTTACTCTGTATCCAACCCGTACTGTCCCTGTCCTGGGAGTATTTGATGGGGGGGACAGTGTAGAGGAAGTTTTACTCTGTATCTAACCCTGTGCTGTCCCTGTCCTGAGAGTCTTTGAGCAGTCCCATTTCCATTGGTAACTCTCATTATAGGCATGACTTTCTACATTGAAAGATAAGGGATAGACATTTTGTGTCTGAGATGAGGTGAAATTTCTTCAGGACAGTGGTGAGCCTGTGGAATACACTGCAACGGGACGCTGCTGACGCCAAAACATTGAAGATTTTAAGGAAAGGTGTTGATATAGGTCTTAGGACTTTAAGGATCAAAGGATTTGGGGAGAAAGTGGAAAGAGGGGACTGAGTTAGATATCAGCAACGGTCATCTTGAATGGCGGTGCAGGCTTGAAGGGCCGAATGGCCTATTCCTATGATTTTTATGTTTCTGTGATTCCATTCAGAACAAAGAAAAATTGAAGAGGAGTTCTGAAGGCCTAATGTTTTTGGAATAACTGAGGAGTGAGCTGCTGTTCTGTTCTATTTGTTCAGGTCTTGAAAATGGAATCTCTGATGCGAGGGGTACAGGCCTGTGTGCTGCCAACCCCTTCCTCAGGAACAGGGCCCTCCCTGATATCCCAGTGCGCAATGCAGCAAACATTCAGCAGCCACGGTACGTTCACTTTCCATTCAACGTTGTCAGCCTTATCCAAAGGTGACCAAAGATACACAGAAAACATTTTCTAGACCCACGGTCACTTCCACCTGTGAAGGATAAGGGCAGCAGATACATGGAAACACCGTGGGTGTGTCCATGGCTGTGGAAGGTGCTGTCTGAGGATCTTTGGTGAATTTCCACAGAGCGTCTTGTAGAGAATACACACCGCTGCTACTGAGTGTCGGTGGTGGAAAAAGTGGATGTTTGTGGATGTGGTGCCAAACCAGTGGGCTGCTTTGTCCTGGATGGTGTTGAGCTTCTTGAGTGTTGTTGGAGCTGCCCCCATCCAGGGCAACTGGGGAGTATCCCATCACACTCTTGACTTGTGCCTTGGAGATGGTGGATAGATTTTGAGGTGACAGGAGGTGAGTTACTCGCTGCAGATTGTTCTTATAGGTAGTGCATTTATTGAGACCTGCTCCAGTTGACTTGCTTGGAGATGCGTTGACACACCCCCCTGGAATAGGTAAGACTTGAACCCAGGCTTCCTGGTCCAGCGGTAGGGGCACTATCACTGTACCAGAAGAGTGCTTGCCACTGTATTTACACGATTCTGGATCAGTGGTGCTGGAAGAGCACAGCAGTTCAGGCAGCATCGAAGGAGCAGCGAAATCGACGTTTCAGGCAAAAGCCCTTCATCAGGAATAAAGGCAGTGAGCCTGGAGCGTGGAGAGATAAGCTAGAAGAGGGTGGGGGTTGGGAGAGTACAATGGGTGAGTGGGGGAGGGGATGAAGGTGATAGGTCAGGGAGGAGAGGGTGGAGTGGATAGGTGGAAAAGGAGATAGGCAGGTAGGACAAGTCCGGACAGGTCATGGGGACAGTGCTGAGCTGGAAGTTTGGAACTAGGGTGAGGTGGGGGAAGGGGAAATGAGGAAACTGTTGAAGTCCACATTGATGCCCTGGGGTTGAAGTGTTCCGAGGCGGAAGATGAGGCATTCTTCCTCCAGGCGTCTGGTGGTGAGGGAGCGGCGGTGAAGGAGGCCCAGGACCTCCATGTCCTCGGCAGAGTGGGAGGGTGAATTGAAATGTAGGGCCACGGGGAGGTGTGGTTGATTGGTGCGGGTGTCCCGGAGATGTTCCCTAAAGCGCTCTGCTAAGAGGCGTCCAGTTTCCCCAATGTAGAGGAGACCGCATCGGGAGCAACGGATACAATAAATGATATTAGTGGATGTGCAGGTAAAACTTTGGATGTGGAAGGCTCCTTTAGGGCCTTGGATAGAGGTGAGGGAGGAGGTGTGGGCGCAGGTTTTACAGTTCCTGCGGTGGCAGGGGAAGGTGCCAGGATGGGAGGGTGGGTTGTAGGGGGGTGTGGACCTGACCAGGTAGTCACGGAGGGAATGGTCTTTGCGGAAGGTGGAAAGGGGTGGGGAGGGAAATATATCCCTGGTGGTGGGGTCATTTTGGAGGTGGTGGAAATGTCGGCGGATGATTTGGTTTATGCGAAGGTTGGTAGGGTGGAAGATGAGCACCAGAGGCGTTCTGTCCTTGTTACGGTTGGAGGGGTGGGGTCCGAGGGCAGAGGTGCGGGAAGTGGACGAGATGCGTTGGAGGGCATCTTTAACCACGTGGGAAGGGAAATTGCGGTCTCTAAAGAAGGAGGGCATCTGGTGTGTTCTGTGGTGGAACTGGTCCTCCTGGGAGCAGATACGGCGGAGGTGGAGGAATTGGGAATACGGGATGGCATTTTTGCAGGAGGTAGGGTGGGAAGAGGCGTAATCCAGGTAGCTGTGGGAGTCGGTGGGTTTGTAAAAAATGTCAGTGTCAAGTCGGTCATCACTAATGGAGATGGAGAGGTCCAGGAAGGGGAGGGAGGTGTCAGAGATGGTCCAGGTAAATTTAAGGTCAGGGTGGAATGTGTTGGTGAAGTTGATGAATTGCTCAACCTCCTCGCAGGAGCACGAGGTGGCGCCAATGCAGTCATCAATGTAGCGGAGGAAGAGGTGGCGAGTGGTGCCGGTGTAACTATGGAAGATGGACTGTTCTACGTAGCCAACAAAGAGACAGGCATAGCTGGGGCCCAAACGTGTGCCCTTGGCTACCCCTTTGGTCTGGAGGAAGTGGGAGGATTCAAAGGAAAAACTGTTAAGGGTGAGGACCAGTTCGGCCAAACGAATGAGAGTGTCGGTGGAGGGGTACTGTTGGGAACGTCTGGAGAGGAAAAAACGGAGGGCTTGGAGGCCCTGGTCATGGCGGATGGAGGTGTAGAGGGATTGGATATCCATGGTGAAGATGAGGCGTTGGGGGCCGGGGAAACGGAAGTCTTGGAGGAGGTGGAGGGCGTGGGTGGTGTCTCGAATGTATGTGGGGAGCTCCTGGACTAGGGGGAATAGGACAGTGTCGAGGTAGGTAGAGATGAGTTCAGTGGGTCAGGAGCATGCTGAGACAATGGGTCGGCCAGGGTGGTCAGGCTTGTGGATCTTGGGAAGGAGTTAGAACCGGGCTGTGCGGGGTTCCCAGACTATGAGGTTGGAAGCTGTGGGTGGAAGATCTCCTGAGGTGATGAGGTTCTGTATGGTCTGGGAGATGATGGTTTGGTGATGGGGGGGTGGGGTCATGGTTGAGGGGGCAGTAGGAAGAGGTGTCCTCGAGTTGGCGTTTGGCTTCAGCAGTGTAGAGGTCAGTGGGCCAGACTACCACTGCACCCCCTTTATTTGCTGGCTTGATGGTGAGGTAGGGATTGGAGCAGAGGGATTGGAGGGCTGCGCGTTGTGAGGGTGAGAGGTTGGAGTGGGGGAGGGGGGTGGACAGTTTGAGGCGGTTAATCTCCCGGCGGCAGTTGGAAATGAAGAGGTTGAGGGCAGGTAATAGGCCAGCACAGGGTGTCCAGGTGGATGCAGTGTGTTGGAGGTGGGCGAAGGGATCCTCGGAAGGTGGGCGGGAGTCCTGATTGTGAAAGTAAGCTCAGAGGCGGAGGCAACGGAAGAATTGTTCGACGTCACGGCGTGTATTAAATTCATTGATGCGTGGACGGAGGGGGATGAAGGTGAGTCCTTTGCTGAGGACTGATCGTTCGTCCTCAGTGAGGGGGAGGTCTGGGGGGATGGTGAAAACTCGGCAGGGCTGGGAGCTGGGATCATGGTGTGGGTGTGGGGCTGGGAGTCGGAGCGGAGTCAGTAACTGGAGTGGGTGTGGTGGTGGGGGGAATGGGGGTGGAGTCATGCGCAGGGGTAGTGTTCCCCTCGGGGTTCTGGGGGGTGGGGATAGTGACAGTGGGGTCTGTGGGGGGCATGTCAGCAGAATGCAGGTGAGTGGCGCTGGTGGGGGGCGGAAGTGGTGGTGACCACGGCAGTAGGGGTGGCGGAAGTCACTGAGCATGTGGCATCAGCGATGATGTGAGGGGGAGAAGTGATGTCACGTGTGATGCATGAGGAATTGTGAGGGGTGGAAGTGGTTGTGGGAGTGGCCATGATGGGGCCGGAAGTGACATCATCAATCAGCGTGGGGGCGGCAGCTGCATCAGCCGCATGGCTAATGGCGTCTGAGTAGTTTCCGAGGCCAGGGGAATCTTCTGGAATGTTTGAGGAGCACTGGTTATGGAGGTGGGTAGATAAAAGTTTGTTGTGCCCGAAACGTCAATTTCGCTGCTCCTCGGATGCTGCCTGAACTGCTGTGCTCTTCCAGTACCACTAATCCAGAATCTGGTTTCCAGCATCTGCAGTCATTGTTTTTACCACTGTATTTACACGGCTAGTCCAGTTCAGTTTCTGATCAATGGTAAGTTTTAGGATGTTGACAGTGGGTGGATTTCAGTGATTTTGTTGCATTTGAATACAGACTGCTTCAGTATCTGAGGAGTTGCGAGCGGCGCTGAACACTGTGCAATCATCGGTGAACATCCCGCACTCCCCCAGGAAGGTGCCTGATTACTGACACTAAACCTTTCCAGTTTCTGTGCAGTTTGAACCTGGAGAATCAGTCCGGCTCGATGCTCAGCAACACTCCCACAACATTACCACTGCTTCCTTGTCTGAGCATCTCCAGGTCAGAGTCACTGTGTTCAGGTTGGGATTGTGGAGCTCTAGCAGAGTCGGTGCCTTCAGCAGGGGGTGGGTCACAACGGGACGGTGGAGTTTAAAATCAGAAGAATGTTTGAAGGTGATGTAATTTACAGAAAGACTCTCTCCTGGTTACAGAGCGGCAGTGCAGAGCTCAGTGAGCAACAGACACCCTGAACCTCTCTATGCCAATGTAAGTCTGAGCAGATATATCCCTATCTGTACAACTCGAGTCACTATTATTAACCTGGTCAAATGTATACTATGCTGGGGACAGACTGAGGTGGGGGAGAGAGAGAGTGTGCATTGTGTGTGTGTGTGTGCGCAGTGTGAGTGTGCGCAGGTGTGCAGGCCTGTGTAGGGGTGTAAGTGCAACATTGTCTGTGTATGTGTGTGTATGCCTGTGTATGTGTGTGTATGCCTGTGTATGTGTGTGTATGCCTGTGTGTGTGTGTGTATGCCTGTGTGTGTATGCCTGTGTGTGTGTATGCCTGTGTGTGTGTGTATGCCTGTGTGTGTGTGTATGCCTCTGTGTGTGTGTGTGTGTGTGTGTGTGTATGCCTCTGTGTGTGTGTGTGTGTATGCCTCTGTGTGTGTGTGTGTGTGTATGCGTGTGTGTGTGTGTATGTGTGTGTGTGTATGTGTGTGTGTGTGTATGCGTGTGTGTGTGTGTATGCGTGTGTGTGTGTATGCGTGTGTGTGTGTATGCGTGTGTGTGTGTGTATGCGTGTGTGTGTGTATGCGTGTGTGTGTGTGTGTGTGTGCGTGTGTGTGTGCGTATGCGTGTGTGTGTGTGTGTGTATGCGTGTGTGTGTGTGTGTATGCGTGTGTGTGTGTATGCGTGTGCGTGTGTGTGTGTGTGTATGCGTGTGTGTGTGTGTATGCGTGTGTGTGTGTGTGCGTGTGTGTGCGTGTGTATGCGTGTGTGTGTGTGTGTGTATGTGTGTGTGTATGCGTGTGTGTGTGTATGCCTGTGTGTGTGTATGCCTGTGTGTGTGTATGCCTGTGTGTGTATGCGTGTGTGTGTGTGCGCGCGTGTGTGTGTGTGCGCGCGTGTGTGTGTATGCCTGTGTGTGTGTGTGTGTATGCCTGTGTGTGTGTGTGTATGCGTGTGTGTGTGTATGCGTGTGTGTGTGTATGCCTGTGTGTGTGTATGCGTGTGTGTGTATGCGTGTGTGTGTGTATGCGTGTGTGTGTGTGTGTGTGTGTATACCTGTGTGTGTGTGTGCCCCTGTGTGTATGCCCATGTGTGTGTGTGTGTATGCCTGTGTGTGTGTGTTTATGCCTGTGTGCCCGTGTGTGTGTGCCCGTGTGTGTGTGCCCGTGTGTGTGTGCCCGTGTGTGTGTGCCCGTGTGTGTGTCTGCCCATGTGTGTGTATGCCCGCGTGTGTGTATGCCCGTGTGTGTGTGCCTGCCCGTGTGTGTGTTTGCCCGTGTGTGTGTGTATGCCTCTGTGTGTGTCTGTCTCTGTGTGTGTGTGTATGCCCGTGTGTGTATGCCCGTGTGTGTGTGTGTATGCCCGTGTGTATGCCCGTGTGTGTATGCCTGTATGCCCGTGTGTGTATGCCCGTGTGTGTATGCCCGTGTGTGTGTGTATGCCCGTGTGTGTATGCCCCTGTGTGTGTGTGTGTATGCGTGTGTGTGTGTATGCCCGTGTGTGTATGCCCGTGTGTGTATGCCTTGTGTGTGTGTGTGTATATGCCTGTATGCCCATGTGTGTGTATGCCCATGTGTGTATGCCTTGTGTGTGTGTGTGTGTGTATGCCTGTGTGTGTGTGTTTATGCCTGTGTGCGCGTGTGTGTGTGCCCGTGTGTGTGCCCGTGTGTGTGTCTGCCCATGTGTGTGTATGCCCACGTGTGTGTATGCCCGTGTGTGTGTGCCTGCCCGTGTGTGTGTGTATGCCTGTGTGTGCGTTTGCCCGTGTGTGTGTGTATGCCTCTGTGTGTGTCTGTCTCTGTGTGTGTGTGTATGCCCGTGTGTGTGTGTGTATGCCCGTGTGTATGCCCGTGTGTGTATGCCTGTATGCCCGTGTGTGTATGCCCGTGTGTGTATGCCCGTGTGTGTGTGTATGCCCGTGTGTGTATGCCCGTGTGTGTGTATGCCCGTGTGTGTATGCCCCTGTGTGTGTGTGTGTATGCCCGTGTGTGTATGCCCGTGTGTGTATGCCTTGTGTGTGTGTGTGTATATGCCTGTATGCCCATGTGTGTGTATGCCCGCGTGTGTGTATGCCCATGTGTGTGTGTTTGTATGCCCGTGTGTGCCTGTGTGTGTGTATGCCTGTGTGGGTATGCCCGTGTGTATACCCGCGTGTGTGTGTATGCCCGCGTGTGTGTGTATGCCCGTGTGTGTATGCCCATGTGTGTGTATGTGCCCGTGTGTGAATGCCCGTGTGTCTGTGTGTGCCCATGTGTGTCTGTGTGTGTGTGTGTGTGTGTGCGCCCATGTGTGCCTGTGTGTGTATGCCCGTGTGCGTGTGTATGCCCGTGTGCGTGTGTATGCCCGTGTGTGTGTGTGCGCCCGTGTGTGCCTGTGTGTGTGTGTATGCCCGGGTGTGTGTATGCCCATGTGTGTGTGTGTGTGTGTGTGTGTGTGTGTGTGTGTGTGTGTGCCTGTGTGTGTGTGTGTGTGTGTGCCTGTGTGTGTGTGTGCCTGTGTGTGTGTGTGTGTATGCCCATGTGTGTGTGTGTGTGTATATGCATGCCTGTGTGTGTGTGTGTATATTCCCATGTGTGTATGCTGTGTGTGTGTATGCTGTGTGTGTGTGTGTGTGTATGCCCGTGTGTGTGTATGCCCGTGTGTGTGTATGCCCGTGTGTGTGTATGCCCGTGTGTGTGTGTATGCCCATGTGTGTGTGTATGCCCATGTGTGTGTGTGTATGCATGCCTGTGTGTGTGTATGCATGCCTGTGTGTGTGTATATATGCCCGTGTGTGTGTGTATGCCCATATATGTGTGTGTGTATGCCCATGTGCCTGTATGCCCATGTGTGTGTATGCCTGTGTGTGCCTGTATGCCCATGTGTGTGTGTGTATGCCCGTGTGTGTGTGTGTATGCCTGTGTGTGCCTGTATGCCCATGTGTGTGTGTGTATGCCCGTGTGTGTGTGTGTGTGTATGCCCGTGTGTGCCTGTGTGAGATTGAAGCTTGGTTCAGCAACGATGGGGAATGAGAGTTTTAGTTATTCACATTGAGAGCAGCCCATGATTTTCTGGGACAGCCACTTGTAGTTTTCAGTCAGGGTGACTGGGGTGAGTGTGCGTGGTGAACATGAAGGTATCATTAACAAAGGGATACCCTAAGCTGTCTTGGTTTGTCTCACATCTTGCCTGTCTGACTGTCTGTCTCCAGCTGACACAATTTGCTTTTTTGTATTTCCAGTAGAAAGTTTCACCAACTCCTCTTCTTTCCCCCATAACCATCTCAATACCCCTTCCCCCCCCGTCTCTCACTCATTCTCTCTTGCTCCCTCTACACACCCTCATACTCCTCCCCCATTTTATAATGGCCATCTGCTTTGTGTTGGACGGGATTTGTGTTATTGCATGGTCTATGTTGGTGCAACTCTGGCTCAGTTCCTTGTAAAATGTCTTTTCCTTTTCAGGTGGTGCCCCCACAGTCTGTACAGACCACACCCTCTGCCTACAGTCTGCTGTCTGAGTCCTCTCATCCCTCCACGCTCACAGGTAAGGGGCATCTCGACAAGCAGTGCACACAAATCAGGCACACCCTGTTCATTGAGGGGGGAAGCCAACTGTACTTCACCGTCCCTCTCCCCTTTCCTTCTTTCCCCCTTCCCTTTCCCCTCTTCTTCCCTTTCCCTCTTCCTCCTTTCTCTCTTCCCCCTCTTCTCATCTTACCCTCTTCCCTCTTCTCTCCTTTTCCTGCTTCCTTCTTTCTCTCTTCCCCCTGCCTTTCCGCCATGCCTCCTTCCCTGTTGCCCTCCTTTCCCTCTCCCCCCTTTTCCCCCTTCCCTCTTCCCCCACCCCCTTACCTCTTTCCCTCTGCCCGCTTCCCCTCTTCCCTCACCCCTTTCCCCCTTTCCCCACTTGCTGCCATCACTGAGCCATTCAGTTCTGTTTGAGCTCCTCCTTTCTGTTCCAGGCCCGAGCCAGTCGGGAGACATGAAGAATGGGAAGGCCGATCCGATCAGTTTGGAATTTGACCCACTAAGCAACACCAACTGCAACACAGAGTAAGTCTGTGATATAGTTACTCCTCAGTTAGAGGTAGAGGGAGTGGCACTGGCAAAGCAGGAACTGTTCACAAGAGAGGGCGCTAACAGCCTAAACTCCTGGATAAAGGAGCTGATCCAACTGAGTGGACCACATGAGTCAATTGAGCTCAGGACCATGAGATACTCCGACCACATGGCTCTGAAAATACCTGGCCTCGTAAGATCTGAGAAGCTAGGCAGACTCACTCAGGTTAATTTCTTGGATGGAAACACGAGGTGCAGGAGGGTTTAAAGAGGGTTTTGCAGCAGAGTAGTAGTGTAACTTCCTCTCAACTAGAAAATTTGGGTTCATGTCCCAACTGTCCAGAGGTGTGACCTAACATGTCCAAATAGTCTGAGTTAAATAATTAACATCTCGTTTGAAAGACAGGCCTCCATGAGTGCGGCACTCCCTCAGCACTGACCCTCCGACAGTGCGGCACTCCCTCAGCACTGACCCTCCGACAGTGCGGCACTCCCTCAACACTGACCCTCCGACAGTGCGGCACTCCCTCAGCACTGACCCTCCGACAGTGCAGCACTCCCTCAACACTGACCCTCCGACAGAGCGGCACTCCCTCAACACTGATCCTCCGACAGTGCCGCACTCCCTCAGAACTGACCCTCCAACAGTGCTGCACTCCCTCAGCACTGACCCTCCAACAGTGCGGCACTCCCTCAGCACTGACCCTCTGACAGTGCGACACTCCCTCAGCACTGATCCTCTGACAGTGCGACACTCCCTCAGCACTGACCCTCTGACAGTGCGACACTCCCTCAGCACTGACCCTCCGACAGTGCGGCACTCCCTCAGCACGGACCCTCCGACAGCACGGCACTCCCTCAGCACTGACCCTCCGACAGTGCCGCACTCCCTCAGCACTGACCCTCCGACAGTGCGGCACTCCCTCAGCACTGACCCTCCGACAGTGCGGCACTCCCTCAGCACTGACCCTCCGACAGTGCGGCACTCCCTCAGCACTGACCCTCCGACAGTGCGGCACTCCCTCAGCACTGACCCCCCGACAGTGCGGCACTCCCTCAGCACTGACCCTCCGACAGTGCCGCACTCCCTCAGCACTGACCCTCTGATAGTGCAGTTGTCCAAATCCAAACTCATTGATTATATTCCAATTTGTAACACATGGGCATGTGTTATTCTATATATATAAGTCACCCCCAGCTGAACATGCCCCACAATTAAATTTCAGTCTGTAACTCACTCCCAGGTATCTGTTAATCTGTATATAAACCACCCCAAACCCCTCAATCACCTACCAGTCTGTAACTTGCTCCTTCTTTTCCTTTATTTCATATATAAACCCCACTGAACTCTTCAATTAGATTCCAGTCTATAACTAACTCCCTGGTATCTGTTGTTGCCAGTTAATGTTGTGGAATATCTTTGATTGTAGGGCGATTTATGAGGATCTGGATGTTGCTTTAAACAAGGCGAGGATTCTCTCTAACAGAACGGCTGAATGACTGGCACCTTTGTCACTGCTTTTGTGGGTGAGTGGGTTATTGATCAGTTATGTAGCTGGCTGTGTTCCCACTGGAGTTTACTCGGGTGAGGGATGAACTGA
Organism: Chiloscyllium plagiosum; assembly: GCF_037043375.1. Lineage (NCBI taxonomy): Eukaryota > Metazoa > Chordata > Chondrichthyes > Orectolobiformes > Hemiscylliidae > Chiloscyllium > Chiloscyllium plagiosum. Next base: position 57,192,319 of record NW_028270163.1, on the reverse strand, counting down.
TTGAAGTGTATCAGGTTGGGAATGGTCTTGGAAAGCTGGGCAAGGAAAGATGTTTCCTCCTGTGGGTCAGTTCAGATTTAGCAAGCCCAAATTCACGGGGGCGCCTTTTGTGGACTGATATGCGTATTTTCTTTCGCTTCAAGGGTGGTGAGATTTTGGAACTCTTTGACTCAGACAGGGGGTGGAAGTGGGGTCATTGAATACTTATAAGACAGGCATGAGTAGGTTCTTATTGGGCAGGGCCACTGAGGTTATTGGGAGGTAGGTAGGTCACAATGCAAACAAATCAGGCATAGTCTTATTGAATGGCAGAGTGGGCTCGAGGGGCCGAATGGCCTGTTGCTGCTCCTGTTTTGTTTGTTCTGTCCTGGCTGTCAGTGGGCCAGTGCAGGGATAGTGATGCGTTGGGCAGAATAATGGATGTACCAGGAAAGAGAAGAATTAATGAATTCATGTTGTTTTATCCTTTGAACAGGTAACGGAGATTGTGTTTGAGTTGGATCCAAAGGCCATTTGAGTAAACTGGGGACAGCTTTACCCGGAGGATGAGCTTCAGATGGTCACTGTCATGAATTAAACACCGTTCACCGAGAGACTGTGGATCCATACACACGACCAGACTGAAACTTTGTGAACACCCGCCATTGATACTAACAACAGCCTGAGATCTAACACATCAATGAGCTCTTCAGGAAAGAAGGAGCAGCCTCACATTGAACATCCAGATTCACAATAATGTGTCATGTCTCCTCCATGTCTCTCGTCCCATTGTCAATGCTCCCTCTTCACAACAAAACAAGAAACCTCGTGTTTTAATTTCTTCAGCCTGAGGCACAGTTATTCCATCCCTGACACCTTAAAAAAAAAATTAACATTTGTCTCTGTCGTTTAGGGTAAAATAAGGGACCCAACGGGAAAAGAGGAAGATAGCAGTGACAGACAGGAGTTAGGAGGCATGGGAAAACTGTCCAAGAGGATGTTATGGCCTGAGAAAATTAGGAAAAGATATTTTCAATTCACAACTGAAAGTCTGATAGTCACAACACCTAATTTCTGTCAGGGATGAGATCAAAGTTACTGACATTCCAGACCAAATCAATCTCTCCTTGCTACTTCAGGGATTTACTTCCAGGCTTCCACTCCCACCACTGACTCTCACTGTGGTACAGTCCCCACACACTGACTCTCTGTGGTACAGTCCCACACACACTGACTCTCTGTGGTACAGTCCCCACACTGACTCTCACTGTGGTACAGTCCCTCACACACTGACTCTCACTGGGGTATGGTCCCACACACACTGACTCTCACTGGGGTATGGTCCCACACACACTGACTCTCACTGGGGTACAGTCCCTCACACACTGACTCTCACTGGGGTACAGTCCCACACACACTGACTCTCACTGTGGTACAGTCCCCACACTGACTCTCACTGTGGTACAGTCCCTCACACACTGACTCTCACTGGGGTATAGTCCCACACACACTGACTCTCACTGGGGTACAGTCCCACACACACTGACTCTCACTGGGGTACAGTCCCACACACACTGACTCTCACTGGGGTACAGTCCCACACACACTGACTCTCACTGGGGTACAGTCCCACACACTCTGACTCTCACTGTGGTACAGTCCCACACACTCTGACTCTCACTGGGGTACAGTCCCACACACGCTGACTCTCACTGGGGTACAGTCCCACACACACTGACTCTCACTGTGGTACAGTCCCCCACACACACTGACTCTCACTGGGGTACAGTCCCACACACACTGACTCTCACTGGGGTACAGTCCCACACACACTGACACTCACTGGGGTACAGTCCCACACACATGACTCTCACTGGGGTACAGTCCCACACACACTGACACTCACTAGGGTACAGTCCCACACACACTGACTCTCACTGGGGTTTTTCCCATGAACCCTGACTCTCACTGGGGTATGGTCCCACACACACTGACTCTCACTGGGGTACAGTCCCACACACACTGACTCTCACTGAGGTACAGTCCCACACACACTGACTCTCACTGTGGTACAGTCCCCCACACACACTGACTCTCACTGGGGTACAGTCCCACACACACTGACTCTCACTGGGGTATGGTCCCACACACACTGACTCTCACTGGGGTATGGTCCCACACACACTGACTCTCACTGGGGTACAGTCCCACACACACTGACTCTCACTGGGGTATGGTCCCACACACACACTGACTCTCACTGTGGTACAGTCCCCCACACACACTGACTCTCACTGTGGTACAGTCCCCCACACACACTGACTCTCACTGTGGTACAGTCCCCCACACACACTGACTCTCACTGGGATATGGTCCCACACACACTGACTCTCACTGGGATATGGTCCCACACACACTGACTCTCACTGGGGTACAGTCCCACACACACTGACTCTCACTGGGGTATGGTCCCACACACACTGACTCTCACTGGGGTATGGTCCCACACACACTGACTCTCACTGGGGTACAGTCCCTCACACACTGACTCTCACTGGGGTACAGTCCCACACACACTGACTCTCACTGGGGTACAGTCCCACACACACTGACTCTCACTGGGGTACAGTCCCACACACACTGACTCTCACTGGGGTACAGTCCCACACACACTGACTCTCACTGGGGTACAGTCCCACACACACTGACTCTCACTGGGGTACAGTCCCACACACACTGACTCTCACTGGGATATGGTCCCACACACACTGACTCTCACTGGGATATGGTCCCACACACACTGACTCTCACTGGGGTACAGTCCCACACACACTGACTCTCACTGGGGTATGGTCCCACACACACTGACTCTCACTGTGGTACAGTCCCCCACACACACTGACTCTCACTGGGGTACAGTCCCACACACACTGACTCTCACTGGGGTATGGTCCCACACACACTGACTCTCACTGGGGTATGGTCCCACACACACTGACTCTCACTGGGGTACAGTCCCACACACACTGACTCTCACTGGGGTATGGTCCCACACACACACTGACTCTCACTGTGGTACAGTCCCCCACACACACTGACTCTCACTGTGGTACAGTCCCCCACACACACTGACTCTCACTGTGGTACAGTCCCCCACACACACTGACTCTCACTGGGATATGGTCCCACACACACTGACTCTCACTGGGATATGGTCCCACACACACTGACTCTCACTGGGGTACAGTCCCACACACACTGACTCTCACTGGGGTATGGTCCCACACACACTGACTCTCACTGGGGTATGGTCCCACACACACTGACTCTCACTGGGGTACAGTCCCTCACACACTGACTCTCACTGGGGTACAGTCCCACACACACTGACTCTCACTGGGGTACAGTCCCACACACACTGACTCTCACTGGGGTACAGTCCCACACACACTGACTCTCACTGGGGTACAGTCCCACACACACTGACTCTCACTGGGGTACAGTCCCACACACACTGACTCTCACTGGGGTACAGTCCCACACACACTGACTCTCACTGGGGTACAGTCCCACACACACTGACTCTCACTGGGGTACGGTCCCACACACACTGACTCTCACTGGGGTACGGTCCCACACACACTGACTCTCACTGGGGTACAGTCCCCCACACACACTGACTCTCACTGGGGTACAGTCCCACACACACTGACTCTCACTGGGGTATGGTCCCACACACACTGACTCTCACTGGGGTATGGTCCCACACAGTCCACAACATGAAGGTAGTGCCAGATCATTTCAATATTTAATTATATACGGCTATATTTACAAATTGCCTTTTGTGACATTAGAACATCCTACAGTGCTTTGCAATTCATGAAGTAGTTTTATTATGGTTCCTGGTTAACCTCGGGAGTTATATGTGAAAGAAAGTGCAGTGGTGATTTGAAATTTTTAAGATAATGTTTTGAAAGGATTGTAATTTTTGTAACAGTGAATGTACGAATAGCCTGTTGTACTTGATGTTCTGACTCAGCTTTTGGTTGTGTGTTTGCTTTGAAGCCTCTGCTGATAGTTGAGCCAGCTGACTCTGAGGGTCTGGGTATCTCCGATGGAGAGAGCTCAGGGCTTGATTCGGTTCTGCAGTTTGTTGGATATCCCCAGCTGGTCTGGGGCCAGCTGCCTTCCAGTTGTGCTCAGCGCCTCAGGAGCAGACAGTCATTCTCACTCAGTAAACCTGGCATCAACATCAAATTGCCTGTCAGCAGGCCGCCCACCCAGTTCCTGGCCAATCAGTGAGGCAGCACTGTTCCAAAAAGCAAGATACAAGTCTTCTGCTGTAATGCGACTGTTGTGTTCCTCTGTAACCTCATGCTATAGAAAATCACGCTGTAGAAGATCATTATGGAAAATCGTGCTGTAGAAGTCCTTTAAGAAAACCACTCTATCCATTCAGTAGAAAGTTTGCTTTGTCCACACAACATTCACAATTCATTAATCACATCAGAGCCAATTTGCATTGACAACATGTGCATGATAGCAGAATGATCTGTAGTTGGGGAGGTGACAGCCTAGTGGTATTAACGCTGGCCTATTAATCCAGGCTCAGGTAATGTTCTGAGGGCTCACGTTCAAATCCCACCAAAGCAGATGGTGGAATTGGAAACATCCGGGATTAAGAGTTTAACTCTGAAACCATTGTTAATTGTTGGAAAAACCCATCTTGTTCACAAATGTCCATTAGGGAAGGAAAATCTGCTGTCCTTACTTAGCCTGGCCAGCATGTGATTCCAGATACAGAGCAATGTGGTTGACTCCTACCTGCCATCTGGGTAATAAGAGATAGGCAGCAACATCCATACTCCATGAATTAATTAAAACAAACTTATTTTGAGATATTGTTCAAATGAAAGAACAAAACTCTGTCAAATGTATTTAATGTTGGTAAAAGTGACGTCATCTGCTTTCGTCCTGGAAAGTATACAACACTGAATAGGGTACTTCCTAAAAGGGGAAACTGGTGGTCTTTCTCCAAGGGAATAAGGATACTGGAGCTTCAACTGAACTCTTACAAACACATGAGTGCTGCAACCACTTAATAATAAAGTATTGGCTATGGAGGAATTTACCAGAACGACACCAAAATTCCAGAGGTTAGAGAGTGATGACACAAATGCAGGTTGTGTTTTCTTGAAGCCCAAGGAATGATTTTTCCATGGTGTTAGTTGCAACACTGAAAATTGTTTGCTGTCCCTAGTTGCCCTTGGACTGATTGGCTGTCTAGGCCATTTCACAGGTCAGTTAAGAATCAATCAGCTTGCTATTGGTCTGGAGTCACATGTAGGTCAGACTGGGTAAGGATGACAGATTTCCCTCCCGAAGGCACAGCAGTGAAGCAGATGGATTATTAACAACAAATGAGAATTGTTGCCATTACACTAATTATTTTTATTGTTTTTAGGTTGAATTCATTTTTACCACTTGCCATGGTGGGACTTTAACCAACAACCCCTAGAATATTAGCCTGGGCTCTGGATTACTAATCTGTGATATTCTTCCACACTACCATCTTCCCACAGAGCTTTCAAGATATTAAGGGGGTGGATCTGATAAATAGATAATAGATAAACTATTTCTGCTAATTGGGGAGTTTATGCGTAAGTGGCATCATCTAACAATTAGAGCCAGACCCTTCAGTAGTTTTATTAATTCAGGGCATGTGGGCATTGCTGACAAGTCCAGCATTTATCGCTAGTCCCTAGTTGCCCTTGAGAAGGTGGTGATGAGCTACTGTCTTGAACCACAATGTATCGGTGCCGTTGTTGGACTGGGGTGTACAAAGTTTAAAAATCATACATCACCGCGTTATAGTCCAACATTTTATGTGGAGGCACTAGCTTTTGGAGTCTCATTCTTTCCTCAGGCAGCTAGTAAGAGGGAATACATTGGGCACAGAATTTATAAGTAAAAGATCAAAGGGTTATACAATTTATGCAAATATATTGAACAGACCTAGATGGGTGTTAGGTCTTTAATCAGTTAGAACAAAGATGCAGGTTTCGATTGATTAATATGTAAATCCCAAAATTTATTTTAAGTCACTGCCCCAAGATAACTTCAGGTTTCATCAGTATAAAGGTGATATCTCAGGTCAGACAACGTATTTTAGGCTTTGTTTTGAATCTGCTTGTGACTCAACCTGGAGTCAGGCTGGTTTTATTTCCAAAGTAGGAACTTATAAAATGCCACGTTGAGTAACCACTGCAGTTCAGTGAAATTAGGAAATAATTCAGCACCGAAGTGGGGCATAGGTTGGAGTTCTCTTCTGTTAATGACAACTGACTGGTCACTTCTTGTTACGATGTTCCTGATACACATAATAGTGGTTGAATGCTTCCTTGAGTGAGGAGCTCAAATCCAATTCCTTTGCTATTAACGTATAATCTGGGCTGACAGTGTGGTACAGTACTGAGGGAGTGTGTACTTTTGGAAGTGACATAATTTGGATAGGGCTGGAAATGTGTTGCTGGAAAAGCGCAGCAGGTCAGGCAGCATCCAGGGAACAGGAGAATCGACGTTTCGGGCATAAGCCCTTCCTGAAGAAGGGCTTATGCCCGAAACGTCGATTCTCCTGTTCCCTGGATGCTGCCTGACCTGCTGCGCTGTTCCAGCAACACATTTCCAGCTCTGATCTCCAGCATCTGCAGACCTCACTTTCTCCACATAATTTGGATAAGCTTCCTTCTCCCGGGTGGATGTGAAATAAATCGCATCGTACTATTTCAAGAAGAGTGAAGTGTTTCTCCCAGTGTCCTGACAGAGATTAATCTCACAATGAACATCAGCAAAGCAGATCACTCTGTCATGACCATATTGTTATTTGTCAGATGTGTGTAAATTGGTTGCTGCATTTCTTACAACAGAGCACGCAGCATTAAACCATGTTACACCTGCTGTAAAGGTGCCTTAAGATGTTTTGTGATTGTGAAAAATTGTTTTTTAGCTACAAATTATTTCTCTTAATGGTATACTGGGAAAAGTTATTTTGGTAAAGTAAGAGGAATAAACGGGATATATCACGCAAAGGATGGGGGGACGCTCTTAAGTACGAACTGCATGCTGAAATGTTTGGTTAAATAAAATTAACTAATAGCTCAAATGTTTTTGAAATAAACTAGAAATTGAAATTGGAATAAAATTGAATTGCAGTCTCTTGTATAATTTCCAATGTCAATATTAATACTTGTGTAAGAGAAATGTTTTTAAAATGTGGTATTTATTGAGAGGGTGGTGGATGCTGATTGCTGATCAGCCAAGCCCCATTCTGCCCATCGACCTCTGCTGTCCCTTTCGTAGAGCAGTTTTGCGCATGCACTCTGTCGTGACCGGCTCAGGGACTACATTACCCAGAGGCCTCCGGGTCTGCGCATGCGCGCTGGCGGCGCCCGACCGGGGTCTCGGCGACGGGGAGCGGCAACTACCAGAGCCCGAGGCTGCAGGCCCGGAGCCCAGTGACAGGCCGCAGGTGGGCCATGAACCAAAAGCTGACAGGAAATGGTGTTAAAGTGACACGAGGGAGATATGGAGCATGGTGAAACCTCCTGAGGGAGGGTGAGATGGTCCTGCTGGATTCCTCAAATTCCGAGGTCTTAATGTATCTCTCATTGGTCACTGGCGCCTATTGGATCCCTTCATTGACCAACTGGAATCTTCGGGATCCCTCATTCCCCAACAGGGACCTCCTGGATCACTCATTCCCCAACAGGGGCCTCCTGGATCACTCATTCCCCAACAGGGACCTCCTGGATCACTCATTGTCCAACAGGGACCTCCTGGATCACTCATTGTCCAACAGAGACCTCCTGGATCACTAATTCCCCAACAGGGGCCTCCTGGATCACTCATTCCCCAACAGGGACCTCCTGGATCACTCATTGTCCAACAGGGACCTCCTGGATCACTCATTGTCCAACAGGGGCCTCCTGGATCACTCATTGTCCAACAGAGACCTCCTGGATCACTCATTCCCCAACAGGGGCCTCCTGGATCACTCATTGTCCAACAGGGACCTCCTGGATCACTCATTGTCCAACAGGGACCTCCTGGATCACTCATTGTCCAACAGGGGCCTCCTGGATCACTCATTCCCCAACAGGGACCTCCTGGATCACTCATTCCCCAACAGGGACCTCCTGGATCACTCATTCCCCAACAGGGACCTCCTGGATCACTCATTCCCCAACAGGGGCCTCCTGGATCACTCATTCCCCAACAGGTACCTCCTGGATCACTCATTCCCCAACAGGGGCCTCCTGGATCACTCATTCCCCAACAGGGACCTCCTGGATCACTCATTGTCCAACAGGGACCTCCTGGATCACTCATTGTCCAACAGGGGCCTCCTGGATCACTCATTGTCCAACAGAGACCTCCTGGATCACTCATTCCCCAACAGGGGCCTCCTGGATCACTCATTGTCCAACAGGGACCTCCTGGATCACTCATTGTCCAACAGGGACCTCCTGGATCACTCATTGTCCAACAGGGGCCTCCTGGATCACTCATTCCCCAACAGGGACCTCCTGGATCACTCATTCCCCAACAGGGACCTCCTGGATCACTCATTCCCCAACAGGGACCTCCTGGATCACTCATTCCCCAACAGGGGCCTCCTGGATCACTCATTCCCCAACAGGTACCTCCTGGATCACTCATTCCCCAACAGGGGCCTCCTGGATCACTCATTCCCCAACAGGGACCTCCTGGATCACTCATTGTCCAACAGGGACCTCCTGGATCACTCATTCCCCAACAGGGACCTCCTGGATCACTCATTGTCCAACAGGGACCTCCTGGATCACTCATTGTCCAACAGGGACCTCCTGGATCACTCATTGTCCAACAGAGACCTCCTGGATCACTCATTCCCCAACAGGGGCCTCCTGGATCACTCATTGTCCAACAGGGACCTCCTGGATCACTCATTGTCCAACAGGGGCCTCCTGGATCACTCATTGTCCAACAGGGACCTCCTGGATCACTCATTCCCCAACAGGGACCTCCTGGATCACTCATTCCCCAACAGGGGCCTCCTGGATCACTCATTCCCCAACAGGTACCTCCTGGATCACTCATTCCCCAACAGGGGCCTCCTGGATCACTCATTCCCCAACAGGGACCTCCTGGATCACTCATTGTCCAACAGGGACCTCCTGGATCACTCATTCCCCAACAGGGACCTCCTGGATCACTCATTCCCCAACAGGGGCCTCCTGGATCACTCATTCCCCAACAGGGACCTCCTGGATCACTCATTCCCCAACAGGGACCTCCTGGATCACTCATTGTCCAACAGGGGCCTCCTGGATCACTCATTCCCCAACAGGGACCTCCTGGATCACTCATTGTCCAACAGGGGCCTCCTGGATCACTCATTGTCCAACAGGGGCCTCCTGGATCACTCATTGTCCAACAGGGACCTCCTGGATCACTCATTCCCCAACAGGGGCCTCCTGGATCACTCATTGTCCAACAGGGGCCTCCTGGATCACTCATTCCCCAACAGGGACCTCCTGGATCACTCATTCCCCAACAGGGACCTCCTGGATCACTCATTGTCCAACAGGGGCCTCCTGGATCACTCATTCCCCAACAGGGACCTCCTGGATCACTCATTCCCCAACAGGGACCTCCTGGGTCACTCATTGTCCAACAGGGGCCTCCTGGATCACTCATTGTCCAACAGGGACCTCCTGGATCCCGTATTGCCCAACAGGGACCTCCTGGATCACTCATTGCCCAACAAGGACGTGCTGGATCACTCATTTCCCAACAGGGACCTCCTGGATCACTCATTCCCCAACAGGGACCTCCTGGATCACTCATTGTCCAACGGGGACATGCAGGATCACTCATGCCCCAGCAGGGACCTACTGAATCCCTCATTAACCAACTGGAACCTTTTGGATCTCTGATTGTCCAAGTTAGACCTTTTGGATCCTTCATTACCTTCACAGGGTCTGTCTGCATTGCCCAACAGCAACCTCCTGGTTCCCTCATTGCCCAACTGGAACCTGCTGGATTACTCATCGCCCAACTGGGACCTGATGGATCTCTCATTCCCCAACAGGCACCACCTGGACCCCTCATTGTCCCACTGGGACCTTCTAGGTCACTCATTGCCCAACAGGAACTTGTCGAATCTCCCCTTGCCCATCTGGGATTAATCAGATCCCCCACTGCCTCACCATGCCTGAGAGCAGTTCTGTGTCAATCAGTTTGGTGAGGGACTGGAGTCATATATAGGACCAGATTGATTTAGGATAATGGATTTCGTTCCCACGTGAACTAATTGAGTTTTTGCTATGATCCAACAGCTTTGTCATCACCTTTATGGAGACTGTCATTTTATTTCCTGCGTTTGTTTTACTAAATTTAGATAATTAATTGAACTGTGTTTGGATTTAAACTGGTTTTCTCTGGTGTACTGCTCCAATATAACCCACACTGTGCTGTAGGATTTCCCAGGCCTTGTAGCAGCATAAAGAACTGTCCATATATTTACACAGTACTAACTTAATACTCAGAAGCTAACCTAGCCTTTATCTTCCCACCAAAGTTATGTTGTCGTGAACAATTTGGTATAAAACATTTAGATTAGATTCCCTACAGTGCAGAAACAGGCCCTTTGGCCCAACAAGTCCACACTAACCCTCCAAAGAGTAACCCACCCAGACCCATTTCCCTCTGACTAATGCACCTAGCACTGTTGGGCACTATGGACAATTTAAAGTGGCTAATTCACCTGACCTGTGCATCTTTGGATTGTGGGAGGAAACCCACGCAGACACAGGGCGAATGTGCAAACTCCACTCAGACAGTCATCCAAGGCTGGGGATTGAACTTGGGACCCTGGTGCTGTGAGGCAGCAGTGCTAACCACTGTACCACCCGTGTTGTGAAGGATAGACTATCACACACAGGACAGAAGTGTGTTACACACTGGATAGAATATATCACACACAGGATAACACAAAGTCTTTGTTTTAATCCCTCATTTGACCAAACTTTCCCCATATCTCCTTTTGATGGCTCAGTGTCAATTTTAATCTGATTCATTTCTATGAAGTGACTTGGAGCATGTTATTATTTTAAGTGCACCCCAAATAAGATTGTTGTTAACATGTGATGGTGTTCTTTCAACTTTATCTTTTTATTCTTAAAATCAATGATGACAATTGTAGAGCACACATGACAATAAATCATCATTCATATTTTGGCATGTTTCCTCTGATCTGAACTATCTCTCTTTGCCTTCACTTCCCTATAACATGCACAAGCTGTTAAAATGAAAACTTTCTGTCACCTAAACCACTACTCTATCTTTCTCTCGACTCCTCTTTTCAGCCTTCTACAATGGCTGTTCACTTTGCTTTCTTCGAGAAATCCTTTCTCACACTACACCAATTGAAGTGTGGACCTTGGCCAAAGCACGATCTGAGGCTGGAGATTTAATCCCCAGTATTGTCTGACGTCACTGCAGAATGGTAAAGGATGAACTAGATGGACCTTAGTTCTTTGTCACCTCACAATACCTAAACTAACTGAGAGGAAATTAGTCAACACTGTCCTCTCTAAAATTATACTTTGGAGTTATATTGTGTTATTTATAGAGAAAAGATTTGCAGCAATTTAGAGAAGCATGAAAGTGCATTTGGCTGGAAGGCAGGTTACTTCAAAACATGTACTACAGTGCCACTACTTGCAAGAAATTGCAATTACAGCAGGACAAGGGGTGACCTTATAGAGGTTTACAGAATCACGAGAGACATACATAAAGTGAATAGCCAAAGTCTTTTTCCAAAGAAGGAAATCCTTTGTAAACTCCAAAAACCTAAGCTGAAGGTGAGAGGGGAAAGATTTAAAAGGGAGCTGAGGGGCAACCTTTTTACACAGAGGGTGGTGTGTATATGGAATAAGCTGCCAGAGAAAGTGGTAGAGGCTGGTACAATCACAACATCTAAAAGACATTCGGACGGGTACATAAATAGGAAAGGTTTAGAGAGAGATGGGCCAAATGCAGGCAAATTAGTTATGTTTTGAATGAGCTGCCAGAGGAAGTGGTGGAGGCTGGTACAATTGCAACATTTAAGAGGCATTTGGATGGGTATATGAATAGGAAGGGTTTGGAGGGATATGGGCCGGGTGCTGGCAGGTGGAACTAGATTGGGTTGGGATATCTGGTCGGTGTGGACGGGTTGGACCGAAGGGTCTGTTTCCATGCTGTACATCTCTGTGACTCTGTGGTCAGAATGGATAAATTGCACCAAATGTTCTGTCGCCAAGCTGTATGACTGTCTATGGATGTTCCACGGTAAAGGTGGACATGGGAATTTATAATGGAAAAAGCTGATAGAAAGTGCATACAGAGGGAAAGTTTTAGCACAGGTTTATACAGAGTCCATTGTAAGGTGCAAAGGTATATTCCAGAATACCTGCACCAGACTGCATTCTGCTTGTGATAGCTTAAGTGTCACTCTATTGTGAGACATTCAAACTTGTTTTCTTTCATAGAATCATTGGATTAATTGGCCAGGGGAGGATGCTCGCCAGGCTTCAAGAAAGGTGAGTGCTGAGATCACTTTCCTCCTGTACCTCAGGATTTTCATGAGAGATGAAGCAAAGACTATATTGATAGTGGGACAAAGCCAGTCTTTACACTCCCTGCCATGGTCATTGATGAGATTCAGTACTATGTTGCCTGTTTGATTAATTCATTGGGAGAGTCTGGGTGTTGTCGGCAAGGTCTGCTTTTATTGCACATCCCCAATGGCCCTTGAGAAGGTGGCGATGAGTCCCGTTCTTGAATACAACTGAGTCAACCACTTCACTGTGGTTTGAGGGTCATATCTGGTAGGGATAAGGGAAAGTTAGAAGATTCCCTTATTAAAGGCCATGAATGAACAAGACCATGTACAACACCTAATGGTTGTCATTATTGAGATGAGGTTGATTATTCCATATTTATTTATTTAATGTCTGAGCTACAACGTTGGAATTTAAACTCATGTCTCTGGATCATTCATTCAGGAGTCTGTCTGGATATATATTCCAGTACCATCACCTCTGCTATCCTTGGACTGTCTTAAATGTGCTGTATAAATAAAGGTTCTTTGGAACTGATTTGGAACTGACTGATTTGGAGACACTTTGGACTGGGGTGTACAAAGTTAAAAATCACACAACACCAGGTTATAGTCCAACAGGTTTATTTGAAAGTACAAGCTTTCAGAGCGCTGCTCCTTCTTGAGATAGCTAGTGAAGTAGAATCATAGGACACAGAATTTATAGCAAAAACTTTATTGGTTTTACTGTCCTGGTTCGGCCTAGACATGTTTGCTTCAGGCCACCTGCCTTTGGAGTGTAAAATGTCATACAACTGATGCAATGTATTGAACAAACCTGGATTGCCATTAAGTCTTGAAGCACATAGAATGGGGATGTAGGTTTCAATCGATTAAAAGAATGTGTAAAAGAAGACAACTATTGTGTGTGCAGATGTGTGTGACTTATATGGTTATTGTCTTTCCAGTGTACTTTATTGGTTTTACTGTCCTGGTTCGGCCTAGACATGTTTGCTTCAGGCCACCTGCCTTTGGAGTGTAAAATCTCTCTTCTTTAAAGTCTGCTGTTTCCCCTCTGCATCTTATATTTTTGATTGTTCTTTCATTTCAGTGCTTTCACTGGAAGGCCAAAGTTGTGCAGCTTCAATAAGATATTTCTTCCCTGGGTTCACAGAGTGCAGCGATGCGGGTGGTGGGAAGAGTTGAGTCTTGTTCAGGATGTTTAAGGTTTTCATGGGATATGGGGAATTTGAACACAAGCACTTTCTTCTGCGGGCTGTGACACTTCAGATCATTTAAAGATATTTAAAGTTAAAACAACAGGGGCATCCTTAGTTCGGTGAAAGTGATGGTAGAATTTTGGAAGCAGAGAGCAGCAATTGAGGCACAGGAAACAAAAGCATGTTTTCAATAAGGACTGAAGAGAGTTCCCATTAGGAAGAGGGATGGTTATCGAGTCATTAGAATCATAGTGAGGATTTCACTGCGAGTTTATACAGGGAGACAAGATATATAAACAGACTCCTTATCTTTCCTGAAGAACACCAGCTCCTGAAGATGCTCATTCAGTACAAATAAATACAGACGACTTTGAAATGTACAAGTGCTGTTACGGAGTGACACCCTGTCCACAGAGTGTCAGACTGGACTGAATTGTGTTCTCTCACAGAATGTATTGTTTGCTTACAGGACAGTGATTGCACCTCAAACACAATGTATCAGCTGGGGAGCATTTCAGGATGTCCCGTTCTGTGCTTGTATACAATTGTAAGCACTCACTATGTACGGTGGGACGGCAGGAGTGTGTACAGAGCCACACAGCCTTCCCAGTATGTGCTCCATGTGGAAATCACATTGTTATTTTCTAATCCACAAAACTGATTGATGTGAGCTGAAACTCACTTATTATGTAGGACCCAAATGAGAGATTACCTTCACTTTACACTGACAGACTGGGGTCTGGAAAAGTATTAGATTCAGCAATTGGAGTCATATAGAGTTCATGGAAAGGATTTGGCAAATTATTAAATATGAAACAGTTCAAATCCTTTCAAATTTCAGGTACAGAGCCTAATAAAAGCAGCATGATCTGACCCCAGGCCAATATTTATCATTTGAACTTATCCCTCAACCAACATTATTCGAACAGATAAATACAGAAAACATTCAGCAGGTCTGGCAGCATCTGTATCTCAGCAGGCAGTCCGTCATGTCTTTACTGCCACAGTCCCAGGAAGCAGAGCCTGAGCACTTCGATGGCCTGTCCCTGTTATACTGGTAAGGGTGTCTATGCGTCTATCTGTCTGTTTGTCTCTCTGTGACTGTTTCTGTATCTGTGAGAAATGTGGATCTGTCTCTTTGAGATCTTCAAGTGTCAGTGTACATAATTGTATTCTTCATATGAATATACACACAGGAGTAGGCTATTTGGCCCCTTGAGTGTGTTCCACAATACAACAATG
The DNA here is from genome assembly GCF_037043375.1 of Chiloscyllium plagiosum. Classification (NCBI taxonomy): domain Eukaryota; kingdom Metazoa; phylum Chordata; class Chondrichthyes; order Orectolobiformes; family Hemiscylliidae; genus Chiloscyllium; species Chiloscyllium plagiosum. The sequence goes on along the minus strand of NW_028270163.1, from coordinate 57,177,253 downwards.
CATAGCTGGTCGCCATTCTCTTGTTTTCCGCGATATCCTTAACTCTCTGGGGAGAAAGTGAGGACTGCAGATGCTGGAGATCGGAGTCAAGAGTGTGATGCTGGAAAAGCACAGCAGGTCAGGCCGCATCCGAGGATGTTTACTGATGAAGGGCTGTTTCTCCTGCTCCTGAGATGCTGCCTGACCTGTTGTGCTTTTACAGCACCACACTCTTGACCCTTAACTCTTTGTGTCAGTCAAGTATCTGCTTTCCTCAGTCTTAAAACATATAAAAAGACCAGCTGTCTGGGGATGAGAATTCCACTCTCTGATAGAAAATATTCTCCTCATCTCCATCCGAAATTGGTTATTCCTTAGTCTGAAGCTGTCGCCCCTTGGGCTAGCCTCTCCCATGAGGGGAAACATCTTTTCAGCATTCCCCCACCAACATTGACCAGTCATCTCAAGGTCTTACGTTTCACCCAATGTACCACAGAGAATGGGGGCTCTGGGGGGAGAGAGGGCCCCCGCCCTGTGTCCCTTCGAGAGTGGGGGCTCTGGGGGGAGAGAGGGCCTCCTCCCCGTGTCCCTCAGAGAGTGGGGGCTCTGGGGGGGAGAGAGAGCCCCCTCCCTGTGTCCCTCAGAGAATGGAGACTCGGGGGGTGGGGGAGAGAGAGCCCCCTCCCTGTGTCCTTTAGAGAGTGGGGGCTCTGGGGGAGAGAGAGCCCCCTCCATGTGTCCCTTAGAGAGTGGGGACTCGGGGGGGGGGAGAGAGCCCCCTCCCTGTGTCCCTTAGAGAGTGGGGACTCGGGGGGGGGGGGGGGGGGGGGAGGTGGAGAGAGAGCCCCCTCCCCGTGTCCCTCAGAGAGTGGGGGCTCGGTTGGGGGGGGTGGGGGTGGAGAGAGACTAAGCAGCAAACTCAGTGCCCAGTGACTGATCGCCTCCCTGTCCATCTGCAGCCAAGTTCCCAGCTTGTGATCACCATATCGCCGCTTCCTCTCCTGCTGTCCTCCCCCCCCCCCCCCCCGGTGCTGTCGTCCCGTCCCCCCCCCGTGCTGTCCCCACTATCGGGGAACTCTGGCAATCACCAGGATTCTCAATCGCCAGCCGCGTCTCTCTCAGCGAGCAGTCCATCATGTCCTTAATGTCCCAGGAAACGGAGCCCGAGCACTTCGACGGCTTGTCTCTTTTGTACTGGTCGGTATTTCCGTGTGTGTGTGCGAGCCTGCCTGTCTCCCTGTCTGTCTATGTCCGTTTGTCTTTCAGTCATGTCTGACTCTGTCCTGGCTTGTCTGACTCTATCACTCCCTGTCAGTGTGCATTTCTCTCTCAGTATGTGTGTGTCTGACTTTCTCTATACGTGTAGACGGGCAGGAGGCTGGAAGAACACAGCATGCCAGGGAGCATCAGTTTCTGTATATGTGTGTCTGTCTGTCTCTCTGTAAGTGTGCCCCTCACTCTCTTTTTCTGTAAGTGTCTGTCTTCCTTTCTCTCTGGCAGTGTAATTGCGCATGTGTTACCCTATCTGTCTGTAAGTGTCTTCTCCTCTTTCTGTCTGTAACTTTGTCTTTCTCTCTACTTCAGTCTCTCTCTCTCTAAGTTTGTTTGTCTTTTTGTCTTTCTCTGTCTCTGTATGTTGTCTCTCTGTGTGTGTACGTTGTCTATCTGTCTGTATGTTGTCTGTCTCTGTGTGTATGTTGAATCTCTGTCTCTGTGTGTACGTTGTCTATCTGTCTCTGTATGTTGTCTCTCTGTCTCTGTGTGCACGTTGTTTCTCTGTCTCTGTGTGCACGTTGTCTATCTGTCTTTCCATTTCTTACTTTATAAATGTCTCTGTTTTTCTGTCTTTCCATGTCTCTGTAAATTTCTATCTTTCTGTCTTTCTTTCACTGTGTTTTTCTCTCTTTTTGTTTCTCTTTAAGCATGTCTACCTCTGACCTTCTCTATATGTGTCTGTCTCACTGTCTCTCTGTCTCTCTCTCTCTCTTTCTGAGTATGTCTGTCTCACTGTCTCTCTCTCGCTCTCTCTTTGTAACTGTGGCTGTCTCTCTGTAACTGTGTCTGACTCTCTCTCTCTCTCTCTCTCTCTGAGTATGTCTGCCTCACTGTCTCTCTGTAACTATCTGATTCTCTTTCTCTCTCTCTCTGTCTTTCTGAGTGTGTCTGTCTCACTGTCTCTCTCTCTCTCTCTGTAACTGTGGCTTTCTCACTGTCTCTCTGTAACCGTGTCTGACTCTCTCTTTCTCTGTCTCTCTCTCTGTCTCTCTCTCTCTGTCTGTCGGTCTCACTGTCTCTCTCTCTCTGTAACTGTGTCTGTCTCACTGTCCTCTCTGTAACTGTGTTTGCCTCACTGTCTCTCTTTCTCTGTTTCAGTGTGTCTGTCTCACTGTCTCTCTCTCTCTCTGTGTTACTGTGCCTGATTCACTGTCTCTCTTCCTCTGTCACTGTGTCTGACTCACTCTCTCTCTGTAAGTGTCTACTTCATTGTTTCTCTATCTCTCTGATCTGTGTGTTTGTCTCTCTCACTCACTCTCTGTATGTTTCAGTGTGTCTGACTCAGTATCTCTCTCTCTCTCTGTCTCAGTGTGTCTGCCCCACTGTCCGTCTCTCTCTCTCTCTGTCTCAGTGTGTCTGCGTCTCTGTCTGTCTCTCTGTCTCAGTGTGTCTGCGTCTCTGTCTGTCCCTCTCTCTCTGTCTCAGTTTGTCTGCCTCTGTCTCTCTCTCTCTGTCTCAGTGTGTGTGTGTGTGTGTCTCTCTCTCTCTCTGTCTCAGTGTGTCTGCCTCTGTGTCTGTCTCTTTCCCTCTGTCTCAGTGTGTCTGCCTCTCTGACTGTCTCTCTCTGTCTCAGTATGTGTGTCTCTCTCTCTTTCTCTGTCTCAGTGTGTCTGCCTCTTTCTCTGTCTCAGTGTGTCTGACTCACTATCTCTCTCTCTCTCTCACTCTGTTTCAGTGTGCCTTCCTCTCTATCCGTCTCTCTCTCTGTCTCAATGTGTCTGCCTCTCTGTCTCTGTCTCTCTCTCTCTCTCTCTCTCTCTGTGTCTCAGTGTGTCTGCCTCTGTATCTGTCTCTTTCTCTCTCTGTCTCAGTGTGTCTGTCTCTCTCTCTCTCTCTCTCTCTCTATGTCTCAGTGTGTCTGCCTCTGTGTCTGTCTCTTTCTCTCTCTGTCTCATTGTGTCTGACTCACTATCTCTCTCTCTCTCTGTTTCAGTGTGCCTGCCTCTCTATCCGTCTCTCTCTCTGTCTCAATGTGTCTGCCTCTCTGTCTCTGTCTCTCTCTGTCTCAGTGTGTCTGCCTCTCTGTCTCTCTCTCTCTGTCTGTCTCAATGTGTCTGCCTCTGTGTCGTTCTCTTAGTCTCTGCGTGAAGGGCTAGGAAGGCGGCAAGTTTAACTAAAGAGAGGCCGAAGGCTCAGTTACCCTTCAGACCACTGGAGAAGTGCTTTTGTTTGGGTGGGATGGGGAATAGAAAGCTAAAGTGTTCACCAACCTGTGCAAAGAAAGCTGCAGCGGTTGTTCCTTTGGTTTTGACTCAGATTTTTGAAGTTATTGCTGGAATTTTCCAACTGCAACCCGGGATGCTTGTGTCATTTCAGCTCTAATCTGCCTTCTCAGAGTTTCCCCTCAGTGTGAGGTGGGGGCTGGGCAGATGCTGACACACTCTGGGACACTGAGAGGTTGTCAGCATCTGGAGGCCTAGTCTAACCCTATCCAACCCCCATCCTCTGAGTTAGTTAATCAGTTTATAGGCTTATGGAAAAACATTCAGCTCTACGAATGGCAATGGACAGCTTTTGGCAACTTTGCTTTACACAGATAAAATTGCACATGCAATAAAATCTGTAAGGTTTAATAAAATGAGGGTTAGGGGTTTACAAGAAAGCCATTCTCATGTAATAACTAACTCTATTACACTAGAGTCATAGAGATGGATGGCACAGAAACAGACCCTTTGGTCCAACTCGTCCATGCTGACCAGAGCTCGTTCCACCTGCCAGCACACGGCCCATATCCCTCCAAACCCTTCCTATTCATATACCCATCCAGATGCCTACATTGTAATTGTACCAGTCTCCACCATTCCTCTGGCAGCTCATTCCATACACATACCACCCTCTGTGTGAAAACTTTGCCCCTTTGATCTCTTTTAAATCTTTCCCCTCTCACCCTAAACCTATGCCCTCTCGTTATGGACTCCCCGGCCCCAGGTAAAAGACTTTGTCTATTTATCCTATCCATGCCCCTCATAATTTTGTAAACCTCTGTAAGGTCACCCCTCAGCCTCCGATGCTCCAGGGAAAACAGCCCCAGCCTGTTCAGCCTCTCCCTGTAGCTCAAATCCTCCAACCCTGGCAACATCCTTGTAAATCTTTTCTAAACCCTTTCAAATTCCACAATGTCCTTCCGATAGGAAGGGGACCAGAATTGCTTACAATATTCCAACAGTGGCCTAACCAATGTCCTGTACAGCCACAACATGACCTCCCAACTCCTGTACTCAATACTCTGACCAATAAAGGAAAGCATACCAAACACCTTCCTGATGAAGGGCTTTTGCCCAAAATGTCGATTTCGAAGCTCCTTGGATGCTGCCTGAACTGCTGTGCTCTTCCAGCACCACTAATCCAGAACCTTCTTCACTATCCTATCTACCTGCGACTCCACTTTCAAGGAGTTATGAACCTTCACTCCAAGGTCTCTTTGCTCAGCAGCACTCTCTAGAACCTTATCATTAAGTGTACAAGTCCTGCTTAGATTTGCTTTCCCAAAATGCAGCACCTCCCATTTATCTAAATTAAACTCCATCTGCCACTTCTCAGCCCATTGGCCCATCTGGTCCAGATCCTGTTGTAATCTGAGGTAACATTCTTTGCTGTCCACCACACCTCCAATATTGGTGTCATCTGCAAACTTACTAACTATAACTCTTATGCTCACTTCCAAATGATGTATATAAATTATGAAAAGTAGAGAACACAGCACCGATCCTTGTGGCACTCCATTGGTCACAGGCCTCCAGTCTGAAAAACTACCCTCCACCACCACCCTCTGTCTTCTACCTTTGAGCCAGTTCTGTATCCAAATGGCTAGTTCTCACTGTATTCCCTGAGATCTAACCTTGCTAATCAGTCTCCCATGGGAACCTTGTCGAACACCTTACTGAAGTCCATATAGATCACAACAACTGCTCTGCCCTCATTAATCCTCCTTGTTACTTCTTCAAAAAACTTAATCAAGTTTGTGAGACATGATTTCCCATGCACAAAACCATGTTGACTATCCATAATCAGTCCTTGCCTTTCCAATTACATGTACATCCTGTTCCTCAGGATTCCCTCCAACAACTTGCCCACCACCGACGTCAGGCTCACCAGTCTATAGTTCCCTGGCTTGTCCTTACCACCCATCTTAAACAGTAGCACCATATTAGCCAACCTCCAGTCTTCTGGCACCTCACCTGTGACTATCGATGATACAAATATCTCAGTAAGTGGCCCAGCAATCACTTCTCTAGCTTCCCACAGAGTTCTAGGGTACACCTGATCAGGTCCTGGGGATTTATCCACTTTTATGCGTTTCAAGACACCCTGCACTTCCTCCTCTGTAATATGGACATTTTTCAAGATGTCACCATCTATTTCCCTACAGTCTATATCTTCCATGTCCTTTTCCACAGTAAACACTGATGCAAAATACTCGTTTAGAATCTCCCCCATCTCCTGTGGCTCCACACAAAGGCCAACTTGCTGATCTTTGAGGGGCCCTATTCTCTCCCTAGTTACCCTTTCGTCCTTAATGTATTTGTAAAAACCCTTTGGACTCTCCTTAACTCTATTTGCCAAAGCTATCTCATGTCCCCTTTTTGCCCTCCTGATTTCCCTCTTAAGAATACTACTACTGCCTTTATACTTTTCTGAGGATTCACTCGATCTATCCTGTCTATGCCTGGCACATGCTTCCTTTTTCTTATCCAAACCCTCAATTTCTTCAGTCATCCAGCATTCCCTATACCTACCACCTTTCCTTTCACCCTGACAGAAATATACTTTCTCTAGATTCTCATTATCTCATTTTTGAAGGCTTCCCATTTTCCAGTGAACGTCTGCCCCCAATCAGCTTTTGAAAGTTTCTGCCTCACACCATTAGAAGTGGCCTTTCTCCAATTTAGAACTTCAACTTTTAGATCTGATCTATCCTTTTCCATCACTATTTTAAAACTAATCAAATTATGGTCACTGGCCCAAAAGTGCTCCCCCACTGACACCTCAGTCACCTGCCCTGCCTTATTTCCCAAGAGTAGGTCAAGTTTTGCACCTTCTCTAGTAGGTACATCCACATACTGAATCAGAAAATTGTCTTGTACACACTTAACAAATTCCTCTCCATCTAAACCCTTAACACTATGGCAGTCCCAGTCTATGTTTGGAAAGTTAAAATCCCCTACCATAACCACCCTATTATTCTTACAGATAACTGAGATCTCCTTACAAGTTTGTTTCTCTATTTCCCTCTGACTATTAGGGGTCTATAATACAATCCCAATAAGGTGATCATCCCTTTCTTATTTCTCAGTTCCACCCAACCATCTTCCCTGGATGTATTTCCGGGAATATCCTCCCTCAGTACAGCTGTAATGCTATCCCTAATGAAAAACACCACTCCCCCTCCTCTCTTGCCTCCTTTTCTGTCCTTCCTGTAGCATTTGTATTCTGGGACATTAAGCTGCCAGTCCTGTCCATCCCTGAGCCATGTTTCTGTAATTGCTATGATATCCCAACTACCTATGAACATCTGAAAAGGACAAAGTGAGGACTGCAGATGCTGGAGATCAGAGTCAAAAAGTGTGGTACTGGAAAAGCACAGCCAGTTAGGCAGCGTCCGAGGAGCAGGAGTTGACATGTCGGGCATAAGCCCTTCATTCGCCCTCCACTTTCCTGATGACTCGCCTGCTCCTCGGATGCTGCCTGACCCGCTGTGTTTTTCCAACATCTGAATAAGGCAGAGAGCCCATTTACTTATACACCTTTTGTGTATATCCAACAGTCTCACTCTTCCATTAGTCAGTTGATAATTCAGAACTTGAGTATTTTTGGAAAAGAACACGTTTAGTTGAAATTGAACGGCAGCACTTGTCAGGACAATGCACAACTTTATACTGTGTGAAGGATGTTTCCCCTTTACTTTGGAATTATCTACAACTTGTCCCCATGACGGCAAGACAAAACACTGGCAAAGTGTTCTTTCTCAATCATACTCAATCTCACTGTTTCGATCACCTGTGATTTCCACATCAGAACTTTTAATTTAAATACTCCAAGTTTTCATAAATTTTGCCCAGATCCAAATGTTTTTAAATTTCGGATTTTTCGGAAATCAGTGCAGTAAAATTGCATTATTTAACAATAATGCTGGGAATGAAAGGGTTAATTCATGATGACAGGTTCATGACCAGGCTTGGATTCCCTTGAGTAGAGGAGGTTAGAGAGATCTGATTCTGCCATTTAAAATGATTAAAGGAATTGAGAGAGGAATTGAGATTAAAGGAATTGCCAAAGAGAAAGGGACTGTCTTGTGGCACAGTTGGTAGTGCATCTGGCTCTAAACCAGAAGGTCCAGGTTCAGGTCCTACCCCAGGACATCTTAACCAAACAAAGTGAGGGACGGCACGGTGGCTCAGTGGCTCGCACTGCTGCCTCACAGTGCCTCGGACTCGGGTTTGATTCCAGCTCAGGTGACTGTCTGTGTGGAGTTTGCACATTCTCCCCGTGACTGTGTGGGTTTCCTCCCACAATCCAAAGCTGTGCAGGTTAGATGGATTGGCTATGGGAAATGCAGGGTTATGGGGGAAGGGGGTGGGTGGGTCTGGGTGGGATGATCTTTGGAGGGTCAGTGTGGACTCGATAGGCTGAATGGCCTGCTATGGGTATCAACTTGTAAATCCTTCCAATGCGTGCCAGAGGCAGGCGATAAAAACAGGAGAGATTCCTGGTAGCTGTGCTTGTTGCAGTGTGGCAAGCTGTAGTCTCTGGCTTCAGGCTAGTGACCTGTTCTAGGCAAAGAGATGCAAGCATGTGCTTTATCATTTGTCTCCAAACTAGGGAAGTCTTCAAATTCCTCTGGTGAGAGAAAACAGAACAAGAAGGGATGTCAGCTTCAAATTGACAGCTTAGGAGGAAGATGAAGAAGGATCTCTTTCACCTGCAGAATATCGGAAATCTCTCTGCCTTTTCCATCATCTTCAGTTCCCCCTAGTCACAGCTTAGCTCTGGGATGCTAAGCAAAATGCAATGGGGTGCTGTCCTCCCTTGCTTTCCTTTGCTCTTCACATAAAAGAATCTCATTGGAAGGTCTTCACCTCAATACTGAGAGTGGAAGGATCAGTTTTAAATAGAATCACTGGCTGATAGCATTTGCTTCTTTCTCTGGCTTCAGTGGTCATGTGAGTGAATGTTGAAAGTGGTGGATGTGGTGCCCATCAAGTGAACTGCTTTGCCCTGTGTTGAGCTTCTTATCAAAAAGTCATAGAGGTATACAACACAGAAACAGGTCCTTTGGCCCAACTTGTTCATGCCAACCAGATTTCCTGAACCATACTCGTCCCTTTCCTTGTCACTGTGAAAGAGTGAGTACCTTTTATAGATCAGCTCATAGGTTTTGTTCAAGCCATTTGTAATTGGTGGTGTATTTTTACATTTCTTTAGGACTATTATGGGTCCCTATGGAATCAACCGAGCTGTTCATCGTGTTGTGTTCTCTGACTGTGAGAATGGGCTAGGTAAGAGCAAACTCTCTGATGTGTACCAGGTTCAGCTGAGGATTCCCAGCAACTGAGGTATGGCTGAGTTTACTGCAACCTATCTCTTTCAATAATCGCATGTTGCAATGATGTTTACTTCCAGAGTAAAATAAAGGTAAGATCTTGCATTTATATAGAGCCTTTCACAACTTCACCATGTCCAAAATGCTTCATAGCTAATGATCTCCAAAACCTCTGAAGTGCAAAATCATTTGTAATGTAGCAAATGTGGAAGCCAATTTATGCACAGCCAGCTTCCACTAACAATAATGAGATAACGTATTAGACAATCTAATTTTAATATTATTCATTGAAGATTACAAACTCGCCAGGACAGGAGGGAGAATGCCCTTGTCCTTCTCTGTCAGAGGCATGAGAATATCTTGCATCCTTACAGGAGAGCAGACAGGGCCTCCGTCAAACATCTCTCCCAAAAGACCATGCTGAATTCTCCATCAGTTCTGCTCTGGGAGTGCCAGCTGAGTTTAAATGCTGAAGTCTTTGGAGTGGCTCTTGAACTCACAACTATTGAGCTTGTAGGCAATGAATCATGGAGGATGCCAGTGTAGTTAATGCTGAACACACAACTGTGGAGAGGGAAAGGGTTTCAACATAGTGACTGATTCCAGGAATTTTGTTATTGGAATGGTATTTCCCTCAGTTACGGTGCTCATCCTGAAAAAGGCAATGCATTGTGAATTATTGAGGGAAAGTAGTGTTTATTCCTATCTTGGAGTCTATAACCATGTGGCTTTAAGTTTAAATTAGAAAGATGAGCACCACTTTAAACCAATTAAGTGAGCTCCATCCAAGTGAGATACACAACCATTTCTTCCGTTGGCTCAATCAAGATATTGTACTCGATTCCTTTCACTAACCAACATTACATGGCACTTTTAACAAAATAAAATAACCCAAGGGATTTCACAGGAATGTAATAAGACAGGCTGGAGTGAGGCCAAGGAGGATTCAAGCAGAAGGCAGAGAATCCAAAATCTGAAATGATGTTGGGTTAGGTGTCAGTGTCGGTCAGAGAGTATGAGGTGCTGGATGAACCAGCCCTGGTGTGTGCATCAGGATACAGGTATTAGGGTTTTGGATGAGCTCAGGTTTTCGGGGTGTAAAAGGTGAGAGACTGGCCAGGTGAGTAATAGCATTGTCAAATGTTAAAGTATCTAATGCATGCATAAGGATTTCAGCAGGGCCACCTTAGATGAACAAAAATATTTCTTTCTCTGTTTTAGGTATTAAAATTATTGGTGGGTTTAAAGAACAAACGGGTGAGGAATACGGGATCTACGTTAAGCGTATTTTGCAGAGAGGAATAGCTGCAAGTGATGGTAGGTGCAAACACATCCTTTAATTATTTCACTTGCTACAAGTTCATCAACAACCTGTGTCCTACAATCTTATACTCCAAAACCACCTGATGAAGGAGCAGCGCTCCAAAAGCTAGTGCTTCCAAAGAAACCTGTTGGACTATAACCTGGTGTTGTGTGATTTTTAACTTTGTCCACCCCAGTCCAACATTGGCACCTCCAAATCACAATTTGAGCATGGCATTATTGGCTTTCGTAGGGCATTGTGGGTCATCACCCACTGATGCAGGGTTACACCCACAGCTATGTTTCTTGTGGCAATCTGAAGACATGATTCTTCAAATTTCTGTACTCTAGTGGAGAGACTTCAGAGCCACTTGGTTTGGAAACCGTGTGTGCACTGCTCCCAGCTCCCGGTTATTGAACTCAATCCAACATATAATGCTGTTTCGTTTACGTGAATCTTTGTGCCTTAATTTTGGCTGTATGGTGGGTCATACGGGCATCATCAAGCTGTCAGTGTAGTGTATTCTTTGGTAGGTGATCGATCTACTGAAGATGCTGTAATTAATAAAGCAAAAACAAGGAGACAATTTAGCCCTTCATTCCTGTGCTGTCTCTTTCAGAGAACTGTCTGATAAGTCCCACTCCCATAGTCCTGCACATCTCTCCTTTTGAAGTATTTAACCATTTCTCTTTTGAATATTGCTATTGCATCTGCTTCACAACCCTGCCAGGTAACATTTTCCAGACCACAGCTCACTGTAAACTAAGTTCCCTTCATTTTTTTTTCAAACTGGTTACCTTATATCTGAAGTGTTCTCAGATTATCAACTCGCCTGACAGTGGGGATAGTTATCACTATCTAAATGTATGAAAACACCACATGGCTTTGAATACTTTTATCAAATCTCTTCTTTGTTCTCAGGTATACAGTCCCACCCTCTCCAATTTCCACACACAACTGCAGTCCCTTTTCCACCCTACCATTCTTCACCAGCAGAGGCAGGAAACAGCCTCAGGGTTTGGCACCATATGACCTGTCCCAAATTTTGCCTCAGAGACAACACAGCCAAAGGGATTCTGATGCTAACTTGGTGAAAGTTGGAACATTCTTAGTGGTGAGGGATGGTTAATGGAATCCAGTGATGAAGAGTAACCCACATCAACAGAATTAACTGTTGGAAACCCCCTCCTCATCTCATACCTGGCTACACAAGCAGCTTCCGTCAGTGGTCACTGTAGCAAGGATCCTAACCCAAGCATGTTAGAGTGGCTTCTGAATTGAGAGATTTGGGGCCGGATCTTAGTTAAGGATGGTTTAGACCCATGTTAAGATGAAGATCCCATTTCATTGGCCTAGGGATCAGAAATTCCATTCTTCCTCTGGATGCAGATGAAAATGGGACAAACCTCTCACCAGATGAGCAGCATTAACCCTGGAGAGGAGCGAGGTTGGGACTCCTGTAAAATGCAGGGTAGAATAGACTTAACTGTTTGTCTGTCATAGCCCACTTTCAGTGAATGCTTCTGTTTCAGGTCGCTTGCAGGCTGGTGACCTGATCCTGGAGGTGAATGGAGAAGATCTAATGGGAGTTACCAATGAGAGGTACACAACACTGGAGCTAAACAGTGTCCAGCTATGTTCTTTACCGTTAGTGGTAGTTGCTTGCAGTTGCCTGAGCTTTTAAACTCTGGAATGTCCTACCTAAACTCTCTCCACCTTCCTCTCTTTTCCTTTAAGATGCTCGTTAAAAATGACCTATTTGGCCAATATTTTGTTCACCTATCCTAATCTCTCCTTGGCTCATTGTCAAGTTTTGTTTGGTAAGGCTGCTTTGAGACACCCTGGGATATTTTGCTGTGTCAGCGGCAGTATAGAAATGCAATTTATTACAGTGAGGGGCCAGGAACCTCTGATAAATAGCCCAACCAATTATTCAGTTGCTAACAAAATGAAATATTGCTTATGCTGAAAAACTGAAAATAAATTGTAAAGGCATATTGCTATTCCGCATGTCTGGCAGCCTCTGTTGAGCGAGAGAGAGAGAGAGAGAGAAACAGTTAGTCTTTCTCTGTGAGGACCTATTATCAGAACTGAAAAAGGCCATGGAGCGAGAAGGTTTTCACCAAGTGTATCGGTAGCTAGGAAGATTGCAGTGAGAAAGAACTAAAGGAAAGTTCTGTGAAGGGTTAGAAAGCAAGAGAGAGTAAATAACATGATGGTATAAGGCAAAATAACACTGTGACAATCCAATCATTAAACATTGTGCCACAGATTATCCACAAAAATAATCAAATCAAGCTTCAGGCTTTATTCTGAGAGCAATAGGATCAAAAAGAAAGGAAAATATGTCATCCCTGTCACTCAGAGAGTGCTGTGTGCCGCTCTGCTCACCATATTATAGATAGGAGTTAGAGGCACTGAAGAGAGTGCAGAGAACATTTACAGGGATGAGACCTGAAATGTGTGGGTTTACAGGAAACAATTTGACGGGTTTAAAAAGAGAAAGCTGAGGGGTGACCACATCGAGGTCTAAAACATTCATGGTGAATACGGAGAGAATGAAAACCTCTTGTGGGGAAGGTCGTCACCAAGAAATGCAATGGGAATCCAGGAAGAATATTTTCACTCAGAGAGTGGGGTAGAATGTGAATCTCATTCCCACAGGAAATGGTTAAAAGTGAAGTTATAGAAATATTTTAGAGGAAGATAGACAAGCAGATGAGAGAGAAGGATCACAAGGACGAATTTAGTTGAGGGAAAGATGCGAGGTTCAAGTGGAGCCTCCACACCCGGTGTGAATCGGTTGGGTCAGAATACTCAGCTGTACACCCCATGGAATTTACATCCCTCGTCATCTTCCACTATCAGTCCTTTCGCCTTTATCTCTCCTTTTTCTAATCTTATGCATTCTCCCAAGCTCTTTCTCCCACCACACTCTCCTTGGTTAAAATCGCATTGCTATGTCATCTTCAGTAGTGTCAGCTGGCTATTTGACTGTGGAGGACTCTTGGTGGAACCTGAAGTTGTCCTCATCTAATCCCTGTTGACTTCCAACAATAAGAGGTGCTTCCAATGAAGATAGTGGTCATGTCACCTGTTATCGAGGCCTCTGCGGTGCTGTGATGGTGCATTACTATTGGGAGAGGCAGCAAGCATGGGGACCCTCCCCTATTGACTTTGCCCTCTACTTGGAAGAGACGAGCCTGAGCTCGAGGCCGTGATGAAAAAGGTTGAAATACAAGGGGCACCAAGCCATACTCTAGTTATACTAAACTCTGGTTAGATCCCACCTGGACTCACTGAGTTCACTGCTAGGCATCATCCAGAAGAAGGTACTGGCTTCACAGTGGATCAGGCAGATCACAGGCTAAATAACCAGGAAGAAGATGAGAAGAAGATGAGGACTGCAGATGCTAGACAGTCATCCCTAAACCTGGAACTGAGCAGAACCATCCAAAGGAAACAGGTCAGCAGAGGCTGGAGATCAGAGTTGAGAGTGTGTTGCTGGAAAAGCACAGCAGGTCAGGCAGCATCCGAAAAGCAGGAAAATCGACTTTTCTGGCCGGAGCCCTTCATCAGGAATGAGGTTCCTGATGAAGGGCTCTGGCCTGAAACGTCGATCTTCCTGCTCCTCGGATGCTGCCTGACCTGGTGCGCTTTTCCAGCTGCACAGAACCATCCAAACCCATGTACAGGAACTTTGAATTATAAGGCTGGAGAAGCCTACCCTCTTCATCTTTGGAAGGAAGTGACTGAGATTGAACCTTGTAGCACTGCACAAAGCTGAGAAGTAGGTTTGTCAACAGTTTCTTGTGGCAGCTTGAGATTGGCAGTAAATACCAACAGTGTCCCTGTCCATCTGAAAAAAAATTGTGTTCAAAAAGAATAGTATCAGAAAAGTTAAATCCAGGTCATTACTTCAAAGTAAATCAATATAGTAACATAAGATTGAACTGATGTCAGGAAGGTTCTCTTCAATTAAGAAATGATTAATTTTGTGAAGTCATTTGGAAATAGTGGATGCTGTGTGAGATGCACTGTTTTCTAACATGATCTAGTTAAGGTAGGCTGAACGGAGCTGCCTTATCCACATGTTATGAAATGTTGGTCTGGGATTCCCAGTGAATTTCCCTGGAATTTCAACCCCATGCCATTCTTTGTCCCACCTTGACTAGCCAAGCTTCGAAAACCTGCCTTGTCTATATTGTTGCAATATTTTCTATTCTCAGCTCAGCTCTCGAATAGACTTTCCAAGACTGGTTGCATGTAGAGTTTCCTTTCAGTGAGCTGGTTCTGATCTTTTCCAGGGCTGTCGATATCCTACGCATGGCCTCAGCCTCCAACCACATGTCCTTGCTGATTGCCCGGGATGATGAAGCCAGGTAATGAAGGGCAGCTTCTGTCCAGTCTTCCTGAGTTAGTCAATGTTTTAATCCAAGCATCTGTGACATGTATGATTCGGGTTGTGCAGGGTAAATATTGTGTGGGATGTGTTGTCATCGTTAAATCTAGCCTCTCCTTGCTTCCTGTGAGTGAAGGAGGGAAAGGATCCTGTTAGGAGGTAATACAGCAGTTCCACTGATTGAGCTGGGGTCTAAATATCGATAGCAAGAGAGCAGAAAGCACGTTAGTTCCAGTCCAGTCACAACCTTAATAATTAATTAATTAGAAATCAGTTTACCAGTTAAGCTGATCAGTGTGTTAAAGCTTTGCTTTCTGTCTTTATTTCATTCCTTCTAAGCTCAGTAATACAATTTAAATCCGATTAAACTGTGGTGTTATGGTGAGACTAGCCCTGCAGTGTCCTACAACATAATCAGGGTGCCCTTTAGAGCATAGTTTCGCCCATTCAGCTGGGTGTAAGGGACCCTATGGCTTTTTTCAAAACTCAGGGAGTTATCTCAGCGCAGCAGGCATCGGTTAGTTATTTATCATGACTAATTACATGGAAGGAATAGCAGGCACTGAGCCTAAAGGCAGGTAATTGAAATTGAAGTACAGAGATGTTGTGATCACGTTAAATGATAGAACAATCTTAAGGGGTTGAATGGCCATCTTCATTTCTTTCTTGTTATTGAGGATCACCTAGTTCACAGCCAGTGTTGATCGTTGTGTGAAGTACTTTGAAAGGTTTGGCTATAATGGAGTGTGAGAGAAATACCCATGTCATGTATATCTGATGGTGGGGTTTTGATATTTATTCTCAATGCAGCAGTTTTAATTTGTAATCAAAGTTCCCATCCTACGCAGCAGGCATGCCCCATCCCGCTGTGCAGTGTGATCCCGGTGCCCTCTTTCTCTCTGTACAGTGTAATCCCAGTGCCCTCCTCTCTGTACAGCATGATCCCAGTGCCCCTTCTCTCTGTACAGTGTAATCCCAGTGCCCTTATCTCTGTACAGTGTGATCCCTGTGCCCCGTTCCCTCTGTACAGTGTAATCCCAGTGCCCTTCTCTCTGTACAGTGTGATCCCAGTGCCCCTTCTCTCTGTACAGCATGATCCCAGTGCCCTTTCTCTCTGTACAGTGTGATCCCAGTGCCCCCTTTCCCTCTGTACAGCACGATCCCAGTGCCCTTTCTCTCTGTACAGTGTGATCCCAGTGCTCTTTCTCTCTGTACAGCGTGATCCCAGTGCCCTTTCTCTCTGTACAGTGTGATCCCAGTGTCCTTTCTCTCTGTATAGTGATCCCAGTGCCACTTCTCTCTGTACAGTGCAATCCCAGTGCACCCTTCTCTCTGTAGAATGTGATCCCAGTGCCCCCTTCCCTCTGTACAGAGTGATCCCAGTGCCCCTTCTCTCTGTACAGTGTGATCCCAGTGTCCCCTTCCCTCTGAACAGTGTGATCCCTGTGCCCCCTCCCCTCTGTACAGTGCGATCCCAGTGCCCTTTCTCTCTGTACAGCGCGATCCCAGTGCCCCCTTCTCTCTGTAGAATGTGATCCCAGTGCCCCCTTTCTGTCTGTACAGTGTGATCCCAGTGCCCTTCTCTCTGTACAGTGTGATCCTAGGTGCCCTTCTCTCTGTTCAGAGTGATCCCAGTGCCCCTTCCCTCTGTACAGTGTGATCCCAGTGCCCCTTCCCTCTGTACAGTGTGATCCCAGTGCCCCTTCCCTCTGTACAGTGCAAACCCAGTGCACCCTTCTGTCTGTTCAGAGTGATCCCAGTGCCCCTTCCCTCTGTACAGTGCAATCCCAGTGCCCACTTCCATCTGTACAGTGTGATCCCATTGTTCCCTTCCCTCTGTACAGTGTGATCCCAGTGCCTCCTTCCCTCTGTACAGTGCGATCCCAGTGCCCCATTCCCACTGTCCACCACGATCCCAGTGCCCCCTTCCCTCTGTACAGTGTGATCCCAGTGCCTCCTTCCCTCTGTACAGTGTGATCCCAGTGTCCCCTTCCCTCTGTACAGTGTGATCCCAGTGTCTCCTTCCCTCTTTACAGCGAGATCCCAGTGACCACTTCCCTCTGTACAGTGTGATCCCAGTGCCCCCTTCCCTCTGTACAGCACGATCCCAGTGTCCCCTTCCCTCTGTACAGTGTGATCCCAGTGCCCCTTCCCTCTGTACAGCATGATCCCAGTGTCCCCTTCCCTCTGTACAGTGTGATCCCAGTGCCCCTTCCCTCTGTACAGTGTGATCCCAGTGCCCCTTCCCTCTGTACAGCATGATCCCAGTATCCCCTTCCCTCTGTACAGTGTGATCCCAGTGCCCCTTCCCTCTGTACAGTGTGATCCCAGTGCCCCTTCCCTCTGTACAGTGCGATCCCAGTGCCCCCTTCCCTCTGTACAGTGTGATCCCAATTCCTCCTTCTCTCTGTACAGTGTGATCCCAGTGCCCTTTCCCTCTGTACAACGAGATCCCAGTGCACCCTTCCCTCTGTACAGCATAATCTCAGTGCCTCCTTCCCTGTGTATGAGGATGTAAAATTTGAATTTAGTTTGTTATCAGAAGCAACAAGTATCTGTAGATATTTATTAACCACAAAATGGTTTTTCATTTTAATATCACAACAAAATGGCTGTATGCAATGATTTGACTCTGTGAACTTGAACTGATGCTCTGCTAGGTTGGTTGTATATAGAGATACGAGAGAACAATGGATTTTTCATAATATGAATGATAAGACAGTGATTTTGTATTTGAACTAACCTTGAACTTGCATGGGATGGTACTCTGTGTAAATTAAGAACCCTTTCCTGGAGAATATCATTGGATTAACCTGCTGTCAATCATGTCATCTTATTGTATGTGATTGATCTTTTCTTGTAATTAAGGCTGTACTATCTCTTAAAAATATATATAAATAATGTGTAATTTTCAAATGTAATTGCGCCATTTCTTCATGGAAAACAGAAGCTTTTAAACTCCGTGTTGCTGGACAAATCTGTGCCAGGCTGCCTTAATGTAATAAACTGGTAGCTGAAAATGTGTTGCTGGAAAAGCGCAGCAGGTCAGGCAGCATCCAAGGAACAGGAGAATCGACGTTTTGGGCATAAGCCCTTCTTCAGGAAAGGCTGCTGCGCTTTTCCAGCAACACATTTTCAGCTCTGATCTCCAGCATCTGCAGTCCTCACTTTCTCCTTGTAATAAACTGGTAACCTTGCTTTAAACAGACCGTACTCCTAGGGATTCTCTTGACCGATCCCGAGAGGCCCCTTTGGAGGGGTCTAGATCTTCATGTACTGTGTGATCCCATGCCCCTTGCCTTTGCACAGCGTGGTCCCAATTCCCCATCCCGCTGTACAGCGTGATCCCAGTTCTTTCAAGTATATGAAGATTGACATCCAGTTCTGTCCTTTATCACCTGGGTGGCTTGTGTGAGAAAGGCGGGATGTCAATTTAAATATGTACAGTAATCATGCAAATTCTTTCTATTTTCTGATGTTATTGGTGAGTGCAGACATTTTGTGGAACTCAGTTGAGAAATCAGGATAATTGGATAATGTGATTTGAGGGGATGTGAAATCTTCTAAATGTTGAGAGCTCACACCTGTTTCATGTTGAGCTGGAAGGTTTTTGCCAATGGGACTTGCTCTGAGAGTGTGCTTTCATTCATTTGGAACTCAGTTCAGTTCAGAATAGCAGCTGTCAATGTCAATGATCTGCCACTGCACGAGACAGGGGATGAGTACAGAGCTCCAGCACCCAGGATCCCATACCTGTGTTGTGCTTACAAGCATAAGATAGATTTCCAGGATATGACTGAGTCCCAGTGTATCAGGGCGCTTCCAGGTTTCTGTAAGGTTGTTGTTGACATTTGTAATCTCCTGGAAGAATACTGCCTGGCAAGTGGGCCGGGTGGATGCATGAGTGGACCTCATGGCTGTCAAACAGAAAGTCACCTCAGTCCTGCATTTTACTCACCTCTAGCTCCTCCCAGGAATCAGCAAGTGATAGTTGTACAATCTCACAATGTGTAGCCCACAAGTGCATCTCACAGGTTTTGTTTGCCAAGGCTAAGAGTTTGGGGACATTTCGAAACCAATGAGGCCAGCTGAGATGAACAAGTGCTTGGCTTTGGCTGGCAACCCATTCATCCAGGAAGATCCTATCCCGGTGCTCAGCTACTCTGAAGCACACAGCTATCAGCATACACAACAGTGCAGAATTCCCAGTCAGCTGCCATATGTGTCTGTCCTGAGGCTGTTAAAATCTCTGGAGAGCTTCATAAAATATTACTGGATTCCTACTTGATCCTGACCAACCCATAACCCAACCCACAATAATTCAGGACTGTTCGACTGGATCAGGATTAATCCGGGACGCAGATTTCTGTAAACTCTGGGTAAAAATAGCCTGTCTGCAAATCTCTGAACCACAACTTGTGTAATCATCAACTCGGGCACAATCTCATCAAGAGCAGTGAGCAAATAAATATCCTACTAAAGTGATTAGATAAACTGCTTGCTAATACTGTTCACGCTGGAAATCTGAAATCACAATAGAAAGTCTTGGAGTCACTCAACTGTCCAAGCAGTCTGTTTTAGGAGAAAAGCAAAGTTAATGATTCAGGCTTACAAACTTTCAGATTTCTGTATATTTTCTTTGTATTTATGATACTAAAGAACTCCTAAGGAACTTTTTCAAATGCTTGCATTTTCCCTTTTTCTTTCACCTGAGACAGCATACAACAGACAGTGCCTGTGACAGTGCAGTATTCCCTTGGTATTGCATTGGTAGTATCAGCTTATGTTATTGGCAATGGAGTGAAAATTACACCTTCTAACTCAGAGACATGCAAATCTTCATTTACTTCTCTTCCTATCCCCTGTTACCAGGTGAGATTAATTTACTCAAATCTGGAGCTTTCTTGTGCTCTGAGTCTCAGTACCACTTCACTGGTGCAGCCATGGTTGAGAGAGTCTGATTTTATTTATTCCTCCCCAATCTAGAGCTAAAAGCACGTTCTGCACAGTGGGGTCTGTGAATTGTGAGCATGTATATCTGTACTGTCGGACAATACTCAAGGAACAGGCTTCTTGCAATGAAAATACAACTGAGAAGTCATATCTATCAGGAAAGACTGGGATTCAGATTAGATTCCCTACAGTATGGAAACAGGCCCTTCGGCCCAACAAGTCTACACTGACCCGCCGAAGCGCAGCCCACCCAGACCCATTCCCCTACCCAATATTTACCCCTGACTAATGCATCTAACACTATGGGCAATTTAGCATGGCTGGTGTAACCTGCACATCTTTGGACTGTGGGAGGAAACCGGAGCACCCAGAAGAAACCCACACAGACACGGGGAGAGTGTGCAAACTCCACACAGAAAGTCACCAAGGCGAGAATCGAACCCAGGTCCCTGACGCTGGGAGGCAGTAGTGCTAACCACTGAGCCATTGTGCCATCCTTCTCATTTCATGAAAAAAGAGAATGCTGAAGATCTGATCTAAAAGGACTCTTTAAAATTCTGAAAGGGTTTTGAAGGGGTACACCTAACCACATACCCTTTGGATTCGCCACCAGCACAACAGCTGATGATTCCACCCAGTACTTCCAG
The DNA here is from genome assembly GCF_037043375.1 of Chiloscyllium plagiosum. Lineage (NCBI taxonomy): Eukaryota > Metazoa > Chordata > Chondrichthyes > Orectolobiformes > Hemiscylliidae > Chiloscyllium > Chiloscyllium plagiosum. Next base: position 57,157,154 of record NW_028270163.1, on the reverse strand, counting down.
TTATGGGGGAGTCCAAAGCTAGAGCTCATACATAATTCATAATAATTCCATTAAACATTGCTTAAAGGCTGGTGAAGATATGGAGCAGTCAGTGGTTGAGGTGAATATGGCTAGATGTATTTAGCAGAAAATCTGGATAAACATGAGAGAGGAATGAAGAGAAGGGAATGTGGAGGAGTGTTAGATGAAGGGAAGAGACGTGCGCAGATGTCAGCATGGGTCACTTGGGCCGATTGGCCTGCATAATCCTGTTTAATAACCAGGGGAAAGCCACAGCGGCCAGGTCTCTGGCACTGAGCCTGTCTCTGTGGCTCAGAATGGAAGGGGGGCAGAATAGAAAAGCACTAGTGGTAGGAGACTCAACAATTAGAGAACAGACAGGAGATTCTGTGGTCGTGAACGGGACTCCCAGATGGTATTAAGCCTCCCAGGTGCCAAGGTCCAGGATGTCTCTGATCGAGACTACAAGATCCTGAAGGGGGAAGGCGAGCAACCAGAAGTCATGGTGCACATTGGCACCAATAACATAGCTAGGAAAAGGGATGAGGATCTAAAAAGCAATTTCAGGGAGTTAGATTGGAAGCTAAAAAGCAGAGTAGGAATCTCAGGATGACTACCGGTGCCACGCGCTAGTGAGGCGAGGAACAGGAGCAAGTGCAGCTAAACACATGGCTACAGGGCTGGTGCAGAAGGGACATAGATCATTGGGGTACCTTCTGGGGAAGGTGGGACCTGTACATGAAGGACTGGAGGGGCACCAATGTCCTGGGCAGGAGATCTGCTAGACACTTCGGGAGGGTTTAAACTAGTTTGTCTGGGGAATAGGGACCAAAGAGGGGAGAGAGTAGCTGTTGAACAGACAGAAATAGGATGCAGAGAGTCTGTCAGGAAGGATACACAGTTGTTATGGCAAAGGGACGGGTTAAAGTGTGTCTGTTTCAATGCAAGGAGTGTCAGGAATAAGAGTGAGGAACTTAGAGCACGGATCAGTACTTAGAACTACGATGTTGTGGCCGTAATGGAGACATGGATTTCACAGAGACTGGAATGGTTGTTGGATGTTTCCGGGTTTCGATCTTTTAAAAAGAACCGGGAGAGGGGTAAAAGAGGAGGAGAGTAGCATTGTTAATTAGAGAGTGCATCACAGCTGCAGAAAAGGAGGTTATTGAGGAGGGTTTGTTTACTGAGTCAGTATGGGTGGAAGTCAGTAACAGGAAAGGAGCAGTCACTTTATTAGGTATTTTCTATAGACCCCCCAATAGCAGCAGAGAGATGGAAGAACAGATTGGACAACAGATCTTGAAATGTGCAGAGGTAGCAGAATTGTTGTTATGGGTGACTTCAACTTCCCCAATATTGATTGGAACGTCCTTAGTGCAGGTGGTTTGGATGTAGCAGATTTTGTCAGGTGTGTCCAGGAAGGCTTCCTGACTCAAAATGGAGATAGACCAACGAAGAGAGCGGCCAGATTGGATTTGGTGCTAAGCAATGAGCCAAGCCAGGTGTCAGATCATTCGGTGGGAGAACATTCAGTGACAGTGATCACAACTGCCTCACCTTTACCATAGCCATGGAGAGGGAAAGGAACAGACAGTATGGGAAGGTATTTAATTGGGGGAGGGGAAAGTATACTGCTATTAGGCAGGAGCTGTGAGGTATAAATTGGGAACAATTGTTCTACGGGAATTGCACAACCGAAATGTGGGGGCGATTTCAGGATCACTTGTTGTGAGTGTTGGATAACATTGTCCCACTGAGACAGGCAAAGAATGGTAAGGTGAAGGAGCCTTGGATGACAAGAGCAGAGGAGCTTCTCGTCAAGAGGAAGCAGGAAACTTACTTAAGGGTGAGGAAGCAAGGAACTGGCACAGCTTTAGAGGATGACAGGGTAACTAGTAAAGAACTCAAAAACGGACTAAGCAAAGCTGGGAACAGACACGAGAAAGCTTTGGCGAGAAAGATTAAGGGACACCCAAAGAGAATGATCAGAGAGAGAGTAGGGCCGATCAGGGATAGTGGAGGGAGCTTGTGTCTGGAGTCTGAAGAGGTAGGGGAGGCCCTAAATGAGTTTCTTTGCTTCAGTATTCACTAGAGAGAGGGACTTTGTTAATTAGTGAGAATACCATGGACCAAGTTAATAGCTTTGAACACATTGATATTATGGAAGTGGATGTGTTAGAAATTCTGGAAAGCATCAAGATAGATAGGGCCGGACCAGATATAACACTTCAACCCCAGGGCAATCAATGTGGACTTCAACAGCTTCCTCATTTCCCCTTTCCCCACCTCATCCTAGTTTCAAACTTCCAGCTCAGCACTGTTCCCATGACTTGTCCGGACTTGTCTGACCTGCCTAGCTCCTTTTCCATCTATCCACTCCACCCTCTCCTCCCTGACCTATCACCTTCATCTCCTCCCCCACTCACCCATTGTACTCTATGCTACTTTCTCCCCACCCCCACCCTCCCCTAGCTTATCTCTCCACGCTTCAGGCTCACTGCCTTTATTCCTGATGAAGGGCTTTTGCCCGAAACGTCGATTTCGCTGCTCGTTGAATGCTGCCTGAACTACTGTGCTCCTCCAGCACCACTGATCCAGATATATCCAAGCGTAGTACGGGAAGTGAGGAATGAGATTGCTGTACCTCGGCGATGATCTTTGCATCCTCACTCTCCGCGGGAGTAGTACTGGATGATCGGAGGGAGGCAAATGTTGTTCCTCTGTTCAAGAAAAGGAATAGGGAAATCCCTGGGATTTTCAGACCAGTCAGTCTTATGTCTGTGGTAAGCAAGGTACTGGAAAGGATTCTGAGATATAGGATTTATGACTATTTGGAAAAACAGAGTTTGATTAAAGATAGTCAGCATGGCTTTGTGAGGGGCAGGTCATGCCTCACAAGCCTTATTGAGTTCTTTGAGGATGTGATGAGACAAGTTGACAAAGGTCAAACAGTGGATGTGGTGCATATGGATTTCAATAAGGCATTTGATGAGGTCCCTACGGTAAGCTCATTTAGAAGGTTAGGAGGTATGGGATATAGGGAAATTTGGCTGTATGGATACAGAATTGGCTGGCTGAAAGAAGACAGTGAGTGGTAGAGGATGGAAAGTTTACTGCCTGGAGGTCGGTGATCAGTGGTGTCCCACAGGAATCTGTTCTTGGGCCTCTGGTCATGATAGTTTTTATAAATGACTTGCAGGAAGAAGTGGAAGGGTGGGTTAGTAAGTTTGCCAATGACACAAAGGTGGTGTTGTGGATAGTGTTGAGGGCTGTTGCAGGCTACAGCAAGACATTGACAGGATACAGAACTGGGCTGGGAAGTGGCAGATGGAGTTCAACCTGGATAAATGCGAAGTGGTGCATTTTGAAGGTTGAATTTGAATGCTAAATACAGGGTTAAAGACAGGATTCTTGGCAGTGTGGAGGAACAGCAGGAACTTGGGGTTCACGTACATAGACCCCTCAAAGTTGCGACCCAAGATGATAAGGTTGTGAAGATGTCCTGGTGTTTTGGCTTTCATTAACAGGAGGATTGAGTTTCAGAGCCGCGAGGTTTTGCGGCAGCTCTATAAAACCCTGGTTAGACCACATTTGGAACATTGTGTCCGTTTATAGTCACCTCATTATAGGAAGGATGTAGATGCTTTAGAGAGGGTGCAGAGAAGATTTACCAGGATGCTGCCTGGATTGGAGGGCATGTCTTATGAAGAGAGATTGAGTCAGCTCGGGCTTTTCACACTGGAAGGAAGAAGGAAGAGAGGTGACTTGATAGAGGTGTACAAAGTAATGAGAGACAGAGATAGAGTAGATAGCCAGAGACAAGGGGGCATAATTTTAAGGTGATTGGAGGAAGGTTTAGGGGAGATGTCAGAGGTCGGTTCATTACACAGAGAGTGGTGGGTATGTGGAATGCACTGCCAGCAGTGGTAGTAGAGTCAGAGACATTAGGGACATTTAAGCGACTGCTGGACAAGCACATGGACGGCAGTAAATTGGGAAGTGTGTGGGTTAGGTTGATCTTAGATTAAGATAAATGCTTGGCACAACATCGTGGGCTGAAGGGCCTGTACTGAGCTGTACTGATTGATGTTCTTATATGCTGGAAAGTGTACTGCTGCAGAAAGAAAGATATGATGCGGAAGTGCTGGTGTTGCACTCGGTAGACAAACTCAGAAGTCAGATGACACCGGGTGATAGTCCAACAGGTTTATTTGAAATCTCAAGCTTTCGGAGCATAGTACCTTCATCAGGTCACTTCACTTGACAAAGGGGCAGCGCTCTAAAAGCTTGAGATTTCAGAGAAACCTGTTGGACTATAACCTGGTGTCATCTGACTTCTGACTTTGAAAGAAAGGTGATTCATTTGTCCAACACATCTTGGGTTATTAGTTCTGTACTGTTAACATGTTTGTTTCTCTCTCTTTGTATCACTGTTTGTCTTGACTTATCAGTCACCTCATTTGTGATTTTAATCAAACCAGAATTTCATTGCTGCTGCTGGTGAACCCTTTGTATGAGTCCTCTCACTGACCTCTCATTGTTAGGACTTGGCTCTGTCTTTTAGATACTTGTTCACACAAGTCCCTTCCTGTGCAGCCTAAACTGCTCACCATCTCTATCCCTCATAAACCCCGCTCCTGTACTCTCAACTATGTCTGCAGCTGGTAGAGCTGAAGGAAAAGCTGAGGAAGAGGGAGGTCTGACACTTAGTGAACAAAGTTCTTTCAGCTATGTTGCAGTGTCCGCTAGCAACAGAGCTCTGATAATTAATTACTGGACAACTGTGCCAAGAAATGTTTGAGTAAGATTAGTCAGTTTTAAACTTGGAAACAGATGTCGGTTCTGACACATTGCATAATGGCCAATCTGTAAAGAAAACATGGCCAACATCTACGGCACAGTGACCAGAGCTCTATGGGATTTCCAGGTTGTGTGTTTCCATCACCCAACAAAACACTAATGTTTAATCAAGCCAAATATCTCGATCAGCTTATGTGAATACTGATCTTAATAGCTCAGCATTGACAGCAAAGGGCAGATTTATTTCAGGCTGTCTCTAGAGAAATGAGATTAAAAGGTAGTTTCAGGACAATGGGCCCAATGAGCATATTTATCCTCTGAGATCTCAGCACCCCACCGATTCTGCCTCTTGGACAAACTCAGTTACCATTACTCCACCATTGCAACCGTGCCTTCAACTGCCTGAGGGCTAAGGTCTGGAAATCCCTCGGTAAATCTCAGTACCCCGTTCACCTCCTTTTGGGACATTCCTGAAAGCTGATCTCTATGACCAAGATTTTGATCACCTGACTTTACAACTCTTCGACCTAGAGCCTGTTATGTTTGATAACAATCTTATGAAGTAACAAAAACAGAAAATGCTGGAGGTACTCAGCAGATCTGACAGCATCTGTGGAGAGAAAGCAGGGATAACGTCTCGAGTCCAGTGACCCTCCTTCAGAATTGTTTGTACTTCCAGCATCCGCAGTCCTCTTTTTAATCCACGGAAGTACCCTAGAGACTTTTCTGTTATATTGAAGCTCCCAACTAAATGCAAGTTGTTGTTGCTACTGTTGGGTAGTATAGTGCCTCTGATTTAATTCTTTATCTTGAGTTCTCTGTCCCAAAGGCAGATCCAACTCACAGGTCTGACACCAACCAGGGGATAGGGAAAACAGCCAGGCCCTGAATCCACCCCAACCAGAACAGGGATTGAACCCCTCGCTGTTGGCACTAATCTGATTCACATGGTATCCAGCTAAGTGAGCTAACTAACCTGTGCCCAAAGAGTCAAGTTGCTATGACAACACATACTTTTACCAAATATTGTAAGCTGGAACTCTGGATAGTCATTGAGGTCAACAACGCAGAAAAGGGCCCATTGGTCCATCCAATCTGCACCAGCCAAAAACAAGCACCTGTTTATTTTAATCCCATTTTCCAGCACTCAGCCTGTTGCCTTATACACTTAAAAAATGTGTTGCTGGAAAAGCACAGCAGGTCAGGCAGCATCAAAGGAGCAGGAGAATCGATGTTTCGGGCATAAGCCCTGAAGAAGGACTGGAGGTCAGTGTTGAGTGGGGTCCCGCAGGGCTCTGTTCTTGGACCTCTGCTGCAGGGCCATTACAGACCGCAGAGCGACATAGACAGGATGCAGAGCTGGACTGAGAAATGGCAGATGGAGTTCAACGTGGATAAATGCGAAGTGATGCATTTTGGAAGGTCGAACTCGAATGCTGAATATAGGATTAAAGACAGGATTCTTGGCAGTGTGGAGGAACAGAGGGATCTGGGTGTGCAAGTACATAGATCTCTCAAAGTTGCCACCCAAGTGGATAGGGTTGTTAAGAAAGCATATAGTATTTTGGCTTTCATTAACGGGGGATCGAGTTTAAGAGCCACGAGGTTTTGCTACAGCTCTACAAACCCCTGGTGAGGCCACACTTGGAATATTGTGTCCAGTTCTGGTCTCCCTACTATAGAAAAGATACAGAGGCTTTGGAGAGGGTGTAAAGAAGGTTTACCAGGATGCTGCCTGGACTGGAGGGCTTGCCTTATGAAGAAAGGTTGAATAAGCTCAGACTTTTCTCTCTGGAGAGAAGGAGGAAGAGAAGAGACCTGATCAAGGTTTACAAGGTAATGAGTGGAATAGATAGAGTCAATAGCCAGAGACTTTTCCCCAGGGCAGGATTGAATTGCATGAGGAGTCATAGTTTGAAGATAGCAGGAGGAAGGTATAGAGGAGACATCAGACGAAGGTTCTTTACACAGAGAGCTGTGAATGCATGGAATGCATTGCCAGCTGTAGTGGTGGAAGCAGAGTCATTGGGGACATTTAAGTGACTGCTGGACATGCACATGGAGAGCAGTGAATGGAGGGGTGCGTAGGTTAAGTTATTATATATTACATTAGGATTAATCCTCGGCACAACATTGTGGGCCAAAGGGCCTCTTCTGTGCTGTACTTTTCTATGTTCTATGTTCTATCCCTCTAATCTTCCCACCTCTTTACTTAAATCTATGCTCCTTGATCATTGATCTATCCATCAAAGGGAAGAGTTCTTTCTTGTCTACCCTATTGATGCTCCTGTCCTAATTGTATACATCTCAATCATGTTTCCCTTCAATGCCCTCTTTTCTCAGGAAAACAATCCTAGTCTGTCCAAATTCTCCTCATAACCAAAACTCCCCAGCCCAGGCAACAACCTGGTAAATCTACTCTGCATCCTTTCCAGTGCTATCACATCCCTCCTGTAGCCAATCCAAGTTTGTACAGTGCAAACATAAACTCCCTACTCATAAACTCTATGCCTTGACTAATGAGGTGGAAGTGCCATTATTGGACTGGGATGGACAAAGTTAAGAATCACACAACACCAGCTTTTGTCCAACAGGTTTATTTGACAATACAAACTTTCAACCGGTTGGACTATAACCTGGTGTTGTGTGATTTTTAACTTTGGCTAGTGAAGGCAAGTATCCCATATGCCTTCTTAACCACTTTGCCTACGTGTCCCACTACCTTAGGGGACTGATAGATATCCAGATTGGATTCCATTTGATGCTGATCAGCCCAGCTGACCAGCCCATTCCTACCAACCTCGAATCTAAGGCTATCCCCCTCACCATTTATCACCTGAGCATTTTTCTGTATCACCTGCAAACATACTGATCAACCCGTCCTAGTGATGGTAGAGACACACAGCTGACCAGGAACCTCTCCCAATCTGTTGTTTGTTGGGAGGATTTATGGGTTAATCCTTCACTGAGTTGTTAATTCTTCCTACTTGACTGTCAAGTCCTGGAATGGAACATGAATGTGGAGCTTCTGGCTCAGAGTCAGGGACACCATCCACTGCATCACAAGATTGCCCTGCTTTAATTCTAATCAAATTAAATTATTATAAAATTGATTTAGGATTGAATCCCATAACTTCTTTAAACAGTTCTGTTTCTACTGGAGGGCTTGAAAGCAATAAAGTGTAGGAACAAATTCTTGCAGATGCTGGAATCTGAACTGAAAACAACAAATGCTGGAGATCCCAGTGGATCAGGCAGCATCCGTGGAGAGAGAGCAAACTAACGTTTCAAGTCTAGAGGACTCTTCATTAGAGCTGAAGTGAATAGCAATGAGGTTTGATGCTCCATGTGTGGAGCATTGTTTTGCTTGAATTAGAGTCATAGAGATGTACAGCATGGAAACAGACCCTTCGGTCCAACCCATCCATGCCAACCAGATATCCCAACCCAATCTAGTCCCACCGACCAGCACCCAGCCCATATCCCTCCAAACCCTTCCTATTCATATACCCATCCAATTGCCTCTTAAATGTTGCAGTTGTACCAGCCTCCACCACATCCTCTGGCAGCTCATTCCATACACGTACCATCCACTGTGTGAAAAAGTTGCCCCTTGGGTCTCTTTTATATCTTGCCCCTCTCACCCTAAACCTATGCCCTCTAGTTCTGGACTCCCTGACCCCAGGGAAAAGACTTTGTCTATTTACCCTATCCATGCCCCTCATGATTTTATAAACCTCTATAAGGTCACCCCTCAGCCTCTAACGCTCCAGGGAAAACAGCCCCAGCCTGTTTAGCCTCTCCCTATAGCTCAAATCCTCCAACCCCGGCAACATCCTTGTAAATCTTTTCTGAACCCTTTCAAGTTTCACAGCATCTTTTCAATAGGAAGGAGACCAGAATTGCACGCAATATTCTAACAGTGGCCTAACCAATGTCCTGTACTGCCACAACATGACCTCCCAACTCCTGTACTCAATACTCTGACCAATAAAGGAAAGCATACCAAACACCTTCTTCACTATCCTATCTACCTGCGACTCCACTTTCAAGGAGCTATGAACCTGCACTCCAAGGTCTCTTTCTTCAGCAACACTTCCTAGGACCTTACTATTAAGTGTATAAGTCCTGCTAAGATTTGCTTTCCCAAAATGCAGCACCTCGCATTTATCTGAATTAAACTCCATCTGCCACTTCTCAGCCCATTGGCCCATCTGGTCCAGATCCTGTTGTAATCTGAGGTAACCCTCTTCGCTGCCCACTATACCTCCAATTTTGGTGTCATCTGCAAACTTACTAACTGTACCTCTTATGCTCGCATCCAAATCATTTATGTAAATGACAAAAAGTAGAGGGCCCAGCACCGATCCTTGTGGCACTCCACTGGTCACAGGCCTCCAGTCTGAAAAACAACCCTCCACCACAACCCTCTCTCTTCTACCTTTGAGCCAGTTCTGTATCCAAATAGCTAGTTCTCCCTGTATTCCGTGAGATCTAACCTTGCTAATCAGTCTCCCATGGGGAACTTTGTCGAATGCCTTACTGAAGTCCATAGAGATCATGTCTACTGCTCTGCCCTCATCAATCCTCTTTGTTACTTCTTCATTGAATTGAATTTATCATCACGTGTACTGAGGCACAGTGAAAAGCTTTGTCCTGCGAGCAATACAGGCAGATCACAGAGTTAAGTAGCATAGATAGTAAATAATAGGTGAACAGCAGCAACAACAAAAACACAGGTACAGGCGAATGCTAAGGGTTTGTGAGTCCATTCAGTATTCTAACAACAGTAAAGTAGAAACTGTTAATTTTCTAAAGCTCTTATCAAAACCGTGTTAAATTAGTAAGCAGGGGAGTCTGCTGCAGTTGATACACCTAGAGGCTTCTGTGCTGATGAAAGGTGGGTATTGCTGCTGGAGATTGATGCCTGCTCTGCAGTTTCCACTCAAGAAATAGTTACTCTGCTACAAACACAGGGTATTCTGGAAACTTGTAGAAGCTCAGTTAATACCTGTGAAGACAGCTGACCAGTAACTGAACTCTATGAAAGGCAGAACTAAACAATGTGGCATTAAGTGAGAACAAAGTGAGGGTGGGGACAGTTAAATGAGGAGGAAGCTATGGCTCAGTGTCCCAGCTGCTGGGGAATGTTACTGACACTGAGTCAGAGATGGGGCAAAGCCAGATTCAGCATATTCTGGCCCTGTAAAAGGTTGTTTTATCAGCTCATTGGCATTAACACGGGGAATGGTGATAAATTGTTTTCAAGGGAAAGAGGGGACTGCGGGCATGGAAGGCAGCTTTCCTCAGACAGGATCCCTTCCCTCTTTCGCATTTTTATTCAATTTATTTAAAATTATCTTCAATTTCACTGCTGTAGCGCTTCCTTAGCTACTGTTCCTGCAGTTGTTGATGAGGTTCTAGTCACAGTGCATGTTAGAGGGACATCCTCCGTGGTCCCAGGGGGATGGCCCATTGCCAGCCAGGTAATACTCCATGCAGTGTTAAACAGAGCAGCCAGCATCAGCAATGACCAAGTGAACATAAGACTATTCAGCCCGTCAGGTCTACTTCATCATTCAATCATGGCTGACAGGTTTCTCAACCCCATTCTCCTGACGTTAATCTGTAATCTTTGATCTCCTTACTAACCAAGAACCTATGTATCTCTGTCTTAACCCGAGTCCCGGTGCAGAGCGATGGGGGATCCCGAGTCCCGGTGCTGAGTGAGGGGGATCGCAAGACCCGGTGCTGAGCAAGAGGCGATCCCGAGACCCGGTGCAGAGCAAGGAGGGATCCCGAGTCCCGAGTCCCGCTGTGGAGCATGGGGGGAGCCTGAGTCCTAGTGCAGAGTGAGGGGGTAACCCGAGTCCCCGTGCAGGGGGATGGGGGAGCCCAAGTCCCGGTGCAGAGCGAGGGGGATCCCGAGTGCTGGTGCAGGGGAATGGTGATCCCGAGTCCCGGTGCAGAGTGATGGGGGATCCCGAGTCCCGGTGCAGAGCGAGGGGGATCCCGAGTCCCTGAGGCGAGCGAGGGGGATCCCGAGTCCCGGTACAGAGCGAGGGAGATCCCGAGTCCCTGAGGCGAGCGAGGGGGATCCCGAGTCCCGGTGCAGAGCGAGGGGGATCCCGAGTCCCTGAGGCGAGCAAGGGGGATCCCGAGTCCCGGTGCAGAGCGAGGGGAGATCCCGAGTCCCAGTGCAGAATGATGGGGGATCCCGAGACCCGGTGCAGAGCGAGGGGAGATCCCGGGTCCCGGTGCAGAGCGATGGGGGATCCCGAGTCCCAGTGCAGAGTGAGGGGGGATCCCGAGTCCCGGTGCAGAGTGAGGGGGGATCCCGAGTCCCGGTGCAGAGTGAGGGGGGATCCCGGGTCCGGGTGCAGAGTGAGGGGGGATCCCGAGTTCTGGTGCAGAGTGAGAGGGGATCCCGAGTCCCAGTGCAGAGTGAGGGGGGATCCCGAGTCCCAGTGCAGAGTGAGGGGGGATCCCGAGTTCTGGTGCAGAGTGAGAGGGGATCCCGAGTCCCAGTGCAGAGTGAGGGGGGATCCCGAGTCCCAGTGCAGAGTGAGGGGGGAACCTGAGTCCCGGTGCAGAGTGAGGGGGGATCCCGAGTCCCGGTGCAGAGTGAGGGGGGATCCCGAGTTCAGGTGCAGAGTGAGGGGGGAACCTGAGTCCCGGTGCAGAGTGAGGGGGGAGCCCGAGCTCCAGTGCAGAGCGATGGGGATCCCGAGTCCCGGTGCAGAGCGAGGGGGGAGCCCGAGTCCCAATGCAGAGTGAGGGGGGAGCCTGAGTCCCAGTGCAGAGTGAGGGGGGATCCCGAGTCCCAGTGCAGAGTGAGGGGGGATCCCGAGTCCCAGTGCAGAGTGAGGGGGGAGCCCGAGCCCCAGTGCAGAGCGATGGGGATCCCGAGTCCCGGTGCAGAGCGAGGGGGGAGCCCGAGTCCCAGTGCAGAGTGAGGGGGGAGCGCGATTCCCGGTGCAGAGCGAGGGGGGAACCCGAGTCCCAGTGCAGAGTGAGGGGGGATCCCGTGTTCAGGTGCAGAGTGAGGGGGGATCCCGAGTTCAGGTGCAGAGTGAGGGGGGATCCCGAGTCCCGGTGCAGAGTGAGGGGGGATCCCGAATCCCAATGCAGAGTGAGGGGGGAGCCTGAGTCCCAGTGCAGAGTGAGGGGGGATCCCGAGTCCCAGTGCAGAGCGATGGGGATCCCGAGTCCCGGTGCAGAGCGAGGGGGGAGCCCGAGTCCCAGTGCAGAGTGAGGGGGGAGCGCGATTCCCGGTGCAGAGCGAGGGGGGAACCCGAGTCCCAGTGCAGAGTGAGGGGGGATCCCGGGTCCCGGTGCAGAGTGAGGGGGGATCCCGAGTCCCGGTGCAGATCAAGGGGGGATCCCGAGTCCCGGTGCAGAGCAAGGGGGGATCCCGAGTCCCGGTGTAGAGCGATGGGGATCGCGAGTCCCGGTGTAGAGCGATGGGGGATCCCGAGTCCCGGTGCAGAGTGATGGGGGATCCCGAGTCCCGGTGCAGAGCAAGGGGGTATCCCGAGTCCCGGTGCAGAGCGATGGGGGATCCCGAGTCCCGGTGCAGAGCAAGGGGGGATCCCGAGTCCCGGTGCAGAGCGATGGGGATCCTGAGTCCCGGTGCAGAGCGATGGGGGATCCGGAGTCCCGGTGCAGAGCGATGGGGATCCCGAGTCCCAATGCAGAGCGAGGGGGGATCCCGAGTCCCGGTGCAGAGCGATGGGGGATCCCGAGTCCCAGTGCAGAGCGAGGGGGGATCCCGAGTCCCGGTGCAGAGCGATGGGGGATCCCGAGTCCCAGTGCAGAGCCAGGGGGGGATGGGGGATCGCGAGTTCCAGTGCAGAGCGAGGGGGGATCCCGAGTCCCGATGCAGAGTGAGGGGGGATCCCGAGTCCCGATGCAGAGCAATGGGGAATCCCGAGTCCCGATGCAGAGTGATGGGGGATCCCGAGTCCCGATGCAGAGCGATGGCGGATCCCGAGTCCCGATGCAGAGCGATGGGGGATCCCGAGTCCCAGTGCAGAGCGAGGGGGGGATCCCGAGTCCCAGTGCAGAGCGAGGGGGGGATCCCGAGTCCCTGTGCAGGGGGAACCCGAGTCCCAGTGCAGAGCGATGGGGGACCCCGAGTCCTAGTGCAGAGCGAGGGGGGGATCCCGAGTCCCAGTGCAGAGCGAGGGGGGATCCCGAGTCCCGGTGCAGAGCGATGGGGGACCCCGAGTCCCAGTGCAGAGCGAGGGGGGGATCCCGAGTCCCAGTGCAGAGCGATGGGGGACCCCGAGTCACAGTGCAGAGCGAGGGGGGGATCCCGAGTCCCAGTGCAGAGCGAGGGGGGATCCCAAGTCCCGGTGCAGAGCGATGGGGGACCCCGAGTCCCGGTGCAGAGAGAGGGGGGATCCCGAGTCCCGGTGCAGAGCAAGGGGGGATCCCGAGTCCAGGTGCAGAGCAAGGGGGGATCCCGAGTCCCGGTGCAGAGCGAGGGGGGATCCCGAGTCCCGGTGCAGAGTGAGGGGGGATCCTGAGTCCCAATGCAGAGTGAGGGGGGAGCCTGAGTCCCAGTGCAGAGTGAGGGGGGATCCCGAGTCCCAGTGCAGAGTGAGGGGGGATCCCGAGTCCCAGTGCAGAGTGAGGGGGGAGCCCGAGCCCCAGTGCAGAGCGATGGGGATCCCGGGTCCCGGTGCAGAGCGAGGGGGGAGCCCGAGTCCCAGTGCAGAGTGAGGGGGGAGCGCGATTCCCGGTGCAGAGCGAGGGGGGAACCCGAGTCCCAGTGCAGAGTGAGGGGGGATCCCGGGTCCCGGTGCAGAGTGTGGGGGGATCCCGAGTCCCGGTGCAGAGCAAGGGGGGATCCCGAGTCCCGGTGCAGAGCAAGGGGGGATCCCGAGTCCCGGTGTAGAGCGATGGGGATCCCGAGTCCTGGTGTAGAGCGATGGGGGATCCCGAGTCCTGGTGTAGAGCGATGGGGGATCCCGAGTCCCGGTGCAGAGCGATGGGGGATCCCGAGTCCCGGTGCAGAGCAAGGGGGGATCCTGAGTCCCGGTGCAGAGCAAGGGGGGATCCCGAGTCCCGGTGTAGAGCGATGGGGATCCCGAGTCCTGGTGTAGAGCGATGGGGGATCCCGAGTCCTGGTGTAGAGCGATGGGGGATCCCGAGTCCCGGTGCAGAGCGATGGGGGATCCCGAGTCCCGGTGCAGAGCAAGGGGGGATCCTGAGTCCCGGTGCAGAGCAAGGGGGGATCCCGAGTCCCGGTGCAGAGCGATGGGGATCCTGAGTCCCGGTGCAGAGCAATGGGGGATCCGGAGTCCCGGTGCAGAGCGATGGGGATCCCGAGTCCCAGTGGAGAGTGAGGGGGGATCCCGAGTCCCAGTGCAGAGCCAGGGGGGGATCCCGAGTCCCAGTGGAGAGTGAGGGGGGATCCCGAGTCCTGGTGCAGAGCGAGGGGAGATCCCGAGTCCTGGTGCAGAGCGAGGGGGGATCCCGAGTCCCGGTGCAGAGCGATGGGGGATCCCGAGTCCCAGTGCAGAGCGAGGGGGGGATCCTGAGTCCCAGTGGAGAGTGAGGGGGGATCCCGAGTCCCAGTGCAGAGCGATGTCGGATCCCGAGTCCCAGTGCAGAGCGATGTCGGATCCCGAGTCCCAGTGCAGAGCAAGGGGAGATCCCGAGTCCCAATGCAGAGTGAGGGGGGATCCCGAGTCCCAGTGCAGAGCGAGGGGGGATCCCGAGTCCCGGTGCAGAGCGAGGGGGGATCCCGAGTCCCAGTGCAGAGTGAGGGGGGATCCCGAACCCTGATGCAGAGTGAGGGGGGATCCCGAGTCCCAGTGCAGAGCGAGGGGGGATCCCGATTCCCGGTGCAGAGCGAGGGGGGATCCCGAGTCCCAGTGCAGAGCGAGGGGGGATCCCGATTCCCGGTGCAGAGCGAGGGGGGATCCCGAGTCCCAGTGCAGAGCGAGGGGGGATCCCGAGTCCCGGTGCAGAGCGAGGTGGGATCCCGAGTCCCAGTGCAGGGGGATGGGGGATCGCGAGTTCCAGTGCAGAGCGAGGGGGGATCCCGAGTCCCGATGCAGAGTGAGGGGGGATCCCGAGTCCCGATGCAGAGCAATGGGGAATCCCGAGTCCCGATGCAGAGTGATGGGGGATCCCGAGACCCGATGCAGAGCGATGGGGTATCCCGAGTCCCGATGCAGAGCGATGGGGGATCCCGAGTCCCAGTGCAGAGCGAGGGTGGGATCCCGAGTCCCAGTGCAGAGCGAGGGGGGGATCCCGAGTCCTAGTGCAGAGCGAGGGGGGATCCCGAGTCCCAGTGCAGAGCGAGGGGGGATCCCGAGTCCCGGTGCAGAGCGATGGGGGATCCCGAGTCCTAGTGCAGAGCGAGGGGGGGATCCCGAGTCCCAGTGCAGAGCGATGGGGGATCCCGAGTCCTAGTGCAGAGCGAGCGGGGGATCCCGAGTCCCAGTGCAGAGCGAGGGGGGATCCCAGGTCCCGGTGCAGAGCGATGGGGGACCCCGAGTCCCAGTGCAGAGCGAGGGGGGAATCCCGAGTCCCAGTGCAGAGCGATGGGGGACCCCGACTCCCAGTGCAGAGCGAGGGGGGGATCCCGAGTCCCAGTGCAGTGCGAGGGGGGATCCCGAGTCCTGGTGCAGGGGGATGGGGGATCCCGAGTCCCAGTGCAGAGCAAGGGAAGATCCCGAGTCCCAGTGCAGAGCGATGGGGGATCCCGAGTCCCGGTGCAGAGCGAGGGGGAACCCGAGTCCCGGTGCAGAGCGAGGGGGAACCCGAGTCCCGGTGCAGAGCGACGGGGGAACCTGAGTCCCAGTGCAGAGTGAGGGGGGATCCCGAGTCCCGGTGCAGAGCAATGGGGTTCCTGAGGCCCAGTGCAGAGTGATGGGGAACCCGAGTCCCGGTGCAGAGTGAGGGGAGATCCCGAGTCCCAGTGCAGAGCAAGGCCGAACTTGACTCCTGGTGTAGAGCGAGGGGGAGCCCGACACCCGTTGCAGAGCGTAAATGTGTATCTGAGGTTTGGTTGCTGTGTTGACAACAATTGGAATTTAACCAATCAGTTTAAAATATGCCCCAGGATAATAAAACCCAATCAAATCTGAATTTATTGTTTTGCCAACATTGAACCAATGAGGTGATCCAATGTTAGGGCATATAAGAATGTGGACGTTTTGAGAATTTGTCAGAGAGCAACTGCGATGGAGAGAGAAACTGCTGGAGAGCAAACTGTCAATCTCACATCTTACCCTCAAAGAAATTAGAAAACACTCTCTGTCAAAGAAACTCTGAAACATACTCACAGTAAAAAGAAAGTAAATGAACCAGGGAGATCAGCACCTGGAAGAGTGAAGACACAGAAGAAGACAGAGACTGTGTGGTTTTGAAATTGAGTTGATGTAATTTTAATAGGTGTCATATTGAACAGCATATTGTTATAGAGTTGGAATCAGACAGTAAGCAGTTAAGGGACAAGGAGGCTGAGATTTGTGAATAGTTTTTTTTAAAGTTCACCTTTAAAGTTAGAAAATAAATTGATGTATTTTCTTTAAATAATGGTATTTGGGAGTTCTCTGTCACTCATATTTTAACACTGTGAGGCGAGATTTTCCGGGTGTTTGGTTTAATTAACAGAGGGGCTCACCTCTGTGTCATAACAAAGTTGTGAAAAAGAATCATCATCAAATCCCTAGTGTTGAAACGGGCCCTTCGGCCCAACAAGTCCACACCGACCCCTCTAAAGAGTAATTCACCCAGACCCATTCCCCCTACCCTAAAGTTACCTGTGACTAATGCACCTAACCTACACATCCTGAACACTATGGGCAATTTAGCATGGCCAACCCACCTAACCTGCACATCTTTGGACTTTGGGAGGAAATCCATGCAGACACAGGAAGACTGTGCAAACTCCACACAGACAGTCGCCCGAGGCTGGAATCGAACCTGGGTCCCTGGCGATGTGAGGCCGGACTGCTAATAGAACTTGACAATAGGGTGGGGCTTTTTTCACTGGAGCCCAGGAGGTTGAGATTTGTAGAGTTCTTATGGAGATTTATAAAATCATGAGGGCCTTGTATAAGGTGAATAGCAAAGGTCTTTTCCCTAGGGCAGGGGAGTTGAAAACTAAAGGAAATAATTTTACAGCAAGAGGAGAAAAATTTCAAAGGGACCTGAGGGGCAATGTTTTCACATGGAGGGTGGTTCATATCTGGAGTGAACTGCCAGAGGAAGTGGTAGATGCAGATGGAGTTACAGCATTGAGAAGATATTTTGACAGGTACTTGAATAGAAAAGTATAGCGGGATATGAGCCAAATGCAGGCAAATAGGACTCATTTAGTTTGGGAAACTTGGTTGGTATGGATGAGTTGGACTGAAAGTTCTGTTTCTGTGCTCTATGACTCCATAAGTACTCAGATTCAGGCACAGCATGCACATGTTTCTGTATAAGATTTAATTCACTGTTCACCATGAGGAATTCTCAGCTCAGATACAGCACAGTGTTAAATACATAATAAAACTCTCTCTACAATGTCCCTATCAAATACCTCCAGGACAGGGACAGCACGGGATTAGATACAGAGTAAAGCTGTCTGTATACTGTTCCATCTGCAAGGATCCCTATTTCACTGACCCTTGGGCAAGTGGTGAATGTGGATGAGCAATGGGGACAGGATTGTCCCATTTCTGATGCAGTGCACAGTTCAATTTCTAGCACGGGATGAAAACAAATTACTGCGGATGCTGGAATCTGAAACCAAAAGAGAAAATGCTGGAAAATTTCAGCAGGTCTGGCAGCATCTGTAAGGAGAGAAAAGGAGTGAGACTCGAGACGTCAGCTCTTTTCTCTCCTTACAGATGCTGCCAGACCTGCTGAGATTTTCCAGCATTTTCTCTTTTGGTTTCAATTTCCAGCACTATTGTTATCTTCCATCAAACAGGAAGAATGTCCCCTTTGGTCAGGTTGCTATATGAAATGAATGAATGAGAAGGGTTTTGATCCACTGTGTGTGAATGGGAAGCAGTTTGAAACTTTGTACCCTAAGTAAGCAACAGGAGACTCGGTCTATCTGTTTTATGTTAGCAATCTGCCAGTTTTGTGGTCTTGTTACCCTGTTTGTATTAGGAGAAAATTTGTCTTTAACCCAACGGCCTTTTACTCATTGTCTTACTGTTTTGGGACAGATTGTTTGTTGATTTATGGGATTAAAATGGAGAAACAAAAAGCAAAGGGAAATTAATTTGATGGCTTGTATGCTTTTATGAAATAGCTTTACAAATCTGTCCAAAGCATATTAACCTTAACCCTCTCAGCAGCCAGCCCTGGCTTTGTTGATGCTAATGTGAACACAGTTAGGCAGTTGCCTTATATTATTAGCTAGTAAGTAAGTGCTGGCCAGCTCTATGCTCAGTATTTCCTGTTAAAACTCAGGAGCCGCACTCTGGCACAGCAGCCCCTGCCATGCGTGATGTGCTAGAAGGCAATGGTCTGACAAGGTACTTGTGGAATTAACATGACTCAAGGACTTCTGAGTTCGTGACCTTCTCCTGTCAAGTTTTCCAAGGACATGTCTGAGATAACAAATATGGAAACTGTTCAGCCTTTTAGCCTGGGTGAAAGCGAGGACTGCAGATGCTGGAGATTAGCGTTGAGAGAGTGGTGCTGGAAAAGCACAGCAGGTCAGGCAGCATCTGAGGGACAGGAGAATCGATGTTTCGGGCAAAAGCCCTTCATCATTCCTTTTCACCTGCCAACCTTAAATTGTCATGGTCTCACCACTGCGGAGGAGTGTGTTGAGGATCCAGACTTGATTCTTCAGGGGTTTGACAGGGTAAATGCTCAGAGGATGTTTCACTCATTGGAGAATCGAGGACTAGAGGAGATAGTCTCACAATTAAGGGGCATCAATTTCAGACTGAGATATGAAGGAATTTTATTCTCTCAAGGGTGGTGAGTCTTTGGAACTCCTTGCCAAGGAGTGGGTGGGTACAGAATCCTTGTGTATTTTTAAGGCTGAGATATGTAGATTTTTGATGAGTCGGAGAATCAAGGTTTACCGGGAAAATACAACATAATGATTATGAGGAATGTTGGATTTGTCATGATCCTATAGAATGGCAGAGTAGACCTGAGGGGAAAAAAGGAAGACTCCACTTCCTATTGTTTGTAGTTTTGTGGTTTAAAACTCAGAACTTAGTGGTCTCAGTCAGACTGCTGTAGTTCCACACTCTTACTCAGCCTGGACAAAAAACAGTCGATTTTGCAGTGAATGTTTTAACTGCAGCCACAGGTACCTGATCACTGGTGATTCTGAAACCTAGATATGTGAAGCTATCAACAATCTCCAGGGTCACATTCTCAATGTTGATAGATGAGTATACAGCAATATCCTGAACCATGACATTTTAGAACATAGAACATTACAGCCCTCGATCTGGCACCGACCTGTGGAACCAATCTGAAGCCCATTGCACCTACACTGTTCCATATCATCCATATGTTTATCCAATGACCATTTAAATGCCCTTAAAGTTGGCGGGTCTACTACTGTTGCAGACAGGGCGTTTCACACCCCTACTACTCTCTGAGTAAAGAACCTAAATCTGACATCTGTCCTATATCTATCACCCCTCACTTTAAAGCTATGTCCCTTCATCCTAGCCAACACCATCCGAGGAAAAAGGCTCTCACTATCCTCCCTATGTCCTCTGATCATCTTGTATGTCTCTATTAAATCATCTCTCAACCTTCTCTGTAACAAAAACAACCTCAAGTCCCTCAGCCATTCCTCATAAGACCTTGCCTGCATACCAGGCAACATCCTAACAAATCTCCTTTGAACCCTTTCCAAAGCTTCCACATCCTGCCTATAATGCGGTGACCAGAACTGTACACAATACTCCAAGTATGGCTGCCCCAGAGTTTTGTACAGCTGCAATATGACCTCATGACTCTGAAACTAAATCCCTCTACCAATAAAAGCTAACACACTGTATGACTTCTTAACAACCCTATCAACCTGGTGGCTACTTTTAGGGATCTATATACATGGACACTGGGATCTCTCTGCTCCTCTACGTTGCCAAGAATCTTATCATTAGCCTTTTTTTAATACACTTTTGGGATGTGGACATCGCTGGTTGGACCCATATTTCTTGTCCATTTCTGGTTTCCCTTAAAAAGGTGGGGGTGAGCTACCTTCTTGAATCGTTGTAGTCTACCTGCTATAGGTAGACCCACAATGCCCTTGGGAGGAAATTCCAAGACTTTGATTCAGTGACAGTGAAGGAACGGTGATATACTTCCTAGTCTAGATGGTGATGGGCTTGGAGGGGAACTTGCAGCAGGTAGTATTCCCATGTATCTGCTGCCCTTGTCCTTCTACCTTCTAGATGGAAGTGGTCATGGGTTTGGAAGGTGCTGTCTAAGGATTTTTGGTGAATTACCGTGGTGCATCTTGTAGATAGTACACACTGCTGCTACTCAGCATTGGTGGTGGAGGGAGTGGATGCTTGTGGATGTGGTGCCAGTCAAGTGGGCTACTTTTTCCTGGATGGTATCAGGCTTCTTGAGTGTTGTTGGAGCTGCACCCATCCAGGCAAGTATTCCATCACACTCCTGACTTGTGCCTTATAGATGGTAAAAACAAGGACTGCAGATGCTGGAAACCAGATTCTAGATTAGAGTGGTGCTGGAAAAGCACAGCAGGTCAGGCAGCATCCGAGGAGCAGTAAAATCGACGTTTTGGGCAAAAGCCCTTCATCAGGAATACAGGCAGAGAGCCTGAAGGGTGGAGAGATAAATGAGAGGAGGGTGGGAGTGGGGAGAAATAGACAATAGACAATTGGTGCAGGAGTAGGCCATTCTGCCCTTCGAGCCTGCACCACCATTCAATATGATCATGGCTGATCATCCTTAATCAGTATCCTGTTCCTGCCTTATCTCCATAACCTTTGATTCCACTATCCTTGAGAGCTCTATCCAACTCTTTCTTAAATGAATTCAGAGACTGGGCCTCCACTGCCCTCTGGGGCAGAGCATTCCACACAGCCACCACTCTCTGGGTGAAGAAGTTTCTCCTCATCTCTGTCCTAAATGGTCTACTCCGTATTTTTAAGCTGTGTCCTCTGGTTTGGCACTCACCCATCAGCTGAAACATATTTCCTGCCTCCAGAGTGTCTAATCCTTTCATAATCTTATATGTCTCAATCAGATCCCCTCTCAGTCTTCTAAACTCAAGGGTATACAAGCCCAGTCGCTCCAGTCTTTCAGCATAAGATAGTCCCGCCATTCCAGGAATTGACCTCGTGAACCTACGCTGCACTCCCTCAATAGCCAGAATGTCTTTCCTCAAATTTGGAGATCAAAACTGCACACAGTACTCCAGGTGTGGTCTCACCAGGGCCCTGTACAGCTGCAGAAGAACCTCTTTGCTTCTATACTCAATCCCTCTTGTTATGAAGGCCAGCATGCTATTAGCCTTCTTCACTACCTGCTGTACCTGCATGCTTACCTTCATTGACTGGTGTACAAGAACACCCAGATCTCTCTGTACTGCCCCTTTACCTAAATTGATTCCATTTAGGTAGTAATCTGCCTTCCTGTTCTTGCCACCAAACTGGATAACCATACATTTATCCACATTAAACTGCATCTGCCATGCATCTGACCACTCACCTAACCTGTCCAGGTCACCCTGTAATCTCTTAACATCCTCATCACATTTCACCCTGCCACCCAGCTTAGTATCATCAGCAAATTTGCTAATGTATATATTGTAAAAAGCTGCGGTCTCAGCACTGATCCCTGTGGTACCCCACTGGTCACTGCCTGCCATTCCGAAATGGAGCCTTTATCACTACTCTTTGTTTCCTGTCAGCCAACCAACTTTCAATCCAAGTTAGTACTTTGCCCCCAATACCATGCGCCCTAATTTTGCTCACTAACCTCCTATGTGGGACTTAACATGTGGGAAAGTAGCATAGAGTACAATAGTTGATTGGGGGAGGGGATGAAGGTGATAGGTCAGGGAGGAGGGTGGAGTAGATAGGTGGAAAAGAGGATAGACAGGTAGGACAAGTCATGGGGACAGTGCTGAGCTGGAAGTTTGGAACTGGGGTGAGGTGGGGAAAGGGGAAATGAGGAAACTGTTGAAGTCCACATTGATGCCCTGGGGTTGAAGATGAGGCGATGGTGGACAGACTTTGAGGATTCAGGAGGTGAGCTATTCACCGCAGTATTCCTTGCCTCTAATCTGCTCGTGTAGCTACTGTGTTGTGATGAGTCCAGTTGAGTTTCTGGTCAATGGTAACCCACCAGAATGTTGATATTGGCAGATTCAGTGATGGCAACACCATTAAATGTCAAGGGGCAGTGGTTAGATTGTCTCTTAGTGGAGATGGTCATTGCCTGGCATTTGCATGGTTTGAATCTTACTTGACATCTGTCAGCCCGAAGCTGGATATTGTCCATATCTTGTTGCATTTGAATACAGACTGTTTCAGTATCTGTGGAGTGGCGAACGGTGCTGAACATTGTGCAATCATCCGCGAATATCCCCACTTCTGACCTGATGATGAAGGGAAAGTCATTGATGAAGCAGCTGAAAATGGTTAGGCCTAGGACACTCCTTTGAGGGACTCCTGCAGAGATGTCCTGGAGCTGAGATGACTGAATAAAAGAACCCGAATTAGGTGTCTTATGATGATCACATAGATTATCATGGGGAAAAAAAACATCTGGTTTACTAATGTCCTTTAGAGAATGTATCTGCCATCCTTACCTGGTCTGACTTAAATGTGACTCCGGACCAACAGCAATGTGGTTGACTCTTAGCTCTCCCCTGGGCAGTCAGGGATGGGCAATAAATGCTGGCCCAGTCAGCAGCACCCTGTGAGCAAATTTAAATAAAATGTGGGTTCAAATCCCGCTGTAACAGATGGTGACATTTGATTTTAAAAGCATTTGGAATTTAAAGCTAGTCTAATGTTGACCAGGTCACTAAACACTTTGTTGTTAATACCTATCTGGTTCACTGAATATCCTTCAGGGAAGGAAATCTAGCCCTTTGGCCTACATCTTATCCCATATCCACAGCAAATTGCATTTCCTTCTTTGTAAGTGGTAATGTCACTCAACTAGAAATTGCCAAATTCCCAGGGCTAATCTCCTTGGGACCTGGGTTCAAATCTCATCCCGGTAGCTGATGAAATTTAAACTTAATGAAAGTATCCAGAGTTTAAAGCTACTCACAGTAATGGTGACAATGATAGCCATGATCGTTTGGACAATGTGGTGGTTCTGTCACGGTAATGTCACTCGATAGTAATCCAGAGCCCCAACAATGCTCTGGAGGCATGGGTTCAAATGTCATTCTGGTAGATTGTGAAATCTGAATTTGATAAGAGGCTGAATTTTTTTAAAAAGCCTCATGACCACCATGTAACTACTGGCAATGTTCGCCATAGCCCCTTATAGAGGTTTATAAAGTCATAGAATTCCTAGAGTTTGGAAGCAGGCCATTTGGCCCATTGAGTCCACACCAACCCTCTGGAGAGCAAATAAGGAGTTCGGAGATCAGTGGGCCTTCATCAAATCCTCTGGACTGATGCAATGGAATTGTGTTTCCCCAGTATGGCACTGGAGATAGTGCCAAGGAAGTCTACCAGGATGTTGCCTGGACTGGAGAGTGTCAGTGATGAAGAGCAGTTGGACAGACTGGGGTTGTTTTCCTTAGAGCAGAGGGGACTGAGATGTATAAAACCTAATGGGGCATAGATAGGATAGACAGGGAGAAACATTTCCCCTTGACAGTGGGATCAGCAGGGGGCAGAGATTTAAGGAATGGGACAGAAGGTTCCAAGGTGATGTGAGGAAAACATACTGTCTCAGAGGGTGATGGGAATCTGGAACTCACTGCCTATAAGGCTGGTAAAGGCAGAAACACTCCTGATATTTATGGAGTATTTAGATGGGCAGTAATGATGCCAAAACATACAAGGCGAGGGACCAAGTGCAAGACATCAGGATTAGGATAATCAGGTGATTCTTCTTGGCCAGTGCAGACTTGATGGGCCAAAGGGCCTTTTTCTGTGCTATAGATCTCTATGACTCTAATATCTTTTCCTCCTCCCATAACTCCTGTGTTTGTTTATTTGTCTGTTTGGCTGTGTCTATGTCCATGTATGTGCAGCAGTTTAGATGGGCAGTAAAACTGAAGCAAGCAGTGTTGTAAGTTAATACTTCATATCTTGTTTTCCTTTCATTAGAAATGATTTCTTTGTAATAAATGGGAGTTTCTTGTTAGATACAAACGCCTGGTCAGTATTTTCTGACAATCTGACAGGTAAACAGGAAGACTTGGAGTAATTTGATTAAATCTTTAATTTTTGTGATGACCTTGGGGTTAGTCGGGCTCAAGTGTCAGTGTACATTCCTGAGTGAATTGTGGTTCTGCCTGGACCCAAACTTTCTCAGAGTTCCTTTGATGCCTTCACCTGAAGGGCACGGGCAGTGAAGGGCACGGTTTCCATCTATTGCCCTGAGAAGACACTGTTGAGGACATGCCAATGGAGAGGCTGTGTACTGAGAGGTAACCATGTGGACTCCAAACAGAAGTAGGAGAAAGTGAGGACTGCAGATGCTGGAGATCAAGTTGGGAGTGTGGTGCTTGAAAACCACAGCAGGTCAGGCAGCATCCAAGGAAATGTTGAAAGGCTTTTGCCCAAAACGTCGATTCTCCTGCTCCTTGGATGCTGCCTGACCTGCTGTGCTTTTCCAGCACCACGTTCTCGACTCTGAACAGAAGTAGATAAGCATGTTCATCACCCACAGTTGGATACACATTCTAAATGAGGAAGAATTTCTTCAGCCAGAGGGTGGCTAATCTATGAACTCAGAGGCCAAGTCATTCAGTGTATTCAAGACAGAGATTAATCGGTTCTTATTGGTAAGGGGTTCAAAGGTTAATGAGAGGAGGCAGGAGAATAGGGTTGAGAAATGTATCAACCATGATCAAATGTTAGAACAGATTTGAGGGACTGAGTGGCTGACATCTGCTGTTATATCTTATGGTCTAATGGTCACACTGGCTGAGATTACCACGAAAGTCCTATCTTCCAAACCTTTCCCCTCGCCTGAGACATGGTGATCATCAGGTTAACCCACCACCAGTCACCTCTCTGGTCCTCTGGGACTATGGCGATTTTGCCTTTACCTTTTACTCAACCAGAAGAGTCAATCCCTGGTCTCGGCCAGATTGGAGCCTGGGCTTCAGCAACGTGCTTGGGCTAAGGAGAGGAAGATTCAGTCAGGGTTCCTACTCCATGTTGCTGTCCCATTATCACATAGTCTGACGTCAGGATCTTGTGATGCCTGCCTGTATGGACGATCTGCCTGACATTGTTCATGGCCTGGACTCACGAAAACTGAGTATAATCAAAACACAATTGCTAGGAATAAACACCAGCGACTGCAGAAAGAAAGACAGTCAACATTTCGAGTGAGTGAGCTTTCGTTAGAAGCGATTAGCTGTTGAGGCAAATACCAGAGCAAGTTTCATGGGGCCAGTTCAGAGCAGGGTTGTTAACCAGTGATAAGGCGTCCTGCTCTATCCTCTCAGATTGGAAGCCAAATGAGAAGGCCTTCAGATTTCTGGGCCTGTTTGAGATGCTGTGGGGTTGGGGCTGGGGGTGAGGGGTTTGGTGGACGGCAAAACAAATACTTTCCTTTCTAATTGTTGCCTTGTCCTTTCAGGAAAGAATTTGCGGAACTGATGGAGAAGTACGATTGTCACAGTGATGCTGGATCAGCCCGCAGCTCACCTACTCCCCATGCTGCTGGTGAGAATCACAGGCTCAAAGGCTCTGACTGAGGGAACATATAGTGTCACCGATTGAAACTCCTCTGGATTTGCCTTCTATTTGCAGGAAATATATTGCCGCTTCTTCACTGTCACTGGGTCAAAATCCTGGAATTCCCTCCCCAAGGGCATTGTGGGTCGACCCACAGCACACGGACTACAGCGGTTCAAGATGGTAGCTCACCCCCACCTTCCCAACGGCAACCATGGACTAGCAACAAATGCTGGCCAGTGCTGCCCAGTTCCCACAAGTGAATAAAAACAAATCACCGCTCCTACAGTACCAGATATTAATTGAATCTTTCAGATTATCCTTCTGTGCTGTCTAGCTACTTAAGACAAAGAGGATTTTCAATCTATAAATATAGGCTGCATTGTCAAAAAGAGACTGCCTTGAAGATTTATATCACTAGTTTCTTCCAGTATATTTCTGATCTTCTGGATGTGTGCCTGTGCCATGCAATATAATGCCTGTTCTGGATCAGTGCAGTGCTTTGTGGAAGCAGATATTGTTCTAGATTAATAGTAATACAGTCAGGAACAGGAGGCTATTTGGGATGTGCATTGTAAACACTGACTGTTATGGATCACTGTGATAGTACATATGGAGATTGACTGACTGTTAGGGAGCAACACAAAGTGTGACCGCACATTTCAGATAAGTGAGGAAATGTGCAGCATTACTGCCTGTTCTGGCCAGTTTGCAACTGCGCAGGCTGTACGAGAGTAAAATGGGTAATGTTATGAATTGTGAAAGTACCTGGCTCATTGATATGTTGTTGCCATGTTTTTGCTGTCCTGAGTTGGACCATCATGAAGAGTGAGTGAGCAACCCTGGGTGACTTTGCAAACTCTCTTCTTAGATAACAGCTGAGGTTTATATTTGTGTTATCACTGTTTTTAATCAACCTGTCAGACATGTTGTGACACGCCTGTAGGACAGATGTCACTGGGACCTGGGCCGTCTGACAAATGCCTTCATACTGCCAACTGCAAGGGGCTTCAGAATAGATCAAAGGCTTTCTGAGCAGGAAATGGAGAGGATCAGGGTGACAGGTGTTGAGATGGGAAGAAAAGGAGAAAGGAAGCTGAGGGACAACTTTTTTTACACAGAGGGTGGTACGCATATGGAATGAGCTGCCAGCAGAAGTGGTTGAGGTGGGTACATTAACAACATTTAAAGGGCATTTGGACAAATACATGGATAGGGAAGGATTAGAAGGGTATGGGCCAAGTGCAGGGCAGTGGGGCTAGTGTGGATGGACGGTTTGGTCTGCATGGACCAGTTGGGCCAAAGGGCCTGTCTCCATGGACTCTATGACTCCATGATTCTCTGATTCCGGAAGGGGGATTCAGAGTGCAGGATATGATGCTGAGGTTTCACTGCTAATGGTTAATGGGATAGATAATATTGGATAGATCAGGAGAGTGTGCGTAGATTGGGAGTCAGAGGTGAAGGAGTTGTGCAGGGTTAAAGGGAAAAGGAACAAAGTTATAAACAGTTCCAGGAGCTAGTGCAGACATGATGGGATGAATGGCCTTCTCCATCACTACAACAATTCTGTAGTTCTGATTTTGCAAGCAGAGTGTATAGTGCGTCTTCTAGGGATTTGAAAATAAGGAGAAGAATTGGTGAGGCTGAGGTCACGTGCACAATGAAGACCAAAGCGGAAAACGCAAATGTTCAAAACAGAAAGCCTTCAATGATGTTCTCATTGTCGTACTCAGGTAAACACCTCGAGAGCACGTCATCAACATCCTTATGCAGCTGCCCGAGTCCACAGCTCTTAAGCCCGAACGATATTGTGGCTAGCAACAGTGGGATTGTTACTACAAACACAGCAGCACCAACCAGAAGGTAATCATCTCCTCAGCACCCAGCAGGGTCTCAGCTATTGGGGCTCTTATCCCCTGTAAAGGGTCTGATGGTCTGGCCCTTGGGGGTCAGTTTTCCTGTCTCACCCTCTCTGTCACATGCTGTTCCCTATCAGCACCCAGCAGTGAACTGTGCTGTCTGACAGAGGAGTTGACTCAATTGATAATATGGAAAAGTATTGCTGACCTGATCTTCCTGATCTACTAGCTCATAGGATAATGCCTTCATCCCAGAAATCAACCCTTTTCCAAACTGCTTCCAATGAAAGTGTTATCTCTCCTGAAGGATTAAGACTGAAACTGTACACAATACTCAAGAGGGTTTGTCACCAGTGTTCTCTTCAGTTCTTTGGAATAGTTCTCTCTGCATTATTAGTCCAGTTGTTGTTTTTGTGACGCCATAGTCTTACCGGACTTTAGGGCTGCTTCCTCATTAGAATGAGGGGACTGGTGGTAGTCTATCCTTAGGGTCACCATGCCTCAGGTAAGGGCAAAGCCGAGAAGGTGGAAGCCTTCATAGTAACCTTGGCTACTACCTCAGGAATTGAACCCATGCTAGTGACGTCACTCTCTATCTCAGACCAGCCATCCAGCCAACTGAGCTAACTGAAAGAATTAAGAAAAACAATGTAAGAGAAACGTTTTCACAATAATTGGTTAAGGTTCAGAATGACAGTGCGGTGAGGCAGAGTCAATTGAGGCTTTCAAAAAGAAATTGCATGTTATCTGAAGAGGAACAATGTTTTGAGAAGATTTGTAGCTCAGGTTGAGGTTCTGGATGTAGGTTTGCTTGCTGAACTGGAAGGTTCATTTCCAGACGTTTCGTCACCCTACTAGGTAACATCTTCAGTAGGCCTCAGGCGAAGCAGTGTACATGATCCCTGCTTTCTATTAATATGTTTGGGTTTCTTTGGGTTGGTGATGTCATTTCCTGTGGTGAAGTCACTTCCTGTTATTTTTCTGAGGGTGGTAGATGGCATCTAACTCGATGTGTTTGTTGATAGAGTTCCAGTTGGAATGCCATGCTTCTAGGTATTCTCATGCATGTCTCTGTTTGTCTTGTCCTAGGATGGATGTGTTGTCCCAGTCGAAGTGGTGTCCTTTCTTATCTGTACGTGAGGATACTTGTCAGAGAGGGTCATGTCATTTTGTGGCTAGTTGGTGTTCATGTATCCTGGTGGCTAGTTTTCTGCCTGTTTGTCCAATGGGTCTGAGGGGGGTTCTTGGTTTGTGAATTTTGTGAAACCTTCAAGACCATCGATAATACCCTTACTGGCATAAAATTCACTAAAGAGGAGGAAAACAACAACAAACTGCCATTCCTAGATGTCATAGTAGAGCGAACAGCCAATGGGGAACTTCAAACCAGCGTCTACAGAAAACTAACACATAAGGACCAATAATTGAACTACAGAAGTAATCACCCCAACACCCACAAACAAAGCTGCATCAGAACATTGTTTCAATGAGCCAACACACACTGCAGCACTCTCCCCTACATCAAAGACATCTCGGCAATGACTGCCAGACTCCTCAGACTTCTTGGCATCATGGTAGCCCACAAACCCACCGACACACTAAAACAGCAGCTAATAAACTTCAAAGACCCTTTTCAGACAACAAGCAAAACTAATGTCATTTACAAAATACCGTGCAAGAACTGTAACAAACACTATATTGGACAAACAGGCAGAAAACTAGCCACCAGGATACATGAACATCAACTAGCCACAAAACGACATGACCCTCTCTCATTAGTATCCTTACATACAGATAAGGAAGGACACCACTTCGACTGGGACAACACATCCATCCTAGGACAACCCAAACAAAGACACGCATGGAAATTCCTAGAAGCATGGCATTCCAACTGGAACTCTATCAACAAACACATCGAGTTAGACCCCATCCAACAGCCCCTCAAAAAAAGAACAGGTAGTGACATCACCAACCCAAAGAACCCCAAACATATAAATAGAAAGCAGGAATTTTCAGCAGTGCTTCGTACAGAGGCCCATTGAAGATCTTACCAAGTAGGGTGATGAAACGTCTGGAGATGAACCTTCCATCTCAGTGAGCAAACCTATATTCAGGAACAGTGTGCAGGTTTGCATGGAGAAGTGGGAGAATATCACAAAATGAATTGCTGGTTTGGTAAGTGAGTGCAGGCACAATGGGCTGAATGGCTTCCACAGTAACATTCCTGAGCCTCAAGAGGATCTGATTACCAGCAGAGAGTTTGATGTCTGTTCTGATTTCCCCTTTTCATTCAGGAACTCTCCAATTCAGCTGATCTCTATTCCCAAAGTGACAAATCTTGGCTTGAACATTGTGGGTGGGACCAACAAGCCTGAGGGACCAATGGTGTGTATCCAGGAATTGATACCAGGAGGAGATTGCCATAAGGTCAGTGCTGACGGACATTATTCAATAAAGAATGTGTAAAGATTCAATCTTGCTGCAGGTAGATTAGTGCATTTGAATTAACAGGGATCGACTGTGCATTGTTTAATTTAACTTTGTGGTCTCCATTTAAACTCTGTGCCTTTGGAAACTTAACAGAAGAGCAACACCAAATTGCAGTTCAAATGATCCCAACAGTGTGGAAAGACCATACGGCCCATCAAGCCAGTACTGACCCACTGAAGACCATCTCGCCCAGAGCCCTCTTCCCAATTTCCCATGGCTAATCCACCTAACCTGCACATCTTCAGACTGTGGAAGGAAACCGGAGCACCCAGAACAAACCCACACAGACACAAGGAGAATGTGCAAATTCCACACGGTCACCTAATGTTGAAATCAAACTGGGGTCCATGCTGCTCTAAGGCAGCACTGTTATCCACTAAGTCACTGTGATCCTGCTAACATGCCATTAGATGGCAGCTTTAAAGTAGGAAAAGGTCCAGGTTTTAAAGTGCTTCAGAGGAATGTTAGTGGACAATTTTTTACCACAATTGGAGCAGCTGATCAAAATGTTAGTAAATAAAGGAGCATCTTAACGGGAATGAGAGAGATAGACAGCTTCAGTGAGCAAATTCCAGACCTCAGGGCTGAGGCACAGTCATTGAAGATGGAGCAATATAAATTAGCAATAGGCCAGAAATGGAACAGCACCTTCAGAAGGTCAGTACTGTGAGGGAGTCACACTGTCAGTGGGTCAGTGCTGAGGGAGTGCCACACTGTCAGGTCAATACTGAGGGAGTGCTGCACTGTTGGAGGGTCAGTGCTGAAGGAGTGCCACACTGTCGGAGGGTTAGTGCTGAGGGAGCGCCACACTGTCAGAGGGTCAGTGCTAAGGGACTGCCGCACTGTCGAAGGGTCAGTGCTGAGGGAGTGCTGCACTGTCGGAGGTCAGTACTGAGGGAGTGCTGCACTGTCAGATGGTCAGTGCTGAGGGAGCGCCACACTATCAGAGGGTCAATGCTGAGGGGATGCTGCACTGTCGGAGGGTCAGTGCTGAGGGAGTGCAGCACTGTCGGAGGGTCAGTGCTGAGGGAGTGCTGCGCTGTCAGAGGGTCAGTGCTGAGGGAGTGCTGCACTGTCGGAGGGTCAGTGCTGAGGGAGTGCTGCGCTGTCAGAGGGTCAGTGCTGAGGGAGTGCCACACTGTCAGAGGGTCAGTGCTGAGGGAGTGCTGCACAGTTGGGGGGTCAGTAAAGAAGGAACCCTGCACTGTTAGAGGGTCAGTGCTGAGGTGGTGCCGCACTGTCAGAGGGTTAATGCTGAGGGAGCCCCACACTGTCAGAGGGTCAGTGCTGAGGGAGTGCTGCGCTGTCAGAGGGTCAGTGCTGAGGGAGTGCTGCGCTGTCAGAGAGTCAGTGCTGAGGGAGTGCAGCACTGTCGGAGGGTCAGTGCTGAGGGAGTGCTGCGCTGTCAGAGGGTCAGTGCTGAGGGAGTGCCACACTGTCAGAGGGTCAGTGCTGAGGGAGTGCTGCACAGTTGGAGGGTCAGTAAAGAAGGAGCCCTGCACTGTTAGAGGGTCAGTGCTGAGGGGGTGCCGCACTGTCAGAGGGTCAGTGCTGATGGAGTGCCACACTGTCACAGGGTCAGTGCTGAGGGAGTGCTGCGCTGTCAGAGAGTCAGTGCTAAGGGAGTGCCGCACTATCAGAGGGTCAGTGCTGAGGGAGTGCTGCACAGTTGGAGGGTCAGTACTGAGTGGGTGCCGCACTGTCGGAGGGTCAATACTGAGGGAGTGCCGCACTGTTGGAGGGTCAGTAATGAAGGAGCCCTGCACTGTTAGAGGGTCAGTGCTGAGGGGGTGCCGCACTGTTAGAGGGTCAGTGCTGAGGGAGTGCTGCACAGTTGGAGGATCAGTACTGAGGGAGTGCCGCACTGTCGGAGGGTCAGTGCTGAGGGAGAGCCGCACTGTCAGAAGGTCAGTACTGAGGGAGTGCCGCACTGTCAGAGGGTCAGTACTGAGGGAGTGCCGCACTGTCGGAGGGTCAGTGCTGAGGGAGTGCCGCACTGTCAGAAGGTCAGTACTGAGGGAGTGCCGCACTGTCAGAGGATTAGTGCTGAGGGAGTGGCGCACTGTTGGAGGGCCAGTATTGAGGGATTGACGGACGTCGGAGGGTCAGTCCTGAGGGAGTGCCACACTGTCGGAGGGTCAGTGCTCAGGGAGTGCTGCACTGTGAGAAGGTCAGTGCTGAGGGAATGACGCACTGTCGGAGGGTCAGTGCTGAGGGAGTGCTGCACTGTTGGAGGGTCAGTGCTGAGGGAGGGCCGCACTGTGGGACAGTCAGTGCTGAGGGAGTGCCGCACTGTCAGAGGGTCAGTGCAGAGGGAGTGTAGTACTATCGGTGGTCAATACTGGGGGAGTGCCGCACTGTTGAAGGGTCAGTGCTGAGGGAGTGCCGCACTGTCGGAGGGTCAGTGCTGAGGGAGTGCTGCACTGTCAGAGGGTCAGTACTGAGGGAGTGCCACACTGTCAGAGGGTCAGTACTGAGGGAGTGCCGGACTGTTGGAGTGTCAGTGTTGAGGGAGTGCTGCACTGTCATAGGGTCAGTGCTGAGGGAGTGCTGCATGTCGGAGGGTGTGTGCTGAGGGAGTGCCGCATGTCGGAGGGTGAGTGCTGAGGGAGAGCCGCACTGTCAGAAGGTCAGTTCTGAGGGAGTGCCACCCTGTCGGAGGGTCAGTACTGAGAGATTGCTGCACTCTCGGAGGGTCAGTACTGAGGGAGTGCCGCACTGTTGGAGTGTCAGTGTTGATGGAGTGCTGCACTGTCAGAGGGTCAGTGCTGAGGGAGTGCTGCATGTCGGAGGGTCTGTGCTGAGGGAGTGCCGCATGTCGGAGGGTGAGTGCTGAGGGAGAGCTGCACTGTCAGAAGGTCAGTACTGAGGGAGTGCCGTCTTGTCGGAGGGTCAGTACTGAGGGAATGCAGCACTATCGGAGGGTCTCTAATGAGGGAATGCTGCACTATGGGAGGATCAGTACCGAGGGAGTGCCTCACTGTTCGAGGGTCAATACTAAGGGAATGCCGCACTATCGGAGGGTCAGTAATGAGGGAGTTCTGCACTGTGTGAGGGTCAGTGCTGAATTAGCTTAAAAAATTATCCAACAAGGGTTCAAACCTTAAGCCGTTTTACTGTAAAAAATAGACATACAGCAAAATTGACTAGACATTGTTTGATGGCACCTCATACTCTACAAAAACAAAACAGTTATTCGTTATGAATGTGCATCATTCCTGATGAAGGGCTTATGCCTGAAATGTTGATTCTCCTGCTCCTCAGATGCTGCCTGACCTGCTGTGCTTTTCCAGCAACACGCTCTCAACTCTGATCCCTAGAATCTGCAGTCCTCATTTTCTCCTGTTTGCGTTAAATGTGACTGAGAACCCCACACCACGTGCAAACTCATTACAGTGTGCTTTCAACAGAATTAGTCTTTGTAAGAAACAAAGCTCAGTAACTCCCGAAGGGTTCATTCACTGTCTTTCCTAGTGTCGTGTCTGGAGTGACTATTACAGGAGTTTCACTCAGTGTTCAGAACCAGTGACCAGCAGTCAGTCCATTTGTGTGATTCCAGCTCCTGGGCACACCAGGACACGTCTTTGTCTGCCACAGGATGAATTAGTTTGATCAGAGAGAGTCCTCATTGTTGTGTTTTGTCTGGTAACTGTCTGCGGTATCTCCTCAGCTCTGACCACCCTTGCTGCTATTGCCATTGTCCCTCTCTGTCTGTCTTCCTGTTAAAGCTTTCCAATTTGTTTGGGAGATTGAAAGTTTAGGACGGACAAGAATAGTTGTCTCTCTTCTTGCGTTCAGATGTAAAGAAACAATCTTAATTTTAGTAGGCATTTTCTGGGTCTCTGGTTTCCATGGTAACTCAACCACTCAGGCTCCATGTTGGACAGAAGACATTGCAAATCACATGACTTGTCACTACTCCATTTTATCTGAGAGAGACCAGACAAACATAACCATCTTATAAAACTGCAATCTTTAACTTCCTAGCCAATATTTATACCTCAACCAACATCGTCAATCATTACTTAGCCTATTGTCCAATTTATCATTTCACAAAAACAATGGAGTCACTGTATAACTTGTAGGTGTTTGTCAATTCTGGTGGTGAGACCTTTCTGTGAGCAAATGTATTGTCCTGTGGAGCACGTCTAAAGTATATTAATGGGTGTAAATCATTTTAGGATGACCTGAAGCTGTGAAAGGCACAATATAAATACAAAGATTTTTATTTTCTTGGAGCATGAAAGCATGTGCAATCTATTGAGCTTGTGATGTGATTGCTTGGTGTTAACACTGGAGGGCAGTGTTACCTTCTCTTCACCTCCAGCTCCAACCGAAAGCAAGGCCAATTAGTTTTCAGTTTACAAAAATTGGATAAAGTCCCAGTTTCCTACATAACAATGTTGTTTAATTGGTCTATTTGTAGATTCTTTCAAAATCACATTAATTAGTTATTCCTCACTCCAATTCTGAAAATAAGATGGAATAACCCCACGATGGGCACTGTCTGGAAATGGAAGGAGGCTTCACGCGTCTGCTATGTGCAGCTCTGAGATTACGGGATCAAGGTCCCTTCCAGAATATTGAATATAAACTACAGGACAATGCAGTCAGTGCTGTGCTGAGGGAGGTTCACACTTGCAGAGAGTCAATGGAGGAGTGCTGCACTGTCGGAGGGTCAATACTGAGACAGTGCTGCACTGTCGGTGGGTCAGTGCTGAGGGAGCGCTGCTCTGTCAGAGGGTCAGTGCAGAGGGAGTGCTGCACTGTCGGAGGGTCAGTGCAGAGGGAGTGCTGCACTGTCGGAGGGTCAGTGCAGAGGGAGTGCTGCACTGTCGGAGGGTCAGTGCTGAGGGAGTGCTGCACTGTCGGAGGGTCAGTGCTGAGGGAGTGCTGCACTGTCAGAGGGTCAGTGCAGAGGGAGTGCTGCACTGTCGGAGGGTCAGTGCTGAGGGAGTGCTGCACTGTCAGAGGGTCAGTGCTGAGGGAGTGCTGCACCGTCGGTGGGTCAGGAATGAGGGAGTGCCGCACTGTCGGTGGGTCAGGAATGAGGGAGTCCCGCACTGTTGGAGGGCCAGTGCCGAGAGAGTGCCGCACTGTCAGAGGGTCAGTGCTGAGGAATGCCGCACTGTCGGAGGGTCAATGCTGAGGGAGTGCCGCACTGTCGGAGGGTCAGTGCTGAGGGAGTGCCGCACTGTCAGAAGGTCAGTGCTGAGGGAGCGCCGCACTGTCGGAGGGTCAGTGCCGCACTGTTGGAGGGTCAGTGCCGAGAGAGTGCCGCACTGTCGGAGGGTCAGTGCTGAGGAATGCCACACTGTTGGAGGGTCAGTGCTGAGGAATGCCGCACTGTCGGAGGGTCAGTGCTGAGGGAGTGCCACACTGTTGGAGGGTCAGTGCCGAGAGAGTGCCGCACTGTCGGAGGGTCAGTGCTGAGGGAGTGCCACACTGTCGGAGAGTCAGTGCTGAGGGAGTGCCACACTGTCGGAGAGTCAGTGCTGAGGGAGTGCCGCACTGTCAGAGGGTCAGTACTGAGGGAATGCCACACTATTGGAGGGTCAGTACTGAGCGAGTGCTGCACTGTCAGAAGGTCAGTACTGAGGGAGTGCCGCACTGTCAGAGGGTCAGTACTGAGGGAGCGCCGTACTGTCGGAGGGTCAGTGCTGAGGAATGCCGCACTGTCGGAGGGTCAGTGCTGAGGGAGTGCCGCACTGTCGGAGGGTCAGTACTGAGGGAGTGCCGCACTGTTGGAGTGTCAGTGCTGAGGGAGTGCCGCACTGTTGGAGGGTCAGTGCCGAGAGAGTGCCGCACTGTCGGAGAGTCAGTGCTGAGGGAGCGCCGCACTGTCGGAGGATCAGTGCTGAGGGAGTGTTGCACTGTCAAGAGGGTCAATGCTGAGGAAGTGCCGCACTGTCGGAGGATCAGTGCTGAGGGAGTGTTGCACTGTCGGAGGGTCAGTGCTGAAGGAGTGCCGCACTGTCGGAGAGTCAGTGCTGAGGGAGTGCCGCACTGTCGGAGGATCAGTGCTGAGGGAGTGTTGCACTGTCAAGAGGGTCAATGCTGAGGAAGTGCCGCACTGTCGGAGGATCAGTGCTGAGGGAGTGCTGCACTGTCGGAGGGTCAGTGCTGAGGGAGTGCTGCACTGTGGGAGGGTCAGTGCTGAGGGAGTGCCGCACTGTGGGATGGTCAGTGCTGATGGAGTGCTGCACTGTCAAGAGGGTCAGTGCTGAGGGAGTGTTGCATGTTTAGAGCATCAGTACTGAGGGAGTTCATTGAATGAGACATTAAACTGAAACTGTCCTTGCCTTGAGGTGTATGTTCAAGCTTCTGTGGCCTTTTAGAAGTGCAGCGTAGAAGACTCCCTGCTGTCATTGGCAGAATTTACTTCTCAAGCAACATCTGTGGAGAAGATGAATGGATAATTTGACATGAATGTTTGTCAGTCCTTGCTGTGCGTATGTGGACTGTTGGGTTCCCTCCATTACACATTAGACTTGAGCACAGAATCTGTGCTGACTCTCATTAGTTTTGTTTTCATTACTCTCTCAGTGGGTGTGTGCATTGCAGGCAGGACCAGCATGTATTGCTGATTCTCAATTACCCTTGAAAATGAGTGGTTTGCTCAGCTGTATCAGAGGGCAGTTAGAATTCAAACCCCATTACTGTTAGCCTGGAGTCACATGGATTTCAAGCCGAACAAGGATTTATTATCCTAAAGAATAGTAGTGGACCTGATAAGTTTTTAACAAACAATCAGTAGTAGTTCTCACAGTCACAATGGCTTTCATATCTGTATTTATTCATTGAGTTTAAATTCCACCATCTGCTGTGGTGGGATTTGAACCCATATCCCCAGATCCTCTGGATTACTAACTCAGTGATATTATCAATGCACACCATCATGCACCCGATACAGCCGCCATAACTGTATTTCCTGGCTGCAAATCGTTTGGGGAGATTGTGAGGATGTGACAATATATCCCTTTAATCATTCATAGAACATAGAACATAGAACATAGAAGAATACAGCGCAGTACAGGCCCTTGGGCCCTCGATGTTGCGCCGATCCAAGCCCACCTAAACTACACTAACCCACTATCCTCCATATACCTATCCAATGCCCTCTTAAATGCCCATAAAGAGGGAGAGTCCACCACTGTTACTGGCAGGGCATTCCATGAACTAACGACTCGCTGAGTGAAGAACCTACCCCTAACATCAGTCCTATATCTACCCCCCCTTAATTTAAAGCTATGCCCCCTTGTAATACCCGACTCAATACGCGGGAAAAGGTTCATACTGTCGACCCTATCTAACCCCCTAATCATCTTGTACACCTCAATCAAGTCACCCCTAAACCTTCTTTTCTCTAGTGAAAACAGCCCCAAGTGCCTCAGTCTTTCCTCATACGATTTTCCTTCCATACCAGGCAACATCCTGGTAAACCTCCTCTGCACCCGTTCCAATGCCTCCACATCCTTCCTATAGTATGGCGACCAAGACTGCACACAATATTCCAGATGCGGCCGTACCAGAGTCTTATACAACTGCATCATGACCTCAGGACTCCGGAACTCAATTCCTCTACCAATAAAAGACATCTTTGTGAATGTCTCTGGTGGGCCAGCATTTATTGCCCATCCTTAATGATCTTTGCGATGATAGTGGCGAACTGCCTTCTGAAACGGTTGCAGGTTCCCACTCCCCATCCTCCTTCCAACCCTCCCCTGTGCAGTTTAGGGAGGGAATTATAGGATTTTGATCTAGCGATACTGAAGGAACTACAATATACTTCCGAGTCAGGGTGGTGAGTGGCTTGGAGGGGACCTCTCAGGGTGGTGGTGATATAATCCCAGCTGATGTTAGTACTGGGAACATTATATCCCAGACTGAAATCC
Source organism: Chiloscyllium plagiosum (assembly GCF_037043375.1). Taxonomy (NCBI): domain Eukaryota; kingdom Metazoa; phylum Chordata; class Chondrichthyes; order Orectolobiformes; family Hemiscylliidae; genus Chiloscyllium; species Chiloscyllium plagiosum. Next base: position 57,119,252 of record NW_028270163.1, on the reverse strand, counting down.
AGCTTGCAAGATCGTATTCTGTTAGTTTTTAAATTTAATGTGGCTTTCACTGAAATATAAGCACGCATTGCTGCAGATTTAATTTTAACAATAAAATAGAACTATAATGAAGATAAAATAGAATAAACTAAGATATTTACATCTCAGTTTGAAAGATTGCAGAACAAAATCCCATTTCTCCGAAAGCTATCATGTTACATTATTCAAATACCAGAGGGAGGATTCCATTCTCTATTATATCTGTATATTTGACATAATAGTTGCTTGCAATTCCAAAAATTGATTATCTTTTCTTTGATCATTCACACAACTGAGTTCAAACATTCTTAGCTTGAAAACACTGCTTCAAATTTGGAACCAAACATTTTTGGTTTAGAATTTTCAAACTAAAACCCTTACTCGTAGAGTCATAGAGATGTACAGCATGGAAACAGACCCTTCGGTCCAACCTGTCCATGCCGACCAGATATCCCAACCCAATCTAGTCCCACCCGCCAGCACCCAGCCCATATCCCCCCAAACCCTTCCTATTCATATACCCATCCAGATGCCTCTTAAATGTTGCAATTGTACCAGCCTCCACCACTTCCTCTGGCAGCTCATTCCATACACGTACCACCCTCTGCATGAAAAAGTTGCCCCTGAGGTCTCTTTTATGTCTTTCCCCTCTCACCCTAAACCTAAGCCCTCTAGTTCTGGACTCCCCGACCACAGGGAAAATACTTTGTCTATTTATCCTATCCATGCCCCTCATAATTTTGTAAACCTCTATTAGGCAACCCCTCAGCCTCTGACGCTGCAGGGAAAACAGCCCCAGCGTCAGTTCCCAACTGTTCCGAATTTCTGTTATTACATCTTGAACCAGCCAGGCCTTCTGGAATGGCAAGTGGAATTTGGGCATTTATTACTAAAGGAATAGAGTGTAAAAGGAAGGAAGAGCAGCTCCAACTGTACAAGGCATTAGTGAGACCACACCTGGTGTATTCTATACAATATTGGTCCCTGTACATGAGGATGTCGTATTGGAGGCAGTTCAGAGGAGATTCACTGCACTGATTCCAGAGATGAGGGGTTTGTTTTATGAGGAAAGGTTGAGCAGTTTAGGCCTGTACTCCATGAAGTTTAAAAGAATGAGTGGAGATCTAATTGAAGTCTATAAGAATCTAAAGGAGTTTGAGAAAGTAGATGTAAAAAGGATGTTTTCTTATGTGGGTCAACCTAGAACGAAAGGTGATAGTTTTACAATAAGGGATAACAGATTTAAAAGAGATGAGCAATTACTTCTCTTAAAGGTCTGAAACCTGTGGAATTTACTATGCCAGAGTGTAGTGAATGTCGAGACATTAAGTAAACTTAAAGAGGCAATAGGCAAATATTTAGTTAATAATGAGCTGCAGGGTTACAGGGAGTGAGCAGGAAAGTGGTGTTAAGGCTGAGCTGAGATCAGCCACGATTGTATTAAATGATGGAGCAGGCTGGAGGGGCTGAATTGCCTACTCCTGCTCTGCATTCTTATGTTCTATAAACTGGCCCAACATATTTTCCAATCGATGGATCATTCCTGAGCAAAAAAAAATCAATTCTTGATTCTTCTGAACTAAAACAAAGCTGATCCTCCAATCACAATACTACTCAAGTCAATTTTCGTTCAAGGAAGGCCCCATCCTCTGCTCTCTGGCATATTCCAGTTTAAAATCCCAGCTTCATAAAGACTGACAAGTTAAGTGTTAAAACTCCTAATATACATGGACCAAAACTTATGTGCCACTAGTTTAAAATCCAAATCCCAAAACAAATCATAATGTATAAATCATACACCTCAGATCAAAGTGTTCCTGTGTATCTGCTGCCCTTATCTTTCTAAGTGGAAGTGGTTGTGGCTCTGCAAGGATCTTTGGTGAATGTCTGCAGTGCATCTTGTAGACAGTACACACTGCTGCTACTGCGCATCAGTGGTAGAGGGAGTGCATGTTTGTGGACGTGTTACCAATAAAGTGGATTATTTTATTCTGGATTATGTAAATGTTGTTGGAGGTCCATTCATCCAGGCAAGTGGAGAGTACTCCATCACTTCCAGACTTGGGCCTTGGAAATGGTGGGTAGGCTTTGGGGAGTCAGGAGGTGAATTACTTGCTGCAGGATTCCTAGTTTCTAACCTGCTCCTGTTGCCACTGTATTTATATGTCTGGTCCAGTTTAGTTCCCAGTCAATAGATACTGATAGTGGAGGGGTTCAATAATTGAATGTCAAGGGCCAATGATTAGATTCTCTCTTGTTGGACATGCTGACTGAAAGTCAGTGGTCAAGTTATTCATAAACAAAAGCTTTTTGATGGCCCTGTTGGCGACCTCTCCATAACTTTACCAAGATGCTACCAAAATGCAGGTCTGACCTTCTTGTGTAAACATGGGGATGCTTTGAATAAAAGTGTCATGGATTAAGGTGTCTTCCTGAATGCGATTGCCCAGCTGCAACAGTATTTGGAGACCCACCCTGGGAGATTCAGTGGAAACAGCAATATAACCTCTCCCTCACTGCTGGCATCCTGCAGGCATATTTGATCAGAACTGCACACTGAGGATTGTACAGCTTAATTATTTAACTTGAGAATTGCTCCTGCAGTTGGTGCATGATAATTGGTGTCTCTAGTCTCCAGGCTTGCAGAAGGAAATGTGTGCCACACTAAATATGAACTTGTCCATTGACATCTTGCTCTGTCCCCTGTGTATAGAGGATAGCCATGGATGGGTGTAATCTTGAATTAATACAGCCTGATGTCTGATAGTTTGTTGTACACACAGACTCTGTTCTTGTGGGGACCTTAGCAGCTGAGTCTCTGTGAGACACAGTGAGGGTTCGGTACGTTTAAAGTGGAAGAGAGAAATGCGAGAACAGCTTTGAAGATGAGAAAGAGAGAGTCATCAAGAGCAAATTATTGCCAGAGGTTTTATGAGTCTGAGAGGGTTAATGCTGAGGAATGCATTAAGCACTGCCAAATGATGTCACCTGGACTATGGCAGGGCAACAGCTTTGGATTTCGAAGGAGTAAAACTTAACATTTAGGTACTCCTGTTCTTCCACAAGGTCTCATGGACCAATATCTCTCACACCAATTTCTACCACAACAACATCTCTCACACTGATATCTATCACAGTGATATCTCTGACACTGATATCTCTCACAACAATATCTCCCACACTGAAATCTCTCACAGAGATATCTATCACATCGAAATCTCTCACTCCGAAATCTCTCACACCGAAATCTCTCACACCGAAATCTCTCACACAGATATCTATCACATCGAAATCTCTCATTCCGAAATCTCTCACACTGAAATTTCTCACACCAAAATCTCTCACACCGAATCTCTCACACCAAAATCTCTCACACCGAATCTCTCACACTGAAATCTCTCATACCAAAATCTCTCACACTGAAATCTCTCATACCAAAATCTCTCACACTGAAATCTCTCACACTGATATCTATCACATCGAAATCTCTCACTCCGAAATCTCTCACACCGAAATCTCTCACACCGAAATCTCTCACACCGAAATCTCTATACAGATATCTATCACATCGAAATCTCTCATTCCAAAATCTCTCACACTGAAATTTCTCACACCAAAATCTCTCACACCGAATCTGTCACACCAAAATCTCTCACACCGAATCTCTCACACTGAAATCTCTCATACCAAAATCTCTCACACCGAATCTCTCACACCAAAATCTATCACACCGATATACCCCACACTGATATCTATCACACCGATATACCCCACACCGATATCTATCACACTGATATCTCTGACACTGATACCTCTCACAACAATATCTCCCACACCAATATTTATAACACCAAAATCTTTCACACTGATATCTCTCACACCGATATCTCTAACAACAATACCTCCCACAACAAAATCTATCGCATCGAAATCTCTTGCAGTGATATCTCTCACACTGAAATCTCTCACAACTATATCTCCCACACTGAAATCTCTCACACTGAAATCTATCACATCGATATCTCTGACAAGAATATCTCTCACAACGATATCTCTCACATCGAAATCTCTCACACCGAAATCTCTCACAATGATATCTCTCACACCGAAATCTCTCACACCGAAATCTCACACCGAAATCTATCACACCGAAATCTCTCACACTGAAATCAATAGCACCGAAATCTCTCAAATTGAAATCTATCACACCGAAATCTCTCACACTGAAATCTCTCATACCGAAATCTCTCACACCGAAATCTATCACACCGATATACCCCACACCGGGCGGCACGGTGGCACAGTGGTTAGCACTGCTGCCTCACAGCGCCAGAGACACTGGTTCAATTCCCGCCTCAGGCGACTGACTGTGTGGAGTTTGCACGTTCTCCCCGCGTCTGCGTGGGTTTCCTCCGGGTACTCCGGTTTCCTCCCACGGTCCAAAGATGTGCAGGTCAGGTGAATTGGCCATGCTAAATTGCCCATAGTGTTAGGTAAGGGGTAAATGTAGGGGTATGGGTGGGTTGCGCTATGGCGGGGCGGTGTGGACTTGTTGGGCCGAAGGGCCTGTTTCCACACTGTAAGTAATCTAATCTAATCTAAAAAAAAACCGCTATCTATCACATCAATATACCCCACACTGATATCTCTCACACTGATATCTCTCACACTGATATCTTGCACACTGATATCTATCACACTGATATCTCTGACACTGATATCTCTCACAACAATATCTCCCACACCAATATTTATAACACCAAAATCTCTCACACTGATATCTCTCATGCCGATATCTCTAACAATACCTCCCACACAGATATCTATCACATCGAAATCTCTTGCAGCAATATCTCTCACACTGAAATCTCTCACAACGATATCTCTCACACGGAAATCTCTCACACTGAAATCTCTCACACTGAAATCTCTCACACCGAAATCTCTGACAACGATATCTCTCACAACGATATCTCCCACATCGAAATCTCTCACATCGAAATCTCTCACATCGAAATCTCTCACAATGATATCTCCCACATCAAAATCTCTCACACCGAAATCTCTCACACTGAAATCTCTCACACTGAAATCTCTCACACTGAAATCTCTCACACCGAAATCTCTCACACCGAAATCTATCACACCGAAATCTATCACACCGAAATCTATCACACCGTAATCTCTCACACCGAAATCTCTTACACCGATATACCCCACACCGATATCTATCACATCAATATACCCAACACTGATATCTCTCACACTGATATCTCCCACACCGATATCTATCACAGCAATATCTCTGACATTGATATCTCTCACAACAATATATCCCACACCAATATTTATAACACCAAAATCTCACACTGATATCTGTCACGCCGATATCTCTTACAACACCTCCCAATATCTATCGCATCGAAATCTCTTGCAGCAATATCTCTCACACTGAAATCTCTCACATTGAAATCTTTCACACCAAAATCTCACACACCAAAATCTCTCACACCGAAATCTCTCACACCGAAACCTTTCACAATGATATCTCCCACGTCGAAATCTCTCATACCGAAATCTCTCACAATGACATCTCCAACATTGAAATGTCTCATACTGAAAACTCTCATACCGAAATCTCTCACACCGAAATCTATCACATCAAAATCTCTCACACTGAAATCTCTCACACCGAAATCTCTCACAATGATATCTCCCGCATCGAAATCTCTCATACCGAAATCTCTCTCACCAATATACCCCACACTGATATCTGTCACCCCGATATACCCCACACCGATATCTCTCACACTGATATCTCCCACACCGATATTATTCACAGCGATATCTCTGACACTGATATCTCTCACAACAATATCTCCCACACCAATATTTATATCACCAAAATTTCTCACACTGATATTTCTCACGCCGATATCTCTAACAACAATACCTCCCACACTAATATCTATCGCATATAAATATCTTGCAGCAATATCTCTCACACTGAAATCTCTCACAATGATATCTCCCACACTGAAATCTCTCATACTGAAATCTGTCACACTGAAATCTCTCACACTGAAATCTCTCACACCGAAATCTCTCACAATGATATCTCCCAAATCGAAATCTCTCAGACCGAAATCTCTCACAATGATATCTCCAACATCGAAATCTCTCATACTGAAATCTCTCACAATGATATCTCCAACATCGAAATCTCTCATACCAAAATCTCTCACACCGAAATCTCTAACACCGAAATCTCTCACAATGATATCTCCCACATCAAAATCTCTCACACTGAAATCTCTCATACCGAAATCTCTCACACTGAAATCTTTCACACTGAAACCTATCACACCGAAAACTCTCACACCGAAATCTATCATACCGTAATTTCTCACACCAAAATCTCTCACACTGAAATTTATCACACTGAAATCTCTCACACCGAATCTCTCACACTGAAATCTCTCATACCAAAATCTCTCACACCGAAATCTCTCACACCAAAATCTCTCACACCGATATACACCACACCGATATCTATCACAGCAATATCTCTGACACTGATATCTCTCACAACAATATCTCCTACACCAATATTTATAACATCAAAATCTCTCACATTGATATCTCTCACACCGATATGTCTAACAACAATATCTCCCACAATAAAATCTATCGCATCGAAATCTCTTGCAGTAATATCTCTCACACTGAAATCTCTCACAACGATATCTCCCACACTGAAATCTCTCACATTGAAATCTATCACACCAAAATCTCTGACAACGATATCTCTCACAACGATATCTCCCACATCGAAATCTCTCACATCAAAATCTCTCACATCGAAATCTCTCACATCGAAATCTCTCACACCGAAATCTCTCACAATTATATCTCCCACATCAAAATCTCTCACACTGAAATCTCTCACACTGAAATCTATCACACCGAAATCTCTCACACTGAAATCTATCGTACCGAAATTTCTCACACTGAAATCTCTCATACCGATATGCCCCACACTGATATCTGTCACCCCGATATACCACACACCGATATCTCTCACACAGATATCTCCCACACCGATATCTATCACAGCGATATCTCTGACACTGATATCTCTCACAACAATATCTTCCATACCAATATTTATATCACCAAATTTCTCACACTGATATTTCTCACGCTGATATCTCTAACAACAATACCTCCCACACCAATATCTATCGCATCTAAATATCTTGCAGCAATATCTCTCACACTGAAACCACTCACAATGATATCTCCCACACTGAAATCTCTCATACCGAAATCTCTCACAATGACATCTCCAACATCGAAATGTCTCATACTGAAAACTCTCATACCGAAATCTCTCACACCGAAATCTATCACACCGATATACCCCACACTGATATCTGTCACCCCGATATACCCCACACCGATATCTCTCACACTGATATCTCCCACACTGATATTATTCACAGCGATATCTCTGACACTGATATCTCTCACAACAATATCTCCCACACCAATATTTATATCACCAAAATTTCTCACACTGATATTTCTCACGCCGATATCTCTAACAACAATACCTCCCACACTAATATCTATCGCATATAAATATCTTGCAGCAATATCTCTCGCACTGAAATCTCTCACAATGATATCTCCCACACTGAAATCTCTCACACTGAAATCTCTCACACTGACATCTCTCACACCAAAATCTCTCACAATATCTCTCACATCGAAATCTCTCACATTGAAATCTCTCAGACCGAAATCTGTCACAATGATATCTCCCAAATCGAAATCTCTCGTACCGAAATCTCTCACAATGATATCTCCAACATCGAAGTCTCTCATACTGAAATCTATCACAATGGTATCTCCAACATCGAAATCTCTCATACCGAAATCTCACACACTGAAATCTCTCATACCGAAATCTCTCACAATGATATCTCCCACAACAAAATCTCTCACACTGAAATCTCTCATACCGAAATCTCTCACACTGAAATCTTTCACACTGAAACCTATCACACCGAAGACTCTCACACCGAAATCTATCATACCGTAATTTCTCACACCAAAATCTCTCACACTGAAATTTCTCACACCAAAATCTCTCACACCGAATCTCTCACATTGAAATCTCTCATACCAAAATCTCTCACACCGAAATCTCTCACACCGATATACCCCATACTGATATCTATCACCCCGATATACACCACACCGATATCTATCACAGCAATATCTCTGACACTGATATCTCTCACAACAATATCTCCCACACCGATATTTATAACTTCAAAATCTCTCACATTGATATCTCTCACACCGATATGTCTAACAACAATACCTCCCACAATAAAATCTATCGCATCGAAATCTCTTGCAGTAATATCTCTCACACTGAAATCTCTCACAACGATATCTCCCACACTGAAATCTCTCACATTGAAATCTATCACACCAAAATCTCTGACAACGATATCTCTCACAACGATATCTCCCACATCGAAATCTCTCACATCAAAATCTCTCACATCGAAATCTCTCACGTCAAAATCTCTCACACCGAAATCTCTCACAATTATATCTCCCACATCAAAATTTCTCACACTGAAATCTCTCACACTAAAATCTCTCACACCTAAATCTATCACACTGAAATCTCTCACACTGAAATCTATCACACCGAAATCTCTCACACTGAAATCTATCATACCAAAATCTCTCACACTGACATCTCTCATACCGAAATCTCTCACATCGAAATCTCTCACATCGAAATCTCTCACACCGAAATCTCTCACAATTATATCTCCCACATCAAAATCTCTCACACTGAAATCTCTCACACTGAAATCTCTCACACTAAAATCTCTCACACTGAAATCTATCACACTGAAATCTCTCACACTGAAATCTATCACACCGAAATCTCTCACACTGAAATCTATCATACCAAAATCTCTCACACTGAAATCTCTCATACCGAAATCTCTCACACCGATATCTATCACACCGAAATCTCTCACACTGAAATCTCTTACACCAATATACCCCACACTGATATCTATCACACTGAAATCTCTCAAACCAAAATCTCTCACACTGAAATCTATCACACCGAAATCTCTCACACTGAAATCTATCATACCGAAATCTTTCACACCAAAATCTATCACACCGAAATCTCTCACACCAAAATCTCTTACACCGATATACCCCACACCGATATCTATCACACTGAAACCTATCGCACCGAAATCTCTGACAACGATATTTCTCACAACGATATCTCCCACATTGAAATCTCTCACATCAAAATCTCTCACATCGAAATCTCTCACATCAAAATCTCTCACACCAAAATCTCTCACAATGATATCTCCCAAATCAAAATCTCTCACACCGAAATCTCTCACACTGAAATCTCTCACACCAAAATCTCTCACACCGAAATCTCTCACACCGAAATCTCTCACACCGAAATCTATCACACTGAAATCTCTCACACTGAAATGTATCACACTGAAATCTATCACACCGAAATCTCTCACACTGAAATCTATCGTACCGAAATTTCTCACACTGAAATCTCTCATACCGATATATCCCACACTGATATCTGTCACCCCGATATACCCCACACCGATATCTCTCACACAGATATCTCCCACACCGATATCTATCACAGCGATATCTCTGACACTGATATCTCTCACAACAATATCTCCCATACCAATATTTATATCACCAAAATTTCTCACACTGATATTTCTCACGCTGATATCTCTAACTACAATACCTCCCACACCAATATCTATCGTATCTAAATATCTTGCAGCAATATCTCTCACACTGAAACCTCTCACAATGATATCTCCCACACTGAAATCTCTCATACCGAAATCTCTCACAATGACATCTCCAACATCGAAATGTCTCATACTGAAAACTCTCATACCGAAATCTCTCACACCGAAATCTATCACACCGATATACCCCACACTGATATCTGTCACCCCGATATACCCCACACCGATATCTCTCACACTGATATCTCCCACACTGATATTATTCACAGCGATATCTCTGACACTGATATCTCTCACAATAATATCTCCCACACCAATATTTATATCACCAAAATTTCTCACACTGATATTTCTCACGCCGATATCTCTAACAACAATACCTCCCACACTAATATCTATCGCATATAAATATCTTGCAGCAATATCTCTCATACTGAAATCTCTCACAATGATATCTCCCACACTGAAATCTCTCACACTGAAATCTCTCACACTGAAATCTCTCACACTGACATCTCTCACACCAAAATCTCTCACAACAATATCTCTCACATCGAAATCTCTCACATTGAAATCTCTCAGACCGAAATCTCTCACAATGATATCTCCCAAATCGAAATCTCTCGTACCGAAATCTCTCACAATGATATCTCCAACATCGAAATCTCTCATACTGAAATCTCTCACAATGGTACCAACATCGAAATCTCTCATACCGAAATCTCTCACACCGAAATCTCTCACACCGAAATCTCTCACAATGATATCTCCCACAACAAAATCTCTCACACTGAAATCTCTCATACCGAAATCTCTCACACTGAAATCTTTCACACTGAAACCTATCACACCGAAAACTCTCACACCGAAATCTATCATACCGTAATTTCTCACACCAAAATCTCTCACACCGAATCTCTCACACTGAAATCTCTCATACCAAAATCGCTCACACCGAAATCTCTCACACCAAAATCTCTCACACCGATATACCCCACACTGATATCTATCACAGCAATATCTCTGACACTGATATCTCTCACAACAATATCTCCCACAGCAATATTTATAACATCAAAATCTCTCACATTGATATCTCTCACACCGATATCTCTAACAACAAAACCTCCCACAGTAAAATCTATCGCATCGAAATCTCTTGCAGTAATATCTCTCACACTGAAATCTCTCACAACGACATCTCCCACACTGAAATCTCTCACATTGAAATCTATCACACCAAAATCTCTGACAACGATATCTCTCACAACGATATCTCCCACATCGAAATCTCTCACATCAAAATCTCTCACATCGAAATCTCTCACATCGAAATCTCTCACACCGAAATCTCCCACAATTATATCTCCCACATCAAAATCTCTCACACTGAAATCTCTCACACTGAAATTTCTCACACTAAAATCTCTCACACTGAAATCTATCACACTGAAATCTCTCACACTGAAATCTATCACACCGTAATCTCTCACACCGAAATCTCTCACAATGATATCTCCCACATCAAAATCTCTCACACTGAAATCTCTCATACCGAAATCTCTCACACTGAAATCTTTCACACTGAAACCTATCACACCGAAAACTCTCACACCGAAATCTATCATACCGTAATTTCTCACAGCAAAATCTCTCACACTGAAATTTATCACACCAAAATCTCTCACACCGAATCTCTCACACTGAAATCTCTCACACCGAAATCTCTCACACCGATATACCCCACACTGATATCTATCACACCGATATACACCACACCGATATCTATCACAGCAATATCTCTGACACTGATATCTCTCACAACAATATCTCCCACACCAATATTTATAACATCAAAATCTCTCACATTGATATCTCTCACACCGATATCTCTAACAACAATACCTCCCACAATAAAATCTATCGCATCGAAATCTCTTGCAGTAATATCTCTCACACTGAAATCTCTCACAACGATATCTCCCACACTGAAATCTCTCACATTGAAATCTATCACACCAAAACCTCTGACAACGATATCTCTCACAACGATATCTCCCACATCGAAATCTCTCACATCAAAATCTCTCACATCGAAATCTCTCACATCAAAATCTCTCACACCGAAATCTCTCACAATTATATCTCCCACATCAAAATCTCTCACACTGAAATCTCTCACACTGAAATTTCTCACACTAAAATCTCTCACACTGAAATCTATCACACTGAAATCTCTCACACTGAAATCTATCACACCGAAATCTCTCACACTGAAATCTATCATACCAAAATCTCTCACACTGAAATCTCTCACACCGAAATCTCTCACAATTATATCTCCCACATCAAAATCTCTCACACTAAAATCTCTCACACTGAAATCTATCACACTGAAATCTCTCACACTGAAATCTATCACACCGAAATCTCTCACACTGAAATCTATCATACCAAAATCCCTCACACTGAAATCTCTCATACTGAAATCTCTCACACCGAAATCTATCACACCGAAATCTCTCACACTGACATCTCTTACACCAATATACCCCACACCGATATCTATCACACTGAAATCTCTCAAACCGAAATCTCTCACACTGAAATCTATCACACCGAAATCTCTCACACTGAAATCTATCATACCGAAATCTATCACACCAAAAACTCTCACACCAAAATCTCTTACACCGATATACCCCACACCGATATCTATCAAACTGAAATCTATCACACCGAAATCTGTGACAACGATATCTCTCACAACGATATCTCCCACATTGAAATCTCTCACATCAAAATCTCTCACATCGAAATCTCTCACATCGAAATCTCTCACACTGAAATCTCTCACACTAAAATCTCTCACACCGAAATCTATCACACTGAAATCTCTCACACTGAAATCTATCACACTGAAATCTCTCACACTGAAATCTAACGTACCGAAATTTCTCACACTGAAATCTCTCATACCGATATACCCCACACTGATATCTGTCACCCCGATATCTCTCACACAGATATCTCCCACACCGATATCTATCACAGCGATATCTCTGACACTGATATCTCTCACAACAATATCTCCCATACCAATATTTATATCACCAAAATTTCTCACACTGATATTTCTCACGCTGATATCTCTAACAACAATACCTCCCACACCAATATCTATCGCATCTAAATATCTTGCAGCAATATCTCTCACACTGAAACCTCTCACAATGATATCTCCCACGCTGAAATCTCTCATACCGAAATCTCTCACACTGAAATCTCTCACACTGAAACCTCTCACAATGATATGTCCCACACTGAAATCTCTCATACCGAAACCTCTCACAATGACATCTCCAACATCGAAATGTCTCATACTGAAAACTCTCATACCGAAATCTCTCACACCGAAATCTATCACACCGAAATCTCTCACACCAAAATCTCTTACACCGATATACCCCACACCGATATCTATCACACTGAAATCTCTCATACCGAAATCTCTCACAATGACATCTCCAACATCGAAATGTCTCATACTGAAAACTCTCATACCGATATCTCTCACACCGAAATCTATCACACCGAAATCTCTCACACCAAAATCTCTTACACCGATATACCCCACACCGAAATCTATCACACCGAAATCTCTCACACCGAAATCTATCACACCGAAATCTCTCACACCGAAATCTATCGCACCGATATACCCCACACTGATATCTGTCACCCCGATATACCCCACACCGATATCTCTCACACTGATATCTCCCACACCGATATTATTCACAGCGATATCTCTGACACTGATATCTCTCACAACAATATCTCCCACACCAATATTTATATCACCAAAATTTCTCACACTGATATTTCTCACGCCGATATCTCTAACAACAATACCTCCCACACTAATATCTATCGCATATAAATATCTTGCAGCAATATCTCTCACACTGAAATCTCTCACAATGATATCTCCCACATTGAAATCTCTCACACTGAAATCTCTCACACTGAAATCTCTCATACTGAAATCTCTCACACCGAAATCTATCACACCGAAATCTCTCACACTGACATCTCTTACACCAATATACCCCACACCGATATCTATCACACTGAAATCTCTCAAACCGAAATCTCTCACACTGAAATCTATCACACCGAAATCTCTCACACTGAAATCTATCATACCGAAATCTATCACACCAAAAACTCTCACACCAAAATCTCTTACACCGATATACCCCACACCGATATCTATCAAACTGAAATCTATCACACCGAAATCTGTGACAACGATATCTCTCACAACGATATCTCCCACATTGAAATCTCTCACATCAAAATCTCTCACATCGAAATCTCTCACATCGAAATCTCTCTCACTGAAATCTCTCACACTAAAATCTCTCACACCGAAATCTATCACACTGAAATCTCTCACACTGAAATCTATCACACTGAAATCTCTCACACTGAAATCTAACGTACCGAAATTTCTCACACTGAAATCTCTCATACCGATATACCCCACACTGATATCTGTCACCCCGATATCTCTCACACAGATATCTCCCACACCGATATCTATCACAGCGATATCTCTGACACTGATATCTCTCACAACAATATCTCCCATACCAATATTTATATCACCAAAATTTCTCACACTGATATTTCTCACGCTGATATCTCTAACAACAATACCTCCCACACCAATATCTATCGCATCTAAATATCTTGCAGCAATATCTCTCACACTGAAACCTCTCACAATGATATCTCCCACGCTGAAATCTCTCATACCGAAATCTCTCACACTGAAATCTCTCACACTGAAACCTCTCACAATGATATGTCCCACACTGAAATCTCTCATACCGAAACCTCTCACAATGACATCTCCAACATCGAAATGTCTCATACTGAAAACTCTCATACCGAAATCTCTCACACCGAAATCTATCACACCGAAATCTCTCACACCAAAATCTCTTACACCGATATACCCCACACCGATATCTATCACACTGAAATCTCTCATACCGAAATCTCTCACAATGACATCTCCAACATCGAAATGTCTCATACTGAAAACTCTCATACCGAAATCTCTCACACCGAAATCTATCACACCGAAATCTCTCACACCAAAATCTCTTACACCGATATACCCCACACCGAAATCTATCACACCGAAATCTCTCACACCGAAATCTATCACACCGAAATCTCTCACACCGAAATCTATCGCACCGATATACCCCACACTGATATCTGTCACCCCGATATACCCCACACCGATATCTCTCACACTGATATCTCCCACACCGATATTATTCACAGCGATATCTCTGACACTGATATCTCTCACAACAATATCTCCCACACCAATATTTATATCACCAAAATTTCTCACACTGATATTTCTCACGCCGATATCTCTAACAACAATACCTCCCACACTAATATCTATCGCATATAAATATCTTGCAGCAATATCTCTCACACTGAAATCTCTCACAATGATATCTCCCACATTGAAATCTCTCACACTGAAATCTCTCACACTGAAATCTCTCACACTGACATCTCTCACACCAAAATCTCTCACAACAATATCTCTCACATCGAAATCTCTCACATTTAAATCTCTCATACCGAAATCTCTCACAATGATATCTCCCAAATCGAAATCTCTCATACCGAAATCTCTCACAATGATATCTCCAACGTCGAAATCTCTCATACTGAAATCTCTCACAATGGTATCTCCAACATCGAAATCTCTCATACTGAAATCTCTCACACCGAAATCTCTCATACCAAAATCTCTCACACCGAAATCTCTCACACCAAAATCTCTCACACCGATATACCCCACACTGATATCTATCACACCGATATACACCACACCGATATCTATCACAGCAATATCTCTGACACTGATATCTCTCACAACAATATCTCCCACACCAATATTTATAACATCAAAATCTCTCACATTGATATCTCTCACACCGATATCTCTAACAACAATACCTCCCACAATAAAATCTATCGCATCGAAATCTCTTGCAGTAATATCTCTCACACTGAAATCACTCACAACGACATCTCCCACACTGAAATCTCTCACATTGAAATCTATCACACCAAAATCTCTGACAACGATATCTCTCACATCGAAATCTCTCAGACCTGAATCTCTCACATCAAAGTTTCTCACACTGAAATCTTTCACACCGAAATCTCTCACAATGATATCTCCCACATCGAAATCTCTCACACCGAAATCTCCCACATCAAAATCTCTCACACTGAAATCTCTCACACTAAAATCTATCACACCGAAATCTCTCACACTGAAATCTCTTGCACCAATATACCCTGATATCTCTCACAACAATATCTCCCATACCAATATTTATATCACCAAAATTTCTCACACTGATATTTCTCACGCTGATATCTCTAACAACAATACCTCCCACACCAATATCTATCGCATCTAAATATCTTGCAGCAATATCTCTCACACTGAAACCTCTCACAATGATATCTCCCACACTGAAATCTCTCATACCGAAATCTCTCACACTGAAATCTCTCACACTGAAACCTCTCACAATGATATGTCCCACACTGAAATCTCTCATACCGAAATCTCTCACACTGAAATCTCTCACACTGAAACCTCTCACAATGATATGTCCCACACTGAAATCTCTCATACCGAAATCTCTCACAATGACATCTCCAACATCGAAATGTCTCATACTGAAAACTCTCATACCGAAATCTCTCACACCGAAATCTATCACACCGAAATCTCTCACACCAAAATCTCTTATACCGATATACCCCACACCGATATCTATCACACTGAAATCTCTCATACCGAAATCTCTGACAACGATATCTCTCACAACGATATCTCCCACATTGAAATCTCTCACATCAAAATCTCTCAAATCGAAATCTCTCACATCGAAATCTCTCACACCAAAATCTCTCACAATGATATCTCCCACATCAAAATCTCTCACACCGAAATCTCTCACACTGAAATCTCTCACACCAAAATCTCTCACACCGAAATCTATCACACTGAAATCTCTCACACTGAAATCTATCACACCGAAATCTCTCACACTGAAATCTATCGTACCGAAATTTCTCACACTGAAATCTCTCATACCGATATCTCACACACTGAAATCTCCAACACCGAAATCTCTCCCACTGAAATCTCTCCCAACGATATCTCCCACACCGAATTCTCTCACACTGAATTCTCTCTCACCGAATTCTCTCACGCCAAAATCTATCACACTGATATCTCTCACACTGATATCTCTCACACTGAAATCTCTCACATTGAAATCTATCACACTGAAATCTCTCTCACTGAAATCTCTCACATCGATATCTCACACACTGAAATCTCTCACACTGATTTCTCTCAGACTGATTTCTCTCACACCGAATTCTCTCACACCGAAATCTATCACACTGAAATCTATCTCACTGAAATCTATCACACCGAAATCTCTTACACTGAAGTCTCTCACACTGAAATCTATCACACCGATATCTCTCTCACTGATATTTCTCACACCGATTTCTAACTCACACCGATATCTCTCACACCGATATCTAACTCACACTGATACCTAACTCACACCGATATTTCTCTCACTGATATCTGTCATGCCAATATCTATCGCACCGATATCTATCATGCCGATATCTCTCACACCGATATATCTCACACCGACATACCCCGCAACGATATCTCTCACACAGATATCTCCCACACCGAAATCTATCACAGCGATATCTCTGACACTGATATCTCTCACAACAATATCTCCCACACCAATATTTATAACACCAAAATCTCTCACACTGATATCTCTCACACTGATATCTCTAACAACAATACCTCCCACACCAATATCTATCGCATCTAAATCTCTTGCAGCAATATCTCTCACACTGACATCTCTCACAACGATATCTCTCACACAGATATCTATCACAGCAATATCTCTGACACTGATATCTCTCACAACAATATCTCCCACATCAATAATTATAACACCAAAATCTCTCACACTGATATCTCTCACACTGATATCTCTAACAACAATACCTCCCACACCAATATCTATCGCATTGAAATCTCTTGCAGCAATATCTCTCACACTGATATCTCTCAAACTGAAATCTCTCGCATTGAAATCTATCACACTGAAATCTCTCTCACTGAAATCTCTCACACCGATATCTCACACACTGAAATCTCTCACACTGAAATCTCTCACACCGATTTCTCTCACACCGAATTCTCTCACAGCAAAATCTATCACACTGAAATCTCTCTCACTGAAATCTCTCACACCGATATCTCACACGCTGAAATCTCTCACACTGAAATCTCTTACACCGATTTCTCTCAGACCGAATTCTCTCACACCAAAATCTATCACACTGAAATCTCTCTCACTGAAATCTCTCACACTGATATCTCACACACTGAAATCTCTCACACTGAAATCTCTCACACCGATTTCTCTCGCACCGAATTCTCTCACACCGAAATCTCTCACACCAAAATCTCTCACACCGAAATCTCTCACAATGACATCTCCCACATCGAAATCTCTCATACCCAAATCTCTCACAATGATATCTCCAACATCGAAATCTCTCATACCGAAATCTCTCACACCGAAATCTCTCACAATGATATCTCCCACATCGAAACCTCTCACACCGAAATCTCTCACAATGATATCTCCAACATTGAAATCTCTCATACCAAAATCTCTCATACTGAAATCTCTCACACCGAAATCTCTCACACCGAAATCTATCACACCGAAATCTCTCACACTGATATCTATCGCACCAAAATCTCTCGCACTGATATCTATCACACTGATATCTCCCACACTGATATCTCTCGCTCTGATATCTCTCACACTGAAATCTCTCACACTGATATCTCTCACACTGATATCTCTCACACTGATATCTATCATACCGCTATCTCACACTGATATCTATCACTTCGATATCTCTCACACTGATATCTCTCACGCACATATCTATCACACCGATATCTATCACACCGATATCTCACACACTGATATCTACCACAACGATATCTATCACACTAATATCTATTGCACCGATATCTCTCACAATGATATCTCCAACACCGATATCTTTCACACCAATATCTGTCACACCGATAGCTCTCAGAATGATATCTCTCACACTAAAATCTCTCAAACCAATATTTCTCACACTGATATCTATCACACCGATATCTCTCACACAGATATCTCTCACACAGATATCTCTCACACTGATATCTCACACACTGATATCTATCATACTGATATCTATCACACTGAAATCTCTCACACTAAAATCTATCACACTTAAATCTATCACACTGAAATCTATCACACCGAAATCTCTCACACTAATATCTATCGCACCAAAATCTCCCGCACTGATATCTATCACACTGGTATCTCCTACACTGATATCTATCACACTGAAACCTCTCACACTGATATATTTCTAACACTGATATCTCTCACACCGATATCTTTCACACCGTTATCTCTCACACTGATATCTATCACACTGAAATCTCTCACACTGAAATCTACACACTTAAATCAATCACACTGAAATCTATCTCACCGAAATCTTTCACACTGCTATCTCTTGCACCAAAATCTCTCGCACTGATATCTATTACACTGATATCTCCCACACTGATATCTATCACACTGATATCTATCACACTGGTATCTCCCACACTGAATTCTCTAACACCAAATTCTCTCATACCGAAATCTCTCACACCGAAATCTCTTACTCCGATATCTCTCACACCGAAGTCTCTTACACCGATATCTCTCATACTGAAATCTCTCACGCTGAAATCTCTCACACTGAAATCTCTCACACTAAAATCTCTGACAACATCTCTCAAACTGATATTTCTTGTATTGATATCTCTCAAACCGGTGTCTAACTCACACCGATATCTAACTCACACCAATATCTATCACATTGATATCTAACTCACACCGATATCTCTCACACCGATATCTAATCACACCGATATTTCTCACACTGATATCGCTCACGCCAATATCAATCGCACCGATATCTATCATGCCGATATCTCTCACACTGATATGTCTCACACCAATATCTCTCACACCGATATCAAGCTCACACCAATATCTAACTCACACCGATATCTCTCACACCATATCTCTCACACCGATATCTCTCACACTGAAATCTATGAAACCAAAATCTCTTACACTGATAACTCTCCCAATAAATCTCCCACACCGATATCTATCACATCGAAATCTCCAACACCGAAATCTCTCCCACTGAAATCTCTCCCAATGATATCACCCACACCGAATTCTCTCGCACTGAAATCTCTCACACCGATATCTCTCACACCGATATCTCACACACTGAAATCTCTCACAACGATTTCTATCACACCGAATTCTCTCACACCGAAATCTATCATGCTGAAATCTATCGCACTGAAATCTATTACACCGAAATCTCTTACACCGAAGTCTCTCACACCGATATCTAACTCACACCGATATCTCTCACACCGATATCTATCACACTGATATCTAACTCACACTGATATCTCTCACACCGACATCTAGCTCACACTGGTATCTAACTCACACTGATATCTCTCACACCGATATCTAACCTCACATCGATATCTCACACATCGATATCTAACTCAAAACGATATCTAACTCATACCAATATCTCTCACACCGATATCTAACTCACATCGATATCTAACTCACACCGATATCTAGCTCACACTGATATCTAACTCACACTGATATCTCTCACACCGATATCTAACCTCACATCGATATCTCACACATCGATATCTAACTCAAAACAATATCTAACTCATACCAATATCTCTCACACCGATATCTAACTCACATCGATATCTAACTCACACCGAAATCTCTCACATCTATATCTCTCACACTGATGTCTAACTCAAGCGATAACTAACTCACAGCGATATCTCTCACACCGATATCTCTCACACCGATATCTCTCACACTGATATCTCTCACACCAATATCTCTCACACTGAATTCTATCAAACCAAAATCTCTCACACTGATATCTCTCCCAACAAATCTCCCACACCGATATCTATCACACCGAAATCTCCAACACCGAAATCTCTCCCACTGAAATCTCTCACAACGATATCTCCCACACCGAAATCCCTCACACCGAAATCCCTCACACCGAATTCTCTCACACCGAAATCTATCACACCGAAATCTCTGACACTGAAATCTGTCACTCCGAAATCTCTCATACTGAAATCTCTCACACCGATATCTCCCACACTGAAATCTCTCACACTGAGATCTCTCTCACTGAAATCTCTCACGCCGAAATCTATCACACTGAAATCTATGACACTGAAATCTATCACACCGAATTCTCACACCGAAATCTATCACACTGAAATCTATCGTGCTGAAATCTATCACACCGAAATCTCTTACAGCGAAGTCTCTCACACCGATATCTAACTCACACCGATATCTCTCACACCGATATCTAACCTCACATCGATATCTCACACATCGATATCTAACTCAAAACGATATCTAACTCATACCAATATCTCTCACACCGATATCTAAATCACACCAATCTCTCACACCGATATCTAACTCACACCGATATCTAACTCACACCGAAATCTCTCACATCTATATCTCTCACACTGATGTCTAACTCAAGCGATAACTAACTCACAGCGATATCTCTCACACCGATATCTCTCACACTCATATCTCTCACACTGAAATCTATCAAACCAAAATCTCTCACACTGATCTCTCTCCCAACAAATCTCCCACACCGATATCTATCACACCGAAATCTCCAACACCAAAATCACTCCCACTGAAATCTCTCACAACGATATCTCCCACACCGAAATCTATCACACCGAAATCCCTCACACCGAAATCCCTCACACCGAATTCTATCACACCGAAATCTCTGACACTGAAATCTCTGACACTGAAATCTGTCACTCCGAAATCTCTCATACTGAAATCTCTCACACCGATATCTCCCACACTGAAATCTCTCACACCGAAATCTATCACACTGAAATCTATCGCACTGAAATCTATCACACCGAAATCTCTTACACCGAAGTCTCTCTCATTGATATCTCTCACACCGATATCTAACTCACACCGATATCTATCACACTGATATCTAACTCACAACGCTATCTCTCACACTGATATCTAACTCACACCGATATCTAGCTCACACTGGTATCTAACTCACACCGATATCTCACACATCGATATCTAACTCAAAACGATATCTAACTCACACCAATATCTCTCACCGATATCTAACTCACACCGATATCTAACTCACACCAATATCTAACTCACACCGAAATCTCTCACACCTATATCTCTCACACCGATATCTAACTCAAGCGATATCTAACTCACAGCGATATCTCTCACACAGATATCTCTCACACTGATATCTCTCACACCGATATCTCTCACACCAATATCTCTCACACTGATATCTCTCACACTCATATCTCTCACACTAAAATCTATCAAACCAAAATCTCTCACACTGATATCTCTCCCAACAAATCTCCAACACCGAAATCTCTCCCACCGAAATCACTCACAACGATATCTCCCACACCGAATCTGTCACACCGAATTCTCTCACACTGAAACCTATCACACCGAAACCTATCACACCGAAATCTATCACACCGAAATCTATCACACCGAAATCTCTGACACTGAAATCACTGACACTGAAATCTCTCACACTGAAATCTGTCACATCAAAATCTCTCTCACTGAAATCTATCACATTGAAATCTCTCTCACTGAAATCTCCCATACTGAAACCTCTCACACCAAAATCTCTGACAACAACATCTCTCAAACTAATATTCCTTACAAGGATATCTCTCACACCGATATCTATCACACTGTTATCTATCTCACACCAATATCTATCACACTGATATCTAACTCATACAGATATTTAACTCACACCGATATCTAACCTCACACCGATATCTAACCTCACACCAATATCTCTCACACCGATATCTAACTCACACCAATATCTAACTCACACCGATATCTCTCATACCGATATCTAACTCACACCGATATCTAACTCACACAGATATCTAACTCACACCGATATCAAACTCACACCAATATCTAACTCACACCGATATCTCTCACACCGATATCTAACTCACACCAATATCTAACTCACACCAATATCTCTTACACCGAAATCTCTCACACCGAAATCTCTTACTCCGATATCTCTCACACTGAAATCTCTCACACTGAAATCTATCACATCAAAATCTCTCACATCGAAATCTCCCACACTGAAATCTCTCACACCGAGATCTCTCTCACTGAAAACTCTCACACCGAAATCTATCACACTGAAATCTATCGCACTGAAATCTATCACACCGAATTCTCTCACACCGAAATCTATCACACTGAAATCTATCGCACTGAAATCTATCACACCGAAATCTCTTACACCGAAGTCTCTCACACCGATATCTAACTCACACCGATATCTCTCACACCGATATCTCTCACACCGATATCTATCACACTGATATCTAACTCACACTGATATCTCTCACACCGACATCTAACACACACTGATATCTAACTCACACCGATATCTAGCTCACACTGGTATCTAACTCACACTAATATATCTCACACCGATATCTAACCTCACATCGATATCTCACACATCGATATCTAACTCAAAACGATATCTAACTCATACCAATATCTCTCACACCGATATCTAAATCACACCAATCTCTCACACCGATATCTAACTCACACCGATATCTAACTCACTCCGAAATCTCTCACATCTATATCCCTCACACTGATGTCTAACTCAAGCGATAACTAACTCACAGCGATATCTCTCACACCGATATTTCTCACACCGATATCTCTCACACTGATATCTCTCACACTAATATCTCTCACATTGAAATCTCTCACACTGAAATCTATCAAACCAAAATCTCTCACACTGATCTCTCTCCCAACAAATCTCCCACACCGATATCTATCACACCGAAATCTCCAATACCGAAATCTCTCCCACTGAAATCTCTCACAATGATATCTCCCACATCAAAATCCCTCACACCGAAATCCCTCACACCGAAATCCCTCACACCGAATTCTCTCACACCGAATTCTATCACACCGAAATCTCTGACACTGAAATCTCTGACACTGAAATCTGTCACTCCGAAATCTCTCACACCGATATCTCCCACACCGATATCTCCCACACTGAAATCTCTCACACCGAGATCTCTCTCACTGAAATCTCTCACACCGAAATCTATCACACTGAAATCTATCGCACTGAAATCTATCACACCGAAATCTCTTACACCGAAGTCTCTCTCATTGATATCTCTCACACCAATATCTAACTCACAACGCTATCTCTCACACTGATATCTAACTCACACCGATATCTAGCTCACACTGGTATCTAACTCACACCGATATCTCACACATCGATATCTAACTCAAAACGATATCTAACTCACACCGATATCTCTCACCGATATCTAACTCACACCGATATCTAACTCACACCGATATCTAACTCACACCGAAATCTCTCACACCAATATCTCTCACACTGATATCTCTCACACTGATATCTCTCACACTAAAATCTATCAAACCAAAATCTCTCACACTGATATCTCTCCCAACAAATCTCCAACACCGAAATCTCTCCCACCGAAATCACTCACAACGATATCTCCCACACCGAATCTGTCACACCGAATTCTCTCACACTGAAACCTATCACACCGAAACCTATCACACCGAAATCTATCACACCGAAATCTCTGACACTGAAATCACTGACACTGAAATCTCTCACACTGAAATCTGTCACACTGAAATCTGTCACATCAAAATCTCTCTCACTGAAATCTATCACACCGATATCTCTCACACTGAAATCTATCACATTGAAATCTCTCTCACTGAAATCTCTCATACTGAAACCTCTCACACCAAAATCTCTGACAACAACATCTCTCAAACTAATATTCCTTACACGGATATCTCTCACACCGATATCTATCACACTGTTATCTATCTCACACCAATATCTATCACACTGATATCTAACTCATACAGATATTTAACTCACACCGATATCTAACCTCACACCGATATCTAACCTCACACCGATATCTCTCACACCGATATCTAACTCACACCAATATCTAACTCACACCGATATCTAACTCACACCAATATCTAACTCACACCAATATCTCTTACACCGAACTCTCTCACACCGAAATCTCTTACTCCGATATCTCGCACACTGAAATCTCTCACACTGAAATCTATCACATCAAAATCTCTCACATCGAAATCTCTCACACTGAAATCTCTCACACTGAAATCTCTCACACCGAAATCTATCACATCAAATCTCTCACATCGAATTCTCTCACACTGAAATCTCTCGCACTGAAATCTATCACATCAAAATCTCTCACATCGAATTTTCTCACACTGAAATCTCTCACACAGAAATCTCTCACACCAATATCTCTCACACTGATATCTACCACACTGAAATCTATCACACCAAAATCTCTCTCAATGAAATCTCCAACACCGAAATCTCTCACACTGAAATCTCTCACACCAAAATCTTTGACAACATCTCTCAAACTGATATTTCTTGTACTGATATCTCTCACACCAATATCTAACTCACACCGATATCTCTCACACCGATATCTAACTCACACCAATACCTCTCACACCGATATCTCTCACACTGATATCTCTCAAACTGAAATCTGTCAAACCAAAATCTCTCATACTGATATCTCACCCAACAAATCTCCCACACCGATATCTATCTCACCGAAATCTCCAACACCAAAATCTCTCCCACTGAAATCTCTCACAACGATATCTCCCACACCGAATCTCTCATACCTAAATCTCTCACACCAAAATCTCTCCCACCGAAATCTCTCACAACGATATCTCCCACACTGAATCTCTCATACCTAAATCTCTCACACCAACATCTCCAACACCAAAATCTCTCCCACTGAAATCTCTCCCACTGAAATCTCTCACACTGAAATCTCTCACACTGAAATCTCTCACACCAAAATCTCTGACAACATCTCTCAAACTGATATTTCTTACACTGATATCTCTCACACCGATATCTCTCACACCGATATCTCTCACACCGATATCTAACTCACACTGATATCTAATTCACACTGATATCAAACTCACACTGATATCTAACTCACATCGATATCTCTCACACCGATATCTAACTCACCCCGATATCTCTCACACCAATATCTAACTCACACCGATATCTAACTCACACTGAAATCTCTCACACCAATATCTAACTCACACCGATATCTAAAGCACACCGATGTCTCTCACACCGATATCTAACTCACACCGATATCTCTCACACCGATATCTCTCACACCGATATCTAACTCACACCGACATCTAAGTAACACCGATATCTCTCACACCGATATCTAACTCACACTGATATCTCTCACCGATATCTAACTCACACCAATAT
This sequence comes from Chiloscyllium plagiosum, assembly GCF_037043375.1. Taxonomy (NCBI): domain Eukaryota; kingdom Metazoa; phylum Chordata; class Chondrichthyes; order Orectolobiformes; family Hemiscylliidae; genus Chiloscyllium; species Chiloscyllium plagiosum. The sequence goes on along the minus strand of NW_028270163.1, from coordinate 57,092,544 downwards.
CTCTCACAACGATATTTAACTCACACTGATATCTCTCACACCGATATTTAACTCACATTGATATTCAACTCACACCGATGTCTAACGCACACCGATATCTGACACCGACACCGATATCTGACACCGATGTATAACTTCACACTGATGTCTAACCTCACACCGATATCTGACACCGATATCTGACACTGATGTCTAACTCACACCGATATCTGACACCGATGTCTTACTCACACCGATATCTGACACCGATGTCTAACACACACCGATGTCTAACCTCACACTGATATCTGACACCGATGTCTAACTCACACCGATGTCTAACCTCACACCAATATCTGACACCGATGTCTAACTCACACCGATATCTGACACCGATATCTGACACCGATGTATAATCTCACACTGATGTCTAACTCACACCGATATCTGACATCGATATCTAACTCACACCGATATCTGACACCGATGTCTAACCTCACACCGATATCTGACACTGATGTCTAACTCACACCGATATCTGACACCGATGTCTAACCTCACACCGATATCTGACACCGATATCTGACACCGATGTCTATCTCACACCGATATCTGACACCGATGTCTAACCTCACACTGATATCTGACACCGATATCTGACACCGATGTTTAACTCACACCAATATCTGACACCGATGTCTAACCTCACACCGATATCTGACACCGATGTCTAACCTCACACCGATATCTGTCACCGATAACTGACACCGATGCCTAACCTCACACCAATATCTGACACCGATGTCAAACCTCACACCGATATCTGACACCGATGTCTAACCTCACACCGATATCTGTCACCGATATCTAACCTCACACTGATATCCGACACCGATGTCTAACCTCACACCAATATCTGACACCGATGTCAAACCTCACACCGATATCTGACACCGATGTCTAACCTCACATCGATATCTGTCACCGATATCTGACACCGATGTCTAACCTCACACTGATATCTGACACTGATGTCTAACCTCACACCGATATCTGTCACCGATATCTAACCTCACACCGATATCTGTCACCGATATCTGACACCGATGTCTAACCTCACACTGATATCTGACACCGATGTCTAACCTCACACTGATATCTGACACCGATGTCTAACCTCACACTGATATCTGACACCGATGTCTAACCTCACACCGATATCTGACACCGATGTCTAACCTCACACCGATATCTGTCACCGATATCTGACACCAAAGTCTAACCTCACACCGATATCTGACACCGATGTCTAACCTCACACCGATATCTGTCACCGATATCTGACACCGATGTCTAACCTCACACCGATATCTGACACCGATGTCTAACCTCACACCGATATCTGACACTGATGTCTAACCTCACACCGATGTCTAACCTCACACCGATGTCTGACACCGATATCTGACACCGATGTCTAACCTCACACCAATATCTGACACCAATGTCTAACCTCACACCGATATCTAACCTCACACCGATGTCTGACACCGATATCTGACACCGATGTCTAACCTCACACCGATGTCTGACACCAATGTCTAACTCACACCGATATCTGACACCGATGTCTAACTCACAACAATATCTGACACCAATGTCTGACACCGATGTCAAACCTCACACCGATATCTGACACCGATATCTGACACCGATGTCTAACTCACACCGATGTCTAACCTCACACCGATATCTGACACCGATGTCTAACCTCACTCTGATATCTGACACCGATGTCTAACTCACACCGATGTCTAACCTTACACCGATATCTGACACCGATGTCTAACCTCACACCGATATCTGACACCAATGTCAAACCTCACACCGATATCTGACACTGATGTCTAACCTCACACCGATATCTGACACCGATATCTAACCTCACACCGATATCTGACACCGATATCTGACACCGATGTCTAACCTCACACCGATATCTGACACTGATGTCTAACCTCACACCGATATCTGACACCGATGTCTAACCTCACACCGATGTCTGACACTGATGTCTAACCTCACACCGATGTCTAACCTCACACTGATATCTAACACCGATGTCTACTCTCACACCGATATCTGACACCGATGTCTAACTCACACCGATATCTGACACCGATGTCTAACCTCACACCGATATCTGTCACCAATGTCTGACACCGATGTCTAACCTCACACCGATATCTGACACCGATATCTAACCTCAAACCGATATCTGACACCGATGTCTAACCTCACACTGATATCTGACACCGATATCTGACACCGATGTCTAACCTCACACTGATATCTGACACCGATGTCTAACCTCACACCGATATCTCACACCGATATCTGACACCGATGTCTAACCTCATACCGATATCTGACACCGATATCTGACACCGATGTCTAACCTCACACCGATATCTGACACCGATGTCTAACCTCACACTGATATCTGACACCGATGTCTAACCTCACACCGATATCTGACACCAATATCTGACACCGATGTCTAACCTCACACTGATATATGACACCGATATCTGACACCGATGTCTAACCTCATACCGATATCTGACACCGATGTCTAACCTCACACCGATATCTGACACCGATATCTGACACCGATGTCTAACCTCACACCGATATCTGACACCGATATCTGACACCGATGTCTAACCTCACACCGATATCTGACACCGATATCTGACACCGATGTCTAACCTCACACTGATATCTGACACCGATATCTGACACCGATGTCTAACCTCACACCGACATCTGACACTGATATCTGACAGCAATGTCTAACCTCACACCGATATCTGACACCGATATCTGACACCGATGTCTAACCTCACACCGATATCTGACACCGATATCTGACACCGATGTCTAACCTCACACCGATATCTGACAGCGATGTCTAACCTCACACTGATATCTGACACCGATATCTGACACCGATGTCTAACCTCACACCGATGTCTAACTCACCCGACATCTGACACCGATGTCTAACCTCACACCGATATCTGACACCGATGTCTAACCTCACACCGATATCTGACACCGATGTCTAACCTCACACCGATATCTGACACCGATGTCTAACCTCACACCCATGTCTAACCTCACACCGATATCTGACACCGATGTCTAACCTCACACCGATATCTGACACCGATATCTAACCTCACACCGATATCTGACACCGATATCTGACACCGATGTCCAACCTCACACCGATATCTGACACCGATGTCTAACCTCACACCGATATCTGACACCGATGTCTAACCTCACACCGATGTCTGACACTGATGTCTAACCTCACACCGATATCTGACACCGAGGTCTAACTCACACCGATATCTGACACCGACACCGATATCTGACACCGACACCGATATGTGACACCGATGTCTAACTCACACCGATGTCTAACCTCACACTGATATCTAACACCGATGTCTAACTCACACCGATGTCTAACCTCACACTGATATCTAACACCGATGTCTAACTCACACCGATATCTGACACCGATGTCTAACCTCACACCGATATCTGTCACCGATGTCTGACACCGATGTCTAACCTCACACCAATATCTGACACCGATGTCAAACCTCACACCGATATCTGACACCGATGTCTAACCTCACACCGATATCTGTCACCGATATCTGACACCGATGTCTAACCTCACACTTATATCTGACACCGATATCTGACACCGATGTCAAACCTCACTCTGATATCTGACACCGATGTCTAACTCACACCGATGTCTAACCTCACACCGATATCTGACACCAATGTCAAACCTCACACCGATATCTGACACTGATGTCTAACCTCACACCGATATCTGACACCGATATCTAACCTCACACCGATATCTGACACCGATGTCTAACCTCACACCGATGTCTGACACTGATGTCTAACCTCACACCGATGTCTAACCTCACACTGATATCTAACACCGATGTCTACTCTCACACCGATATCTGACACCGATGTCTAACTCACACCGATATCTGACACCGATGTCTAACCTCACACCGATATCTGTCACCAATGTCTGACACCGATGTCTAACCTCACACCGATATCTGACACCGATATCTAACCTCACACCGATATCTGACACCGATGTCTAACCTCACACTGATATCTGACACCGATATCTGACACTGATGTCTAACCTCACACTGATATCTGACACTGATGTCTAACCTCACACCGATATCTCACACCGATATCTGACACCGATGTCTAACCTCATACCGATATCTGACACCGATATCTGACACCGATGTCTAACCTCACACCGATATCTGACACCGATGTCTAACCTCACACCGATATCAGACACCGATATCTGACACCGATGTCTAACCTCACACCGATATCTGACACCGATACCTGACACCGATGTCTAACCTCACACTGATATCTGACACCGATATCTGACACCGATGTCTAACCTCACACCGACATCTGACACTGATATCTGACACCAATGTCTAACCTCACACCGATGTCTGACACTGATGTCTAACCTCACACCGATATCTGACACCGAGGTCTGACACCGATGTCTAACCTCACACTGATATCTGACACCGATATCTAACTCACACCGATATCTGACACCGATGTCTAACCTCACACCGATATCTGTCACCGATGTCTGACACCGATGTCTAACCTCACACCGATATCTGACACCGATGTCTAACCTCACACCGATATCTGTCACCAATATCTGACACCGATGTCTAACCTCACACCGATATCTGACACCGATGTCTAACCTCACACTGATATCTGACACCGATATCTGACACCGATGTCTAACCTCACACTGATATCTGACACCGATGTCTAACCTCACACTGATATCTCACACCGATATCTGACACCGATGTCTAACCTCACACTGATATCTGACACCGATGTCTAACCTCACACCGATATCTGACACCGATGTCTAACCTCACACCGATGTCTAACCTCACACCGATATCTCACACCGATATCTGACACCGATGTCTAACCTCACACCGATATCTGACACCGATATCTGACACCGATGTCTAACCTCACACCGATATCTGACACCGATGTCTAACCTCACACCGATATCTGACACCGATGTCTAACCTCACACTGATATCTGACACCGATGTCTAACCTCACACCGATATCTGACACCAATATCTGACACCGATGTCTAACCTCACACTGATATATGACACCGATATCTGACACCGATGTCTAACCTCACACCGATATCTGACACCGATGTCTAACCTCACACCGATATCTGACACCGATATCTGACACCGATGTCTAACCTCACACCGATATCAGACACCGATATCTGACACCGATGTCTAACCTCACACCGATATCTGACACCGATACCTGACACCGATGTCTAACCTCACACTGATATCTGACACCGATATCTGACACCGATGTCTAACCTCACACCGACATCTGACACTGATATCTGACACCAATGTCTAACCTCACACCGATATCTGACACCGATATCTGACACCGATGTCTAACCTCACACCGATATCTGACACTGATATCTGACACCGATGTCTAACCTCACACCGATATCTGACAGCGATGTCTAACCTCACACTGATATCTGACACCGATATCTGACACCGATGTCTAACCTCACACCGATGTCTAACTCACCCGACATCTGACACCGATGTCTAACCTCACACCGATATCTGACACCGATGTCTAACCTCACACCGATATCTGACACCGATGTTTAACCTCACACTGATATCTGACACCGATGTCTAACTCACACCGATGTCTAACCTCACACCGATATCTGACACCGATGTCTAACCTCACACCGATATCTGACACCGATATCTAACCTCACACCGATATCTGACACCGATATCTGACACCGATGTCTAACCTCACACCGATGTCTGACACTGATGTCTAACCTCACACCGATATCTGACACGGAGGTCTAACTCACACCGATATCTGACACCGACACCGACACCGATATGTGACACCGATGTCTAACTCACACCGATGTCTAACCTCACACTGATATCTAACACCGATGTCTAATCTCACACCGATATCTGTCACCGATGTCTGACACCGATGTCTAACCTCACGCTGATATCTGACACCGATGTCTAACTCACACCGATATCTGACACCGATGTCTAACCTCACACTGATATCTGACACCGATGTCTAACTCACACTGATATCTGACACCGATGTCTAACCTCACACCGATGTCTGACACTGATGTCTAACCTCACACCGATATCTGACACCGAGGTCTGACACCGATGTCTAACCTCACACTGATATCTGACACCGATATCTAACTCACACCGATATCTGACACCGATGTCTAACCTCACACCGATATCTGTCACCGATGTCTGACACCGATGTCTAACCTCACACCGATATCTGACACCGATGTCTAACCTCACACCGATATCTGTCACCAATATCTGACACCGATGTCTAACCTCACACCGATATCTGACACCGATGTCTAACCTCACACTGATATCTGACACCGATATCTGACACCGATGTCTAACCTCACACTGATATCTGACACCGATGTCTAACCTCACACTGATATCTCACACCGATATCTGACACCGATGTCTAACCTCACACTGATATCTGACACCGATGTCTAACCTCACACCGATATCTGACACCGATGTCTAACCTCACACCGATGTCTAACCTCACACCGATATCTCACACCGATATCTGACACCGATGTCTAACCTCACACCGATATCTGACACCGATATCTGACACCGATGTCTAACCTCACACCGATATCTGACACCAATGTCTAACCTCACACCGATATCTGACACCGATATCTGACACCGATGTCTAACCTCACACTGATATCTGACACCGATATCTGACACCGATGTCTAACCTCACACCGATATCTGACACCGATGTCTAACCTCACACCGATGTCTAACCTCACACCGATATCTCACACCGATATCTGACACCGATGTCTAACCTCACACCGATATCTGACACCGATATCTGACACCGATGTCTAACCTCACACCGATGTCTAACCTCACACCGATATCTGACACCGATGTCTAACCTCACACCGATATCTGACACCGATGTCTAACCTCACACCGATATCTGACACCGATATCTGACACCGATGTCTAACCTCACACCGATATCTGACACCAATGTCTAACCTCACACTGATATCTGACACCGATATCTGACACCGATGTCTAACCTCACACTGATATCTGACACCGATATCTGACACCGATGTCTAACCTCACACCGATATCTGACACCGATATCTGACACCGATGTCTAACCTCACACCGATATCTGACACCGATATCTGACACCGATGTCTAACCTCACACCGATATCTGACACCGATGTCTAACCTTACACTGATATCTGACACCGATATCTGACACCGATGTCTAACCTCACACCGATATCTGACACCGATATCTGACACCGATGTCTAACCTCACACCGATATCTGACACCAATGTCTAACCTCAGACCGATATCTGACACCGATGTCTAACCTCACACCGATGTCTAACCTCACACCGATATCTGACACCGATGTCTAACCTCACACCGATATCTGACACCGATATCTGACACCGATGTCTAACCTCACACCGATGTCTAACCTCACACCGATATCTGACACCGATGTCTAACCTCACACCGATATCTGACACCGATGTCTAACCTCACACCGATATCTGACACCGATATCTGACACCGATGTCTAACCTCACACCGATATCTCACACCGATGTCTAACCTCACACCGATATCTGACACCGATATCTGACACCGATGTCTAACCTCACACCGATGTCTAACTCACCCGACATCTGACACCGATGTCTAACCTCACACCGATATCTGACACCGATGTCTAACCTCACACTGATATCTGACACCGATATCTGACACCGATGTCTAACCTCACACTGATATCTGACACCGATATCTGACACCGATGTCTAACCTCACACCGATATCTGACACCGATGTCTAACCTCACACTGATATCTGACACCGATATCTGACACCGATGTCTAACCTCACACTGATATCTGACACCGATATCTGACACCGATGTCTAACCTCACACCGATATCTGACACTGATGTCTAACCTCACACCGATATCTGACACCGATATCTGACACCGATGTTTAACCTCACACCGATGTCTAACCTCACACCGATATCTGACACCGATGTCTAATGCATTATCTGCGCTGAGATGTCACCTTACTTTTAAAAACCGTAAGTTATCTCGGGAATGTGACTGGAAAGTAGTTCTGGGATTTATTCATTAATGTACCGGAGCGTGCAACCCATTCTAAAAGAGGAAAGAGTTAACAGCAATCTAGGTTTGTTCAGTGTGTTGTTTCAGTTGCATGACACTGAGATTTTTTGCTATAAATTCTGTGTCTTTTGATTGTGGACCACAGCTCGCTAATGAAGGAGCAGCGCTCCGAAAGCTAGTGGTTCCAAATACACCTGTAGACTATAACCTGGTGCTGTGTGATTTGTAAGGACTTACACCTTGCAGTGATCGTTGATTGAAGTTTTGGATCACTTGATGCAGCCTCATCCTGCTATTTGGGACCTTCACTTAGAATTGAGGATCCTCTCGCTCCACATCCCATAATATGCTGTTTGTATTATCTACAGGATGGAAGATTGCAACCTGGAGACCAACTGGTGTCCATTAACAAGGAGTCCCTGATTGCAGTTACAGAGGAGGAGGCCAAGAGCATTCTGACCAGACTGAAGCTAAGGTGAGGATTGCAGTAGGACAGATAGCTTGGCCATGTGGTAATGTTGGCTCCCACACAGAGCACATGTAAACGCTGAGCCATTTACTTTGACGTATGTAGACCTTACACTACAAGGAGAGTCTATTCGGTCCAACTGGTTCATGCTACAGGAGAAAGTGAGGTCTGCAGATGCTGGAGATCAGAGATGGAAATGTGTTGCTGGAAAAGCGCAGCAGGTCAGGCAGCATCTAGGGAACAGGAGATTCCCTAGAAGAAGGGCTAATGCCCGAAACGTCGATTCTCCTGTTCCCTAGATGCTGCCTGACCTGCTGCGCTTTTCCAGCAACACATTTCCATCTCTGGTTCATGCTGCACACAAGCCTCCTCTGACTTGAATCCATCTCACCCTGTCTAAAGTTCCAGCTAATCTTTCCTTCCTTGTGGATCTTCCTGTCTTTTAACAAAAAAAAACGTCAGTACTGTTTCCCTTAAATTATTCCTTGTAGGTAGCAAATTCTACATTTTTGCTGCTGTCCAGCTCTGCCTGTAACATGCCGAAAGAGGTTTCTCCTGGATTCCTACCGGCCTTATTCATGACTATATCAAACCTCTGCCCATGTCCGAATTTGCACCTCTTCCCCAGGCACCCCAGTGCTGAGTAAACTACACTGACTCTTAATTAAGCAGCATTTTAAATTTGAAAACTCTCATTATTGTTTTAAATCCTGTCCCACTCCCAGCTCCATCTCTGTGTAATATCTTGCAGCCCCCCTGTCCTTGAGATCTCGTCCAATTCTGTTCTGAAGTGCATCCCTCGGTTTTTTTGATTACTTACAGTGTGGAAACAGGCCCTTTGGCCCAACAAGTCCACACCAACCCGCTGAAACGCAACCCACCCATTCCCCTATATTTATCCCTTTACCTAACTCTACGGGCAATTTAGCCTGGCCAATTCACCTGACCTGCACATCTTTGGACAGTGGGAGGAAACCGGAGCACCCGGAGGAAACCCACGCAGACACGGGGAGAATGTGCAAACTCCACACAGACAGTCGCCTGAGGCGGGAATTGAACCCAGGTCTCTGGTGCTGTAAGGCAGCAATGCTAACCACTGTGCCACCGCACCGCCACCCATCAGTGGCCATGCTTTTTGGTTGCCTGAGCCCCAAACTCTGGAACTGTTTGTTCTCCCCCTTTCTCTAACACTTTTGTTTTTGACTTAAGCGTCTGGTCAATTAATCTAATATCTCCTTCTGAGGCTCGCTATCAAATCTTGTTTAAGTACACTCCTGAAGCGCGTAAGGATGTTTTGCAGATGGGTACCTGGGTGCAATGTACGGGCGAGTGGGAGCTGTTGGAAGACCAGCCACCCGTTCCTGTTGTTTCTGTTTTACTCCTTCAACACTTCCTTTTGTGTATTTTCCCATTTCAAATCTGTATCTGATTGACATTTAGGTAATGCCTCAAGCAATGGTGATATTTCAGATGGAAGACAGTACTGTTATCAGAGAGATATAAAACATTTTCATAGTGCCAAGGATTTTCATGTCTCTGCTTCAGATCTGAGGGAACGGTGGAGATTGCTTTTGTGCGCAAGAGCCCTCAGCCCAGCTCTGCCTGTAACATGCCGAATCCCAGGGCCCAGGTGATACACTCATCCCCCACCAGCACTGGAAATGCAGAGCCCAGCTTACAGTCAGTCCCAGCAAGTCTCCACCCAGTGATGCAGTCGGGACTACAGCCCGAAACCGACAACACTGCTGCAGCCAAAACCCATCAGGTAAGGAGCATGGCATTGGGAGGGTACAGTCAGTGCAGGGGGTGACCAGGGCACAGGGAGGGTACAGTCAGTGCAGGGGGTGACCAGGGCACAGGGAGGGTACAGTCAGTGCAGGGGGTGACCAGGGCACAGGGAGGGTACAGTCAGTGCAGGGGGTGACCAGGGCACAGGGAGGGTACAGTCAGTGCAGGGGGTGACCAGGGCACAGGGAGGGTACAGTCAGTGCAGGGGGTGACCAGGGCACAGGGAGGGTACAGTCAGTACAGGGGGTGACCAGGGCACAGTGAGGGTACAGTCAGTGCAGGGGGTGACCAGGGCACAGGGAGGGTACAGTCAGTGCAGGGGGTGACCAGGGCACAGGGAGCGTACAGTCAGTGCAGGGGGTGACACAGGCACAGGGAGGGTACAGTCAGTGCAGGGGGTGACCAGGGCACAGGGAGGGTACAGTCAGTGCAGGGGGTGACCAGGGCACAGGGAGGGTACAGTCAGTGCAGGGGGTGACCAGGGCACAGCAAGGGTACAGTCAGTGCAGGGGGTGACCAGGGCACAGGGAGGGTACAGTCAGTGCAGGGGGTGACCAGGGCACAGGGAGGGTACAGTCAGTGCAGGGGGTGACCAGGGCACAGGGAGGGTACAGTCAGTGCAGGGGGTGACCAGGGCACAGGGAGGGTACAGTCAGTGCAGGGGGTGACCAGGGCACAGGGAGGGTACAGTCAGTGCAGGGGGTGACCAGGGCACAGGGAGGGTACAGTCAGTGCAGGGGGTGACCAGGGCACAGGGAGGGTACAGTCAGTGCAGGGGGTGACCAGGGCACAGGGAGGGTACAGTCAGTGCAGGGGGTGACCAGGGCACAGTGAGGGTACAGTCAGTGCAGGGGGTGACCAGGGCACAGGGAGGGTACAGTCAGTGCAGGGGGTGACCAGGGCACAGGGAGGGTACAGTCAGTGCAGGGGGTGACCAGGGCACAGGGAGGGTACAGTCAGTGCAGGGGGTGACCAGGGCACAGGGAGGGTACAGTCAGTGCAGGGGGTGACCAGGGCACAGGGAGGGTACAGTCAGTGCAGGGGGTGACCAGGGCACAGGGAGGGTACAGTCAGTGCAGGGGGTGACCAGGGCACAGGGAGGGTACAGTCAGTGCAGGGGGTGACCAGGGCACAGGGAGGGTACAGTCAGTGCAGGGGGTGACCAGGGCACAGGGAGGGTACAGTCAGTGCAGGGGGTGACCAGGGCACAGGGAGGGTACAGTCAGTGCAGGGGGTGACCAGGGCACAGGGAGGGTACAGTCAGTGCAGGGGGTGACCAGGGCACAGGGAGGGTACAGTCAGTGCAGGGGGTGACCAGGGCACAGGGAGGGTACAGTCAGTGCAGGGGGTGACCAGGGCACAGGGAGGGTACAGTCAGTGCAGGGGGTGACCAGGGCACAGGGAGGGTACAGTCAGTATAAGGGGTGACCAGGGCACAGGGAGGGTACAGTCAGTGCAGGGGGTGACCAGGGCACAGGGAGGGTACAGTCAGTGCAGGGGGTGACCAGGGCACAGGGAGGGTACAGTCAGTGCAGGGGGTGACCAGGGCACAGGGAGGGTACAGTCAGTGCAGGGGGTGACACGGGCGCAGGGAGGGTACAGTAAGTAAAGGGGTTGACCAGGCCACAAGGAGGATACAGGTAATACAGGGGGTGACCAGGGCACAGTGAGGGTATAGTCAGTACAAGGGGTGACCAGGGCACAGGGAGGGTATAGTCAGTACAGGGGGTGACCAGGGCACAGGGAGGGTACAGTCAGTACAGGGAGTGACATGGGCACAAGGAGGGTACAGTCAGTAAAGGGGGTGACCAGGGCACAGGGAGGATACAGGTAGTACAGGGGGTGACCAGGGCAGAGGGAGCGTACAGTCAGTGCAGGGAGTGACCAGGGCAGAGGGAGGGTTCTGTCAGTGCAGGTGGTGAGCAGGGCACGGGGAGGGTACAGTCAGTGCGGCGGGTGACCAAGGCAGAGGGAGGGTACAGTCAGTGCTGGAATGCAGTTTGTTAGTAGAGGTGTTGATGACGGAGTTGGAGGATGGAGCCTGGGACTGAGTGTTGCCCATTATAGTGCAGCAGAAGGAAACTGATCAGCATGTTTTGTACTTTCGTTTCTTGCACAGGGCAAGTCAGGAAGTAAGAAGAACAGTCAGTCGTCTGAGCTGTCACCAGTCAACAGTTCACCGCATCCAGCCTGTGCAGGTAAAGGCTGCTGGCCTAACCAACATTCCCAGGGCAACAGATTGTGTGCTCACAACGCAATACTATCCCTTCCTTCCCCAGACTTCCCATTCTTCCCCAAAATGTTAGCTTTGATTGAATTGCATGTCCTGGTCTCAAGGAGCTGGACTAATCAAATCCAGAGAATTACCTGCCAATTTATCAACTCTGAATCATTAACCAAGTCTCAGTAGATGATACCAACAGTGCTGCAGCAATACTCTGGCTCGATGATGCTGTCTTTGTGTTCCCCCAGGGCCGTTACAGCAGGGTCTTTTTTCAAACACTAAGGACAGAGTGGAATTCCAGTGATGACTTGAGAGGGTCTGCCCTTGTCATCAAGGCAGCATTTGACTGATTAAAAACTCCGAGCAAAATTGAAGTGGGAATGAAATATCAGTGATGGGGTGGAAGGGTGGGAATGTTGGGGGGTTGCAGTTGTTCTGGGTGTAGGTTTGCTCGCTGGGCTGGAAAGTTTGTTTTCAGACATTTTGTCACCATACTAGGTAACATCATCAGTAAGCCTCTGGATGAAGCACTGGTGTTATGGCCTGCTTTCTGCTCACATGTGTAGGCTTCCTTGGGTTGGTGACATCATTTCCTGTGGTGATGTCATTTCCTGTGTTGATGTCATTGCCTATTCTTTTTCTCATGGGTTGGTAAATGGGGTCCAAGTCAATGTGTTTGTTGATAGAGTTCTAAGAATTCTCGTGTGTGTCTCTGTTTGGCTTGTCCTAGGATGGATGTGTGTCCCAGTCGAAGTGGTGTCCTTCCTCATCTGTATGTGAGTGTATTAGTGAGAGAGGGTCATGCTGTTTTGTGGCTAGTTGGTGATCATGTATCCTGGTGGCTAGTTTTCTGCCTGTTTGTCCAAAGTAGTGTTTGTTACAGTCCTTGCACGGCATTTTGTAAATGACATTAGTTTTGCTTGTTGTCTGAATAGAGTCTTTCAAGTTTATTAGCTGCTGTTTTAGTATGTTGGTGGGTTTGTGGGCTACCATGATGCCAAGGAGTCATTTCCGAGATGTCTTTGATGTAGGGGAGAGTGGCTAGGGTTTCTGGACGTGTTTTGTCTGCTTGTTTGGGCTTGTTGCTGAGAAATCGGCGGACTGTGTTCATTGGGTACCCGTTGGGTACCACTAACACCAGCACTTCACCAGAGGCTCACTGATGATGTTACCTAGTGTGGTGACAAAACGTCTGAAATGAACCTTCCAGCCCAGTGAGCAAACTTACACTCAGAACCTCAACCTGAACCACAAATCTTCTCAAAAGGGTTACAGTTGTGACTATCAGTGCAAGCTGTCCAGTATTTGGAATCATAATTAGCAGAAAGTAACCTGATTGTCACTGTAGGTGCCAATGTAAGTGTGATTGTAAATGGGAGGTTCACCCATTGCGCTCCATTCAGCAACATTTGTGCCTGCTCAGATATTCAAGCAGGCCTGACGATGCCCATTAAATGCTCACCTTCTCAGCGTTCTCCTGGCTTTCCAGTCAAATTGTTGTCCTCTTGCTCAAATGGTAATAGAACTCACTGCCCTATTTTGAAGGACATTGGTGTTATCCCCCATGTCCTGAAGCCAATAATTATTGCTCAATCAGCTCACCAGGACAGGGTTTCTGGTCATTGTCATGGTGCTGTTTGTGGGATCATGCTGTGTGGAGGTTGGTCACTGTATTTCTTACACTGTTGTACCTGGCTTTTGGAGTGCATTCATTCATTCATTTCTTCTCTACTTAGCCCCATGGTGTCCCTATCCTGGGAGGGTTTGATGGGGACAGTGTGAAGGGAGCTTTACTCTGTATCTAACCCTGTACTGTCCCTGTCCTGGGAGGGTTTGATGGGGGACAGTGTAGAGGGAGCTTTACTCTGTATCTAACCCTGTGCTGTCCCTGTCCTGGGAGTGTTTGATGGGGAACAGTGTAGAGGGAGCTTTACTTTGTATCTAAACCTGCTGTGTCCCTGTCCTGGGAGGGTTTGATGGGGGACAGTGTAAAGGGAGCTTTATTCTGTATCTAACCCTGTGCTGTTCCTGTCCCTGGGAGTGTTTGATGGGGGACAGTGTAGAGGGAGCATTACTCTGTATCTAACCCTGTGCTGTCCCTGTCCTGGGAGTGTTTGATGGGGGACAGTGTAGAGGGAGCTTTACTCTGTATCTAACCCTGTGCTGTCCCTGTCCTGGGAGGGTTTGTTGGGGGACAGTGTAGAGGGAGCTTTACTCTGTATCTAACCCTGTGTTGTCCCTGTGCTGGGAGTGTTTGATGGGGACAGTGTAGAGGGAGTTTTACTTTGTATCTAAACCTGCTGTGTCCCTATCCTGGGAGGGTTTGATGGGGACAGTGTAAAGGGAGCTTTATTCTGTATCTAACCCTGTGCTGTTCCTGTCCTGGAAGTGTTTGATGGGGAGAGTGTAGAGGAAGCTTTACTCTGTATCTAACCCTGTGCTGTCCCTGTCCTGGGAGTGTTTGATGGGGGACAGTGTAGAGGGAGCTTTACTCTGTATCTAACCCTGTACTGTCCCTGTGCTGGGAGGGTTTGATGGGGACAGTGTAGAGAGAGCTTTACTCTGTATCTAACCCTGTACTGTCCCTGTGTGGGAGGGTTTGATGGGGACAGTGTAGAGGGAGCTTTACTCTGTACCTAACCCTGTGCTGTCCCTGTCCTGGGAGTATCTGATGGGGGACAGTGTAGAGGGAGCTTTACTCTGTATCTAACCCTGTGCTGTCCCTGTCCTGGGAGTGTTTGATGGGGGACAGTGTAGAGGGAGCTTTACTCTGTATCTATCCCTGTACTGTCCCTGTGCTGGGAGGGTTTGATGGGAACGGTGTAGAGGGAGCTTTACTCTGTATCTAACCCTGTACTGTCCCTGTGCTGGGAGGGTTTGATGGGGACAGTGTAGAGGGAGCTTTACTCTGTATCTAACCCTGTACTGTCCCTGTCCTGGGAGGGTTTGATGGGGACAGTGTAGAGGGAGCTTTACTCTGTATCTAACCCTGTACTGTCCCTGTCCTGGGAGTGTTTGATGGGGGACAGTGTAGAGGGAGCTTTACTCTGTATCTAACCCTGTGCTGTCCCTGTCCTGGGAGGGTTTGATGGGGGACAGTGTAGAGGGAGCTTTACTCTGTACCTAACCCTGTACTGTCCCTGTCCTGGGAGTGTTTGATGGGGGACAGTGTAGAGGGAGCTTTACTCTGTATCTAACCCCGTGCGGTCCCTGTCCCGGGAGTGTTTGATGGGGACAGTGTAGAGGGAGCTTTACTCTGTATCTAACCCTGTACTGTCCCTGTCCTGGGAGGGTTTGATGGGGGACAGTGTAGAGGGAACTTTACTCTGTATCTAACCCTGTGCTGTCCCTGTCCTGGGAGGGTTTGTTGGGGGACAGTGTAGAGGGAGCTTTACTCTGTACCTAACCCTGTACTGTCCCTGTCCTGGGAGGGTTTGTTGGGGGACAGTGTAGAGGGAGCTTTACTCTGTACCTAACCCTGTACTGTCCCTGTCCTGGGAGTGTTTGATGGGGACGATGTGGATGCTGACTGTTTTGAAATGTTTGATACTTTTTCAGTCTGCTCCCCACTGGGCTTCGTGCTGGTTTTCCGCGCCTGTCAGGTTTGAAACCTTTCTGTTTAACAATCCCCACCTTGAATGTAAAGACCATCATCACTTATTGAAAATCAGCGTCATCACCAAAGCAAAATACTAACCATCTGAATATAATCTGGCTATGACAGGCAGTGTCTGGGCTGCTTAGCTGTGAAAGGAAAGAAAGGAAATGCTTTTCTCTTTGCTGAAAAGAGTTGAATAAATGAACTAATTCAGTGCTTTTGAATGAGGTATGTACAATTACTGCAGTACTTCACAACAAAGGAACTGCTCGCACAGATTTCCTTTTGTCAGGATTGCTACGATCAATAGATTGCGCAGCCTTCAGGTAATGAGAAACCTTCCATGTCTCGCAGTGTAATGAGTTGCCTTAGTAACTGCGTTTTCAGGTCAAAAGTGGGAGTGAGAAATGCGGAGGCGTCCCTCCCCCACCTAGCCCCATCCGTTTGGTTTGGTCTAGCCCGGCATGTGTATGTACCCACCATCTGTGAGCAGCTTCATCCTCTCAGTTAGTATAAACCAGGGAGAGGGGGAGAAATGGGAAAAGCTCTCAGCTGAGATTGGAATGGTAGATTTAAGCATCCAGCAAAAGTTTCACAACTTAGTGCTCATGAAATCCACACACAAATAAAGAGCATGGGTGTCTACTGGTTAGAAGCCTCCATAAGGGTCGGTGCGCTGTGTCCCTGTCAGTGCACTGTGTCCCTGTCAGTGCACTCCGTCCCTGTCAGTGCGCTGTGTCCCTGTCAGTGCGCTGTGTCCCTGTCAGTGCGCTGTGTCCCTGTCAGTGCGTTCCGTCCCTGTCAGTGCGCTGTGTCCCTGTCAGTGCGCTCCGTCCCTGTCAGTGCGCTCCGTCCCTGTCAGTGCGCTCCGTCCCTGTCAGTGCGCTCCGTCCCTGTCTGTGCGCTCTGTCCCTGTCAGTGCGCTGTGTTCCTGTCAGTGCGCTGTGTCCCTGTCAGTGCGCTCTGTCCCTGTCATTGCGCTCCGTCCCTGTCAGTGCGCTCCGTCCCTGTCAGTGCGCTGTGTCCCTGTCAGTGCGCTGTGTCCCTGTCTGTGCGCTCTGTCCCTGTCAGTGCGCTGTGTCCCTGTCAGTGCGCTGTGTTCCCTGTCGGTGCGCTCCGTCCCTGTCAGTGCGCTCCGTCCCTGTCAGTGCGCTGTGTCCCTGTCATTGCGCTCCATCCCTGTCTGTGCGCTCTGTCCCTGTCAGTGCGCTGTGTCCCTGTCTGTGCGCTCCGTCCCTGTCAGTGCGCTGTGTCCCTGTCATTGCGCTCCATCCCTGTCTGTGCGCTCTGTCCCTGTCAGTGCGCTGTGTCCCTGTCATTGCGCTCCATCCCTGTCTGTGCGCTCTGTCCCTGTCAGTGCGCTGTGTCCCTGTCAGTGCGCTGTGTCCCTGTCAGTGCGCTCCGTCCCTGTCGGTGCGCTGTGTTCCTGTCAGTGCGCTGTGTCCCTGTCAGTGCGCTGTGTCCCTGTCAGTGCGCTGTGTCCCTGTCAGTGCGCTCCGTCCCTGTCAGTGCGCTGTGTCCCTGTCAGTGCGCTGTGTCCCTGTCAGTGCGCTCCGTCCCTGTCGGTGCGCTGTGTTCCTGTCATTGCGCTCCATCCCTGTCTGTGCGCTCTGTCCCTGTCAGTGCGCTGTGTCCCTGTCATTGCGCTCCATCCCTGTCTGTGCGCTCTGTCCCTGTCAGTGCGCTGTGTCCCTGTCATTGCGCTCCATCCCTGTCTGTGCGCTCTGTCCCTGTCAGTGCGCTGTGTCCCTGTCTGTGCGCTCCGTCCCTGTCAGTGCGCTGTGTCCCTGTCATTGCGCTCCATCCCTGTCTGTGCGCTCTGTCCCTGTCGGTGCGCTCCGTCCCTGTCGGTGCGCTCCGTCCCTGTCGGTGCGCTGTGTTCCCTGTCGGTGCGCTCCGTCCCTGTCGGTGCGCTGTGTTCCCTGTCGGTGCGCTGTGTTCCTGTCAGTGCGCTCCGTCCTTGTCAGTGCGCTCCGTCCCTGTCAGTGCGCTCCGTCCCTGTGAGTGCGCTGTGTCCCTGTCGGTGCGCTGTTTCCTGTCAGTGCGCTGTGTCCCTGTCGGTGCGCTCCGTCCCTGTGAGTGCGCTGTGTCCCTGTCGGTGCGCTGTTTCCTGTCAGTGCGCTGTTTCCCTGTCGGTGCGCTCCCGTCCCTGTCACTGCGCTGTGTCCCTGTCGGTGCGCTCCGTCCCTGTCGGTGCGCTCCATCCCTGTCAGTGCGCTGTGTCCCTGTCAGTGCGCACCGTCCCTGTCAGTGCGCTGTGTCCCTGTCAGTGCGCTCCGTTCCTGTCAGTGCGCTCCGTCCCTGTCAGTGCGCTCCGTCCCTGTCAGTGCGCTGTGTCCCTGTCAGTGCGCTCCGTCCCTGTCAGTGCGCTCCGTCCCTGTCGGTGCGCTCCATCCCTGTCAGTGCGCTCCGTCCCTGTCAGTGCGCTCCGTCCCTGTCGGTGCGCTCCATCCCTGTCAGTGCGCTGTGTCCCTGTCAGTGCGCACCGTCCCTGTCAGTGCGCTCCGTCCCTGTCAGTGCGCTGTGTCCCTGTCAGTGCGCTGTGTCCCTGTCAGTGCGCACCGTCCCTGTCAGTGCGCTCCGTCCCTGTCAGTGCGCTGTGTCCCTGTCAGTGCGCTGTGTCCCTGTCAGTGCGCTGTGTCCCTGTCAGTGCGCTGTGTCCCTGTCGGTGCGCTGTGTCCCTGTCGGTGCGCCGTGTTCCTGTCAGTGCGCTGTGTCCCTGTCAGTGCGCTGTGTTCCTGTCAGTGCGCTGTGTCCCTGTCAGTGCGCTGTGTTCCTGTCAGTGCGCTGTGTCCCTGTCGGTTCGCTGTGTCCCTGTCAGTGCGCTCCGTCCCTGTCAGTGCGCTCCGTCCCTGTCAGTGCGCTGTGTCCCTGTCAGTGCGCACCGTCCCTGTCAGTGCGCTCCGTCCCTGTCAGTGCGCTGTGTCCCTGTCAGTGCGCACCGTCCCTGTCAGTGCGCTCCGTCCCTGTCAGTGCGCTGTGTCCCTGTCAGTGCGCTGTGTCCCTGTCAGTGCGCTGTTTCCTGTCAGTGCGCTCCGTCCCTGTCAGTGCACTGTGTTCCTGTCAGTGCGCTCCGTCCCTGTCAGTGCACTGTGTTCCTGTCAGTGCGCTCCATCCCTGTCGGTGCGCTGTGTTCCTGTCAGTGCGCTGTGTCCCTGTCGGTGCGCTGTGTCCCTGTCAGTGCGCTGTGTCCCTGTCAGTGCGCTGTGTCCCTGTCGGTGCGCTGTGTCCCTGTCGGTGCGCCGTGTTCCTGTCAGTGCGCTGTGTCCCTGTCAGTGCGCTGTGTTCCTGTCAGTGCGCTGTGTCCCTGTCAGTGCGCTGTGTTCCTGTCAGTGCGCTGTGTCCCTGTCAGTGCGCTGTGTTCCTGTCAGTGCGCTGTGTCCCTGTCATTGCGCTCCGTCCCTGTCATTGCGCTCCGTCCCTGTCGGTGCGCTGTGTCCCTGTCATTGCGCTCCGTCCCTGTCAGTGCGCTGTGTTCCTGTCAGTGCGCTCCGTCCCTGTCAGTGCGCTCCGTCCCTGTCATTGCGCTCCGTCCCTGTCATTGCGCTCCGTCCCTGTCAGTGCGCTCCGTCCCTGTCAGTGCGCTCCGTCCCTGTCATTGCGCTCCGTCCCTGTCAGTGCGCTCCGTCCCTGTCTGTGCGCTCCGTCCCTGTCAGTGCGCTCCGTCCCTGTCTGTGCGCTCCGTCCCTGTCAGTGCGCTCCGTCCCTGTCTGTGCGCTCCGTCCCTGTCTGTGCGCTCCGTCCCTGTCAGTGCGCTCCGTCCCTGTCTGTGCGCTCCGTCCCTGTCAGTGCGCTGTGTTCCTGTCGGTGCGCTGTGTTCCTGTCAGTGCGCTGTTTCCTGTCAGTGCGCTCCGTCCCTGTCAGTGCACTGTGTTCCTGTCAGTGCGCTCCGTCCCTGTCAGTGCGCTGTGTCCCTGTCAGTGCGCTGTGTCCCTGTCGGTGCGCTCCGTCCCTGTCAGTGCGCTCCATCCCTGTCAGTGCGCTGTGTTCCTGTCAGTGCGCTCCATCCCTGTCGGTGCGCTCCGTCCCTGTCAGTGCGCTGTGTTCCCTGTCAGTGCGCTCCGTCCCTGTCTGTGCGCTCCCGTCCCTGTCAGTGCGCTGTGTTCCCTGTCAGTGCGCTCCGTCCCTGTCTGTGCGCTCCCGTCCCTGTCAGTGCGCTGTGTTCCCTGTCAGTGCGCTCCGTCCCTGTCTGTGCGCTCCCGTCCCTGTCAGTGCGCTGTGTTCCCTGTCAGTGCGCTCCATCCCTGTCAGTGCGCTCCGTCCCTGTCAGTGCGCTGTGTTCCCTGTCAGTGCGCTCCGTCCCTGTCTGTGCGCTCCCGTCCCTGTCAGTGCGCTGTGTTCCCTGTCAGTGCGCTCCGTCCCTGTCTGTGCGCTCCCGTCCCTGTCAGTGCGCTCCGTCCCTGTCAGTGCGCTCCGTCCCTGTCAGTGCGCTCCGTCCCTGTCAGTGTGCTGTGTTCTTGTCTGTGCGCTGTGTCCCTGTCAGTGCGCTCCGTCCCTGTCAGTGCGCTCCGTCCCTGTCAGTGCGCTCCGTCCCTGTCAGTGCGCTGTGTCCCTGTCAGTGCGCTGTGTCCCTGTCGGTGCGCTCCGTCCTTGTCAGTGCGCTCCGTCCCTGTCAGTGCGCTGTGTCCCTGTCAGTGTGCTGTGTTCTTGTCTGTGCGCTCCGTCCCTGTCAGTGCGCTGTGTCCCTGTCAGTGCGCTGTGTCCCTGTCGGTGCGCTGTGTTCCTGTCGGTGCGCTGTGTTCCTGTCGGTGCGCTGTGTTCCTGTCTGTGCGCTCTGTCCCTGTCAGTGCGCTCCATGCCTGTCAGTGCGCTGTGTCCCTGTCGGTGCGCTGTGTCCCTGTCGGTGCGCTGTGTTCCTGTCTGTGCGCTCCGTCCCTGTCAGTGCGCTGTGTCCCTGTCAGTGCGCTGTGTTCCTGTCGGTGCGCTGTGTTCCTGTCGGTGTGCTGTGTCCCTGTCGGTGCGCTGTGTCCCTGTTGGTGCGCTGTATTCCTATCGGTGCGCTGTGTCCCTGTCAGTGCGCTGTGTCCCTGTCAGTGCGCTGTGTACCTGTCAATGCGCTGTGTCCCTGTTGGTGCGCTGTGTCCCTGTCAGTGCGCTGTGTCCCTGTCAGTGCGCTGTGTCCCTGTTGGTGCGCTGTGTTCCTGTCGGTGTGCTGTGTCCCTGTCGGTGCGCTGTGTCCCTGTTGGTGCGCTGTATTCCTATCGGTGCGCTGTGTCCCTGTCAATGCGCTGTGTCCCTGTCAGTGCGCTGTGTCCCTGTCAGTGCGCTGTGTCCCTGTCGGTGCGCTCCGTCCCTGTGAGTGCGCTCCATCCCTGTCAGTGCGCTGTGTCCCTGTCGGTGCGCTCCGTCCCTGTCAGTGCGCTGTGTCCCTGTCAGTGCGCTGTGTCCCTGTCAGTGCGCTCCGTCCCTGTCAGTGCGCTGTGTTCCTGTCAGTGCGCTCCGTCCCTGTCAGTGCGCTGTGTCCCTGTCAGTGCGCTGTGTTCCTGTCTGTGCGCTCTGTCCCTGTCATTGCGCTCCGTCCCTGTCAGTGCGCTCCGTCCCTGTCAGTGCGCTGTGTCCCTGTCAGTGCGCTGTGTCCCTGTCAGTGCACTGTGTCCCTGTCAGTGCGCTCCGTCCCTGTCAGTGCGCTGTGTCCCTGTCAGTGCGCTGTGTCCCTGTCAGTGCGCTGTGTCCCTGTCAGTGCACTGTGTCCCTGTCAGTGCGCTCTGTCCCTGTCAGTGCACTGTGTCCCTGTCAGTGCGCTGTGTCCCTGTCAGTGCGCTCCGTCCCTGTCAGTGCGCTGTGTTCCTGTCTGTGCGCTCCGTCCCTGTCAGTGCACTGTGTCCCTGTCAGTGCGCTGTGTCCCTGTCAGTGCGCTGTGTCCCTGTCAGTGCGCTGTGTCCCTGTCAGTGCGCTCCGTCCCTGTCAGTGCGCTGTGTTCCTGTCTGTGCGCTCCGTCCCTGTCAGTGCGCTGTGTCCCTGTCAGTGCGCTGTGTCCCTGTCAGTGCGCTCCGTCCCTGTCAGTGCGCTGTGTTCCTGTCAGTGCGCTCCGTCCCTGTCTGTGCGCTGTGTTCCTGTCAGTGCGCTGTGTCCCTGTCAGTGTGCAATGTCCCTGTCAGTGCGCTCCGTCCCTGTCAGTGCGCTGTGTCCCTGTCAGTGCGCTCCGTCCCTGTCAGTGCGCTCCGTCCCTGTCAGTGCGCTGTGTCCCTGTCAGTGCGCTGTGTCCCTGTCAGTGCACTGTGTCCCTGTCAGTGCGCTGTGTCCCTGTCAGTGCGCTGTGTCCCTGTCAGTGCGCTCCGTTCCTGTCATTGCGCTCCGTCCCTGTCTGTGCGCTCTGTCCCTGTCAGTGCGCTGTGTTCCCTGTCGGTGCGCTGTGTTCCTGTCAGTGCGCTGTTTCCTGTCGGTGCGCTGTGTTCCTGTCTGTGCGCTCCCGTCCCTGTCAGTGCGCTCCGTCCCTGTCAGTGCGCTCCGTCTTTGTCAGTGCGCTCCGTCCCTGTCAGTGCGCTGTGTCCCTGTCAGTGTGCTGTGTTCTTGTCTGTGCGCTCCGTCCCTGTCGGTGCGCTGTGTCCCTGTCAGTGCGCTGTGTCCCTGTCAGTGCGCTCCGTTCCTGTCAGTGCGCTGTGTCCCTGTCAGTGCGCTGTGTCCCTGTCGGTGCGCTGTGTCCCTGTCGGTGCGCTGTGTTCCTGTCGGTGCGCTGTGTTCCTGTCGGTGCGCTGTGTTCCTGTCTGTGCGCTCTGTCCCTGTCAGTGCGCTGTGTCCCTGTCGGTGCGCTGTGTCCCTGTCAGTGCGCTGTGTTCCTGTCGGTGCGCTGTGTTCCTGTCTGTGCGCTGTGTTCCTGTCGGTGCGCTGTGTTACTGTCTGTGCGCTCTGTCCCTGTCTGTGCGCTGTGTTCCTGTCAGTGCGCTGTGTCCCTGTCAGTGCGCTGTGTCCCTGTCTGTGCGCTGTGTTCCTGTCGGTGCGCTGTGTTCCTGTCTGTGCGCTGTGTTCCTGTCTGTGCGCTGTGTCCCTGTCTGTGCGCTGTGTTCCTGTCGGTGCGCTGTGTTCCTGTCTGTGCGCTCTGTCCCTGTCAGTGCGCTCCATCCCTGTCAGTGCGCTCCGTCCCTGTCAGTGCGCTCCGTCCCTGTCGGTGCGCTCCGTCCCTGTCAGCGCGCTGTGTTCCTGTCGGTGCGCTGTGTTCCTGTCAGTGCGCTGTGTCCCTGTCAGTGCGCTGTGTCCCTGTCAGTGCGCTGTGTTCCTGTCGGTGCGCTGTGTCCCTGTCAGTGCGCTGTGTTCCTGTCGGTGCGCTGTGTTCCTGTCAGTGCGCTGTGTCCCTGTCAGTGCGCTGTGTCCCTGTCAGTGCGCTGTGTTCCTGTCAGTGCGCTGTGTTCCTGTCAGTGCGCTGTGTCCCTGTCAGTGCGCTGTGTCCCTGTCAGTGCGCTGTGTCCCTGTCTGTGCGCTCCGTCCCTGTCAGCGCGCTGTGTTCCTGTCGGTGCGCTGTGTTCCTGTCAGTGCGCTGTGTTCCTGTCGGTGCGCTGTGTTCCTGTCAATGCGCTGTGTTCCTGTCAGTGCCCTCCGTCCCTGTCAGTCCGCTCCGTCCCTGTCATTGCGCTCCGTCCCTGTCAGTGCGCTGTGTCCCTGTCAGTGCGCTCCGTCCCTGTCAGTGCGCTGTGTCCCTGTCAGTGCGCTGTGTCCCTGTCAGTGCGCTGTGTCCCTGTCAGTGCGCTGTGTCCCTGTCAGTGCGCTCCGTTCCTGTCATTGCGCTCCGTCCCTGTCAGTGCGCTGTGTTCCCTGTCGGTGCGCTGTGTTCCTGTCAGTGCGCTGTTTCCTGTCGGTGCGCTGTGTTCCTGTCTGTGCGCTCCCGTCCCTGTCAGTGCGCTCCGTCCCTGTCAGTGCGCTCCGTCCCTGTCAGTGCGCTGTGTCCCTGTCGGTGCGCTGTGTTCCTGTCGGTGCGCTGTGTTCCTGTCGGTGCGCTGTGTTCCTGTCAGTGCCCTCCGTCCCTGTCAGTCCGCTCCGTCCCTGTCAGTGCGCTCCGTCCCTGTCAGTGCGCTCCGTCCCTGTCAGTGCGCTCCGTCCCTGTCAGTGCGCTCCGTCCCTGTCTGTGCGCTCCGTCCCTGTCAGTCCGCTCCGTCCCTGTCAGTGCGCTCCGTCCCTGTCAGTGCGCTCCGTCCCTGTCAGTGCGCTCCGTCCCTGTCAGTGCGCTGTGTTCCTGTCAGTGCGCTGTGTTCCTGTCAGTGCGCTGTGTCCCTGTCAGTGCGCTGTGTCCCTGTCAGTGCGCTGTGTTCCTGTCAGTGCGCTGTGTCCCTGTCAGTGCGCTGTGTCCCTGTCAGTGCGCTGTGTTCCTGTCGGTGTGCTGTGTCCCTGTCGGTGCGCTGTGTCCCTGTTGGTGCGCTGTATTCCTATCGGTGCGCTGTGTCCCTGTCAATGCGCTGTGTCCCTGTCAGTGCGCTGTGTCCCTGTCAGTGCGCTGTGTCCCTGTCGGTGCGCTCCGTCCCTGTGAGTGCGCTCCATCCCTGTCAGTGCGCTGTGTCCCTGTCAGTGCGCTGTGTCCCTGTCAGTGCGCTCCGTCCCTGTCAGTGCGCTGTGTCCCTGTCAGTGCGCTGTGTTCCTGTCTGTGCGCTCCGTCCCTGTCAGTGCGCTGTGTCCCTGTCAGTGCGCTGTGTTCCTGTCAGTGCGCTGTGTCCCTGTCAGTGCGCTGTGTCCCTGTCAGTGCACTGTGTCCCTGTCAGTGCGCTCCGTCCCTGTCAGTGCGCTGTGTCCCTGTCAGTGCGCTGTGTCCCTGTCAGTGCGCTGTGTCCCTGTCAGTGCACTGTGTCCCTGTCAGTGCGCTCCGTCCCTGTCAGTGCACTGTGTCCCTGTCAGTGCGCTGTGTCCCTGTCAGTGCGCTCCGTCCCTGTCAGTGCGCTGTGTTCCTGTCTGTGCGCTCCGTCCCTGTCAGTGCACTGTGTCCCTGTCAGTGCGCTGTGTCCCTGTCAGTGCGCTGTGTCCCTGTCAGTGCGCTCCGTCCCTGTCAGTGCGCTGTGTTCCTGTCTGTGCGCTCCGTCCCTGTCAGTGCACTGTGTCCCTGTCAGTGCGCTGTGTCCCTGTCAGTGCGCTGTGTCCCTGTCAGTGCGCTGTGTCCCTGTCAGTGCGCTCCGTCCCTGTCAGTGCGCTGTGTTCCTGTCAGTGCGCTCCGTCCCTGTCTGTGCGCTGTGTTCCTGTCAGTGCGCTGTGTCCCTGTCAGTGTGCAATGTCCCTGTCAGTGCGCTCCGTCCCTGTCAGTGCGCTGTGTCCCTGTCAGTGCGCTGTGTCCCTGTCAGTGCGCTGTGTCCCTGTCAGTGCGCTGTGTCCCTGTCAGTGCGCTGTGTCCCTGTCAGTGCGCTCCGTCCCTGTCAGTGCGCTGTGTCCCTGTCAGTGCGCTCCGTCCCTGTCAGTGCGCTCCGTCCCTGTCAGTGCGCTGTGTCCCTGTCAGTGCGCTGTGTCCCTGTCAGTGCACTCCGTTCCTGTCATTGCGCTCCGTCCCTGTCTGTGCGCTCTGTCCCTGTCAGTGCGCTGTGTTCCCTGTCGGTGCGCTGTGTTCCTGTCAGTGCGCTGTTTCCTGTCGGTGCGCTGTGTTCCTGTCTGTGCGCTCCCGTCCCTGTCAGTGCGCTCCGTCCCTGTCAGTGCGCTCCGTCCTTGTCAGTGCGCTCCGTCCCTGTCAGTGCGCTGTGTCCCTGTCAGTGTGCTGTGTTCTTGTCTGTGCGCTCCCGTCCCTGTCAGTGCGCTCCGTCCCTGTCAGTGCGCTGTGTCCCTGTCAGTGTGCTGTGTTCCTGTCTGTGCGCTCCGTCCCTGTCAGTGCGCTCCGTCCCTGTCAGTGCGCTCCGTCCTTGTCAGTGCGCTCCGTCCCTGTCGGTGCGCTGTGTCCCTGTCAGTGCGCTGTGTCCCTGTCAGTGCGCTCCGTTCCTGTCAGTGCGCTGTGTCCCTGTCAGTGCGCTGTGTCCCTGTCAGTGCATTGTGTCCCTGTCGGTGCGCTGTGTTCCTGTCGGTGCGCTGTGTTCCTGTCGGTGCGCTGTGTTCCTGTCTGTGCGCTCTGTCCCTGTCAGTGCGCTGTGTCCCTGTCGGTGCGCTGTGTTCCTGTCGGTGCGCTGTGTTCCTGTCTGTGCGCTCTGTCCCTGTCAGTGCGCTCCGTCCCTGTCAGTGCGCTGTGTCCCTGTCGGTGCGCTGTGTCCCTGTCAGTGCGCTGTGTTCCTGTCGGTGCGCTGTGTTCCTGTCTGTGCGCTGTGTTCCTGTCGGTGCGCTGTGTTACTGTCTGTGCGCTCTGTCCCTGTCTGTGCGCTGTGTTCCTGTCAGTGCGCTGTGTCCCTGTCAGTGCGCTGTGTCCCTGTCTGTGCGCTGTGTTCCTGTCGGTGCGCTGTGTTCCTGTCTGTGCGCTCTGTCCCTGTCAGTGCGCTCCATCCCTCTCAGTGCGCTCCGTCCCTGTCGGTGCGCTCCGTCTCTGTCAGTGCGCTCCGTCCCTGTCAGCGCGCTGTGTTCCTGTCGGTGCGCTGTGTTCCTGTCGGTGCGCTGTGTTCCTGTCAGTGCGCTGTGTCCCTGTCAGTGCGCTGTGTCCCTGTCAGTGCGCTGTGTTCCTGTCGGTGCGCTGTGTCCCTGTCAGTGCGCTGTGTTCCCTATCGGTGCGCTGTGTTCCTGTCAATGCGCTGTGTTCCTGTCAGTGCGCTCCGTCCTTGTCAGTGCGCTCCGTCCTTGTCAGTGCGCTCCGTCCCTGTCAGTGCGCTGTGTCCCTGTCAGTGCGCTGTGTCCCTGTCGGTGCGCTGTGTTCCTGTCGGTGCGCTGTGTTCCTGTCGGTGCGCTGTGTTCCTGTCAGTGCCCTCCGTCCCTGTCAGTCCGCTCCGTCCCTGTCATTGCGCTCCGTCCCTGTCAGTGCGCTCCGTCCCTGTCAGTGCGCTGTGTTCCTGTCAGTGCGCTGTGTTCCTGTCAGTGCGCTGTGTCCCTGTCAGTGCGCTGTGTCCTTGTCAGTGCGCTGTGTTCCTGTCGGTGCGCTGTGTTCCTGTCTGTGCGCTCCGTCCCTGTCGGTGCGCTGTGTTCCTGTCGGTGCGCTGTGTTCCTGTCTGTACGCTACGTCCCTGTCGGTGCGCTGTGTTCCTGTCGGTGCGCTGTGTTCCTGTCTGTACGCTACGTCCCTGTCAGTGCGCTCCATCCCTGTCAGTGCGCTGTGTTCCTGTCGGTGCGCTCCATCCCTGTCGGTGCGCTGTGTTCCTGTCTGTGCGCTCCGTCCCTGTCAGTGCGCTGTGTCCCTGTCAGTGCGCTGTGTCCCTGTCAGTGCACTGTGTTCCTGTCGGTGCGCTGTGTTCCTGTCGGTGCGCTGTGTTCCTGTCTGTGCGCTCTGTCCCTGTCAGTGCGCTCCATCCCTGTCAGTGCGCTGTGTCCCTGTCGGTGCGCTGTGTCCCTGTCGGTGCGCTGTGTTCCTGTCGGTGCGCTGTGTTCCTGTCTGTGCGCTCACGTCCCTGTCACTGTGCTGTGTCCCTGTCAGTGCGCTCCGTCCTTGTCAGTGCGCTCTGTCCCTGTCAGTGCGCTGTGTCCCTGTCAGTGCGCTGTGTCCCTGTCGGTGCGCTGTGTCCCTGTCAGTGCGCTGTGTCCCTGTCGGTGCGCTGTGTCCCTGTCAGTGCGCTCCGTCCTTGTCAGTGCGCTCCGTCCCTGTCAGTGCGCTGTGTCCCTGTCAGTGTGCTGTGTTCTTGTCTGTGCGCTCCGTCCCTGTCAGTGCGCTGTGTCCCTGTCAGTGCGCTGTGTCCCTTTCAGTGCGCTCCGTCCCTGTCAGTGCGCTGTGTCCCTGTCAGTGCGCTGTGTCCCTGTCAGTGCGCTGTGTCCCTGTCGGTGCGCTGTGTCCCTGTCGGTGCGCTGTGTCCCTGTCAGTGTGCTGTGTTCTTGTCTGTGCGCTCCGTCCCTGTCAGTGCGCTGTGTCCCTGTCAGTGCGCTGTGTCCCTGTCAGTGCGCTCCGTCCCTGTCAGTGCGCTGTGTCCCTGTCAGTGCGCTGTGTCCCTGTCAGTGCGCTGTGTCCCTGTCGGTGCGCTGTGTCCCTGTCAGTGCGCTGTGTCCCTGTCAGTGCGCTGTGTCCCTGTCGGTGCGCTGTGTCCCTGTCGGTGCGCTGTGTTCCTGTCAGTGCGCTGTGTCCCTGTCTGTGCGCTCCGTCCCTGTCAGTGCGCTGTGTTCCTGTCGGTGCGCTGTGTTCCTGTCGGTGTGCTGTGTCCCTGTCGGTGCGCTGTGTCCCTGTCAGTGTGCTGTGTTCCTGTCAGTGCGCTGTGTCCCTGTCAATGCGCTGTGTTCCTGTCAGTGCGCTGTGTTCCTGTCTGTGCGCTCCGTCCCTGTGAGTGCGCTCCATCCCTGTCAGTGCGCTGTGTCCCTGTCGATGTGCTGTGTTCCTGTCTGTGCGCTCCGTCCCTGTCAGTGCGCTGTGTCCCTGTCGGTGCGCTGTGTCCCTGTCAGTGCGCTGTGTCCCTGTCGGTGCGCTGTGTTCCTGTCTGTGCGCTCCGTCCCTGTCAGTGCGCTGTGTCCCTGTCGGTGCGCTGTGTCCCTGTCAGTGCGCTGTGTCCCTGTCGGTGCGCTGTGTTCCTGTCGGTGCGCTGTGTTCCTGTCTGTGCGCTCTGTCCCTGTCAGTGCGCTCCATCCCTGTCAGTGCGCTGTGTCCCTGTCAGTGCGCTGTGTTCCTGTCAGTGCGCTGTGTCCCTGTCAGTGCGCTGTGTCCCTGTCGGTGCGCTGTGTCCCTGTCAGTGCGCTGTGTCCCTGTCAGTGCGCTGTGTCCCTGTCGGTGCGCTGTGTCCCTGTCAGTGCGCTGTGTCCCTGTCGGTGCGCTGTGTTCCTGTCGGTGCGCTGTGTTCCTGTCTGTGCGCTCTGTCCCTGTCAGTGCGCTCCATCCCTGTCAGTGCGCTGTGTCCCTGTCAGTGCGCTG
This sequence comes from Chiloscyllium plagiosum, assembly GCF_037043375.1. Classification (NCBI taxonomy): domain Eukaryota; kingdom Metazoa; phylum Chordata; class Chondrichthyes; order Orectolobiformes; family Hemiscylliidae; genus Chiloscyllium; species Chiloscyllium plagiosum. Next base: position 57,063,155 of record NW_028270163.1, on the reverse strand, counting down.
TGTTCCTGTCAGTGCGCTGTGTCCCTGTCAGTGCGCTGTGTCCCTGTCGGTGCGCTGTGTCCCTGTCGGTGCGCTGTGTCCCTGTCGGTGCGCTGTGTCCCTGTCGGTGCGCTGTGTTCCTGTCAGTGCGCTGTGTTCCTGTCAGTGCGCTGTGTCCCTGTCTGTGCGCTGTGTCCCTGTCTGTGCGCTGTGTCCCTGTCGGTGCGCTGTGTCCCTGTCGGTGCGCTGTGTTCCTGTCTGTGCGCTCCGTCCCTGTCAGTGCGCTGTGTCCCTGTCAGTGCGCTGTGTTCCTGTCGGTGCGCTGTGTTCCTGTCGGTGCGCTGTGTCCCTGTTGGTGTGCTGTGTTCCTGTCAGTGCGCTGTGTCCCTGTCAATGCGCTGTGTTCCTGTCAGTGCGCTGTGTTCCTGTCTGTGCGCTCCGTCCCTGTGAGTGCGCTCCATCCCTGTCAGTGCGCTGAGTCCCTGTCGGTGTGCTGTGTTCCTGTCTGTGCGCTCCGTCCCTGTCAGTGCGCTGTGTCCCTGTCAGTGTGCTCCGTCCATGTCAGTGCGCTGTGTCCCTGTCAGTGCGCTGTGTTCCTGTCTGTGCGCTCCGTCCCTGTCATTGCGCTCCGTCCCTGTCAGTGCGCTGTGTCCCTGTCAGTGCTCTGTGTTCCTGTCAGTGCGCTGTGTCCCTGTCAGTGCGCTGTGTCCCTGTCAGTGCGCTGTGTCCCTGTCAGTGCGCTGTGTCCATGTCAGTGCGCTGTGTCCCTGTCAGTGCGCTGTGTTCCTGTCTGTGCGCTCCGTCCCTGTCATTGCGCTCCCTCCCTGTCAGTGCGCTCCGTCCCTGTCAGTGCGCTGTGTCCCTGTCAGTGCGCTGTGTCCCTGTCATTGCGCTCCCTCCCTGTCAGTGCGCTGTGTCCCTGTCAGTGCGCTGTCTTCCTGTCAGTGCGCTGTGTCCCTGTCAGTGCGCTCCGTCCCTGTCGGTGCGCTGTGTCCCTGTCAGTGCGCTGTGTTCCTGTCTGTGCGCTCCGTCCCTGTCATTGCGCTCCCTCCCTGTCAGTGCGCTCCGTCCCTGTCAGTGCGCTGTGTCCCTGTCAGTGTGCAATGTCCCTGTCAGTGCGCTCCGTCCCTGTCAGTGCGCTGTGTCCCTGTCAGTGCGCTCCGTCCCTGTCGGTGCGCTGTGTCCCTGTCAGTGCGCTGTGTCCCTGTCAGTGTGCAATGTCCCTGTCAGTGCGCTCCGTCCCTGTCAGTGCGCTCCGTCCCTGTCAGTGCACTGTGTCCCTGTCATTGCGCTCCGTCCCTGTCTGTGCGCTCTGTCCCTGTCAGTGCGCTGTGTTCCCTGTCGGTGCGCTCTGTCCCTGTCAGTGCGCTGTGTTCCCTGTCAGTGCGCTGTGTCCCTGTCAGTGCGCTGTGTCCCTGTCAGTGTGCAATGTCCCTGTCAGTGCGCTCCATCCCTGTCAGTGCGCTCCGTCCCTGTCAGTGCACTGTGTCCCTGTCAGTGCGCTGTGTTCCTGTCAGTGCGCTCCGTCCCTGTCCGTGCGCTGTGTCCCTGTCAGTGCGCTCCGTTCCTGTCAGTGCGCTCCGTTCCTGTCAGTGCACTGTGTCCCTGTCAGTGCGCTGTGTTCCTGTCAGTGCGCTGTGTTCCTGTCAGTGCGCTGTGTCCCTGTCAGTGCGCTGTGTTCCTGTCAGTGCGCTGTGTTCCTGTCAGTGCGCTGTGTCCCTGTCAGTGCGCTGTGTCCCTGTCAGTGCGCTCCGTTCCTGTCAGTGCGCTGTGTCCCTGTCAGTGCGCTGTGTTCCTGTCAGTGCGCTCCGTCCCTGTCAGTGCGATCCGTCCCTGTCAGTGCGCTGTGTCCCTGTCAGTGCGCTCCGTTCCTGTCAGTGCGCTGTGTCCCTGTCAGTGCGCTACGTTCCTGTCAGTGCGCTCCGTTCCTGTCATTGCGCTCCGTCCCTGTCTGTGCGCTCTGTCCCTGTCGGTGCGCTGTGTTACTGTCTGTGCGCTCTGTCCCTGTCTGTGCGCTGTGTTCCTGTCAGTGCGCTGTGTCCCTGTCAGTGCGCTGTGTCCCTGTCTGTGCGCTGTGTTCCTGTCGGTGCGCTGTGTTCCTGTCTGTGCGCTGTGTTCCTGTCTGTGCGCTGTGTCCCTGTCTGTGCGCTGTGTTCCTGTCGGTGCGCTGTGTTCCTGTCTGTGCGCTCTGTCCCTGTCAGTGCGCTCCATCCCTGTCAGTGCGCTCCGTCCCTGTCAGTGCGCTCCGTCCCTGTCGGTGCGCTCCGTCCCTGTCAGCGCGCTGTGTTCCTGTCGGTGCGCTGTGTTCCTGTCAGTGCGCTGTGTCCCTGTCAGTGCGCTGTGTCCCTGTCAGTGCGCTGTGTTCCTGTCGGTGCGCTGTGTCCCTGTCAGTGCGCTGTGTTCCTGTCGGTGCGCTGTGTTCCTGTCAGTGCGCTGTGTCCCTGTCAGTGCGCTGTGTCCCTGTCAGTGCGCTGTGTTCCTGTCAGTGCGCTGTGTTCCTGTCAGTGCGCTGTGTCCCTGTCAGTGCGCTGTGTCCCTGTCAGTGCGCTGTGTCCCTGTCTGTGCGCTCCGTCCCTGTCAGCGCGCTGTGTTCCTGTCGGTGCGCTGTGTTCCTGTCAGTGCGCTGTGTTCCTGTCGGTGCGCTGTGTTCCTGTCAATGCGCTGTGTTCCTGTCAGTGCCCTCCGTCCCTGTCAGTCCGCTCCGTCCCTGTCATTGCGCTCCGTCCCTGTCAGTGCGCTGTGTCCCTGTCAGTGTGCAATGTCCCTGTCAGTGCGCTCCGTCCCTGTCAGTGCGCTGTGTCCCTGTCAGTGCGCTCCGTCCCTGTCAGTGCGCTGTGTCCCTGTCAGTGCGCTGTGTCCCTGTCAGTGCGCTGTGTCCCTGTCAGTGCGCTCCGTTCCTGTCATTGCGCTCCGTCCCTGTCAGTGCGCTGTGTTCCCTGTCGGTGCGCTGTGTTCCTGTCAGTGCGCTGTTTCCTGTCGGTGCGCTGTGTTCCTGTCTGTGCGCTCCCGTCCCTGTCAGTGCGCTCCGTCCCTGTCAGTGCGCTCCGTCCCTGTCAGTGCGCTGTGTCCCTGTCGGTGCGCTGTGTTCCTGTCGGTGCGCTGTGTTCCTGTCGGTGCGCTGTGTTCCTGTCAGTGCCCTCCGTCCCTGTCAGTCCGCTCCGTCCCTGTCAGTGCGCTCCGTCCCTGTCAGTGCGCTCCGTCCCTGTCAGTGCGCTCCGTCCCTGTCAGTGCGCTCCGTCCCTGTCAGTGCCCTCCGTCCCTGTCAGTCCGCTCCGTCCCTGTCAGTGCGCTCCGTCCCTGTCAGTGCGCTCCGTCCCTGTCAGTGCGCTGTGTTCCTGTCAGTGCGCTGTGTTCCTGTCAGTGCGCTGTGTCCCTGTCAGTGCGCTGTGTCCCTGTCAGTGCGCTGTGTTCCTGTCAGTGCGCTGTGTCCCTGTCAGTGCGCTGTGTCCCTGTCAGTGCGCTGTGTTCCTGTCGGTGTGCTGTGTCCCTGTCGGTGCGCTGTGTCCCTGTTGGTGCGCTGTATTCCTATCGGTGCGCTGTGTCCCTGTCAATGCGCTGTGTCCCTGTCAGTGCGCTGTGTCCCTGTCAGTGCGCTGTGTCCCTGTCGGTGCGCTCCGTCCCTGTGAGTGCGCTCCATCCCTGTCAGTGCGCTGTGTCCCTGTCAGTGCGCTGTGTCCCTGTCAGTGCGCTCCGTCCCTGTCAGTGCGCTGTGTCCCTGTCAGTGCGCTGTGTTCCTGTCTGTGCGCTCCGTCCCTGTCAGTGCGCTGTGTCCCTGTCAGTGCGCTGTGTTCCTGTCAGTGCGCTGTGTCCCTGTCAGTGCGCTGTGTCCCTGTCAGTGCACTGTGTCCCTGTCAGTGCGCTCCGTCCCTGTCAGTGCGCTGTGTCCCTGTCAGTGCGCTGTGTTCCTGTCAGTGCGCTCCGTCCCTGTCAGTGCGATCCGTCCCTGTCAGTGCGCTGTGTCCCTGTCAGTGCGCTCCGTTCCTGTCAGTGCGCTGTGTCCCTGTCAGTGCGCTACGTTCCTGTCAGTGCGCTCCGTTCCTGTCATTGCGCTCCGTCCCTGTCTGTGCGCTCTGTCCCTGTCGGTGCGCTGTGTTACTGTCTGTGCGCTCTGTCCCTGTCTGTGCGCTGTGTTCCTGTCAGTGCGCTGTGTCCCTGTCAGTGCGCTGTGTCCCTGTCTGTGCGCTGTGTTCCTGTCGGTGCGCTGTGTTCCTGTCTGTGCGCTGTGTTCCTGTCTGTGCGCTGTGTCCCTGTCTGTGCGCTGTGTTCCTGTCGGTGCGCTGTGTTCCTGTCTGTGCGCTCTGTCCCTGTCAGTGCGCTCCATCCCTGTCAGTGCGCTCCGTCCCTGTCAGTGCGCTCCGTCCCTGTCGGTGCGCTCCGTCCCTGTCAGCGCGCTGTGTTCCTGTCGGTGCGCTGTGTTCCTGTCAGTGCGCTGTGTCCCTGTCAGTGCGCTGTGTCCCTGTCAGTGCGCTGTGTTCCTGTCGGTGCGCTGTGTCCCTGTCAGTGCGCTGTGTTCCTGTCGGTGCGCTGTGTTCCTGTCAGTGCGCTGTGTCCCTGTCAGTGCGCTGTGTCCCTGTCAGTGCGCTGTGTTCCTGTCAGTGCGCTGTGTTCCTGTCAGTGCGCTGTGTCCCTGTCAGTGCGCTGTGTCCCTGTCAGTGCGCTGTGTCCCTGTCTGTGCGCTCCGTCCCTGTCAGCGCGCTGTGTTCCTGTCGGTGCGCTGTGTTCCTGTCAGTGCGCTGTGTTCCTGTCGGTGCGCTGTGTTCCTGTCAATGCGCTGTGTTCCTGTCAGTGCCCTCCGTCCCTGTCAGTCCGCTCCGTCCCTGTCATTGCGCTCCGTCCCTGTCAGTGCGCTGTGTCCCTGTCAGTGTGCAATGTCCCTGTCAGTGCGCTCCGTCCCTGTCAGTGCGCTGTGTCCCTGTCAGTGCGCTCCGTCCCTGTCAGTGCGCTGTGTCCCTGTCAGTGCGCTGTGTCCCTGTCAGTGCGCTGTGTCCCTGTCAGTGCGCTCCGTTCCTGTCATTGCGCTCCGTCCCTGTCAGTGCGCTGTGTTCCCTGTCGGTGCGCTGTGTTCCTGTCAGTGCGCTGTTTCCTGTCGGTGCGCTGTGTTCCTGTCTGTGCGCTCCCGTCCCTGTCAGTGCGCTCCGTCCCTGTCAGTGCGCTCCGTCCCTGTCAGTGCGCTGTGTCCCTGTCGGTGCGCTGTGTTCCTGTCGGTGCGCTGTGTTCCTGTCGGTGCGCTGTGTTCCTGTCAGTGCCCTCCGTCCCTGTCAGTCCGCTCCGTCCCTGTCAGTGCGCTCCGTCCCTGTCAGTGCGCTCCGTCCCTGTCAGTGCGCTCCGTCCCTGTCAGTGCGCTCCGTCCCTGTCAGTGCCCTCCGTCCCTGTCAGTCCGCTCCGTCCCTGTCAGTGCGCTCCGTCCCTGTCAGTGCGCTCCGTCCCTGTCAGTGCGCTGTGTTCCTGTCAGTGCGCTGTGTTCCTGTCAGTGCGCTGTGTCCCTGTCAGTGCGCTGTGTCCCTGTCAGTGCGCTGTGTTCCTGTCAGTGCGCTGTGTCCCTGTCAGTGCGCTGTGTCCCTGTCAGTGCGCTGTGTTCCTGTCGGTGTGCTGTGTCCCTGTCGGTGCGCTGTGTCCCTGTTGGTGCGCTGTATTCCTATCGGTGCGCTGTGTCCCTGTCAATGCGCTGTGTCCCTGTCAGTGCGCTGTGTCCCTGTCAGTGCGCTGTGTCCCTGTCGGTGCGCTCCGTCCCTGTGAGTGCGCTCCATCCCTGTCAGTGCGCTGTGTCCCTGTCAGTGCGCTGTGTCCCTGTCAGTGCGCTCCGTCCCTGTCAGTGCGCTGTGTCCCTGTCAGTGCGCTGTGTTCCTGTCTGTGCGCTCCGTCCCTGTCAGTGCGCTGTGTCCCTGTCAGTGCGCTGTGTTCCTGTCAGTGCGCTGTGTCCCTGTCAGTGCGCTGTGTCCCTGTCAGTGCACTGTGTCCCTGTCAGTGCGCTCCGTCCCTGTCAGTGCGCTGTGTCCCTGTCAGTGCGCTGTGTCCCTGTCAGTGCGCTGTGTCCCTGTCAGTGCGCTGTGTCCCTGTCAGTGCACTGTGTCCCTGTCAGTGCGCTCCGTCCCTGTCAGTGCACTGTGTCCCTGTCAGTGCGCTGTGTCCCTGTCAGTGCGCTCCGTCCCTGTCAGTGCGCTCCGTCCCTGTCAGTGCGCTGTGTTCCTGTCTGTGCGCTCCGTCCCTGTCAGTGCACTGTGTCCCTGTCAGTGCGCTGTGTCCCTGTCAGTGCGCTGTGTCCCTGTCAGTGCGCTCCGTCCCTGTCAGTGCGCTGTGTTCCTGTCTGTGCGCTCCGTCCCTGTCAGTGCACTGTGTCCCTGTCAGTGCGCTGTGTCCCTGTCAGTGCGCTGTGTCCCTGTCAGTGCGCTGTGTCCCTGTCAGTGCGCTCCGTCCCTGTCAGTGCGCTGTGTTCCTGTCAGTGCGCTCCGTCCCTGTCAGTGCGCTGTGTCCCTGTCGGTGCGCTGTGTCCCTGTCAGTGCGCTGTGTCCCTGTCAGTGCGCTCCGTCCCTGTCAGTGCGCTGTGTCCCTGTCAGTGCGCTGTGTCCCTGTCAGTGCGCTCCGTCCCTGTCAGTGCACTGTGTCCCTGTCAGTGCGCTGTGTCCCTGTCAGTGCGCTGTGTCCCTGTCAGTGCGCTCCGTCCCTGTCAGTGCGCTGTGTTCCTGTCAGTGCGCTCCGTCCCTGTCTGTGCGCTGTGTTCCTGTCAGTGCGCTGTGTCCCTGTCAGTGTGCAATGTCCCTGTCAGTGCGCTCCGTCCCTGTCAGTGCGCTGTGTCCCTGTCAGTGCGCTCCGTCCCTGTCAGTGCGCTCCGTCCCTGTCAGTGCGCTGTGTCCCTGTCAGTGCGCTGTGTCCCTGTCAGTGCGCTCCGTCCCTGTCAGTGCGCTGTGTCCCTGTCAGTGCGCTCCGTCCCTGTCAGTGCGCTCCGTCCCTGTCAGTGCGCTGTGTCCCTGTCAGTGCGCTGTGTCCCTGTCAGTGCACTCCGTTCCTGTCATTGCGCTCCGTCCCTGTCTGTGCGCTCTGTCCCTGTCAGTGCGCTGTGTTCCCTGTCGGTGCGCTGTGTTCCTGTCAGTGCGCTGTTTCCTGTCGGTGCGCTGTGTTCCTGTCTGTGCGCTCCCGTCCCTGTCAGTGCGCTCCGTCCCTGTCAGTGCGCTCCGTCCTTGTCAGTGCGCTCCGTCCCTGTCAGTGCGCTGTGTCCCTGTCAGTGTGCTGTGTTCTTGTCTGTGCGCTCCCGTCCCTGTCAGTGCGCTCCGTCCCTGTCAGTGCGCTGTGTCCCTGTCAGTGTGCTGTGTTCCTGTCTGTGCGCTCCGTCCCTGTCAGTGCGCTCCGTCCCTGTCAGTGCGCTCCGTCCTTGTCAGTGCGCTCCGTCCCTGTCGGTGCGCTGTGTCCCTGTCAGTGCGCTGTGTCCCTGTCAGTGCGCTCCGTTCCTGTCAGTGCGCTGTGTCCCTGTCAGTGCGCTGTGTCCCTGTCAGTGCGTTGTGTCCCTGTCGGTGCGCTGTGTTCCTGTCGGTGCGCTGTGTTCCTGTCGGTGCGCTGTGTTCCTGTCTGTGCGCTCTGTCCCTGTCAGTGCGCTGTGTCCCTGTCGGTGCGCTGTGTTCCTGTCGGTGCGCTGTGTTCCTGTCTGTGCGCTCTGTCCCTGTCAGTGCGCTCCGTCCCTGTCAGTGCGCTGTGTCCCTGTCGGTGCGCTGTGTCCCTGTCAGTGCGCTGTGTTCCTGTCGGTGCGCTGTGTTCCTGTCTGTGCGCTGTGTTCCTGTCGGTGCGCTGTGTTACTGTCTGTGCGCTCTGTCCCTGTCTGTGCGCTGTGTTCCTGTCAGTGCGCTGTGTCCCTGTCAGTGCGCTGTGTCCCTGTCTGTGCGCTGTGTTCCTGTCGGTGCGCTGTGTTCCTGTCTGTGCGCTCTGTCCCTGTCAGTGCGCTCCATCCCTCTCAGTGCGCTCCGTCCCTGTCGGTGCGCTCCGTCTCTGTCAGTGCGCTCCGTCCCTGTCAGCGCGCTGTGTTCCTGTCGGTGCGCTGTGTTCCTGTCGGTGCGCTGTGTTCCTGTCAGTGCGCTGTGTCCCTGTCAGTGCGCTGTGTTCCTGTCGGTGCGCTGTGTCCCTGTCAGTGCGCTGTGTTCCCTATCGGTGCGCTGTGTTCCTGTCAATGCGCTGTGTTCCTGTCAGTGCCCTCCGTCCCTGTCAGTCCGCTCCGTCCCTGTCATTGCGCTCCGTCCCTGTCAGTGCGCTGTGTCCCTGTCAGTGTGCAATGTCCCTGTCAGTGCGCTCCGTCCCTGTCAGTGCGCTGTGTCCCTGTCAGTGCGCTGTGTCCCTGTCAGTGCGCTGTGTCCCTGTCAGTGCGCTGTGTCCCTGTCAGTGCACTGTGTCCCTGTCAGTGCGCTGTGTCCCTGTCAGTGCGCTGTGTCCCTGTCAGTGCGCTCCGTTCCTGTCATTGCGCTCCGTCCCTGTCTGTGCGCTCTGTCCCTGTCAGTGCGCTCCGTCCTTGTCAGTGCGCTCCGTCCCTGTCAGTGCGCTGTGTCCCTGTCAGTGCGCTGTGTCCCTGTCGGTGCGCTGTGTTCCTGTCAGTGCGCTGTTTCCTGTCGGTGCGCTGTGTTCCTGTCTGTGCGCTCCCGTCCCTGTCAGTGCGCTCCGTCCTTGTCAGTGCGCTCCGTCCTTGTCAGTGCGCTCCGTCCCTGTCAGTGCGCTGTGTCCCTGTCAGTGCGCTGTGTCCCTGTCGGTGCGCTGTGTTCCTGTCGGTGCGCTGTGTTCCTGTCGGTGCGCTGTGTTCCTGTCAGTGCCCTCCGTCCCTGTCAGTCCGCTCCGTCCCTGTCATTGCGCTCCGTCCCTGTCAGTGCGCTCCGTCCCTGTCAGTGCGCTGTGTTCCTGTCAGTGCGCTGTGTTCCTGTCAGTGCGCTGTGTCCCTGTCAGTGCGCTGTGTCCTTGTCAGTGCGCTGTGTTCCTGTCGGTGCGCTGTGTTCCTGTCTGTGCGCTCCGTCCCTGTCGGTGCGCTGTGTTCCTGTCGGTGCGCTGTGTTCCTGTCTGTACGCTACGTCCCTGTCGGTGCGCTGTGTTCCTGTCGGTGCGCTGTGTTCCTGTCTGTACGCTACGTCCCTGTCAGTGCGCTCCATCCCTGTCAGTGCGCTGTGTTCCTGTCGGTGCGCTCCATCCCTGTCGGTGCGCTGTGTTCCTGTCTGTGCGCTCCGTCCCTGTCAGTGCGCTGTGTCCCTGTCAGTGCGCTGTGTCCCTGTCAGTGCACTGTGTTCCTGTCGGTGCGCTGTGTTCCTGTCGGTGCGCTGTGTTCCTGTCTGTGCGCTCTGTCCCTGTCAGTGCGCTCCATCCCTGTCAGTGCGCTGTGTCCCTGTCGGTGCGCTGTGTCCCTGTCGGTGCGCTGTGTTCCTGTCGGTGCGCTGTGTTCCTGTCTGTGCGCTCACGTCCCTGTCACTGTGCTGTGTCCCTGTCAGTGCGCTCCGTCCTTGTCAGTGCGCTCTGTCCCTGTCAGTGCGCTGTGTCCCTGTCAGTGCGCTGTGTCCCTGTCGGTGCGCTGTGTCCCTGTCAGTGCGCTGTGTCCCTGTCGGTGCGCTGTGTCCCTGTCAGTGCGCTCCGTCCTTGTCAGTGCGCTCCGTCCCTGTCAGTGCGCTGTGTCCCTGTCAGTGTGCTGTGTTCTTGTCTGTGCGCTCCGTCCCTGTCAGTGCGCTGTGTCCCTGTCAGTGCGCTGTGTCCCTTTCAGTGCGCTCCGTCCCTGTCAGTGCGCTGTGTCCCTGTCAGTGCGCTGTGTCCCTGTCAGTGCGCTGTGTCCCTGTCGGTGCGCTGTGTCCCTGTCGGTGCGCTGTGTCCCTGTCAGTGTGCTGTGTTCTTGTCTGTGCGCTCCGTCCCTGTCAGTGCGCTGTGTCCCTGTCAGTGCGCTGTGTCCCTGTCAGTGCGCTCCGTCCCTGTCAGTGCGCTGTGTCCCTGTCAGTGCGCTGTGTCCCTGTCAGTGCGCTGTGTCCCTGTCGGTGCGCTGTGTCCCTGTCAGTGCGCTGTGTCCCTGTCAGTGCGCTGTGTCCCTGTCGGTGCGCTGTGTCCCTGTCGGTGCGCTGTGTTCCTGTCAGTGCGCTGTGTCCCTGTCTGTGCGCTCCGTCCCTGTCAGTGCGCTGTGTTCCTGTCGGTGCGCTGTGTTCCTGTCGGTGTGCTGTGTCCCTGTCGGTGCGCTGTGTCCCTGTCAGTGTGCTGTGTTCCTGTCAGTGCGCTGTGTCCCTGTCAATGCGCTGTGTTCCTGTCAGTGCGCTGTGTTCCTGTCTGTGCGCTCCGTCCCTGTGAGTGCGCTCCATCCCTGTCAGTGCGCTGTGTCCCTGTCGATGTGCTGTGTTCCTGTCTGTGCGCTCCGTCCCTGTCAGTGCGCTGTGTCCCTGTCGGTGCGCTGTGTCCCTGTCAGTGCGCTGTGTCCCTGTCGGTGCGCTGTGTTCCTGTCTGTGCGCTCCGTCCCTGTCAGTGCGCTGTGTCCCTGTCGGTGCGCTGTGTCCCTGTCAGTGCGCTGTGTCCCTGTCGGTGCGCTGTGTTCCTGTCGGTGCGCTGTGTTCCTGTCTGTGCGCTCTGTCCCTGTCAGTGCGCTCCATCCCTGTCAGTGCGCTGTGTCCCTGTCAGTGCGCTGTGTTCCTGTCAGTGCGCTGTGTCCCTGTCAGTGCGCTGTGTCCCTGTCGGTGCGCTGTGTCCCTGTCAGTGCGCTGTGTCCCTGTCAGTGCGCTGTGTCCCTGTCGGTGCGCTGTGTCCCTGTCAGTGCGCTGTGTCCCTGTCGGTGCGCTGTGTTCCTGTTGGTGCGCTGTGTTCCTGTCTGTGCGCTCTGTCCCTGTCAGTGCGCTCCATCCCTGTCAGTGCGCTGTGTCCCTGTCAGTGCGCTGTGTTCCTGTCAGTGCGCTGTGTCCCTGTCAGTGCGCTGTGTCCCTGTCGGTGCGCTGTGTCCCTGTCGGTGCGCTGTGTCCCTGTCGGTGCGCTGTGTTCCTGTCAGTGCGCTCCGTCCCTGTCGGTGCGCTGTGTCCCTGTCAGTGCGCTGTGTCCCTGTCTGTGCGCTGTGTCCCTGTCTGTGCGCTGTGTCCCTGTCGGTGCGCTGTGTCCCTGTCGGTGCGCTGTGTTCCTGTCTGTGCGCTCCGTCCCTGTCAGTGCGCTGTGTCCCTGTCAGTGCGCTGTGTTCCTGTCGGTGCGCTGTGTTCCTGTCGGTGCGCTGTGTCCCTGTTGGTGTGCTGTGTTCCTGTCAGTGCGCTGTGTCCCTGTCAATGCGCTGTGTTCCTGTCAGTGCGCTGTGTTCCTGTCTGTGCGCTCCGTCCCTGTGAGTGCGCTCCATCCCTGTCAGTGCGCTGAGTCCCTGTCGGTGTGCTGTGTTCCTGTCTGTGCGCTCCGTCCCTGTCAGTGCGCTGTGTCCCTGTCAGTGTGCTCCGTCCATGTCAGTGCGCTGTGTCCCTGTCAGTGCGCTGTGTTCCTGTCTGTGCGCTCCGTCCCTGTCATTGCGCTCCGTCCCTGTCAGTGCGCTGTGTCCCTGTCAGTGCTCTGTGTTCCTGTCAGTGCGCTGTGTCCCTGTCAGTGCGCTGTGTCCCTGTCAGTGCGCTGTGTCCCTGTCAGTGCGCTGTGTCCATGTCAGTGCGCTGTGTCCCTGTCAGTGCGCTGTGTTCCTGTCTGTGCGCTCCGTCCCTGTCATTGCGCTCCCTCCCTGTCAGTGCGCTCCGTCCCTGTCAGTGCGCTGTGTCCCTGTCAGTGCGCTGTGTCCCTGTCATTGCGCTCCCTCCCTGTCAGTGCGCTGTGTCCCTGTCAGTGCGCTGTCTTCCTGTCAGTGCGCTGTGTCCCTGTCAGTGCGCTCCGTCCCTGTCGGTGCGCTGTGTCCCTGTCAGTGCGCTGTGTTCCTGTCTGTGCGCTCCGTCCCTGTCATTGCGCTCCCTCCCTGTCAGTGCGCTCCGTCCCTGTCAGTGCGCTGTGTCCCTGTCAGTGTGCAATGTCCCTGTCAGTGCGCTCCGTCCCTGTCAGTGCGCTGTGTCCCTGTCAGTGCGCTCCGTCCCTGTCGGTGCGCTGTGTCCCTGTCAGTGCGCTGTGTCCCTGTCAGTGTGCAATGTCCCTGTCAGTGCGCTCCGTCCCTGTCAGTGCGCTCCGTCCCTGTCAGTGCACTGTGTCCCTGTCATTGCGCTCCGTCCCTGTCTGTGCGCTCTGTCCCTGTCAGTGCGCTGTGTTCCCTGTCGGTGCGCTCTGTCCCTGTCAGTGCGCTGTGTTCCCTGTCAGTGCGCTGTGTCCCTGTCAGTGCGCTGTGTCCCTGTCAGTGTGCAATGTCCCTGTCAGTGCGCTCCATCCCTGTCAGTGCGCTCCGTCCCTGTCAGTGCACTGTGTCCCTGTCAGTGCGCTGTGTTCCTGTCAGTGCGCTCCGTCCCTGTCCGTGCGCTGTGTCCCTGTCAGTGCGCTCCGTTCCTGTCAGTGCGCTCCGTTCCTGTCAGTGCACTGTGTCCCTGTCAGTGCGCTGTGTTCCTGTCAGTGCGCTGTGTTCCTGTCAGTGCGCTGTGTCCCTGTCAGTGCGCTGTGTTCCTGTCAGTGCGCTGTGTTCCTGTCAGTGCGCTGTGTCCCTGTCAGTGCGCTCCGTTCCTGTCAGTGCGCTGTGTCCCTGTCAGTGCGCTGTGTTCCTGTCAGTGCGCTCCGTCCCTGTCAGTGCGCTCCGTCCCTGTCAGTGCGCTGTGTCCCTGTCAGTGCGCTCCGTTCCTGTCAGTGCGCTGTGTCCCTGTCAGTGCGCTACGTTCCTGTCAGTGCGCTCCGTTCCTGTCATTGCGCTCCGTCCCTGTCTGTGCGCTCTGTCCCTGTCAGTGCGCTGTGTTCCCTGTCAGTGCGCTGTGTCCCTGTCAGTGCGCTGTGTCCCTGTCAGTGCGCTGTGTTCCTGTCAGTGCGCTGTGTCCCTGTCAGTGCGCTCCGTCCCTGTCATTGCGCTATGTCCCTGTCAGTGCGCTGTGTCCCTGTCAGTGCGCTGTGTCCCTGTCTGTGCGCTCCGTCCCTGTCATTGCGCTCCGTCCCTGTCTGTGCGCTCCGTCCCTGTCATTGCGCTTCGTCCCTGTCAGTGCGCTGTGTCCCTGTCAGTGCGCTCCGTCCCTGTCAGTGCGCTCCGTCCCTGTCCGTGCGCTGTGTCCCTGTCAGTGCACTGTGTCCCTGTCAGTGCGCTGTGTCCCTGTCAGTGCGCTGTGTCCCTGTCAGTGCGCTCCGTTCCTGTCATTGCGCTCCGTCCCTGTCTGTGCGCTCTGTCCCTGTCAGTGCGCTGTGTCCCTGTCAGTGCGCTCCGTCCCTGTCAGTGCGCTCCGTCCCTGTCAGTGCGCTGTGTTCCCTGTCGGTGCGCTGTGTTCCTGTCAGTGCGCTGTTTCCTGTCGGTGCGCTGTGTTCCTGTCTGTGCGCTCCCGTCCCTGTCAGTGCGCTCCGTCCTTGTCAGTGCGCTCCGTCCTTGTCTGTGCGCTCCGTCCCTGTCGGTGCACTGTGTCCCTGTCAGTGCGCTGTGTCCCTGTCGGTGCGCTGTGTTCCTGTCGGTGCGCTGTGTTCCTGTCGGTGCGCTGTGTTCCTGTCGGTGCGCTGTGTTCCTGTCAGTGCCCTCCGTCCCTGTCAGTCCGCTCCGTCCCTGTCATTGCGCTCCGTCCCTGTCAGTGCGCTCCGTCCCTGTCAGTGCGCTCCGTCCCTGTCAGTGCGCTGTGTTCCTGTCAGTGCGCTGTGTTCCTGTCAGTGCGCTGTGTCCCTGTCAGTGCGCTGTGTCCTTGTCAGTGCGCTGTGTTCCTGTCGGTGCGCTGTGTTCCTGTCTGTGCGCTCCGTCCCTGTCGGTGCGCTGTGTTCCTGTCGGTGCGCTGTGTTCCTGTCTGTACGCTACGTCCCTGTCGGTGCGCTGTGTTCCTGTCGGTGCGCTGTGTTCCTGTCTGTACGCTACGTCCCTGTCAGTGCGCTCCATCCCTGTCAGTGCGCTGTGTTCCTGTCGGTGCGCTCCATCCCTGTCGGTGCGCTGTGTTCCTGTCTGTGCGCTCCGTCCCTGTCAGTGCGCTGTGTCCCTGTCAGTGCGCTGTGTCCCTGTCAGTGCACTGTGTTCCTGTCGGTGCGCTGTGTTCCTGTCGGTGCGCTGTGTTCCTGTCTGTGCGCTCTGTCCCTGTCAGTGCGCTCCATCCCTGTCAGTGCGCTGTGTCCCTGTCGGTGCGCTGTGTCCCTGTCGGTGCGCTGTGTTCCTGTCGGTGCGCTGTGTTCCTGTCTGTGCGCTCACGTCCCTGTCACTGTGCTGTGTCCCTGTCAGTGCGCTCCGTCCTTGTCAGTGCGCTCTGTCCCTGTCAGTGCGCTGTGTCCCTGTCAGTGCGCTGTGTCCCTGTCGGTGCGCTGTGTGCCTGTCGGTGCGCTGTGTCCCTGTCAGTGCGCTGTGTCCCTGTCGGTGCGCTGTGTCCCTGTCAGTGCGCTCCGTCCTTGTCAGTGCGCTCCGTCCCTGTCAGTGCGCTGTGTCCCTGTCAGTGTGCTGTGTTCTTGTCTGTGCGCTCCGTCCCTGTCAGTGCGCTGTGTCCCTGTCAGTGCGCTGTGTCCCTTTCAGTGCGCTCCGTCCCTGTCAGTGCGCTGTGTCCCTGTCAGTGCGCTGTGTCCCTGTCTGTGCGCTCCGTCCCTGTCGGTGCGCTGTGTCCCTGTCAGTGTGCTGTGTCCCTTTCAGTGCGCTCCGTCCCTGTCAGTGCGCTGTGTCCCTGTCAGTGCGCTGTGTCCCTGTCGGTGCGCTGTGTCCCTGTCAGTGTGCTGTGTTCTTGTCTGTGCGCTCCGTCCCTGTCAGTGCGCTGTGTCCCTGTCAGTGCGCTCCGTCCCTGTCAGTGCGCTGTGTCCCTGTCAGTGCGCTGTGTCCCTGTCAGTGCGCTGTGTCCCTGTCGGTGCGCTGTGTCCCTGTCAGTGCGCTGTGTCCCTGTCGGTGCGCTGTGTCCCTGTCGGTGCGCTGTGTTCCTGTCAGTGCGCTGTGTCCCTGACGGTGCGCTGTGTCCCTGTCAGTGCGCTGTGTCCCTGTCAGTGCGCTGTGTCCCTGTCGGTGCGCTGTGTCCCTGTCGGTGCGCTCTGTCCCTGTCAGTGCGCTGTGTCCCTGTCGGTGCGCTGTGTCCCTGTCGGTGCGCTGTGTTCCTGTCTGTGCGCTCCGTCCCTGTCGGTGCGCTGTGTTCCTGTCGGTGCGCTGTGTTCCTGTCGGTGTGCTGTGTCCCTGTCGGTGCGCTGTGTCCCTGTTGGTGCGCTGTATTCCTATCGGTGCGCTGTGTTCCTGTCAGTGCGCTGTGTCCCTGTCAATGCGCTGTGTTCCTGTCAGTGCGCTGTGTTCCTGTCAGTGCGCTCCGTCCCTGTGAGTGCGCTCCATCCCTGTCAGTGCGCTGTGTCCCTGTCGATGCGCTGTGTCCCTGTCGGTGTGCTGTGTTCCTGTCTGTGCGCTCCGTCCCTGTCAGTGCGCTGTGTCCCTGTCGGTGCGCTGTGTCCCTGTCAGTGCGCTGTGTCCCTGTCGGTGCGCTGTGTTCCTGTCGGTGCGCTGTGTTCCTGTCTGTGCGCTCTGTCCCTGTCAGTGCGCTCCATCCCTGTCAGTGCGCTGTGTCCCTGTCAGTGCGCTGTGTCCCTGTCGGTGCGCTGTGTTCCTGTCGGTGCGCTGTGTTCCTGTCTGTGCGCTCTGTCCCTGTCAGTGCGCTCCATCCCTGTCAGTGCGCTGTGTCCCTGTCAGTGCGCTGTGTCCCTGTCGGTGCGCTGTGTTCCTGTCAGTGCGCTGTGTTCCTGTCAGTGCGCTGTGTCCCTGTCTGTGCGCTGTGTCCCGGTCGGTGCGCTGTGTCCCTGTCGGTGCGCTGTGTTCCTGTCTGTGCGCTCCGTCCCTGTCAGTGCGCTGTGTCCCTGTCAGTGCGCTGTGTTCCTGTCGGTGCGCTGTGTTCCTGTCGGTGCGCTGTGTCCCTGTTGGTGTGCTGTGTTCCTGTCAGTGCGCTGTGTCCCTGTCAATGCGCTGTGTCCCTGTCAATGCGCTGTGTTCCTGTCAGTGCGCTGTGTTCCTGTCTGTGCGCTCCGTCCCTGTGAGTGCGCTCCATCCCTGTCAGTGCGCTGAGTCCCTGTCGGTGTGCTGTGTTCCTGTCTGTGCGCTCCGTCCCTGTCAGTGCGCTGTGTCCCTGTCAGTGCGCTGTGTTCCTGTCTGTGCGCTCCGTCCCTGTCATTGCGCTCCGTCCCTGTCAGTGCGCTGTGTCCCTGTCAGTGCGCTTTGTCCCTGTCAGTGCGCTGTGTCCCTGTCAGTGCTCTGTGTCCCTGTCAGTGCACTGTGTTCCTGTCAGTGCGCTGTGTCCCTGTCAGTGCACTGTGTCCCTGTCAGTGCGCTGTGTCCCTGTCAGTGCGCTGTCTTCCTGTCAGTGCGCTGTGTCCCTGTCAGTGCGCTGTGTCCCTGTCAGTGCGCTGTGTCCCTGTCAGTGCGCTGTGTCCATGTCAGTGCGCTGTGTCCCTGTCAGTGCGCTGTGTTCCTGTCTGTGCGCTCCGTCCCTGTCAGTGCGCTGTGTCCCTGTCATTGCGCTCCCTCCCTGTCAGTGCGCTGTGTCCCTGTCAGTGCGCTGTGTCCCTGTCAGTGCGCTGTGTCCCTGTCAGTGCGCTCCATCCCTGTCAGTGCGCTGTGTCCCTGTCAGTGCGCTGTGTCCCTGTCGGTGCGCTGTGTTCCTGTCAGTGCGCTGTGTTCCTGTCAGTGCGCTGTGTCCCTGTCTGTGCGCTGTGTCCCGGTCGGTGCGCTGTGTCCCTGTCGGTGCGCTGTGTTCCTGTCTGTGCGCTCCGTCCCTGTCAGTGCGCTGTGTCCCTGTCAGTGCGCTGTGTTCCTGTCGGTGCGCTGTGTTCCTGTCGGTGCGCTGTGTCCCTGTTGGTGTGCTGTGTTCCTGTCAGTGCGCTGTGTCCCTGTCAATGCGCTGTGTCCCTGTCAATGCGCTGTGTTCCTGTCAGTGCGCTGTGTTCCTGTCTGTGCGCTCCGTCCCTGTGAGTGCGCTCCATCCCTGTCAGTGCGCTGAGTCCCTGTCGGTGTGCTGTGTTCCTGTCTGTGCGCTCCGTCCCTGTCAGTGCGCTGTGTCCCTGTCAGTGCGCTGTGTTCCTGTCTGTGCGCTCCGTCCCTGTCATTGCGCTCCGTCCCTGTCAGTGCGCTGTGTCCCTGTCAGTGCGCTTTGTCCCTGTCAGTGCGCTGTGTCCCTGTCAGTGCTCTGTGTCCCTGTCAGTGCACTGTGTTCCTGTCAGTGCGCTGTGTCCCTGTCAGTGCACTGTGTCCCTGTCAGTGCGCTGTGTCCCTGTCAGTGCGCTGTCTTCCTGTCAGTGCGCTGTGTCCCTGTCAGTGCGCTGTGTCCCTGTCAGTGCGCTGTGTCCCTGTCAGTGCGCTGTGTCCATGTCAGTGCGCTGTGTCCCTGTCAGTGCGCTGTGTTCCTGTCTGTGCGCTCCGTCCCTGTCAGTGCGCTGTGTCCCTGTCATTGCGCTCCCTCCCTGTCAGTGCGCTGTGTCCCTGTCAGTGCGCTGTGTCCCTGTCAGTGCGCTGTGTCCCTGTCAGTGCGCTGTCTTCCTGTCAGTGCGCTGTGTCCCTGTCAGTGCGCTCCGTCCCTGTCTGTGCGCTGTGTTCCTGTCAGTGCGCTGTGTCCCTGTCAGTGCGCTCCGTCCCTGTCAGTGCGCTGTGTCCCTGTCAGTGTGCAATGTCCCTGTCAGTGCGCTCCGTCCCTGTCAGTGCGCTGTGTCCCTGTCAGTGCGCTCCGTCCCTGTCGGTGCGCTGTGTCCCTGTCAGTGCGCTGTGTCCCTGTCAGTGTGCAATGTCCCTGTCAGTGCGCTCCGTCCCTGTCAGTGCGCTCCGTCCCTGTCAGTGCACTGTGTCCCTGTCATTGCGCTCCGTCCCTGTCTGTGCGCTCTGTCCCTGTCAGTGCGCTGTGTTCCCTGTCAGTGCGCTGTGTCCCTGTCAGTGCGCTGTGTCCCTGTCAGTGTGCAATGTCCCTGTCAGTGCGCTCCGTCCCTGTCAGTGCGCTCCGTCCCTGTCAGTGCACTGTGTCCCTGTCATTGCGCTCCGTCCCTGTCTGTGCGCTCTGTCCCTGTCAGTGCGCTGTGTTCCTGTCAGTGCGCTCCGTCCCTGTCCGTGCGCTGTGTCCCTGTCAGTGCGCTCCGTTCCTGTCAGTGCGCTCCGTTCCTGTCAGTGCACTGTGTCCCTGTCAGTGCGCTGTGTTCCTGTCAGTGCGCTGTGTTCCTGTCAGTGCGCTGTGTCCCTGTCAGTGCGCTGTGTTCCTGTCAGTGCGCTGTGTTCCTGTCAGTGCGCTGTGTCCCTGTCAGTGCGCTGTGTCCCTGTCAGTGCGCTCCGTTCCTGTCAGTGCGCTGTGTCCCTGTCAGTGCGCTGTGTTCCTGTCAGTGCGCTCCGTCCCTGTCAATGCGCTCCGTCCCTGTCAGTGCGCTGTGTCCCTGTCAGTGCGCTCCGTTCCTGTCAGTGCGCTGTGTCCCTGTCAGTGCGCTACGTTCCTGTCAGTGCGCTCCGTTCCTGTCATTGCGCTCCGTCCCTGTCTGTGCGCTGTGTTCCCTGTCAGTGCTCTGTGTCCCTGTCAGTGCGCTGTGTCCCTGTCAGTGCGCTGTGTTCCCTGTCAGTGCTCTGTGTCCCTGTCAGTGCGCTGTGTCCCTGTCAGTGCGCTGTGTTCCTGTCAGTGCGCTGTGTCCCTGTCAGTGCGCTCCGTCCCTGTCATTGCGCTATGTCCCTGTCAGTGCGCTGTGTCCCTGTCAGTGCGCTGTGTTCCCTGTCAGTGCGCTCCGTCCCTGTCAGTGCGCTGTGTCCCTGTCATTGCGCTCCGTCCCTGTCTGTGCGCTCCGTCCCTGTCATTGCGCTTCGTCCCTGTCAGTGCGCTGTGTCCCTGTCAGTGCGCTCCGTCCCTGTCAGTGCGCTCCGTCCCTGTCCGTGCGCTCTGTCCCTGTCAGTGCGCTGTGTTCCCTGTCGGTGCGCTGTGTCCCTGTCAGTGCGCTGTGTCCCTGTCAGTGCGCTCCGTCCCTGTCAGTGCGCTCCGTCCCTGTCGGTGCGCTGTGTCCCTGTCAGTGCGCTGTGTCCCTGTCAGTGCGCTCCGTCCCTGTCAGTGCGCTCCGTCCCTGTCGGTGCGCTGTGTCCCTGTCAGTGCGCTGTGTCCCTGTCTGTGCACTCCGTCCCTGTCATTGCGCTCCGTCCCTGTCTGTGCGCTCCGTCCCTGTCATTGCGCTCCGTCCCTGTCAGTGCGCTGTGTCCCTGTCAGTGCGCTCCGTCCCTGTCAGTGCGCTCCGTCCCTGTCCGTGCGCTGTGTCCCTGTCAGTGCGCTGTGTCCCTGTCAGTGCGCTCCGTCCCTGTCAGTGCGCTCCGTCCCTGTCCGTGCGCTGTGTTCCTGTCGGTGCGCTGTATCCCTGTCAGTGCGCTGTGTTCCTGTCAGTGCGCTGTGTTCCTGTCAGTGCGCTGTGTCCCTGTCAGTGCGCTCCGTCCCTGTCAGTGCGCTCCGTCCCTGTCAGTGCGCTCCGTCCCTGTCAGTGCGCTGTGTCCCTGTCAGTGCGCTCCGTTCCTGTCAGTGCGCTGTGTCCCTGTCTGTGCGCTCCCTCCCTGTCAGTGCGCTGTGTCCCTGTCAGTGCGCTGTGTCCCTGTCAGTGCGCTGTGTCCCTGTCAGTGCGCTGTCTTCCTGTCAGTGCGCTGTGTCCCTGTCAGTGCGCTCCGTCCCTGTCTGTGCGCTGTGTTCCTGTCAGTGCGCTGTGTCCCTGTCAGTGCGCTCCGTCCCTGTCAGTGCGCTGTGTCCCTGTCAGTGTGCAATGTCCCTGTCAGTGCGCTCCGTCCCTGTCAGTGCGCTGTGTCCCTGTCAGTGCGCTCCGTCCCTGTCGGTGCGCTGTGTCCCTGTCAGTGCGCTGTGTCCCTGTCAGTGTGCAATGTCCCTGTCAGTGCGCTCCGTCCCTGTCAGTGCGCTCCGTCCCTGTCAGTGCACTGTGTCCCTGTCATTGCGCTCCGTCCCTGTCTGTGCGCTCTGTCCCTGTCAGTGCGCTGTGTTCCCTGTCAGTGCGCTGTGTCCCTGTCAGTGCGCTGTGTC
This sequence comes from Chiloscyllium plagiosum, assembly GCF_037043375.1. Lineage (NCBI taxonomy): Eukaryota > Metazoa > Chordata > Chondrichthyes > Orectolobiformes > Hemiscylliidae > Chiloscyllium > Chiloscyllium plagiosum. The sequence goes on along the minus strand of NW_028270163.1, from coordinate 57,043,182 downwards.
CCTGTCAGTGTGCAATGTCCCTGTCAGTGTGCAATGTCCCTGTCAGTGCGCTCCGTCCCTGTCAGTGCACTGTGTCCCTGTCAGTGCGCTGTGTTCCTGTCATTGCGCTCCGTCCCTGTCTGTGCGCTCTGTCCCTGTCAGTGCGCTGTGTTCCTGTCAGTGCGCTCCGTCCCTGTCCGTGCGCTGTGTCCCTGTCAGTGCGCTCCGTTCCTGTCAGTGCGCTCCGTTCCTGTCAGTGCACTGTGTCCCTGTCAGTGCGCTGTGTTCCTGTCAGTGCGCTGTGTTCCTGTCAGTGCGCTGTGTCCCTGTCAGTGCGCTGTGTTCCTGTCAGTGCGCTGTGTCCCTGTCAGTGCGCTGTGTCCCTGTCAGTGCGCTCCGTTCCTGTCAGTGCGCTGTGTCCCTGTCAGTGCGCTGTGTTCCTGTCAGTGCGCTCCGTCCCTGTCAGTGCGCTCCGTCCCTGTCAGTGCGCTGTGTCCCTGTCAGTGCGCTCCGTTCCTGTCAGTGCGCTGTGTCCCTGTCAGTGCGCTGTGTCCCTGTCAGTGCGCTCCGTTCCTGTCATTGCGCTCCGTCCCTGTCTGTGCGCTCTGTCCCTGTCAGTGCGCTGTGTTCCCTGTCAGTGCGCTGTGTCCCTGTCAGTGCGCTGTGTCCCTGTCAGTGCGCTGTGTTCCTGTCAGTGCGCTGTGTTCCTGTCAGTGCGCTGTGTCCCTGTCTGTGCGCTCCGTCCCTGTCATTGCGCTATGTCCCTGTCAGTGCGCTGTGTCCCTGTCAGTGCGCTGTGTCCCTGTCAGTGCGCTGTGTCCCTGTCTGTGCGCTCCGTCCCTGTCATTGCGCTCCGTCCCTGTCTGTGCGCTCCGTCCCTGTCATTGCGCTCCGTCCCTGTCAGTGCGCTGTGTCCCTGTCAGTGCGCTCCGTCCCTGTCAGTGCGCTCCGTCCCTGTCCGTGCGCTGTGTCCCTGTCAGTGCGCTGTGTCCCTGTCAGTGCGCTCCGTCCCTGTCAGTGCGCTCCGTCCCTGTCGGTGCGCTGTGTCCCTGTCAGTGCGCTGTGTCCCTGTCAGTGCGCTGTGTCCCTGTCTGTGCGCTCCGTCCCTGTCAGTGCGCTCCGTCCCTGTCAGTGCGCTGTGTCCCTGTCAGTACGCTCCGTCCCTGTCAGTGCGCTGTGTTCCTGTCTGTGCGCTGTGTCCCTGTCGGTGCGCTGTGTCCCTGTCGGTGCGCTGTGTTCCTGTCGGTGCGCTGTATTCCTGTCTGTGCGCTCACGTCCCTGTCACTGTGCTGTGTCCCTGTCAGTGCGCTCCGTCCTTGTCAATGCGCTGTGTCCCTGTCAGTGCGCTGTGTCCCTGTCAGTGCGCTGTGTCCCTGTCAGTGCGCTGTGTCCCTGTCGGTGCGCTGTGTCCCTGTCAGTGCGCTGTGTCCCTGTCGGTGCGCTGTGTCCCTGTCAGTGCGCTCCGTCCTTGTCAGTGCGCTCTGTCCCTGTCAGTGCGCTGTGTCCCTGTCAGTGTGCTGTGTTCTTGTCTGTGCGCTCCGTCCCTGTCAGTGCGCTGTGTCCCTGTCAGTGCGCTGTGTCCCTGTCGGTGCGCTGTGTCCCTGTCAGTGCGCACCGTCCTTGTCAGTGCGCTCTGTCCCTGTCAGTGCGCTGTGTCCCTGTCAGTGTGCTGTGTTCTTGTCTGTGCGCTCCGTCCCTGTCAGTGCGCTGTGTCCCTGTCAGTGCGCTCCGTCCCTGTCAATGCGCTGTGTCCCTGTCGGTGCGCTGTGTCCCTGTCAGTGCGCTGTGTCCCTGTCAGTGCGCTGTGTCCCTGTCGGTGCGCTGTGTCCCTGTCGGTGCGCTGTGTCCCTGTCGGTGCGCTGTGTCCCTGTCAGTGCGCTGTGTCCCTGTCGGTGCGCTGTGTCCCTGTCAGTGCGGTCCGTCCTTGTCAGTGCGCTCTGTCCCTGTCAGTGCGCTGTGTCCCTGTCAGTGTGCTGTGTTCTTGTCTGTGCGCTCCGTCCCTGTCAGTGCGCTGTGTCCCTGTCAGTGCGCTGTGTCCCTGTCAGTGCGCTCCGTCCCTGTCAGTGCGCTGTGTCCCTGTCAGTGCGCTGTGTCCCTGTCAGTGCGCTGTGTCCCTGTCGGTGCGCTGTGTCCCTGTCAGTGCGCTGTGTCCCTGTCAGTGCGCTGTGTCCCTGTCGGTGCGCTGTGTCCCTGTCGGTGCGCTGTGTTCCTGTCTGTGCGCTCCGTCCCTGTCAGTGCGCTGTGTTCCTGTCGGTGCGCTGTGTTCCTGTCGGTGTGCTGTGTCCCTGTCAGTGCGCTGTGTTCCTGTCGGTGCGCTGTATCCCTGTCAGTGCGCTGTGTTCCTGTCAGTGCGCTGTGTTCCTGTCAGTGCGCTGTGTCCCTGTCAGTGCGCTGTGTTCCTGTCAGTGCGCTGTGTTCCTGTCAGTGCGCTGTGTTCCTGTCAGTGCGCTCCGTCCCTGTCAGTGCGCTCCGTCCCTGTCAGTGCGCTCCGTCCCTGTCAGTGCGCTCCGTCCCTGTCAGTGCGCTGTGTCCCTGTCTGTGCGCTCCGTCCCTGTCAGTGCGCTGTGTCCCTGTCGGTGCGCTGTGTTCCTGTCGGTGCGCTGTGTTCCTGTCTGTGCGCTGTGTCCCTGTCAGTGCGCTGTGTCCCTGTCGGTGCGCTGTGTTCCTGTCGGTGCGCTGTATCCCTGTCGGTGCGCTGTGTCCCTGTCAGTGCGCTCCATCCCTGTCAGTGCGCTATGTCCCTGTCAGTGCGCTCCGTCCCTGTCTGTGCGCTCCGTCCCTGTCAGTGCGCTGTGTCCCTGTCGGTGCGCTGTGTTCCTGTCGGTGCGCTGTGTTCCTGTCAGTGCGCTCTGTCCCTGTCAGTGCGCTCCATCCCTGTCAGTGCGCTATGTCCCTGTCGGTGCGCTCCGTCCCTGTCAGTCCGCTCCGTCCCTGTCATTGCGCTCCGTCCCTGTCAGTGCGCTCCGTCCCTGTCAGTGCGCTCCGTCCCTGTCAGTGCGCTGTGTTCCTGTCAGTGCGCTGTGTTCCTGTCAGTGCGCTGTGTTCCTGTCAGTGCGCTGTGTCCCTGTCAGTGCGCTGTGTCCTTGTCAGTGCGCTGTGTTCCTGTCGGTGCGCTGTGTTCCTGTCTGTGCGCTCCGTCCCTGTCGGTGCGCTGTGTTCCTGTCGGTGCGCTGTGTTCCTGTCTGTACGCTACGTCCCTGTCGGTGCGCTGTGTTCCTGTCGGTGCGCTGTGTTCCTGTCTGTACGCTACGTCCCTGTCAGTGCGCTCCATCCCTGTCAGTGCGCTGTGTTCCTGTCGGTGCGCTCCATCCCTGTCAGTGCGCTGTGTCCCTGTCAGTGCGCTGTGTCCCTGTCGGTGCGCTGTGTCCCTGTCAGTGCGCTGTGTCCCTGTCAGTGCGCTGTGTCCCTGTCAGTGCGCTGTGTCCCTGTCGGTGCGCTGTGTCCCTGTCGGTGCGCTGTGTTCCTGTCTGTGCGCTCCGTCCCTGTCAGTGCGCTGTGTTCCTGTCGGTGCGCTGTGTTCCTGTCGGTGTGCTGTGTCCCTGTCAGTGCGCTGTGTTCCTGTCGGTGCGCTGTATCCCTGTCAGTGCGCTGTGTTCCTGTCAGTGCGCTGTGTTCCTGTCAGTGCGCTGTGTCCCTGTCAGTGCGCTGTGTTCCTGTCAGTGCGCTGTGTTCCTGTCAGTGCGCTGTGTTCCTGTCAGTGCGCTCCGTCCCTGTCAGTGCGCTCCGTCCCTGTCAGTGCGCTCCGTCCCTGTCAGTGCGCTGTGTCCCTGTCTGTGCGCTCCGTCCCTGTCAGTGCGCTGTGTCCCTGTCGGTGCGCTGTGTTCCTGTCGGTGCGCTGTGTTCCTGTCTGTGCGCTGTGTCCCTGTCAGTGCGCTGTGTCCCTGTCGGTGCGCTGTGTTCCTGTCGGTGCGCTGTATCCCTGTCGGTGCGCTGTGTCCCTGTCAGTGCGCTCCATCCCTGTCAGTGCGCTCCGTCCCTGTCAGTGCGCTGTGTCCCTGTCAGTGCGCTGTGTCCCTGTCGGTGCGCTGTGTTCCTGTCGGTGCGCTGTGTTCCTGTCAGTGCGCTCTGTCCCTGTCAGTGCGCTCCGTCCCTGTCTGTGCGCTCCGTCCCTGTCAGTGCGCTGTGTCCCTGTCGGTGCGCTGTGTTCCTGTCGGTGCGCTGTGTTCCTGTCAGTGCGCTCTGTCCCTGTCAGTGCGCTCCATCCCTGTCAGTGCGCTATGTCCCTGTCGGTGCGCTCCGTCCCTGTCAGTCCGCTCCGTCCCTGTCATTGCGCTCCGTCCCTGTCAGTGCGCTCCGTCCCTGTCAGTGCGCTGTGTTCCTGTCAGTGCGCTGTGTTCCTGTCAGTGCGCTGTGTCCCTGTCAGTGCGCTGTGTCCCTGTCAGTGCGCTGTGTCCTTGTCAGTGCGCTGTGTTCCTGTCGGTGCGCTGTGTTCCTGTCTGTGCGCTCCGTCCCTGTCGGTGCGCTGTGTTCCTGTCGGTGCGCTGTGTTCCTGTCTGTACGCTACGTCCCTGTCGGTGCGCTGTGTTCCTGTCGGTGCGCTGTGTTCCTGTCTGTACGCTACGTCCCTGTCAGTGCGCTCCATCCCTGTCAGTGCGCTGTGTTCCTGTCGGTGCGCTCCATCCCTGTCGGTGCGCTGTGTTCCTGTCTGTGCGCTCCGTCCCTGTCAGTGCGCTGTGTCCCTGTCAGTGCGCTGTGTCCCTGTCAGTGCACTGTGTTCCTGTCGGTGCGCTGTGTTCCTGTCGGTGCGCTGTGTTCCTGTCGGTGCGCTGTGTTCCTGTCTGTGCGCTCTGTCCCTGTCAGTGCGCTCCATCCCTGTCAGTGCGCTGTGTCCCTGTCGGTGCGCTGTGTCCCTGTCGGTGCGCTGTGTTCCTGTCGGTGCGCTGTATTCCTGTCTGTGCGCTCACGTCCCTGTCACTGTGCTGTGTCCCTGTCAGTGCGCTCCGTCCTTGTCAGTGCGCTCTGTCCCTGTCAGTGCGCTGTGTCCCTGTCAGTGCGCTGTGTCCCTGTCGGTGCGCTGTGTTCCTGTCGGTGCGCTGTGTTCCTGTCTGTACGCTACGTCCCTGTCAGTGCGCTCCGTCCCTGTCAGTGCGCTGTGTCCCTGTCAGTGCGCTGTGTCCCTGTCAGTGCGCTGTGTCCCTGTCGGTGCGCTGTGTCCCTGTCGGTGCGCTGTGTCCCTGTCAGTGTGCTGTGTTCTTGTCTGTGCGCTCCGTCCCTGTCAGTGCGCTGTGTTCCTGTCGGTGCGCTGTGTCCCTGTCAGTGCGCTGTGTCCCTGTCGGTGCGCTGTGTCCCTGTCGGTGCGCTGTGTCCCTGTCAGTGTGCTGTGTTCCTGTCTGTACGCTACGTCCCTGTCGGTGCGCTGTGTTCCTGTCGGTGCGCTGTGTTCCTGTCTGTACGCTACGTCCCTGTCAGTGCGCTCCATCCCTGTCAGTGCGCTGTGTTCCTGTCGGTGCGCTCCATCCCTGTCGGTGCGCTGTGTTCCTGTCTGTGCGCTCCGTCCCTGTCAGTGCGCTGTGTCCCTGTCAGTGCGCTGTGTCCCTGTCAGTGCACTGTGTTCCTGTCGGTGCGCTGTGTTCCTGTCGGTGCGCTGTGTTCCTGTCTGTGCGCTCTGTCCCTGTCAGTGCGCTCCATCCCTGTCAGTGCGCTGTGTCCCTGTCGGTGCGCTGTGTTCCTGTCGGTGCGCTGTGTTCCTGTCTGTGCGCTCACGTCCCTGTCACTGTGCTGTGTCCCTGTCAGTGCGCTGTGTCCCTGTCGGTGCGCTGTGTCCCTGTCGGTGCGCTGTGTCCCTGTCAGTGCGCTCCGTCCTTGTCAGTGCGCTCCGTCCCTGTCAGTGCGCTGTGTCCCTGTCAGTGCGCTCTGTCCCTGTCAGTGTGCTGTGTTCTTGTCTGTGCGCTCCGTCCCTGTCAGTGCGCTGTGTACCTGTCAGTGCGCTGTGTCCCTGTCAGTGCGCTCCGTCCCTGTCAGTGCGCTGTGTCCCTGTCAGTGCGCTGTGTCCCTGTCAGTGCGCTGTGTCCCTGTCAGTGCGCTGTGTCCCTGTCAGTGCGCTCCGTCCCTGTCAGTGCGCTGTGTTCCTGTCAGTGCGCTCCGTCCCTGTCAGTGCGCTGTGTTCCTGTCTGTGCGCTCCGTCCCTGTCAGTGCGCTGTGTTCCTGTCAGTGCGCTGTGTTCCTGTCAGTGCGCTGTGTCCCTGTCAGTGCGCTGTGTCCCTGTCAGTGCGCTGTGTTCCTGTCTGTGCGCTGTGTCCCTGTCAGTGCGCTGTGTCCCTGTCGGTGCGCTCCGTCCCTGTCAGTGCGCTGTGTCCCTGTCAGTGCGCTGTGTCCCTGTCAGTGCGCTCCGTCCCTGTCAGTGCGCTCCGTCCCTGTCATTGCGCTCCGTCCCTGTCAGTGCGCTGTGTCCCTGTCAGTGCGCTGTGTCCCTGTCAGTGCGCTGTGTCCCTGTCAGTGCTCTCCGTCCCTGTCAGTGCGCTCTGTTCCTGTCATTGCGCTCCGTCCCTGTCTGTGCGCTCTGTCCCTGTCAGTGCGCTGTGTTCCCTGTCGGTGCGCTGTGTCCCTGTCAGTGCGCTGTGTCCCTGTCAGTGCGCTGTGTCCCTGTCAGTGCGCTCCGTCCCTGTCATTGCGCTCCGTCCTTGTCGGTGCGCTCCGTCCCTGTCAGTGCGCTCTGTCCCTGTCAGTGCGCTGTGTTCCCTGTCGGTGCGCTGTGTCCCTGTCAGTGCGCTGTGTTCCTGTCAGTGCGCTGTGTCCCTGTCAGTGCGCTGTGTCCCTGTCAGTGCGCTCCGTCCCTGTCAGTGCGCTCTGTCCCTGTCAGTGCGCTGTGTTCCCTGTCGGTGCGCTGTGTCCCTGTCAGTGCGCTGTGTTCCTGTCAGTGCGCTGTGTCCCTGTCAGTGCGCTCCGTCCCTGTCATTGCGCTCCGTCCTTGTCAGTGCGCTCCGTCCCTGTCAGTGCGCTGTGTCCCTGTCAGTGCGCTGTGTCCCTGTCGGTGCGCTGTGTCCCTGTCGGTGCGCTGTGTCCCTGTCAGTGCGCTGTGTCCCTGTCGGTGCGCTGTGTCCCTGTCAGTGCGCTCCGTCCTTGTCAGTGCGCTCCGTCCCTGTCAGTGCGCTGTGTCCCTGTCAGTGCGCTGTGTTCTTGTCTGTGCGCTCCGTCCCTGTCAGTGCGCTGTGTCCCTGTCAGTGCGCTCCGTCCCTGTCAGTGCGCTGTGTTCTTGTCTGTGCGCTCCGTCCCTGTCAGTGCGCTGTGTCCCTGTCGGTGCGCTGTGTCCCTGTCGGTGCGCTGTGTCCCTGTCGGTGCGCTGTGTCCCTGTCAGTGCGCTGTGTCCCTGTCAGTGCGCTGTGTCCCTGTCTGTGCGCTCCGTCCCTGTCAGTGCGCTGTGTTCCTGTCGGTGCGCTGTGTTCCTGTCGGTGTGCTGTGTCCCTGTCAGTGCGCTGTGTTCCTGTCGGTGCGCTGTGTCCCTGTCAGTGCGCTCCGTCCCTGTCAGTGCGCTCCGTCCCTGTCAGTGTGCTGTGTCCCTGTCAGTGCGCTGTGTCCCTGTCAGTGCGCTGTGTTCCCTGTCGGTGCGCTGTGTCCTGTCAGTGCGCTGTGTTCCCTGTCAGTGCGCTCCGTCCCTGTCAGTGCGCTCCGTCCCTGTCAGTGCGCTGTGTTCCTGTCACTGCGCTGTGTCCCTGTCGGTGCACTGTGTTCCTGTCAGTGCGCTGTGTCCCTGTCAGTGCGCTGTGTTCCTGTCGGTGCGCTGTGTTCCTGTCAGTGCGCTGTGTTCCTGTCAGTGCGCTGTGTTCCCTGTCGGTGCGCTGTGTCCTGTCAGTGCGCTGTGTTCCCTGTCAGTGCGCTCCGTCCCTGTCAGTGCGCTGTGTTCCTGTCAGTGCGCTCCGTCCCTGTCTGTGCGCTCTGTCCCTGTCAGTGCGCTGTGTCCCTGTCGGTGCGCTGTGTCCCTGTCAGTGCGCTGTGTCCCTGTCGGTGCGCTGTGTTCCTGTCGGTGCGCTGTGTTCCTGTCGGTGCGCTGTGTTCCTGTCGGTGCGCTGTGTCCCTGTCAGTGCGCTGTGTTCCTGTCAGTGCGCTGTGTCCCTGTCGGTGCGCTGTGTTCCTGTCGGTGCGCTGTGTTCCTGTCGGTGCGCTGTGTCCCTGTCAGTGCGCTGTGTCCCTGTCAGTGCGCTGTGTTCCTGTCGGTGCGCTGTGTTCCTGTCGGTGCGCTGTGTTCCTGTCGGGGCGCTGTGTCCCTGTCAGTGCGCTGTGTTCCTGTCAGTGCGCTGTGTCCCTGTCGGTGCGCTGTGTTCCTGTCGGTGCGCTGTGTCCCTGTCAGTGCGCTGTGTCCCTGTCAGTGCGCTGTGTTCCTGTCGGTGCGCTGTGTCCCTGTCGGTGCGCTCCGTTCCTGTCAGTGCGCTGTGTCCCTGTCTGTGCGCTCCGTCCCTGTCAGTGCGCTGTGTCCCTGTCTGTGCGCTCCGTCCCTGTCAGTGCGCTGTGTCCCTGTCGGTGCGCTGTGTTCCTGTCGGTGCGCTGTGTTCCTGTCTGTGCGCTGTGTCCCTGTCAGTGCGCTCCGTTCCTGTCAGTGCGCTGTGTCCCTGTCTGTGCGCTCCGTCCCTGTCAGTGCGCTGTGTCCCTGTCGGTGCGCTGTGTTCCTGTCGGTGCGCTGTGTTCCTGTCGGTGCGCTGTGTTCCTGTCTGTGCGCTCTGTCCCTGTCAGTGCGCTCCATCCCTGTCAGTGCGCTATGTCCCTGTCGGTGCGCTCCGTCCCTGTCAGTGCGCTCCGTCCCTGTCAGTGCGCTGTGTTCCTGTCGGTGCGCTGTGTTCCTGTCAGTGCGCTGTGTCCCTGTCGGTGCGCTGTGTTCCTGTCAGTGCCCTCCGTCCCTGTCAGTCCGCTCCGTCCCTGTCATTGCGCTCCGTCCCTGTCAGTGCGCTCCGTCCCTGTCAGTGCGCTCCGTCCCTGTCAGTGCGCTGTGTTCCTGTCAGTGCGCTGTGTCCTTGTCAGTGCGCTCCGTCCCTGTCAGTGCGCTGTGTCCCTGTCAGTGCGCTGTGTCCTTGTCAGTGCGCTGTGTTCCTGTCGGTGCGCTGTGTTCCTGTCTGTGCGCTCCGTCCCTGTCGGTGCGCTGTGTTCCTGTCGGTGCGCTGTGTTCCTGTCTGTACGCTACGTCCCTGTCGGTGCGCTGTGTTCCTGTCGGTGCGCTGTGTTCCTGTCTGTACGCTACGTCCCTGTCAGTGCGCTCCATCCCTGTTAGTGCGCTGTGTTCCTGTCGGTGCGCTCCATCCCTGTCGGTGCGCTGTGTTCCTGTCTGTGCGCTCCGTCCCTGTCAGTGCGCTGTGTCCCTGTCAGTGCGCTGTGTCCCTGTCAGTGCACTGTGTTCCTGTCGGTGCGCTGTGTTCCTGTCTGTGCGCTCTGTCCCTGTCAGTGCGCTCCATCCCTGTCAGTGCGCTGTGTCCCTGTCGGTGCGCTGTGTCCCTGTCGGTGCGCTGTGTTCCTGTCGGTGCGCTGTGTTCCTGTCTGTGCGCTCACGTCCCTGTCACTGTGCTGTGTCCCTGTCAGTGCGCTCCGTCCTTGTCAGTGCGCTGTGTCCCTGTCAGTGCGCTGTGTCCCTGTCAGTGCGCTGTGTCCCTGTCGGTGCGCTGTGTCCCTGTCGGTGCGCTGTGTCCCTGTCGGTGCGCTGTGTCCCTGTCGGTGCGCTGTGTCCCTGTCGGTGCGCTGTGTCCCTGTCAGTGCGCTCCGTCCTTGTCAGTGCGCTCCGTCCCTGTCAGTGCGCTGTGTCCCTGTCAGTGTGCTGTGTTCTTGTCTGTGCGCTCCGTCCCTGTCAGTGCGCTGTGTCCCTGTCAGTGCGCTGTGTCCCTGTCAGTGCGCTCCGTCCAGTCAGTGCGCTGTGTCCCTGTCAGTGCGCTGTGTCCCTGTCAGTGCGCTGTGTCCCTGTCGGTGCGCTGTGTCCCTGTCGGTGCGCTGTGTCCCTGTCAGTGCGCTCCGTCCCTGTCAGTGCGCTATGTCCCTGTCGGTGCGCTGTGTCCCTGTCGGTGCGCTGTGTCCCTGTCGGTGCGCTGTGTTCTTGTCTGTGCGCTCCGTCCCTGTCAGTGCGCTGTGTCCCTGTCAGTGCGCTCCGTCCCTGTCAGTGCGCTCCGTCCCTGTCAGTGCGCTGTGTCCCTGTCAGTGCGCTGTGTCCCTGTCAGTGCGCTCCGTCCCTGTCAGTGCGCTGTGTCCCTGTCAGTGCGCTCCGTCCCTGTCAGTGCGCTCCGTCCCTGTCAGTGCGCTGTGTCCCTGTCAGTGCGCTGTGTCCCTGTCAGTGCGCTCCGTTCCTGTCATTGCGCTCCGTCCCTGTCTGTGCGCTCTGTCCCTGTCAGTGCGCTGTGTTCCCTGTCGGTGCGCTGTGTCCCTGTCAGTGCGCTGTGTCCCTGTCGGTGCGCTGTGTTCCTGTCGGTGCGCTGTGTTCCTGTCGGTGCGCTGTGTTCCTGTCAGTGCCCTCCGTCCCTGTCAGTCCGCTCCGTCCCTGTCATTGCGCTCCGTCCCTGTCAGTGCGCTCCGTCCCTGTCAGTGCGCTCCGTCCCTGTCAGTGCGCTCCGTCCCTGTCAGTGCGCTGTGTTCCTGTCAGTGCGCTGTGTCCCTGTCAGTGCGCTGTGTCCTTGTCAGTGCGCTGTGTCCCTGTCAGTGCGCTGTGTCCCTGTTGGTGCGCTGTGTTCCTGTCGGTGTGCTGTGTCCCTGTCGGTGCGCTGTGTCCCTGTTGGTGCGCTGTATTCCTATCGGTGCGCTGTGTCCCTGTCAGTGCGCTGTGTCCCTGTCAGTGCGCTGTGTCCCTGTCGGTGCGCTCCGTCCCTGTGAGTGCGCTCCATCCCTGTCAGTGCGCTGTGTCCCTGTCAGTGCGCTGTGTCCCTGTCAGTGCGCTCCGTCCCTGTCAGTGCGCTGTGTCCCTGTCAGTGCGCTGTGTTCCTGTCTGTGCGCTCCGTCCCTGTCATTGCGCTCCGTCCCTGTCAGTGCGCTCCGTCCCTGTCAGTGCGCTGTGTCCCTGTCAGTGCGCTGTGTCCCTGTCAGTGCACTGTGTCCCTGTCAGTGCGCTCCGTCCCTGTCAGTGCGCTGTGTCCCTGTCAGTGCGCTGTGTCCCTGTCAGTGCGCTGTGTCCCTGTCAGTGCACTGTGTCCCTGTCAGTGCGCTCCGTCCCTGTCAGTGCACTGTGTCCCTGTCAGTGCGCTGTGTCCCTGTCAGTGCGCTCCGTCCCTGTCAGTGCGCTGTGATCCTGTCTGTGCGCTGTGTCCCTGTCAGTGCGCTGTGTCCCTGTCAGTGCGCTCCGTCCCTGTCAGTGCGCTGTGTTCCTGTCTGTGCGCTCCGTCCCTGTCAGTGCACTGTGTCCCTGTCAGTGCGCTGTGTCCCTGTCAGTGCGCTGTGTCCCTGTCAGTGCGCTCCGTCCCTGTCAGTGCGCTGTGTTCCTGTCAGTGCGCTCCGTCCCTGTCTGTGCGCTGTGTTCCTGTCAGTGCGCTGTGTCCCTGTCAGTGTGCAATGTCCCTGTCAGTGCGCTCCGTCCCTGTCAGTGCGCTGTGTCCCTGTCAGTGCGCTCCGTCCCTGTCAGTGCGCTCCGTCCCTGTCAGTGCGCTCCGTCCCTGTCAGTGCGCTGTGTCCCTCTCAGTGCGCTGTGTCCCTGTCAGTGCGCTCCGTCCCTGTCAGTGCGCTCCGTCCCTGTCAGTGCGCTCCGTCCCTGTCAGTGCGCTGTGTCCCTGTCAGTGCGCTGTGTCCCTGTCAGTGCGCTGTGTCCCTGTCAGTGCGCTCCGTTCCTGTCATTGCGCTCCGTCCCTGTCTGTGCGCTCTGTCCCTGTCAGTGCGCTGTGTTCCCTGTCGGTGCGCTGTGTTCCTGTCTGTGCGCTCCCGTCCCTGTCAGTGCGCTCCGTCCCTGTCAGTGCGCTCCGTCCTTGTCAGTGCGCTCCGTCCCTGTCAGTGCGCTGTGTCCCTGTCAGTGTGCTGTGTTCTTGTCTGTGCGCTCCGTCCCTGTCGGTGCGCTGTGTCCCTGTCAGTGCGCTGTGTCCCTGTCAGTGCGCTCCGTTCCTGTCAGTGCGCTGTGTCCCTGTCAGTGCGCTGTGTCCCTGTCAGTGCGCTGTGTCCCTGTCGGTGCGCTGTGTTCCTGTCGGTGCGCTGTGTTCCTGTCGGTGCGCTGTGTTCCTGTCTGTGCGCTCTGTCCCTGTCAGTGCGCTGTGTCCCTGTCGGTGCGCTGTGTTCCTGTCGGTGCGCTGTGTTCCTGTCTGTGCGCTCTGTCCCTGTCAGTGCGCTCCGTCCCTGTCAGTGCGCTGTGTCCCTGTCGGTGCGCTGTGTCCCTGTCAGTGCGCTGTGTTCCTGTCAGTGCGCTGTGTTCCTGTCGGTGCGCTGTGTTACTGTCTGTGCGCTCTGTCCCTGTCTGTGCGCTGTGTTCCTGTCAGTGCGCTGTGTCCCTGTCAGTGCGCTGTGTCCCTGTCTGTGCGCTGTGTTCCTGTCGGTGCGCTGTGTTACTGTCTGTGCGCTCTGTCCCTGTCTGTGCGCTGTGTTCCTGTCAGTGCGCTGTGTCCCTGTCAGTGCGCTGTGTCCCTGTCTGTGCGCTGTGTTCCTGTCGGTGCGCTGTGTTCCTGTCTGTGCGCTCTGTCCCTGTCAGTGCGCTCCGTCCCTGTCAGTGCGCTCCGTCCCTGTCGGTGCGCTCCGTCCCTGTCAGTGCGCTCCGTCCCTGTCAGCGCGCTGTGTTCCTGTCGGTGCGCTGTGTTCCTGTCAGTGCGCTGTGTTCCTGTCAGTGCGCTGTGTCCCTGTCAGTGCGCTGTGTCCCTGTCAGTGCGCTGTGTTCCTGTCGGTGCGCTGTGTCCCTGTCAGTGCGCTGTGTTCCCTATCGGTGCGCTGTGTTCCTGTCAATGCGCTGTGTTCCTGTCAGTGCCCTCCGTCCCTGTCAGTCCGCTCCGTCCCTGTCATTGCGCTCCGTCCCTGTCAGTGCGCTGTGTCCCTGTCAGTGTGCAATGTCCCTGTCAGTGCGCTCCGTCCCTGTCAGTGCGCTGTGTCCCTGTCAGTGCGCTGTGTCCCTGTCAGTGCGCTGTGTCCCTGTCAGTGCGCTGTGTCCCTGTCAGTGCGCTCCGTTCCTGTCATTGCGCTCCGTCCCTGTCTGTGCGCTCTGTCCCTGTCAGTGCGCTGTGTTCCCTGTCGGTGCGCTGTGTTCCTGTCAGTGCGCTGTTTCCTGTCGGTGCGCTGTGTTCCTGTCTGTGCGCTCCCGTCCCTGTCAGTGCGCTCCGTCCTTGTCAGTGCGCTCCGTCCTTGTCAGTGCGCTCCGTCCCTGTCAGTGCGCTGTGTCCCTGTCAGTGTGCTGTGTTCTTGTCTGTGCGCTCCGTCCCTGTCGGTGCGCTGTGTCCCTGTCAGTGCGCTGTGTCCCTGTCGGTGCGCTGTGTTCCTGTCGGTGCGCTGTGTTCCTGTCGGTGCGCTGTGTTCCTGTCAGTGCCCTCCGTCCCTGTCAGTCCGCTCCGTCCCTGTCATTGCGCTCCGTCCCTGTCAGTGCGCTCCGTCCCTGTCAGTGCGCTCCGTCCCTGTCAGTGCGCTGTGTTCCTGTCAGTGCGCTGTGTCCCTGTCAGTGCGCTGTGTCCCTGTCAGTGCGCTGTGTCCTTGTCAGTGCGCTGTGTTCCTGTCGGTGCGCTGTGTTCCTGTCTGTGCGCTCCGTCCCTGTCGGTGCGCTGTGTTCCTGTCGGTGCGCTGTGTTCCTGTCTGTACGCTACGTCCCTGTCGGTGCGCTGTGTTCCTGTCGGTGCGCTGTGTTCCTGTCTGTACGCTACGTCCCTGTCAGTGCGCTCCATCCCTGTCAGTGCGCTGTGTTCCTGTCGGTGCGCTCCATCCCTGTCGGTGCGCTGTGTTCCTGTCTGTGCGCTCCGTCCCTGTCAGTGCGCTGTGTCCCTGTCAGTGCGCTGTGTCCCTGTCAGTGCACTGTGTTCCTGTCGGTGCGCTGTGTTCCTGTCGGTGCGCTGTGTTCCTGTCTGTGCGCTCTGTCCCTGTCAGTGCGCTCCATCCCTGTCAGTGCGCTGTGTCCCTGTCGGTGCGCTGTGTCCCTGTCGGTGCGCTGTGTTCCTGTCGGTGCGCTGTGTTCCTGTCTGTGCGCTCACGTCCCTGTCACTGTGCTGTGTCCCTGTCAGTGCGCTCCGTCCTTGTCAGTGCGCTCTGTCCCTGTCAGTGCGCTGTGTCCCTGTCAGTGCGCTCCGTCCTTGTCAGTGCGCTGTGTCCCTGTCAGTGCGCTGTGTCCCTGTCGGTGCGCTGTGTCCCTGTCGGTGCGCTGTGTCCCTGTCGGTGCGCTGTGTCCCTGTCGGTGCGCTCCGTCCTTGTCAGTGCGCTCCGTCCCTGTCAGTGCGCTGTGTCCCTGTCAGTGTGCTGTGTTCTTGTCTGTGCGCTCCGTCCCTGTCAGTGCGCTGTGTCCCTGTCAGTGCGCTGTGTCCCTTTCAGTGCGCTCCGTCCCTGTCAGTGCGCTGTGTCCCTGTCAGTGCGCTGTGTCCCTGTCAGTGCGCTGTGTCCCTGTCGGTGCGCTGTGTCCCTGTCGGTGCGCTGTGTCCCTGTCAGTGCGCTGTGTCCCTGTCAGTGCGCTGTGTCCCTGTCGGTGCGCTGTGTCCCTGTCGGTGCGCTGTGTCCCTGTCAGTGCGCTCCGTCCCTGTCAGTGCGCTATGTCCCTGTCGGTGCGCTGTGTCCCTGTCGGTGCGCTGTGTCCCTGTCGGTGCGCTGTGTTCTTGTCTGTGCGCTCCGTCCCTGTCAGTGCGCTGTGTCCCTGTCGGTGCGCTCCGTCCCTGTCGGTGCGCTCCGTCCCTGTCAGTGCGCTGTGTCCCTGTCAGTGCGCTGTGTCCCTGTCAGTGCGCTCCGTCCCTGTCGGTGCGCTGTGTTCCTGTCGGTGCGCTGTGTTCCTGTCGGTGTGCTGTGTCCCTGTCGGTGCGCTGTGTTCCTGTCGGTGTGCTGTGTCCCTGTCAGTGTGCTGTGTTCCTGTCAGTGCGCTGTGTCCCTGTCAATGCGCTGTGTTCCTGTCAGTGCGCTGTGTTCCTGTCTGTGCGCTCCGTCCCTGTGAGTGCGCTCCATCCCTGTCAGTGCGCTGTGTCCCTGTCGATGCGCTGTGTCCCTGTCGGTGTGCTGTGTTCCTGTCTGTTCGCTCCGTCCCTGTCAGTGCGCTGTGTCCCTGTCGGTGCGCTGTGTCCCTGTCAGTGCGCTGTGTCCCTGTCGGTGCGCTGTGTTCCTGTCGGTGCGCTGTGTTCCTGTCTGTGCGCTCTGTCCCTGTCAGTGCGCTCCATCCCTGTCAGTGCGCTGTGTCCCTGTCAGTGCGCTGTGTCCCTGTCGGTGCGCTGTGTTCCTGTCAGTGCGCTGTGTTCCTGTCAGTGCGCTGTGTCCCTGTCTGTGCGCTGTGTCCCTGTCGGTGCGCTGTGTCCCTGTCGGTGCGCTGTGTTCCTGTCTGTGCGCTCCGTCCCTTTCAGTGCGCTGTGTCCCTGTCAGTGCGCTGTGTTCCTGTCGGTGCGCTGTGTTCCTGTCGGTGCGCTGTGTCCCTGTCAGTGCGCTGTGTCCCTGTCAGTGCGCTCCGTCCCTGTCAGTGCGCTGTGTCCCTGTCAGTGCGCTGTGTTCCTGTCTGTGCGCTCCGTCCCTGTCATTGCGCTCCGTCCCTGTCAGTGCGCTCCGTCCCTGTCAGTGCGCTGTGTCCCTGTCAGTGCGCTGTGTCCCTGTCAGTGCACTGTGTCCCTGTCAGTGCGCTCCGTCCCTGTCAGTGCGCTGTGTCCCTGTCAGTGCGCTGTGTCCCTGTCAGTGCGCTGTGTCCCTGTCAGTGCACTGTGTCCCTGTCAGTGCGCTCCGTCCCTGTCAGTGCACTGTGTCCCTGTCAGTGCGCTGTGTCCCTGTCAGTGCGCTCCGTCCCTGTCAGTGCGCTGTGATCCTGTCTGTGCGCTGTGTCCCTGTCAGTGCGCTGTGTCCCTGTCAGTGCGCTCCGTCCCTGTCAGTGCGCTGTGTTCCTGTCTGTGCGCTCCGTCCCTGTCAGTGCACTGTGTCCCTGTCAGTGCGCTGTGTCCCTGTCAGTGCGCTGTGTCCCTGTCAGTGCGCTCCGTCCCTGTCAGTGCGCTGTGTTCCTGTCAGTGCGCTCCGTCCCTGTCTGTGCGCTGTGTTCCTGTCAGTGCGCTGTGTCCCTGTCAGTGTGCAATGTCCCTGTCAGTGCGCTCCGTCCCTGTCAGTGCGCTGTGTCCCTGTCAGTGCGCTCCGTCCCTGTCAGTGCGCTCCGTCCCTGTCAGTGCGCTCCGTCCCTGTCAGTGCGCTGTGTCCCTGTCAGTGTGCAATGTCCCTGTCAGTGCGCTCCGTCCCTGTCAGTGCGCTGTGTCCCTGTCAGTGCGCTCCGTCCCTGTCGGTGCGCTGTGTCCCTGTCAGTGCGCTGTGTCCCTGTCAGTGTGCAATGTCCCTGTCAGTGCGCTCCGTCCCTGTCAGTGCGCTCCGTCCCTGTCAGTGCACTGTGTCCCTGTCATTGCGCTCCGTCCCTGTCTGTGCGCTCTGTCCCTGTCAGTGCGCTGTGTTCCCTGTCAGTGCGCTGTGTCCCTGTCAGTGCGCTGTGTCCCTGTCAGTGTGCAATGTCCCTGTCAGTGCGCTCCGTCCCTGTCAGTGCGCTCCGTCCCTGTCAGTGCACTGTGTCCCTGTCAGTGCGCTGTGTTCCTGTCAGTGCGCTCCGTCCCTGTCCGTGCGCTGTGTCCCTGTCAGTGCGCTCCGTTCCTGTCAGTGCGCTCCGTTCCTGTCAGTGCACTGTGTCCCTGTCAGTGCGCTGTGTTCCTGTCAGTGCGCTGTGTCCCTGTCAGTGCGCTGTGTCCCTGTCAGTGCGCTGTGTTCCTGTCGGTGCGCTGTGTCCCTGTCAGTGCGCTGTGTTCCCTATCGGTGCGCTGTGTTCCTGTCAATGCGCTGTGTTCCTGTCAGTGCCCTCCGTCCCTGTCAGTCCGCTCCGTCCCTGTCATTGCGCTCCGTCCCTGTCAGTGCGCTGTGTCCCTGTCAGTGTGCAATGTCCCTGTCAGTGCGCTCCGTCCCTGTCAGTGCGCTGTGTCCCTGTCAGTGCGCTGTGTCCCTGTCAGTGCGCTGTGTCCCTGTCAGTGCGCTGTGTCCCTGTCAGTGCGCTCCGTTCCTGTCATTGCGCTCCGTCCCTGTCTGTGCGCTCTGTCCCTGTCAGTGCGCTGTGTTCCCTGTCGGTGCGCTGTGTTCCTGTCAGTGCGCTGTTTCCTGTCGGTGCGCTGTGTTCCTGTCTGTGCGCTCCCGTCCCTGTCAGTGCGCTCCGTCCTTGTCAGTGCGCTCCGTCCTTGTCAGTGCGCTCCGTCCCTGTCAGTGCGCTGTGTCCCTGTCAGTGTGCTGTGTTCTTGTCTGTGCGCTCCGTCCCTGTCGGTGCGCTGTGTCCCTGTCAGTGCGCTGTGTCCCTGTCGGTGCGCTGTGTTCCTGTCGGTGCGCTGTGTTCCTGTCGGTGCGCTGTGTTCCTGTCAGTGCCCTCCGTCCCTGTCAGTCCGCTCCGTCCCTGTCATTGCGCTCCGTCCCTGTCAGTGCGCTCCGTCCCTGTCAGTGCGCTCCGTCCCTGTCAGTGCGCTGT
The DNA here is from genome assembly GCF_037043375.1 of Chiloscyllium plagiosum. NCBI lineage: Eukaryota > Metazoa > Chordata > Chondrichthyes > Orectolobiformes > Hemiscylliidae > Chiloscyllium > Chiloscyllium plagiosum. The sequence continues at coordinate 57,025,706 of NW_028270163.1, read as the reverse complement.
GTTCCTGTCAGTGCGCTGTGTCCTTGTCAGTGCGCTGTGTTCCTGTCGGTGCGCTGTGTTCCTGTCTGTGCGCTCCGTCCCTGTCGGTGCGCTGTGTTCCTGTCGGTGCGCTGTGTTCCTGTCTGTACGCTACGTCCCTGTCGGTGCGCTGTGTTCCTGTCGGTGCGCTGTGTTCCTGTCTGTACGCTACGTCCCTGTCAGTGCGCTCCATCCCTGTCAGTGCGCTGTGTTCCTGTCGGTGCGCTCCATCCCTGTCGGTGCGCTGTGTTCCTGTCGGTGCGCTCCATCCCTGTCAGTGCGCTGTGTTCCTGTCAGTGCGCTGTGTTCCTGTCGGTGCGCTGTGTTCCTGTCGGTGCGCTGTGTTCCTGTCAGTGCCCTCCGTCCCTGTCAGTCCGCTCCGTCCCTGTCATTGCGCTCCGTCCCTGTCAGTGCGCTCCGTCCCTGTCAGTGCGCTCCGTCCCTGTCAGTGCGCTGTGTTCCTGTCAGTGCGCTGTGTCCTTGTCAGTGCGCTGTGTTCCTGTCGGTGCGCTGTGTTCCTGTCTGTGCGCTCCGTCCCTGTCGGTGCGCTGTGTTCCTGTCGGTGCGCTGTGTTCCTGTCTGTACGCTACGTCCCTGTCGGTGCGCTGTGTTCCTGTCGGTGCGCTGTGTTCCTGTCTGTACGCTACGTCCCTGTCGGTGCGCTGTGTTCCTGTCGGTGCGCTGTGTTCCTGTCTGTACGCTACGTCCCTGTCAGTGCGCTCCATCCCTGTCAGTGCGCTGTGTTCCTGTCGGTGCGCTCCATCCCTGTCGGTGCGCTGTGTTCCTGTCTGTGCGCTCCGTCCCTGTCAGTGCGCTGTGTCCCTGTCAGTGCGCTGTGTCCCTGTCAGTGCACTGTGTTCCTGTCGGTGCGCTGTGTTCCTGTCGGTGCGCTGTGTTCCTGTCTGTGCGCTCTGTCCCTGTCAGTGCGCTCCATCCCTGTCAGTGCGCTGTGTCCCTGTCGGTGCGCTGTGTCCCTGTCGGTGCGCTGTGTTCCTGTCGGTTCGCTGTGTTCCTGTCTGTGCGCTCACGTCCCTGTCACTGTGCTGTGTCCCTGTCAGTGCGCTCCGTCCTTGTCAGTGCGCTCTGTCCCTGTCAGTGCGCTGTGTCCCTGTCAGTGCGCTGTGTCCCTGTCGGTGCGCTGTGTGCCTGTCGGTGCGCTGTGTCCCTGTCAGTGCGCTGTGTCCCTGTCAGTGCGCTGTGTCCCTGTCAGTGCGCTCCGTCCTTGTCAGTGCGCTCCGTCCCTGTCAGTGCGCTGTGTCCCTGTCAGTGTGCTGTGTTCTTGTCTATGCGCTCCGTCCCTGTCAGTGCGCTGTGTCCCTGTCAGTGCGCTGTGTCCCTGTCAGTGCGCTGTGTCCCTTTCAGTGCGCTCCGTCCCTGTCAGTGCGCTGTGTCCCTGTCAGTGCGCTGTGTCCCTGTCAGTGCGCTGTGTCCCTGTCGGTGCGCTGTGTCCCTGTCGGTGCGCTGTGTCCCTGTCAGTGTGCTGTGTTCTTGTCTGTGCGCTCTGTCCCTGTCAGTGCGCTGTGTCCCTGTCAGTGCGCTGTGTCCCTGTCAGTGCGCTCCGTCCCTGTCAGTGCGCTGTGTCCCTGTCAGTGCGCTGTGTCCCTGTCAGTGCGCTGTGTCCCTGTCAGTGCGCTGTGTCCCTGTCAGTGCGCTCCGTCCCTGTCAGTGCGCTGTGTCCCTGTCAGTGCGCTGTGTCCCTGTCAGTGCGCTGTGTCCCTGTCGGTGCGCTGTGTCCCTGTCGGTGCGCTGTGTCCCTGTCAGTGTGCTGTGTTCTTGTCTGTGCGCTCCGTCCCTGTCAGTGCGCTGTGTCCCTGTCAGTGCGCTGTGTCCCTGTCAGTGCGCTCCGTCCCTGTCAGTGCGCTCCGTCCCTGTCAGTGCGCTGTGTCCCTGTCAGTGCGCTGTGTCCCTGTCAGTGCGCTCCGTCCCTGTCAGTGCGCTGTGTCCCTGTCAGTGCGCTGTGTCCCTGTCAGTGCGCTGTGTCCCTGTCGGTGCGCTGTGTCCCTGTCGGTGCGCTGTGTTCCTGTCAGTGCGCTGTGTCCCTGTCTGTGCGCTCCGTCCCTGTCAGTGCGCTGTGTTCCTGTCGGTGCGCTGTGTTCCTGTCGGTGTGCTGTGTCCCTGTCGGTGCGCTGTGTCCCTGTCAGTGTGCTGTGTTCCTGTCAGTGCGCTGTGTCCCTGTCAATGCGCTGTGTTCCTGTCAGTGCGCTGTGTTCCTGTCTGTGCGCTCCGTCCCTGTGAGTGCGCTCCATCCCTGTCAGTGCGCTGTGTCCCTGTCGATGCGCTGTGTCCCTGTCGGTGTGCTGTGTTCCTGTCTGTGCGCTCCGTCCCTGTCAGTGCGCTGTGTCCCTGTCGGTGCGCTGTGTCCCTGTCAGTGCGCTGTGTCCCTGTCGGTGCGCTGTGTTCCTGTCGGTGCGCTGTGTTCCTGTCTGTGCGCTCTGTCCCTGTCAGTGCGCTCCATCCCTGTCAGTGCGCTGTGTCCCTGTCAGTGCGCTGTGTCCCTGTCGGTGCGCTGTGTTCCTGTCAGTGCGCTGTGTTCCTGTCAGTGCGCTGTGTCCCTGTCAGTGCGCTGTGTTCCTGTCTGTGCGCTCCGTCCCTGTGAGTGCGCTCCATCCCTGTCAGTGCGCTGAGTCCCTGTCGGTGTGCTGTGTTCCTGTCTGTGCGCTCCGTCCCTGTCAGTGCGCTGTGTCCCTGTCAGTGTGCTCCGTCCATGTCAGTGCGCTGTGTCCCTGTCAGTGCGCTGTGTTCCTGTCTGTGCGCTCCGTCCCTGTCATTGCGCTCCGTCCCTGTCAGTGTGCTCCGTCCATGTCAGTGCGCTGTGTCCCTGTCAGTGCGCTGTGTTCCTGTCTGTGCGCTCCGTCCCTGTCATTGCGCTCCGTCCCTGTCAGTGCGCTGTGTCCCTGTCAGTGCTCTGTGTTCCTGTCAGTGCGCTGTGTCCCTGTCAGTGCGCTGTGTCCCTGTCAGTGCGCTGTGTCCCTGTCAGTGCGCTGTGTCCCTGTCAGTGCGCTGTGTCCATGTCAGTGCGCTGTGTCCCTGTCAGTGCGCTGTGTTCCTGTCTGTGCGCTCCGTCCCTGTCATTGCGCTCCGTCCCTGTCAGTGCGCTGTGTCCCTGTCAGTGCTCTGTGTTCCTGTCAGTGCGCTGTGTCCCTGTCAGTGCGCTGTGTCCCTGTCAGTGCGCTGTGTCCCTGTCAGTGCGCTGTGTCCATGTCAGTGCGCTGTGTCCCTGTCAGTGCGCTCCGTCCCTGTCATTGCGCTCCCTCCCTGTCAGTGCGCTGTGTCCCTGTCAGTGCGCTGTGTCCCTGTCAGTGCGCTGTGTCCCTGTCATTGCGCTCCCTCCCTGTCAGTGCGCTGTGTCCCTGTCAGTGCGCTGTCTTCCTGTCAGTGCGCTGTGTCCCTGTCAGTGCGCTCCGTCCCTGTCTGTGCGCTGTGTTCCTGTCAGTGCGCTGTGTCCCTGTCAGTGCGCTCCGTCCCTGTCAGTGCGCTGTGTCCCTGTCAGTGTGCAATGTCCCTGTCAGTGCGCTCCGTCCCTGTCAGTGCGCTGTGTCCCTGTCAGTGCGCTCCGTCCCTGTCGGTGCGCTGTGTCCCTGTCAGTGCGCTGTGTCCCTGTCAGTGTGCAATGTCCCTGTCAGTGCGCTCCGTCCCTGTCAGTGCGCTCCGTCCCTGTCAGTGCACTGTGTCCCTGTCATTGCGCTCCGTCCCTGTCTGTGCGCTCTGTCCCTGTCAGTGCGCTGTGTCCCTGTCAGTGTGCAATGTCCCTGTCAGTGCGCTCCGTCCCTGTCAGTGCACTGTGTCCCTGTCAGTGCGCTGTGTTCCTGTCAGTGCGCTCCGTTCCTGTCAGTGCGCTCCGTTCCTGTCAGTGCACTGTGTCCCTGTCAGTGCGCTGTGTTCCTGTCAGTGCGCTGTGTTCCTGTCAGTGCGCTGTGTTCCTGTCAGTGCGCTGTGTCCCTGTCAGTGCGCTGTGTTCCTGTCAGTGCGCTGTGTTCCTGTCAGTGCGCTGTGTCCCTGTCAGTGCGCTGTGTCCCTGTCAGTGCGCTCCGTCCCTGTCGGTGCGCTGTGTCCCTGTCAGTGCGCTGTGTCCCTGTCAGTGTGCAATGTCCCTGTCAGTGCGCTCCGTCCCTGTCAGTGCGCTCCGTCCCTGTCAGTGCACTGTGTCCCTGTCAGTGCGCTGTGTTCCTGTCAGTGCGCTCCGTTCCTGTCAGTGCGCTCCGTTCCTGTCAGTGCACTGTGTCCCTGTCAGTGCGCTGTGTTCCTGTCAGTGCGCTGTGTTCCTGTCAGTGCGCTGTGTTCCTGTCAGTGCGCTGTGTCCCTGTCAGTGCGCTGTGTTCCTGTCAGTGCGCTGTGTCCCTGTCAGTGCGCTGTGTCCCTGTCAGTGCGCTGTGTCCCTGTCAGTGTGCAATGTCCCTGTCAGTGCGCTCCGTCCCTGTCAGTGCGCTCCGTCCCTGTCAGTGCACTGTGTCCCTGTCAGTGCGCTGTGTTCCTGTCAGTGCGCTCCGTCCCTGTCCGTGCGCTGTGTCCCTGTCAGTGCGCTCCGTTCCTGTCAGTGCGCTCCGTTCCTGTCAGTGCACTGTGTCCCTGTCAGTGCGCTGTGTTCCTGTCAGTGCGCTGTGTTCCTGTCAGTGCGCTGTGTTCCTGTCAGTGCGCTGTGTCCCTGTCAGTGCGCTGTGTTCCTGTCAGTGCGCTGTGTTCCTGTCAGTGCGCTGTGTCCCTGTCAGTGCGCTGTGTCCCTGTCAGTGCGCTCCGTTCCTGTCAGTGCGCTGTGTCCCTGTCAGTGCGCTGTGTTCCTGTCAGTGCGCTCCGTCCCTGTCTGTGCGCTGTGTTCCTGTCAGTGCGCTGTGTCCCTGTCAGTGCGCTCCGTTCCTGTCAGTGCGCTGTGTCCCTGTCAGTGCGCTGTGTTCCTGTCAGTGCGCTCCGTCCCTGTCTGTGCGCTGTGTTCCTGTCAGTGCGCTGTGTCCCTGTCAGTGCGCTCCGTTCCTGTCAGTGCGCTGTGTCCCTGTCAGTGCGCTGTGTTCCTGTCAGTGCGCTGTGTCCCTGTCAGTGCGCTCCGTTCCTGTCAGTGCGCTGTGTCCCTGTCAGTGCGCTCCGTTCCTGTCAGTGCGCTGTGTCCCTGTCAGTGCGCTACGTTCCTGTCAGTGCGCTCCGTTCCTGTCATTGCGCTCCGTCCCTGTCTGTGCGCTCTGTCCCTGTCAGTGCGCTGTGTCCCTGTCAGTGCGCTGTGTCCCTGTCTGTGCGCTCCGTCCCTGTCATTGCGCTCCGTCCCTGTCTGTGCGCTCCGTCCCTGTCATTGCGCTTCGTCCCTGTCAGTGCGCTGTGTCCCTGTCAGTGCGCTGTGTCCCTGTCAGTGCGCTCCGTCCCTGTCAGTGCGCTCCGTCCCTGTCCGTGCGCTGTGTCCCTGTCAGTGCGCTGTGTCCCTGTCAGTGCGCTCCGTCCCTGTCAGTGCGCTCCGTCCCTGTCGGTGCGCTGTGTCCCTGTCAGTGCGCTGTGTCCCTGTCAGTGCACTGTGTCCCTGTCATTGCGCTGTGTCCCTGTCAGTGCGCTGTGTTCCTGTCATTGCGCTCCGTCCCTGTCTGTGCGCTCTGTCCCTGTCAGTGCACTGTGTCCCTGTCGGTGCGCTGTGTTCCTGTCAGTGCGCTGTTTCCTGTCGGTGCGCTGTGTTCCTGTCTGTGCGCTCCCGTCCCTGTCAGTGCGCTCCGTCCTTGTCAGTGCGCTCCGTCCTTGTCAGTGCGCTCCGTCCCTGTCAGTGCGCTGTGTCCCTGTCAGTGTGCTGTGTTCTTGTCTGTGCGCTCCGTCCCTGTCGGTGCGCTGTGTCCCTGTCAGTGCGCTGTGTCCCTGTCGGTGCGCTGTGTTCCTGTCGGTGCGCTGTGTTCCTGTCGGTGCGCTGTGTTCCTGTCAGTGCCCTCCGTCCCTGTCAGTCCGCTCCGTCCCTGTCATTGCGCTCCGTCCCTGTCAGTGCGCTCCGTCCCTGTCAGTGCGCTCCGTCCCTGTCAGTGCGCTGTGTTCCTGTCAGTGCGCTGTGTTCCTGTCAGTGCGCTGTGTCCCTGTCAGTGCGCTGTGTCCCTGTCAGTGCGCTGTGTCCCTGTCAGTGCGCTGTGTCCTTGTCAGTGCGCTGTGTTCCTGTCGGTGCGCTGTGTTCCTGTCTGTGCGCTCCGTCCCTGTCGGTGCGCTGTGTTCCTGTCGGTGCGCTGTGTTCCTGTCTGTACGCTACGTCCCTGTCGGTGCGCTGTGTTCCTGTCGGTGCGCTGTGTTCCTGTCTGTACGCTACGTCCCTGTCAGTGCGCTCCATCCCTGTCAGTGCGCTGTGTTCCTGTCGGTGCGCTCCATCCCTGTCGGTGCGCTGTGTTCCTGTCTGTGCGCTCCGTCCCTGTCAGTGCGCTGTGTCCCTGTCAGTGCGCTGTGTCCCTGTCAGTGCGCTGTGTCCCTGTCGGTGCGCTGTGTCCCTGTCGGTGCGCTGTGTCCCTGTCAGTGCGCTGTGTCCCTGTCGGTGCGCTGTGTCCCTGTCAGTGCGCTCCGTCCTTGTCAGTGCGCTCTGTCCCTGTCAGTGCGCTGTGTCCCTGTCAGTGCGCTCCGTCCCTGTCAGTGCGCTGTGTCCCTGTCAGTGCGCTGTGTCCCTGTCGGTGCGCTGTGTCCCTGTCGGTGCGCTGTGTCCCTGTCAGTGCGCTGTGTCCCTGTCAGTGCGCTGTGTCCCTGTCGGTGCGCTGTGTCCCTGTCGGTGCGCTGTGTTCCTGTCTGTGCGCTCCGTCCCTGTCAGTGCGCTGTGTTCCTGTCGGTGCGCTGTGTTCCTGTCGGTGTGCTGTGTCCCTGTCAGTGCGCTGTGTCCCTGTCGGTGCGCTGTGTCCCTGTCGGTGCGCTGTGTTCCTGTCTGTGCGCTCCGTCCCTGTCAGTGCGCTGTGTTCCTGTCGGTGCGCTGTGTTCCTGTCGGTGTGCTGTGTCCCTGTCAGTGCGCTGTGTTCCTGTCGGTGCGCTGTATCCCTGTCAGTGCGCTGTGTTCCTGTCAGTGCGCTGTGTTCCTGTCAGTGCGCTGTGTCCCTGTCAGTGCGCTGTGTCCCTGTCAGTGCGCTGTGTTCCTGTCAGTGCGCTCCGTCCCTGTCAGTGCGCTCCGTCCCTGTCAGTGCGCTCCGTCCCTGTCAGTGCGCTGTGTCCCTGTCTGTGCGCTCCGTCCCTGTCAGTGCGCTGTGTCCCTGTCGGTGCGCTGTGTTCCTGTCGGTGCGCTGTGTTCCTGTCTGTGCGCTGTGTCCTGTCAGTGCGCTGTGTCCCTGTCGGTGCGCTGTGTTCCTGTCGGTGCGCTGTATCCCTGTCGGTGCGCTGTGTCCCTGTCAGTGCGCTCCATCCCTGTCAGTGCGCTATGTCCCTGTCAGTGCGCTCCGTCCCTGTCTGTGCGCTCCGTCCCTGTCAGTGCGCTGTGTCCCTGTCGGTGCGCTGTGTTCCTGTCGGTGCGCTGTGTCCCTGTCAGTGCGCTCCATCCCTGTCAGTGCGCTATGTCCCTGTCAGTGCGCTCCGTCCCTGTCTGTGCGCTCCGTCCCTGTCAGTGCGCTGTGTCCCTGTCGGTGCGCTGTGTTCCTGTCAGTGCGCTCTGTCCCTGTCAGTGCGCTCCATCCCTGTCAGTGCGCTATGTCCCTGTCGGTGCGCTCCGTCCCTGTCAGTCCGCTCCGTCCCTGTCATTGCGCTCCGTCCCTGTCATTGCGCTCCGTCCCTGTCAGTGCGCTCCGTCCCTGTCAGTGCGCTCCGTCCCTGTCAGTGCGCTGTGTTCCTGTCAGTGCGCTGTGTTCCTGTCAGTGCGCTGTGTTCCTGTCAGTGCGCTGTGTCCCTGTCAGTGCGCTGTGTCCTTGTCAGTGCGCTGTGTTCCTGTCGGTGCGCTGTGTTCCTGTCTGTGCGCTCCGTCCCTGTCGGTGCGCTGTGTTCCTGTCGGTGCGCTGTGTTCCTGTCGGTGCGCTGTGTTCCTGTCTGTACGCTACGTCCCTGTCGGTGCGCTGTGTTCCTGTCGGTGCGCTGTGTTCCTGTCTGTACGCTACGTCCCTGTCAGTGCGCTCCATCCCTGTCAGTGCGCTGTGTTCCTGTCGGTGCGCTCCATCCCTGTCGGTGCGCTGTGTTCCTGTCTGTGCGCTCCGTCCCTGTCAGTGCGCTGTGTCCCTGTCAGTGCGCTGTGTCCCTGTCAGTGCACTGTGTTCCTGTCGGTGCGCTGTGTTCCTGTCGGTGCGCTGTGTTCCTGTCTGTGCGCTCTGTCCCTGTCAGTGCGCTCCATCCCTGTCAGTGCGCTGTGTCCCTGTCGGTGCGCTGTGTCCCTGTCGGTGCGCTGTGTTCCTGTCGGTGCGCTGTGTTCCTGTCTGTGCGCTCACGTCCCTGTCACTGTGCTGTGTCCCTGTCAGTGCGCTCCGTCCTTGTCAGTGCGCTCTGTCCCTGTCAGTGCGCTGTGTCCCTGTCAGTGCGCTGTGTCCCTGTCGGTGCGCTGTGTTCCTGTCGGTGCGCTGTGTTCCTGTCTGTACGCTACGTCCCTGTCAGTGCGCTCCGTCCCTGTCAGTGCGCTGTGTCCCTGTCAGTGCGCTGTGTCCCTGTCAGTGCGCTGTGTCCCTGTCGGTGCGCTGTGTCCCTGTCGGTGCGCTGTGTCCCTGTCAGTGTGCTGTGTGCTTGTCTGTGCGCTCCGTCCCTGTCAATGCGCTGTGTTCCTGTCGGTGCGCTGTGTCCCTGTCAGTGCGCTGTGTCCCTGTCGGTGCGCTGTGTCCCTGTCGGTGCGCTGTGTCCCTGTCAGTGTGCTGTGTTCCTGTCTGTACGCTACGTCCCTGTCGGTGCGCTGTGTTCCTGTCGGTGCGCTGTGTTCCTGTCTGTACGCTACGTCCCTGTCAGTGCGCTCCATCCCTGTCAGTGCGCTGTGTTCCTGTCGGTGCGCTCCATCCCTGTCGGTGCGCTGTGTTCCTGTCTGTGCGCTCCGTCCCTGTCAGTGCGCTGTGTCCCTGTCAGTGCGCTGTGTCCCTGTCAGTGCACTGTGTTCCTGTCGGTGCGCTGTGTTCCTGTCGGTGCGCTGTGTTCCTGTCTGTGCGCTCTGTCCCTGTCAGTGCGCTCCATCCCTGTCAGTGCGCTGTGTCCCTGTCGGTGCGCTGTGTCCCTGTCGGTGCGCTGTGTCCCTGTCGGTGCGCTGTGTCCCTGTCAGTGCACTGTGTCCCTGTCAGTGCGCTCCGTCCTTGTCAGTGCGCTCCGTCCCTGTCAGTGCGCTGTGTTCTTGTCTGTGCGCGCCGTCCCTGTCAGTGCGCTGTGTACCTGTCAGTGCGCTGTGTCCCTGTCAGTGCGCTCCGTCCCTGTCAGTGCGCTGTGTCCCTGTCAGTGCGCTGTGTCCCTGTCAGTGCGCTGTGTCCCTGTCAGTGCGCTCCGTCCCTGTCAGTGCGCTGTGTTCCTGTCAGTGCGCTCCGTCCCTGTCAGTGTGCTGTGTTCTTGTCTGTGCGCGCCGTCCCTGTCAGTGCGCTGTGTACCTGTCAGTGCGCTGTGTCCCTGTCAGTGCGCTCCGTCCCTGTCAGTGCGCTGTGTCCCTGTCAGTGCGCTGTGTCCCTGTCAGTGCGCTGTGTCCCTGTCAGTGCGCTCCGTCCCTGTCAGTGCGCTGTGTTCCTGTCAGTGCGCTCCGTCCCTGTCAGTGCGCTGTGTTCCTGTCTGTGCGCTCCGTCCCTGTCAGTGCGCTGTGTCCCTGTCAGTGCGCTGTGTTCCTGTCAGTGCGCTGTGTTCCTGTCAGTGCGCTGTGTTCCTGTCTGTGCGCTGTGTTCCTGTCGGTGCGCTGTGTCCCTGTCAGTGCGCTGTGTTCCTGTCTGTGCGCTGTGTCCCTGTCAGTGCGCTCCGTCCCTGTCAGTGCGCTGTGTCCCTGTCAGTGCGCTGTGTCCCTGTCAGTGCGCTCCGTCCCTGTCAGTGCGCTCCGTCCCTGTCAGTGCGCTCCGTCCCTGTCATTGCGCTCCGTCCCTGTCAGTGCGCTGTGTCCCTGTCAGTGCGCTCCGTCCCTGTCAGTGCGCTGTGTCCCTGTCAGTGCGCTCCGTCCCTGTCAGTGCGCTCCGTTCCTGTCATTGCGCTCCGTCCCTGTCTGTGCGCTGTGTCCCTGTCAGTGCGCTGTGTCCCTGTCAGTGCGCTGTGTCCCTGTCAGTGCGCTCCGTCCCTGTCAGTGCGCTCCGTTCCTGTCATTGCGCTCCGTCCCTGTCTGTGCGCTCTGTCCCTGTCAGTGCGCTGTGTTCCCTGTCGGTGCGCTGTGTTCCTGTCAGTGCGCTGTGTCCCTGTCAGTGCGCTGTGTCCCTGTCAGTGCGCTCCGTCCCTGTCAGTGCGCTCTGTCCCTGTCAGTGCGCTGTGTTCCCTGTCGGTGCGCTGTGTCCCTGTCAGTGCGCTGTGTCCCTGTCAGTGCGCTCCGTCCCTGTCATTGCGCTCCGTCCTTGTCAGTGCGCTCCGTCCCTGTCAGTGCGCTGTGTCCCTGTCAGTGCGCTGTGTCCCTGTCGGTGCGCTGTGTCCCTGTCAGTGCGCTGTGTCCCTGTCGGTGCGCTGTGTCCCTGTCAGTGCGCTCCGTCCTTGTCAGTGCGCTCCGTCCCTGTCAGTGCGCTGTGTCCCTGTCAGTGCGCTGTGTTCTTGTCTGTGCGCTCCGTCCCTGTCAGTGCGCTGTGTCCCTGTCAGTGCGCTCCGTCCCTGTCAGTGCGCTGTGTTCTTGTCTGTGCGCTCCGTCCCTGTCAGTGCGCTGTGTCCCTGTCAGTGCGCTCCGTCCCTGTCAGTGCGCTGTGTCCCTGTCAGTGCGCTGTGTCCCTGTCAGTGCGCTGTGTCCCTGTCGGTGCGCTGTGTCCCTGTCAGTGCGCTGTGTCCCTGTCAGTGCGCTGTGTCCCTGTCTGTGCGCTCCGTCCCTGTCAGTGCGCTGTGTTCCTGTCGGTGCGCTGTGTTCCTGTCGGTGTGCTGTGTCCCTGTCAGTGCGCTGTGTTCCTGTCAGTGCGCTCCGTCCCTGTCAGTGCGCTCCGTCCCTGTCAGTGCGCTGTGTTCCTGTCAGTGCGCTGTGTTCCTGTCAGTGCGCTGTGTTCCCTGTCGGTGCGCTGTGTTCCTGTCAGTGCGCTGTGTTCCCTGTCAGTGCGCTCCGTCCCTGTCAGTGCGCTGTGTTCCTGTCAGTGCGCTCCGTCCCTGTCTGTGCGCTCTGTCCCTGTCAGTGCGCTGTGTTCCCTGTCGGTGCGCTGTGTTCCTGTCAGTGCGCTGTGTCCCTGTCAGTGCGCTGTGTTCCTGTCAGTGCGCTGTGTTCCCTGTCAGTGCGCTCCGTCCCTGTCAGTGCGCTGTGTTCCTGTCAGTGCGCTCCGTCCCTGTCTGTGCGCTCTGTCCCTGTCAGTGCGCTGTGTTCCCTGTCGGTGCGCTGTGTTCCTGTCAGTGCGCTGTGTCCCTGTCAGTGCGCTGTGTTCCTGTCAGTGCGCTGTGATCCTGTCAGTGCGCTGTGTTCCTGTCAGTGCGCTGTGTCCCTGTCAGTGCGCTCCGTCCCTGTCAGTGCGCTCCGTCCCTGTCAGTGCGCTGTGTTCCTGTCAGTGCGCTGTGTCCCTGTCGGTGCGCTGTGTCCCTGTCAGTGCGCTGTGTTCCTGTCGGTGCGCTGTGTCCCTGTCAGTGCGCTGTGTCCCTGTCGGTGCGCTGTGTCCCTGTCGGTGCGCTGTGTCCCTGTCAGTGCGCTGTGTCCCTGTCGGTGCGCTGTGTTCCTGTCGGTGCGCTGTGTTCCTGTCGGTGCGCTGTGTTCCTGTCGGTGCGCTGTGTTCCTGTCGGTGCGCTGTGTCCCTGTCAGTGCGCTGTGTTCCTGTCAGTGCGCTGTGTCCCTGTCGGTGCGCTGTGTTCCTGTCGGTGCGCTGTGTTCCTGTCGGTGCGCTGTGTCCCTGTCAGTGCGCTGTGTCCCTGTCAGTGCGCTGTGTTCCTGTCGGTGCGCTGTGTCCCTGTCGGTGCGCTCCGTTCCTGTCAGTGCGCTGTGTCCCTGTCTGTGCGCTCCGTCCCTGTCAGTGCGCTGTGTCCCTGTCTGTACGCTCCGTCCCTGTCAGTGCGCTGTGTTCCTGTCAGTGCGCTGTGTCCCTGTCGGTGCGCTGTGTTCCTGTCGGTGCGCTGTGTTCCTGTCGGTGCGCTGTGTTCCTGTCTGTGCGCTGTGTCCCTGTCAGTGCGCTCCGTTCCTGTCAGTGCGCTGTGTCCCTGTCTGTGCGCTCCGTCCCTGTCAGTGCGCTGTGTCCCTGTCGGTGCGCTGTGTTCCTGTCGGTGCGCTGTGTTCCTGTCGGTGCGCTGTGTTCCTGTCTGTGCGCTCTGTCCCTGTCAGTGCGCTCCATCCCTGTCAGTGCGCTATGTCCCTGTCGGTGCGCTCCGTCCCTGTCAGTGCGCTCCGTCCCTGTCAGTGCGCTGTGTTCCTGTCGGTGCGCTGTGTTCCTGTCAGTGCGCTGTGTCCCTGTCGGTGCGCTGTGTTCCTGTCGGTGCGCTGTGTTCCTGTCAGTGCCCTCCGTCCCTGTCAGTCCGCTCCGTCCCTGTCATTGCGCTCCGTCCCTGTCAGTGCGCTCCGTCCCTGTCAGTGCGCTCCGTCCCTGTCAGTGCGCTGTGTTCCTGTCAGTGCGCTGTGTCCTTGTCAGTGCGCTCCGTCCCTGTCAGTGCGCTGTGTCCCTGTCAGTGCGCTGTGTCCCTGTCAGTGCGCTGTGTCCTTGTCAGTGCGCTCCGTCCCTGTCGGTGCGCTGTGTTCCTGTCGGTGCGCTGTGTTCCTGTCTGTACGCTACGTCCCTGTCGGTGCGCTGTGTTCCTGTCGGTGCGCTGTGTTCCTGTCTGTACGCTACGTCCCTGTCAGTGCGCTCCATCCCTGTTAGTGCGCTGTGTTCCTGTCGGTGCGCTCCATCCCTGTCGGTGCGCTGTGTTCCTGTCTGTGCGCTCCGTCCCTGTCAGTGCGCTGTGTCCCTGTCAGTGCGCTGTGTCCCTGTCAGTGCACTGTGTTCCTGTCGGTGCGCTGTGTTCCTGTCGGTGCGCTGTGTTCCTGTCTGTGCGCTCTGTCCCTGTCAGTGCGCTCCATCCCTGTCAGTGCGCTGTGTCCCTGTCGGTGCGCTGTGTCCCTGTCGGTGCGCTGTGTTCCTGTCGGTGCGCTGTGTTCCTGTCTGTGCGCTCACGTCCCTGTCACTGTGCTGTGTCCCTGTCAGTGCGCTCCGTCCTTGTCAGTGCGCTGTGTCCCTGTCAGTGCGCTGTGTCCCTGTCAGTGCGCTGTGTCCCTGTCGGTGCGCTGTGTCCCTGTCGGTGCGCTGTGTCCCTGTCAGTGCGCTGTGTCCCTGTCGGTGCGCTGTGTCCCTGTCAGTGCGCTCCGTCCTTGTCAGTGCGCTCCGTCCCTGTCAGTGCGCTGTGTCCCTGTCAGTGTGCTGTGTTCTTGTCTGTGCGCTCCGTCCCTGTCAGTGCGCTGTGTCCCTGTCAGTGCGCTGTGTCCCTGTCAGTGCGCTCCGTCCAGTCAGTGCGCTGTGTCCCTGTCAGTGCGCTGTGTCCCTGTCAGTGCGCTCCGTCCAGTCAGTGCGCTGTGTCCCTGTCAGTGCGCTGTGTCCCTGTCAGTGCGCTGTGTCCCTGTCGGTGCGCTGTGTCCCTGTCGGTGCGCTGTGTCCCTGTCAGTGCGCTGTGTTCTTGTCTGTGCGCTCCGTCCCTGTCAGTGCGCTGTGTCCCTGTCAGTGCGCTCCGTCCCTGTCAGTGCGCTCCGTCCCTGTCAGTGCGCTGTGTCCCTGTCAGTGCGCTGTGTCCCTGTCAGTGCGCTGTGTCCCTGTCGGTGCGCTGTGTCCCTGTCGGTGCGCTGTGTTCCTGTCTGTGCGCTCCGTCCCTGTCAGTGCGCTGTGTTCCTGTCGGTGCGCTGTGTTCCTGTCGGTGTGCTGTGTCCCTGTCGGTGCGCTGTGTCCCTGTTGGTGCGCTGTATTCCTATCGGTGCGCTGTGTCCCTGTCAGTGTGCTGTGTTCCTGTCAGTGCGCTGTGTCCCTGTCAATGCGCTGTGTCCCTGTCAGTGCGCTGTGTCCCTGTCGGTGCGCTGTGTCCCTGTCGGTGCGCTGTGTCCCTGTCAGTGTGCTGTGTTCTTGTCTGTGCGCTCCGTCCCTGTCAGTGCGCTGTGTCCCTGTCAGTGCGCTCCGTCCCTGTCAGTGCGCTCCGTCCCTGTCAGTGCGCTGTGTCCCTGTCAGTGCGCTGTGTCCCTGTCGGTGCGCTGTGTCCCTGTCGGTGCGCTGTGTCCCTGTCGGTGCGCTGTGTCCCTGTCAGTGCGCTGTGTCCCTGTCAGTGCGCTCTGTCCCTGTCAGTGCGCTCTGTCCCTGTCAGTGCGCTGTGTCCCTGTCAGTGCGCTCCGTCCCTGTCAGTACGCTGTGTCCCTGTCAGTGCGCTGTGTCCCTGTCGGTGCGCTGTGTCCCTGTCGGTGCGCTGTGTCCCTGTCAGTGCGCTGTGTCCCTGTCAGTGCGCTGTGTCCCTGTCGGTGCGCTGTGTCCCTGTCGGTGCGCTGTGTTCCTGTCTGTGCGCTCCGTCCCTGTCAGTGCGCTGTGTTCCTGTCGGTGCGCTGTGTTCCTGTCGGTGTGCTGTGTCCCTGTCAGTGCGCTGTGTTCCTGTCGGTGCGCTGTATCCCTGTCAGTGCGCTGTGTTCCTGTCAGTGCGCTGTGTTCCTGTCAGTGCGCTGTGTTCCTGTCAGTGCGCTGTGTTCCTGTCAGTGCGCTCCGTCCCTGTCAGTGCGCTCCGTCCCTGTCAGTGCGCTGTGTCCCTGTCTGTGCGCTCCGTCCCTGTCAGTGCGCTGTGTCCCTGTCGGTGCGCTGTGTTCCTGTCGGTGCGCTGTGTCCCTGTCTGTGCGCTGTGTCCCTGTCAGTGCGCTGTGTCCCTGTCGGTGCGCTGTGTTCCTGTCGGTGCGCTGTATCCCTGTCGGTGCGCTGTGTCCCTGTCAGTGCGCTCCATCCCTGTCAGTGCGCTATGTCCCTGTCAGTGCGCTCCGTCCCTGTCTGTGCGCTCCGTCCCTGTCAGTGCGCTGTGTCCCTGTCGGTGCGCTGTGTTCCTGTCGGTGCGCTGTGTCCCTGTCAGTGCGCTGTGTTCCTGTCGGTGCGCTGTGTTCCTGTCAGTGCGCTCTGTCCCTGTCAGTGCGCTCCATCCCTGTCAGTGCGCTATGTCCCTGTCGGTGCGCTCCGTCCCTGTCAGTCCGCTCCGTCCCTGTCATTGCGCTCCGTCCCTGTCAGTGCGCTCCGTCCCTGTCAGTGCGCTCCGTCCCTGTCAGTGCGCTGTGTTCCTGTCAGTGCGCTGTGTTCCTGTCAGTGCGCTGTGTTCCTGTCAGTGCGCTGTGTCCCTGTCAGTGCGCTGTGTCCTTGTCAGTGCGCTGTGTTCCTGTCGGTGCGCTGTGTTCCTGTCTGTGCGCTCCGTCCCTGTCGGTGCGCTGTGTTCCTGTCGGTGCGCTGTGTTCCTGTCTGTACGCTACGTCCCTGTCGGTGCGCTGTGTTCCTGTCGGTGCGCTGTGTTCCTGTCTGTACGCTACGTCCCTGTCAGTGCGCTCCATCCCTGTCAGTGCGCTGTGTTCCTGTCGGTGCGCTCCATCCCTGTCGGTGCGCTGTGTTCCTGTCTGTGCGCTCCGTCCCTGTCAGTGCGCTGTGTCCCTGTCAGTGCGCTGTGTCCCTGTCAGTGCACTGTGTTCCTGTCGGTGCGCTGTGTTCCTGTCGGTGCGCTGTGTTCCTGTCTGTGCGCTCTGTCCCTGTCAGTGCGCTCCATCCCTGTCAGTGCGCTGTGTCCCTGTCGGTGCGCTGTGTCCCTGTCGGTGCGCTGTGTTCCTGTCGGTGCGCTGTGTTCCTGTCTGTGCGCTCACGTCCCTGTCACTGTGCTGTGTCCCTGTCAGTGCGCTCCGTCCTTGTCAGTGCGCTCTGTCCCTGTCAGTGCGCTGTGTCCCTGTCGGTGCGCTGTGTCCCTGTCGGTGCGCTGTGTTCCTGTCGGTGCGCTGTGTTCCTGTCTGTACGCTACGTCCCTGTCAGTGCGCTCCGTCCCTGTCAGTGCGCTGTGTCCCTGTCAGTGCGCTGTGTCCCTGTCAGTGCGCTGTGTCCCTGTCGGTGCGCTGTGTCCCTGTCGGTGCGCTGTGTCCCTGTCAGTGTGCTGTGTTCTTGTCTGTGCGCTCCGTCCCTGTCAATGCGCTGTGTTCCTGTCGGTGCGCTGTGTCCCTGTCAGTGCGCTGTGTCCCTGTCGGTGCGCTGTGTCCCTGTCGGTGCGCTGTGTCCCTGTCAGTGTGCTGTGTTCCTGTCTGTACGCTACGTCCCTGTCGGTGCGCTGTGTTCCTGTCGGTGCGCTGTGTTCCTGTCTGTACGCTACGTCCCTGTCAGTGCGCTCCATCCCTGTCAGTGCGCTGTGTTCCTGTCGGTGCGCTCCATCCCTGTCGGTGCGCTGTGTTCCTGTCTGTGCGCTCCGTCCCTGTCAGTGCGCTGTGTCCCTGTCAGTGCGCTGTGTCCCTGTCAGTGCACTGTGTTCCTGTCGGTGCGCTGTGTTCCTGTCGGTGCGCTGTGTTCCTGTCTGTGCGCTCTGTCCCTGTCAGTGCGCTCCATCCCTGTCAGTGCGCTGTGTCCCTGTCGGTGCGCTGTGTCCCTGTCGGTGCGCTGTGTCCCTGTCGGTGCGCTGTGTCCCTGTCAGTGCGCTCCGTCCTTGTCAGTGCGCTCCGTCCCTGTCAGTGCGCTGTGTCCCTGTCAGTGTGCTGTGTTCTTGTCTGTGCGCTCCGTCCCTGTCAGTGCGCTGTGTACCTGTCAGTGCGCTGTGTCCCTGTCAGTGCGCTCCGTCCCTGTCAGTGCGCTGTGTCCCTGTCAGTGCGCTGTGTCCCTGTCAGTGCGCTGTGTCCCTGTCAGTGCGCTCCGTCCCTGTCAGTGCGCTGTGTTCCTGTCAGTGCGCTGTGTTCCTGTCAGTGCGCTGTGTCCCTGTCAGTGCGCTGTGTTCCTGTCAGTGCGCTGTGTTCCTGTCAGTGCGCTGTGTCCCTGTCAGTGCGCTGTGTTCCTGTCTGTGCGCTGTGTCCCTGTCAGTGCGCTCCGTCCCTGTCAGTGCGCTGTGTCCCTGTCAGTGCGCTCCGTCCCTGTCAGTGCGCTGTGTCCCTGTCAGTGCGCTGTGTCCCTGTCAGTGCGCTCCGTCCCTGTCAGTGCGCTCCGTCCCTGTCATTGCGCTCCGTCCCTGTCAGTGCGCTGTGTCCCTGTCAGTGCGCTCCGTCCCTGTCAGTGCGCTCCGTTCCTGTCATTGCGCTCCGTCCCTGTCTGTGCGCTGTGTCCCTGTCAGTGCGCTGTGTCCCTGTCAGTGCGCTGTGTCCCTGTCAGTGCGCTCCGTCCCTGTCAGTGCGCTCCGTTCCTGTCATTGCGCTCCGTCCCTGTCTGTGCGCTCTGTCCCTGTCAGTGCGCTGTGTTCCCTGTCGGTGCGCTGTGTTCCTGTCAGTGCGCTGTGTCCCTGTCAGTGCGCTGTGTCCCTGTCAGTGCGCTCCGTCCCTGTCAGTGCGCTCTGTCCCTGTCAGTGCGCTGTGTTCCCTGTCGGTGCGCTGTGTCCCTGTCAGTGCGCTGTGTTCCTGTCAGTGCGCTGTGTCCCTGTCAGTGCGCTCCGTCCCTGTCATTGCGCTCCGTCCTTGTCAGTGCGCTCCGTCCCTGTCAGTGCGCTGTGTTCCTGTCTGTGCGCTCTGTCCCTGTCAGTGCGCTCCGTCCCTGTCAGTGCGCTCCGTCCCTGTCGGTGCGCTCCGTCCCTGTCAGTGCGCTCCGTCCCTGTCAGCGCGCTGTGTTCCTGTCGGTGCGCTGTGTTCCTGTCGGTGCGCTGTGTCCCTGTCAGTGCGCTGTGTCCCTGTCAGTGCGCTGTGTTCTTGTCTGTGCGCTCCGTCCCTGTCAGTGCGCTGTGTCCCTGTCAGTGCGCTCCGTCCCTGTCAGTGCGCTGTGTTCTTGTCTGTGCGCTCCGTCCCTGTCAGTGCGCTGTGTCCCTGTCAGTGCGCTCCGTCCCTGTCAGTGCGCTGTGTCCCTGTCAGTGCGCTGTGTCCCTGTCAGTGCGCTGTGTCCCTGTCGGTGCGCTGTGTCCCTGTCAGTGCGCTGTGTCCCTGTCAGTGCGCTGTGTCCCTGTCAGTGCGCTGTGTCCCTGTCTGTGCGCTCCGTCCCTGTCGGTGCGCTGTGTTCCTGTCGGTGTGCTGTGTCCCTGTCAGTGCGCTGTGTTCCTGTCGGTGCGCTGTGTCCCTGTCAGTGCGCTCCGTCCCTGTCAGTGCGCTCCGTCCCTGTCAGTGCGCTCCGTTCCTGTCAGTGCGCTGTGTTCCTGTCAGTGCGCTGTGTTCCCTGTCGGTGCGCTGTGTTCCTGTCAGTGCGCTGTGTTCCCTGTCAGTGCGCTCCGTCCCTGTCAGTGCGCTGTGTTCCCTGTCGGTGCGCTGTGTTCCTGTCAGTGCGCTGTGTTCCTGTCAGTGCGCTGTGTCCCTGTCAGTGCGCTCCGTCCCTGTCAGTGCGCTCCGTCCCTGTCAGTGCGCTGTGTTCCCTGTCAGTGCGCTGTGTCCCTGTCAGTGCGCTGTGTTCCTGTCAGTGCGCTGTGTCCCTGTCGGTGCGCTGTGTTCCTGTCGGTGCGCTGTGTTCCTGTCGGTGCGCTGTGTTCCTGTCGGTGCACTGTGTCCCTGTCAGTGCGCTGTGTTCCTGTCAGTGCGCTGTGTCCCTGTCGGTGCGCTGTGTTCCTGTCGGTGCGCTGTGTTCCTGTCGGTGCGCTGTGTCCCTGTCAGTGCGCTGTGTCCCTGTCAGTGCGCTGTGTTCCTGTCGGTGCGCTGTGTCCCTGTCGGTGCGCTCCGTTCCTGTCAGTGCGCTGTGTCCCTGTCTGTGCGCTCCGTCCCTGTCAGTGCGCTGTGTCCCTGTCTGTACGCTCCGTCCCTGTCAGTGCGCTGTGTTCCTGTCAGTGCGCTGTGTCCCTGTCGGTGCGCTGTGTTCCTGTCGGTGCGCTGTGTTCCTGTCGGTGCGCTGTGTTCCTGTCTGTGCGCTGTGTCCCTGTCAGTGCGCTCCGTTCCTGTCAGTGCGCTGTGTCCCTGTCTGTGCGCTCCGTCCCTGTCAGTGCGCTGTGTCCCTGTCGGTGCGCTGTGTTCCTGTCGGTGCGCTGTGTTCCTGTCGGTGCGCTGTGTTCCTGTCTGTGCGCTCTGTCCCTGTCAGTGCGCTCCATCCCTGTCAGTGCGCTATGTCCCTGTCGGTGCGCTCCGTCCCTGTCAGTGCGCTCCGTCCCTGTCAGTGCGCTGTGTTCCTGTCGGTGCGCTGTGTTCCTGTCAGTGCGCTGTGTCCCTGTCGGTGCGCTGTGTTCCTGTCGGTGCGCTGTGTTCCTGTCAGTGCCCTCCGTCCCTGTCAGTCCGCTCCGTCCCTGTCATTGCGCTCCGTCCCTGTCAGTGCGCTCCGTCCCTGTCAGTGCGCTCCGTCCCTGTCAGTGCGCTGTGTTCCTGTCAGTGCGCTGTGTCCTTGTCAGTGCGCTCCGTCCCTGTCAGTGCGCTGTGTCCCTGTCAGTGCGCTGTGTCTTTGTCAGTGCGCTGTGTTCCTGTCGGTGCGCTGTGTTCCTGTCTGTGCGCTCCGTCCCTGTCGGTGCGCTGTGTTCCTGTCGGTGCGCTGTGTTCCTGTCTGTACGCTACGTCCCTGTCGGTGCGCTGTGTTCCTGTCGGTGCGCTGTGTTCCTGTCTGTACGCTACGTCCCTGTCAGTGCGCTCCATCCCTGTTAGTGCGCTGTGTTCCTGTCGGTGCGCTCCATCCCTGTCGGTGCGCTGTGTTCCTGTCTGTGCGCTCCGTCCCTGTCAGTGCGCTGTGTCCCTGTCAGTGCGCTGTGTCCCTGTCAGTGCACTGTGTTCCTGTCGGTGCGCTGTGTTCCTGTCGGTGCGCTGTGTTCCTGTCTGTGCGCTCTGTCCCTGTCAGTGCGCTCCATCCCTGTCAGTGCGCTGTGTCCCTGTCGGTGCGCTGTGTCCCTGTCGGTGCGCTGTGTCCCTGTCGGTGCGCTGTGTTCCTGTCGGTGCGCTGTGTTCCTGTCTGTGCGCTCACGTCCCTGTCACTGTGCTGTGTCCCTGTCAGTGCGCTCCGTCCTTGTCAGTGCGCTGTGTCCCTGTCAGTGCGCTGTGTCCCTGTCAGTGCGCTGTGTCCCTGTCGGTGCGCTGTGTCCCTGTCGGTGCGCTGTGTCCCTGTCAGTGCGCTGTGTCCCTGTCGGTGCGCTGTGTCCCTGTCAGTGCGCTCCGTCCCTGTCAGTGCGCTCCGTCCCTGTCATTGCGCTCCGTCCCTGTCAGTGCGCTGTGTCCCTGTCAGTGCGCTCCGTCCCTGTCAGTGCGCTCCGTTCCTGTCAGTGCGCTGTGTCCCTGTCAGTGTGCTGTGTTCTTGTCTGTGCGCTCCGTCCCTGTCAGTGCGCTGTGTCCCTGTCAGTGCGCTGTGTCCCTGTCAGTGCGCTCCGTCCAGTCAGTGCGCTGTGTCCCTGTCAGTGCGCTGTGTCCCTGTCAGTGCGCTGTGTCCCTGTCAGTGCGCTCCGTCCAGTCAGTGCGCTGTGTCCCTGTCAGTGCGCTGTGTCCCTGTCAGTGCGCTGTGTCCCTGTCAGTGCGCTGTGTCCCTGTCAGTGCGCTGTGTCCCTGTCGGTGCGCTGTGTCCCTGTCGGTGCGCTGTGTCCCTGTCAGTGTGCTGTGTTCTTGTCTGTGCGCTCCGTCCCTGTCAGTGCGCTGTGTCCCTGTCAGTGCGCTCCGTCCCTGTCAGTGCGCTCCGTCCCTGTCAGTGCGCTGTGTCCCTGTCAGTGCGCTGTGTCCCTGTCAGTGCGCTGTGTCCCTGTCAGTGCGCTGTGTCCCTGTCGGTGCGCTGTGTCCCTGTCGGTGCGCTGTGTCCCTGTCGGTGCGCTGTGTTCCTGTCTGTGCGCTCCGTCCCTGTCAGTGCGCTGTGTTCCTGTCGGTGCGCTGTGTTCCTGTCGGTGTGCTGTGTCCCTGTCGGTGCACTGTGTCCCTGTTGGTGCGTTGTATTCCTATCGGTGCGCTGTGTCCCTGTCAGTGTGCTGTGTTCCTGTCAGTGCGCTGTGTCCCTGTCAATGCGCTGTGTTCCTGTCAGTGCGCTGTGTTCCTGTCTGTGCGCTCCGTCCCTGTGAGTGCGCTCCATCCCTGTCAGTGCGCTGTGTCCCTGTCGGTGTGCTGTGTTCCTGTCTGTGCGCTCCGTCCCTGTCAGTGCGCTCCGTCCCTGTCAGTGCGCTGTGTCGCTGTCAGTGCGCTCCGTCCCTGTCAGTGCGCTGTGTCCCTGTCAGTGCGCTGTGTTCCTGTCTGTGCGCTCCGTCCCTGTCAGTGCGCTGTGTCCCTGTCAGTGCGCTCCGTCCCTGTCAGTGCGCTGTGTCCCTGTCAGTGCGCTCCGTCCCTGTCAGTGCGCTGTGTCCCTGTCAGTGCGCTGTGTCCCTGTCAGTGCACTGTGTCCCTGTCAGTGCGCTCCGTCCCTGTCAGTGCGCTCCGTCCCTGTCAGTGCGCTGTGTCCCTGTCAGTGCGCTGTGTCCCTGTCAGTGCGCTGTGTCCCTGTCGGTGCGCTGTGTCCCTGTCAGTGCGCTGTGTCCCTGTCAGTGCGCTGTCTTCCTGTCAGTGCGCTGTGTCCCTGTCAGTGCGCTCCGTCCCTGTCTGTGTGCAATGTCCCTGTCAGTGCGCTCCGTCCCTGTCAGTGCGCTGTGTCCCTGTCAGTGCGCTCCGTCCCTGTCAGTGCGCTGTGTCCCTGTCAGTGCGCTGTGTCCCTGTCTGTGCGCTCCGTCCCTGTCGGTGCGCTGTGTCCCTGTCAGTGCGCTGTGTCCCTGTCAGTGCGCTGTCTTCCTGTCAGTGCGCTGTGTCCCTGTCAGTGCGCTCCGTCCCTGTCTGTGTGCAATGTCCCTGTCAGTGCGCTCCGTCCCTGTCAGTGCGCTGTGTCCCTGTCAGTGCGCTCCGTCCCTGTCAGTGCGCTGTGTCCCTGTCAGTGCGCTGTGTCCCTGTCAGTGCGCTCCGTCCCTGTCAGTGCGCTCCGTTCCTGTCATTGCGCTCCGTCCCTGTCAGTGCGCTGTGTCCCTGTCAGTGCGCTGTGTCCCTGTCAGTGCGCTGTGTCCCTGTCAGTGCGCTCCGTCCCTGTCTGTGCGCTGTGTTCCTGTCAGTGCGCTCCGTCCCTGTCAGTGCGCTGTGTCCCTGTCAGTGCGCTGTGTCCCTGTCAGTGCGCTGTGTCCCTGTCAGTGTGCAATGTCCCTGTCAGTGCGCTCCGTCCCTGTCAGTGCGCTGTGTCCCTGTCAGTGCGCTCCGTCCCTGTCAGTGCGCTGTGTCCCTGTCAGTGCGCTGTGTCCCTGTCAGTGCGCTCCGTCCCTGTCAGTACGCTCCGTTCCTGTCATTGCGCTCCGTCCCTGTCTGTGCGCTGTGTCCCTGTCAGTGCGCTGTGTCCCTGTCAGTGCGCTCCGTCCCTGTCAGTGCGCTGTGTCCCTGTCAGTGCGCTGTGTCCCTGTCAGTGCGCTCCGTCCCTGTCAGTGCGCTCCGTTCCTGTCATTGCGCTCCGTCCCTGTCTGTGCGCTGTGTCCCTGTCAGTGCGCTGTGTCCCTGTCAGTGCGCTCCGTCCCTGTCAGTGCGCTCCGTTCCTGTCATTGCGCTCCGTCCCTGTCTGTGCGCTGTGTCCCTGTCAGTGCGCTGTGTCCCTGTCAGTGCGCTCCGTCCCTGTCAGTGCGCTCCGTCCCTGTCAGTGCGCTGTGTTCCCTGTCGGTGCGCTGTGTTCCTGTCAGTGCGCTGTGTCCCTGTCAGTGCGCTGTGTCCCTGTCAGTGCGCTGTGTCCCTGTCAGTGCGCTGTTTCCCTG
Source organism: Chiloscyllium plagiosum (assembly GCF_037043375.1). NCBI lineage: Eukaryota > Metazoa > Chordata > Chondrichthyes > Orectolobiformes > Hemiscylliidae > Chiloscyllium > Chiloscyllium plagiosum. The sequence goes on along the minus strand of NW_028270163.1, from coordinate 57,002,999 downwards.
TCAGTGCGCTCCGTCCTTGTCAGTGCGCTGTGTCCCTGTCAGTGCGCTGTGTCCCTGTCGGTGCGCTGTGTCCCTGTCGGTGCGCTGTGTCCCTGTCGGTGCGCTGTGTCCCTGTCGGTGCGCTGTGTCCCTGTCAGTGCGCTCCGTCCTTGTCAGTGCGCTCCGTCCCTGTCAGTGCGCTGTGTCCCTGTCAGTGCGCTGTGTCCCTGTCGGTGCGCTGTGTCCCTGTCGGTGCGCTGTGTCCCTGTCAGTGTGCTGTGTTCTTGTCTGTGCGCTCCGTCCCTGTCAGTGCGCTGTGTCCCTGTCAGTGCGCTCCGTCCCTGTCAGTGCGCTCCGTCCCTGTCAGTGCGCTGTGTCCCTGTCAGTGCGCTGTGTCCCTGTCAGTGCGCTGTGTCCCTGTCAGTGCGCTGTGTCCCTGTCGGTGCGCTGTGTCCCTGTCGGTGCGCTGTGTCCCTGTCGGTGCGCTGTGTTCCTGTCTGTGCGCTCCGTCCATGTCAGTGCGCTGTGTTCCTGTCGGTGCGCTGTGTTCCTGTCGGTGTGCTGTGTCCCTGTCGGTGCGCTGTGTCCCTGTTGGTGCGCTGTATTCCTATCGGTGCGCTGTGTCCCTGTCAGTGTGCTGTGTTCCTGTCAGTGCGCTGTGTCCCTGTCAGTGCGCTGTGTTCCTGTCTGTGCGCTCCGTCCCTGTGAGTGCGCTCCATCCCTGTCAGTGCGCTGTGTCCCTGTCGGTGTGCTGTGTTCCTGTCTGTGCGCTCCGTCCCTGTCAGTGCGCTGTGTCCCTGTCAGTGCGCTGTGTTCCTGTCTGTGCGCTCCGTCCCTGTCAGTGCGCTGTGTCCCTGTCAGTGCGCTCCGTCCCTGTCAGTGCGCTGTGTCCCTGTCAGTGCGCTGTGTCCCTGTCAGTGCGCTGTGTCCCTGTCAGTGCGCTGTGTCCCTGTCGGTGCGCTCCGTCCCTGTCAGTGCGCTCCGTCCCTGTCAGTGCGCTGTGATCCTGTCGGTGCGCTGTGTTCCTGTCAGTGCGCTGTGTCCCTGTCGGTGCGCTGTGTTCCTGTCGGTGCGCTGTGTTCCTGTCAGTGCCCTCCGTCCCTGTCAGTCCGCTCCGTCCCTGTCATTGCGCTCCGTCCCTGTCAGTGCGCTCCGTCCCTGTCAGTGCGCTCCGTCCCTGTCAGTGCGCTGTGTTCCTGTCAGTGCGCTCCGTCCCTGTCAGTGCGCTGTGTTCCTGTCAGTGCGCTGTGTTCCTGTCAGTGCGCTGTGTCCCTGTCAGTGCGCTGTGTCCTTGTCAGTGCGCTGTGTTCCTGTCGGTGCGCTGTGTTCCTGTCGGTGCGCTGTGTTCCTGTCTGTGCGCTCCGTCCCTGTCGGTGCGCTGTGTTCCTGTCGGTGCGCTGTGTTCCTGTCTGTACGCTACGTCCCTGTCGGTGCGCTGTGTTCCTGTCGGTGCGCTGTGTTCCTGTCTGTACGCTACGTCCCTGTCAGTGCGCTCCATCCCTGTCAGTGCGCTGTGTTCCTGTCGGTGCGCTCCATCCCTGTCGGTGCGCTGTGTTCCTGTCTGTGCGCTCCGTCCCTGTCAGTGCGCTGTGTCCCTGTCAGTGCGCTGTGTCCCTGTCAGTGCACTGTGTTCCTGTCGGTGCGCTGTGTTCCTGTCGGTGCGCTGTGTTCCTGTCTGTGCGCTCTGTCCCTGTCAGTGCGCTCCATCCCTGTCAGTGCGCTGTGTCCCTGTCGGTGCGCTGTGTCCCTGTCGGTGCGCTGTGTTCCTGTCGGTGCGCTGTGTTCCTGTCTGTGCGCTCACGTCCCTGTCACTGTGCTGTGTCCCTGTCAGTGCGCTCCGTCCTTGTCAGTGCGCTGTGTCCCTGTCAGTGCGCTGTGTCCCTGTCGGTGCGCTGTGTCCCTGTCGGTGCGCTGTGTCCCTGTCGGTGCGCTGTGTCCCTGTCGGTGCGCTGTGTCCCTGTCAGTGCGCTCCGTCCTTGTCAGTGCGCTCCGTCCCTGTCAGTGCGCTGTGTCCCTGTCAGTGCGCTGTGTCCCTGTCGGTGCGCTGTGTCCCTGTCGGTGCGCTGTGTCCCTGTCAGTGTGCTGTGTTCTTGTCTGTGCGCTCCGTCCCTGTCAGTGCGCTGTGTCCCTGTCAGTGCGCTCCGTCCCTGTCAGTGCGCTCCGTCCCTGTCAGTGCGCTGTGTCCCTGTCAGTGCGCTGTGTCCCTGTCGGTGCGCTGTGTCCCTGTCGGTGCGCTGTGTCCCTGTCGGTGCGCTGTGTCCCTGTCGGTGCGCTGTGTCCCTGTCGGTGCGCTGTGTTCCTGTCTGTGCGCTCCGTCCATGTCAGTGCGCTGTGTTCCTGTCGGTGCGCTGTGTTCCTGTCGGTGTGCTGTGTCCCTGTCGGTGCGCTGTGTCCCTGTTGGTGCGCTGTATTCCTATCGGTGCGCTGTGTCCCTGTCAGTGTGCTGTGTTCCTGTCAGTGCGCTGTGTCCCTGTCAGTGCGCTGTGTTCCTGTCTGTGCGCTCCGTCCCTGTGAGTGCGCTCCATCCCTGTCAGTGCGCTGTGTCCCTGTCGGTGTGCTGTGTTCCTGTCTGTGCGCTCCGTCCCTGTCAGTGCGCTGTGTCCCTGTCAGTGCACTGTGTCCCTGTCAGTGCGCTGTGTCCCTGTCGGTGTGCTGTGTTCCTGTCTGTGCGCTCCGTCCCTGTCAGTGCGCTGTGTCCCTGTCAGTGCGCTGTGTTCCTGTCTGTGCGCTCCGTCCCTGTCAGTGCGCTGTGTCCCTGTCAGTGCGCTCCGTCCCTGTCAGTGCGCTGTCTTCCTGTCAGTGCGCTGTGTCCCTGTCAGTGCGCTCCGTCCCTGTCAGTGCGCTGTGTCCCTGTCAGTGCGCTGTGTCCCTGTCAGTGCGCTCCGTCCCTGTCAGTGCGCTGTGTCCCTGTCAGTGCACTGTGTCCCTGTCAGTGCGCTGTGTCCCTGTCAGTGCGCTGTCTTCCTGTCAGTGCGCTGTGTCCCTGTCAGTGCGCTCCGTCCCTGTCTTTGCGCTGTGTTCCTGTCAGTGCGCTCCGTCCCTGTCAGTGCGCTGTCTTCCTGTCAGTGCGCTGTGTCCCTGTCAGTGCGCTCCGTCCCTGTCAGTGCGCTGTGTCCCTGTCAGTGCGCTGTGTCCCTGTCAGTGCGCTCCGTCCCTGTCAGTGCGCTCCGTTCCTGTCATTGCGCTCCGTCCCTGTCTGTGCGCTGTGTCCCTGTCAGTGCGCTGTGTCCCTGTCAGTGCGCTCCGTCCCTGTCAGTGCGCTCCGTTCCTGTCATTGCGCTCCGTCCCTGTCTGTGCGCTGTGTCCCTGTCAGTGCGCTGTGTCCCTGTCAGTGCGCTCTGTCCCTGTCAGTGCGCTGTGTTCCCTGTCGGTGCGCTGTGTTCCTGTCAGTGCGCTGTGTCCCTGTCAGTGCGCTGTGTCCCTGTCAGTGCGCTCCGTCCCTGTCAGTGCGCTCTGTCCCTGTCAGTGCGCTGTGTCCCTGTCAGTGCACTGTGTCCCTGTCAGTGCGCTGTGTTCCTGTCAGTGCGCTCCGTCCCTGTCAGTGCGCTCTGTCCCTGTCAGTGCGCTGTGTCCCTGTCAGTGCGCTCCGTCCCTGTCAGTGCGCTGTGTTCCTGTCAGTGCGCTGTGTTCCCTGTCGGTGCGCTGTGTCCCTGTCAGTGCGCTGTGTTCCTGTCAGTGCGCTGTGTTCCCTGTCGGTGCGCTGTGTCCCTGTCAGTGCGCTGTGTCCCTGTCAGTGCGCTCCGTCCCTGTCTGTGCGCTATGTCCCTGTCAGTGTGCTATGTCCCTGTCAGTGTGCTATGTCCCTGTCAGTGCGCTGTGTCCCTGTCAGTGCTCTGTGTCCCTGTCAGTGCGCTCCGTCCCTGTCATTGCGCTCCGTCCCTGTCTGTGCGCTCCGTCCCTGTCATTGCGCTCCGTCCCTGTCAGTGCGCTGTGTCCCTGTCAGTGCGCTGTGTCCCTGTCAGTGCGCTCCGTCCCTGTCAGTGCGCTCCGTCCCTGTCCGTGCGCTGTGTCCCTGTCAGTGCGCTGTGTCCCTGTCAGTGCGCTCCGTCCCTGTCCGTGCGCTGTGTCCCTGTCAGTGCGCTCCGTTCCTGTCAGTGCGCTGTGTTCCTGTCAGTGCGCTCCGTCCCTGTCAGTGCGCTCCTTCCCTGTCAGTGCACTGTGTCCCTGTCAGTGCGCTGTGTTCCTGTCAGTGCGCTCCGTCCCTGTCAGTGCGCTCCGTCCCTGTCAGTGCGCTCCGTCCCTGTCAGTGCGCTCTGTCCCTGTCGGTGCGCTGTGTCCCTGTCGGTGCGCTGTGTTCCTGTCGGTGCGCTGTGTTCCTGTCATTGCGCTCCGTCCCTGTCAGTGCGCTGTTTCCTGTCAGTGCGCTGTGTTCCTGTCGGTGCGCTGTGTCCCTGTCAGTGCGCTGTGTCCCTGTCGGTGCGCTGTGTCCCTGTCAGTGCGCTGTTTCCTGTCAGTGCGCTGTGTTCCTGTCTGTGCGCTCCGTCCCTGTCAGTGCGCTGTGTCCCTGTCGGTGCGCTGTGTCCCTGTCAGTGCGCTGTGTCCCTGTCGGTGCGCTGTGTCCCTGTCAGTGCGCTGTGTCCCTGTCAGTGCGCTGTTTCCTGTCAGTGCGCTGTGTTCCTGTCTGTGCGCTCCGTCCCTGTCTGTGCGCTCCGTCCCTGTCGGTGCGCTCCGTCCCTGTCAGTGCGCTGTTTCCCTGTCAGTGCGCTGTTTCCCTGTCAGTGCGCTGTTTCCTGTCGGTGCGCTGTGTTCCTGTCTGTGCGCTCCGTCCCTGCCGGTGCGCTGTGTCCCTGTCAGTGCGCTGTGTCCCTGTCAGTGCGCTGTGTCCCTGTCAGTGCGCTCCGTCCCTGTCGGTGTGCTGTGTTCCTGTCAGTGCGCTGTGTCCCTGTCAGTGTGCAATGTCCCTGTCAGTGCGCTCCGTCCCTGTCAGTGCGCTGTGTCCCTGTCAGTGCACTGTGTCCCTGTCAGTGCGCTGTGTCCCTGTCTGTGCGCTGTGTCCCTGTCAGTGCGCTGTGTCCCTGTCAGTGCGCTGTGTTCCTGTCGGTGCGCTCCGTCCCTGTCGGTGCGCTGTGTTCCTGTCGGTGCGCTGTGTTCCTGTCTGTGCGCTCCGTCCCTGTCAGTGCGCTGTGTTCCTGTCGGTGCGCTGTGTTCCTGTCGGTGCGCTGTGTTCCTGTCTGTGCGCTCTGTCCCTGTCAGTGCGCTCCATCCCTGTCAGTGCGCTATGTCCCTGTCGGTGCGCTCCGTCCCTGTCAGTGCGCTCCGTCCCTGTCAGTGCGCTGTGTTCCTGTCGGTGCGCTGTGTTCCTGTCAGTGCGCTGTGTCCCTGTCGGTGCGCTGTGTTCCTGTCGGTGCGCTGTGTTCCTGTCAGTGCCCTCCGTCCCTGTCAGTCCGCTCCGTCCCTGTCATTGCGCTCCGTCCCTGTCAGTCCGCTCCGTCCCTGTCATTGCGCTCCGTCCCTGTCAGTGCGCTCCGTCCCTGTCAGTGCGCTCCGTCCCTGTCAGTGCGCTGTGTTCCTGTCAGTGCGCTGTGTCCTTGTCAGTGCGCTCCGTCCCTGTCAGTGCGCTGTGTCCCTGTCAGTGCGCTGTGTCCTTGTCAGTGCGCTGTGTTCCTGTCGGTGCGCTGTGTTCCTGTCTGTGCGCTCCGTCCCTGTCGGTGCGCTGTGTTCCTGTCGGTGCGCTGTGTTCCTGTCTGTACGCTACGTCCCTGTCGGTGCGCTGTGTTCCTGTCGGTGCGCTGTGTTCCTGTCTGTACGCTACGTCCCTGTCAGTGCGCTCCATCCCTGTTAGTGCGCTCCATCCCTGTTAGTGCGCTGTGTTCCTGTCGGTGCGCTCCATCCCTGTCGGTGCGCTGTGTTCCTGTCTGTGCGCTCCGTCCCTGTCAGTGCGCTGTGTCCCTGTCAGTGCGCTGTGTCCCTGTCAGTGCACTGTGTTCCTGTCGGTGCGCTGTGTTCCTGTCGGTGCGCTGTGTTCCTGTCTGTGCGCTCTGTCCCTGTCAGTGCGCTCCATCCCTGTCAGTGCGCTGTGTCCCTGTCGGTGCGCTGTGTCCCTGTCGGTGCGCTGTGTTCCTGTCGGTGCGCTGTGTTCCTGTCTGTGCGCTCACGTCCCTGTCACTGTGCTGTGTCCCTGTCAGTGCGCTCCGTCCTTGTCAGTGCGCTGTGTCCCTGTCAGTGCGCTGTGTCCCTGTCAGTGCGCTGTGTCCCTGTCGGTGCGCTGTGTCCCTGTCGGTGCGCTGTGTCCCTGTCAGTGCGCTGTGTCCCTGTCGGTGCGCTGTGTCCCTGTCAGTGCGCTCCGTCCTTGTCAGTGCGCTCCGTCCCTGTCAGTGCGCTGTGTCCCTGTCAGTGTGCTGTGTTCTTGTCTGTGCGCTCCGTCCCTGTCAGTGCGCTGTGTCCCTGTCAGTGCGCTGTGTCCCTGTCAGTGCGCTCCGTCCAGTCAGTGCGCTGTGTCCCTGTCAGTGCGCTGTGTCCCTGTCAGTGCGCTGTGTCCCTGTCAGTGTGCTGTGTTCTTGTCTGTGCGCTCCGTCCCTGTCAGTGCGCTGTGTCCCTGTCAGTGCGCTCCGTCCCTGTCAGTGCGCTCCGTCCCTGTCAGTGCGCTGTGTCCCTGTCAGTGCGCTGTGTCCCTGTCGGTGCGCTGTGTCCCTGTCGGTGCGCTGTGTTCCTGTCTGTGCGCTCCGTCCCTGTCAGTGCGCTGTGTTCCTGTCGGTGCGCTGTGTTCCTGTCGGTGTGCTGTGTCCCTGTCGGTGCGCTGTGTCCCTGTTGGTGTGCTCTGTCCCTGTCAGTGCGCTGTATTCCTATCGGTGCGCTGTGTTCCTGTCAGTGCGCTGTGTTCCTGTCGGTGCGCTGTGTTCCTGTCGGTGCGCTGTGTCCCTGTTGGTGTGCTGTGTTCCTGTCAGTGCGCTGTGTCCCTGTCAGTGCGCTGTGTTCCTGTCTGTGCGCTCCGTCCCTGTGAGTGCGCTCCATCCCTGTCAGTGCGCTGTGTCCCTGTCGGTGTGCTGTGTTCCTGTCTGTGCGCTCCGTCCCTGTCAGTGCGCTCCGTCCCTGTCAGTGCGCTGTGTCGCTGTCAGTGCGCTCCGTCCCTGTCAGTGCGCTCCGTCCCTGTCAGTGCGCTGTGTCGCTGTCATTGCGCTCCGTCCCTGTCAGTGCGCTGTGTCCCTGTCAGTGCGCTGTGTTCCTGTCTGTGCGCTCCGTCCCTGTCAGTGCGCTGTGTCCCTGTCAGTGCGCTCCGTCCCTGTCAGTGCGCTGTGTCCCTGTCAGTGCGCTGTGTCCCTGTCAGTGCGCTGTGTCCCTGTCAGTGCGCTCCGTCCCTGTCAGTGCGCTCCGTCCCTGTCAGTGCGCTGTGTCCCTGTCAGTGCGCTGTGTCCCTGTCAGTGCGCTGTGTCCCTGTCAGTGCGCTGTGTCCCTGTCGGTGCGCTGTGTCCCTGTCAGTGCGCTGTCTTCCTGTCAGTGCGCTGTGTCCCTGTCAGTGCGCTCCGTCCCTGTCTGTGCGCTGTGTTCCTGTCAGTGCGCTCCGTCCCTGTCAGTGCGCTGTGTCCCTGTCAGTGCGCTGTGTCCCTGTCAGTGCGCTGTGTCCCTGTCAGTGCGCTGTGTCCCTGTCAGTGTGCAATGTCCCTGTCAGTGCGCTCCGTCCCTGTCAGTGCGCTGTGTCCCTGTCAGTGCGCTCCGTCCCTGTCAGTGCGCTGTGTCCCTGTCAGTGCGCTGTGTCCCTGTCAGTGCGCTCCGTCCCTGTCAGTGCGCTCCGTTCCTGTCATTGCGTTCCGTCCCTGTCAGTGCGCTGTGTCCCTGTCAGTGCGCTGTGTCCCTGTCAGTGCGCTGTGTCCCTGTCAGTGCGCTGTCTTCCTGTCAGTGCGCTGTGTCCCTGTCAGTGCGCTCCGTCCCTGTCTGTGCGCTGTGTTCCTGTCAGTGCGCTCCGTCCCTGTCTGTGCGCTGTGTCCCTGTCAGTGCGCTGTGTCCCTGTCAGTGTGCAATGTCCCTGTCAGTGCGCTCCGTCCCTGTCAGTGCGCTGTGTCCCTGTCAGTGCGCTCCGTCCCTGTCAGTGCGCTGTGTCCCTGTCAGTGCGCTGTGTCCCTGTCAGTGCGCTCCGTCCCTGTCAGTGCGCTCCGTTCCTGTCATTGCGCTGTGTCCCTGTCAGTGCGCTGTGTCCCTGTCATTGCGCTGTGTCCCTGTCAGTGCGCTCTGTTCCTGTCAGTGCGCTGTGTCCCTGTCAGTGCGCTGTGTCCCTGTCAGTGCGCTCCGTCCCTGTCAGTGCGCTGTGTCCCTGTCAGTGCGCTCCGTCCCTGTCAGTGCGCTCCGTTCCTGTCATTGCGCTCCGTCCCTGTCTGTGCGCTGTGTCCCTGTCAGTGCGCTGTGTCCCTGTCAGTGCGCTCCGTCCCTGTCAGTGCGCTCCGTTCCTGTCATTGCGCTCCGTCCCTGTCTGTGCGCTGTGTCCCTGTCAGTGCGCTGTGTCCCTGTCAGTGCGCTCCGTCCCTGTCAGTGCGCTCCGTCCCTGTCAGTGCGCTGTGTTCCCTGTCGGTGCGCTGTGTCCCTGTCAGTGCGCTGTGTCCCTGTCAGTGCGCTGTGTCCCTGTCAGTGCGCTGTTTCCCTGTCAGTGCGCTCCGTCCCTGTCAGTGCGCTGTGTTCCTGTCGGTGCGCTGTGTTCCTGTCGGTGCGCTGTGTTCCTGTCGGTGCGCTGTGTTCCTGTCTGTGCGCTCTGTCCCTGTCAGTGCGCTATGTCCCTGTCAGTGCGCTATGTCCCTGTCGGTGCGCTCCGTCCCTGTCAGTGCGCTGTGTTCCTGTCGGTGCGCTGTGTTCCTGTCAGTGCGCTGTGTCCCTGTCGGTGCGCTGTGTTCCTGTCGGTGCGCTGTGTTCCTGTCAGTGCCCTCCGTCCCTGTCAGTCCGCTCCGTCCCTGTCATTGCGCTCCGTCCCTGTCAGTGCGCTCCGTCCCTGTCAGTGCGCTCCGTCCCTGTCAGTGCGCTGTGTTCCTGTCAGTGCGCTGTGTTCCTGTCAGTGCGCTGTGTCCCTGTCAGTGCGCTGTGTCCTTGTCAGTGCGCTGTGTTCCTGTCGGTGCGCTGTGTTCCTGTCTGTGCGCTCCGTCCCTGTCGGTGCGCTGTGTTCCTGTCGGTGCGCTGTGTTCCTGTCTGTACGCTACGTCCCTGTCGGTGCGCTGTGTTCCTGTCTGTACGCTACGTCCCTGTCAGTGCGCTCCATCCCTGTCAGTGCGCTGTGTTCCTGTCGGTGCGCTCCATCCCTGTCGGTGCGCTGTGTTCCTGTCTGTGCGCTCCGTCCCTGTCAGTGCGCTGTGTCCCTGTCAGTGCGCTGTGTCCCTGTCAGTGCACTGTGTTCCTGTCGGTGCGCTGTGTTCCTGTCGGTGCGCTGTGTTCCTGTCTGTGCGCTCTGTCCCTGTCAGTGCGCTCCATCCCTGTCAGTGCGCTGTGTCCCTGTCGGTGCGCTGTGTCCCTGTCGGTGCGCTGTGTTCCTGTCGGTGCGCTGTGTTCCTGTCTGTGCGCTCACGTCCCTGTCACTGTGCTGTGTCCCTGTCAGTGCGCTGTGTCCCTGTCAGTGCGCTGTGTCCCTGTCGGTGCGCTGTGTCCCTGTCGGTGCGCTGTGTCCCTGTCGGTGCGCTGTGTCCCTGTCGGTGCGCTGTGTCCCTGTCGGTGCGCTCCGTCCTTGTCAGTGCGCTCCGTCCCTGTCAGTGCGCTCCGTCCCTGTCAGTGCGCTGTGTACCTGTCAGTGCGCTGTGTCCCTGTCAGTGCGCTCCGTCCCTGTCAGTGCGCTGTGTTCCTGTCAGTGCGCTGTGTCCCTGTCGGTGCGCTGTGTCCCTGTCGGTGCGCTGTGTCCCTGTCAGTGTGCTGTGTTCTTGTCTGTGCGCTCCGTCCCTGTCAGTGCGCTGTGTCCCTGTCAGTGCGCTCCGTCCCTGTCAGTGCGCTCCGTCCCTGTCAGTGCGCTCCGTCCCTGTCAGTGCGCTCCGTCCCTGTCAGTGCGCTGTGTCCCTGTCAGTGCGCTGTGTCCCTGTCAGTGCGCTGTGTCCCTGTCGGTGCGCTGTGTCCCTGTCGGTGCGCTGTGTCCCTGTCGGTGCGCTGTGTTCCTGTCTGTGCGCTCCGTCCATGTCAGTGCGCTGTGTTCCTGTCGGTGCGCTGTGTTCCTGTCGGTGTGCTGTGTCCCTGTCGGTGCGCTGTGTCCCTGTTGGTGCGCTGTGTTCCTGTCTGTGCGCTCCGTCCCTGTGAGTGCGCTCCATCCCTGTCAGTGCGTTGTGTCCCTGTCGGTGTGCTGTGTTCCTGTCTGTGCGCTCCGTCCCTGTCAGTGCGCTGTGTCCCTGTCAGTGCGCTGTGTTCCTGTCTGTGCGCTCCGTCCCTGTCAGTGCGCTGTGTCCCTGTCAGTGCGCTCCGTCCCTGTCAGTGCGCTGTGTCCCTGTCAGTGCGCTGTGTCCCTCTCAGTGCACTGTGTCCCTGTCACTGCGCTGTCTTCCTGTCAGTGCGCTGTGTCCCTGTCAGTGCGCTCCGTCCCTGTCTGTGCGCTGTGTTCCTGTCAGTGCGCTGTGTCCCTGTCAGTGTGCAATGTCCCTGTCAGTGCGCTCCGTCCCTGTCAGTGCGCTGTGTCCCTGTCAGTGCGCTGTGTCCCTGTCAGTGCGCTGTGTCCCTGTCAGTGCGCTGTCTTCCTGTCAGTGCGCTGTGTCCCTGTCAGTGCGCTCCGTCCCTGTCTGTGCGCTGTGTTCCTGTCAGTGCGCTGTGTCCCTGTCAGTGTGCAATGTCCCTGTCAGTGCGCTCCGTCCCTGTCAGTGCGCTGTGTCCCTGTCAGTGCGCTGTGTCCCTGTCAGTGCGCTCCGTCCCTGTCAGTGCGCTCCGTTCCTGTCATTGCGCTCCGTCCCTGTCTGTGCGCTGTGTCCCTGTCAGTGCGCTGTGTCCCTGTCTGTGCGCTCCGTCCCTGTCAGTGCGCTCCGTTCCTGTCATTGCGCTCCGTCCCTGTCTGTGCGCTCTGTCCCTGTCAGTGCGCTGTGTTCCCTGTAGGTGCGCTGTGTTCCTGTCAGTGCGCTGTGTCCCTGTCAGTGCGCTGTGTCCCTGTCAGTGCGCTCCGTCCCTGTCAGTGCGCTCCGTTCCTGTCATTGCGCTCCGTCCCTGTCTGTGCGCTGTGTCCCTGTCAGTGCGCTGTGTCCCTGTCAGTGCGCTCCGTCCCTGTCAGTGCGCTCCGTTCCTGTCATTGCGCTCCGTCCCTGTCTGTGCGCTCTGTCCCTGTCGGTGCGCTGTGTTCCCTGTCGGTGCGCTGTGTTCCTGTCAGTGCGCTGTGTCCCTGTCAGTGCGCTGTGTCCCTGTCAGTGCGCTCCGTCCCTGTCAGTGCGCTCTGTCCCTGTCAGTGCGCTGTGTCCCTGTCAGTGCGCTCCGTCCCTGTCAGTGCGCTGTGTTCCTGTCAGTGCACTGTGTCCCTGTCAGTGCGCTGTGTTCCTGTCAGTGCGCTCCGTCCCTGTCAGTGCGCTCTGTCCCTGTCAGTGCGCTGTGTCCCTGTCAGTGCGCTGTGTCCCTGTCAGTGCGCTCCGTCCCTGTCAGTGCGCTGTGTTCCTGTCAGTGCGCTGTGTTCCCTGTCGGTGCGCTGTGTCCCTGTCAGTGCGCTGTGTTCCTGTCAGTGCGCTGTGTTCCCTGTCGGTGCGCTGTGTCCCTGTCAGTGCGCTGTGTCCCTGTCAGTGCGCTCCGTCCCTGTCTGTGCGCTATTTCCCTGTCAGTGTGCTATGTCCCTGTCAGTGTGCTATGTCCCTGTCAGTGCGCTGTGTCCCTGTCAGTGTGCTGTGTCCCTGTCTGTGCGCTCCGTCCCTGTCATTGCGCTCCGTCCCTGTCTGTGCGCTCCGTCCCTGTCATTGCGCTCCGTCCCTGTCAGTGCGCTGTGTCCCTGTCAGTGCGCTGTGTCCCTGTCAGTGCGCTCCGTCCCTGTCAGTGCGCTCCGTCCCTGTCAGTGCGCTGTGTCCCTGTCAGTGCGCTCCGTCCCTGTCCGTGCGCTGTGTCCCTGTCTGTGCGCTCCGTTCCTGTCAGTGCGCTCCTTCCCTGTCAGTGCGCTGTGTCCCTGTCAGTGCGCTCCGTTCCTGTCAGTGCGCTCCGTCCCTGTCAGTGCGCTCCTTCCCTGTCAGTGCACTGTGTCCCTGTCAGTGCGCTGTGTTCCTGTCAGTGCGCTCCGTCCCTGTCAGTGCGCTGTGTTCCTGTCAGTGCGCTGTGTCCCTGTCGGTGCGCTGTGTTCCTGTCGGTGCGCTGTGTTCCTGTCATTGCGCTCCGTCCCTGTCAGTGCGCTGTTTCCTGTCAGTGCGCTGTGTTCCTGTCTGTGCGCTCCGTCCCTGTCTGTGCGCTCCGTCCCTGTCTGTGCGCTCCGTCCCTGTCGGTGCGCTCCGTCCCTGTCAGTGCGCTGTTTCCCTGTCAGTGCGCTGTTTCCCTGTCAGTGCGCTGTTTCCTGTCGGTGCGCTGTGTCCCTGTCAGTGCGCTGTGTCCCTGTCGGTGCGCTGTGTCCCTGTCAGTGCGCTGTTTCCTGTCAGTGCGCTGTGTTCCTGTCTGTGCGCTCCGTCCCTGTCAGTGCGCTGTGTCCCTGTCGGTGCGCTGTGTCCCTGTCAGTGCGCTGTGTCCCTGTCGGTGCGCTGTGTCCCTGTCGGTGCGCTGTGTCCCTGTCGGTGCGCTGTGTCCCTGTCAGTGCGCTGTGTCCCTGTCATTGCGCTGTTTCCTGTCTGTGCGCTCCGTCCCTGTCTGTGCGCTCCGTCCCTGTCTGTGCGCTCCGTCCCTGTCGGTGCGCTCCGTCCCTGTCAGTGCGCTGTTTCCCTGTCAGTGCGCTGTTTCCCTGTCAGTGCGCTGTTTCCTGTCGGTGCGCTGTGTTCCTGTCAGTGCGCTGTTTCCCTGTCAGTGCGCTGTTTCCCTGTCAGTGCGCTGTTTCCTGTCAGTGCGCTCCGTCCCTGTCAGTGCGCTCCGTCCCTGCCGGTGCGCTGTGTCCCTGTCAGTGCGCTGTGTCCCTGTCAGTGCGCTGTGTCCCTGTCAGTGCGCTCCGTCCCTGTCGGTGTGCTGTGTTCCTGTCAGTGCGCTGTGTCCCTGTCAGTGTGCAATGTCCCTGTCAGTGCGCTCCGTCCCTGTCAGTGCGCTGTGTCCCTCTCAGTGCACTGTGTCCCTGTCAGTGCGCTCCGTCCCTGTCAGTGCGCTGTGTTCCTGTCGGTGCGCTGTGTTCCTGTCTGTGCGCTACGTCCCTGTCAGTGCGCTGTGTCCCTGTCAGTGCGCTGTGTTCCTGTCTGTGCGCTCTGTCCCTGTCAGTGCGCTCCGTCCCTGTCAGTGCGCTGTGTTCCTGTCGGTGCGCTGTGTTCCTGTCTGTGCGCTACGTCCCTGTCAGTGCGCTGTGTCCCTGTCAGTGCACTGTGTCCCTGTCAGTGCGCTCCGTCCCTGTCGGTGCGCTGTGTTCCTGTCGGTGCGCTGTGTTCCTGTCTGTGCGCTCCGTCCCTGTCAGTGCACTGTGTTCCTGTCGGTGCGCTCCATCCCTGTCAGTGCGCTGTGTCCCTGTCAGTGCGCTGTGTTCCTGTCGGTGCGCTGTGTTCCTGTCGGTGCGCTACGTCCCTGTCAGTGCGCTGTGTCCCTGTCAGTGCGCTCCATCCCTGCCAGTGCGCTCCGTCCCTGTCGGTGCGCTGTGTTCCTGTCGGAGCGCTGTGTTCCTGTCTGTGCGCTACGTCCCTGTCAGTGCGCTCCATCCCTGTCAGTGCGCTGTGTTCCTGTCGGTGCGCTCCATCCCTGTCAGTGCACTGTGTTCCTGTCTGTGCGCTCCGTCCCTGTCAGTGCGCTGTGTCCCTGTCAGTGCACTGTGTCCCTGTCGGTGCGCTGTGTTCCTGTCTGTGCGCTACGTCCCTGTCAGTGCGCTCCATCCCTGTCAGTGCGCTGTGTTCCTGTCGGTGCGCTCCATCCCTGTCGGTGCGCTACGTCCCTGTCAGTGCGCTCCATCCCTGTCAGTGCGCTGTGTTCCTGTCTGTGCGCTTTGTCCCTGTCGGTGCGCTACGTCCCTGTCAGTGCGCTCCATCCCTGTCGGTGCGCTGTGTTCCTGTCTGTGCGCTACGTCCCTGTCAGTGCGCTCCATCCCTGTCAGTGCGCTGTGTTCCTGTCGGTGCGCTCCATCCCTGTCGGTGCGCTGTGTTCCTGTCGGTGCGCTGTGTCCCTGTCAGTGCGCTGTGTTCCTGTCTGTGCGCTCTGTCCCTGTCAGTGCGCTCCGTCCCTGTCTGTGCGCTGTGTCCCTGTCAGTAGGCTGTTTCCTGTCTGTGCGCTCTGTCCCTGTCGGTGCGCTCCATCCCTGTCTGTGCGCTCCATCCCTGTCAGTGCGCTGTGTCCCTGTCGGTGCACTGTGTCCCTGTCGGTGCGCTGTGTTCCTGTCTGTGCGCTCCGTCCCTGTCAGTGCGCTGTGTCCCTGTCAGTAGGCTGTTTCCTGTCTGTGCGCTCTGTCCCTGTCGGTGCGCTCCATCCCTGTCAGTGCGCTGTTTCCTGTCGGTGCGCTGTGTTCCTGTCAGTCAGTGCGCTCCGTCCCTGTCAGTGCGCTGTGTCCCTGTCACTGCGCTGTGTCCCTGTCGGTGCGCTGTGTTCCTGTCAGTGCGCTCCGTCCCTGTCACTGCGCTGTGTCCCTGTCACTGCGCTGTGTTCCTGTCGGTGCGCTGTGTCCCTGTCAGTGCGCTGTGTCCCTGTCAGTGCGCTGTGTCCCTGTCAGTGCGCTGTGTCCCTGTCGGTGCGCTGTGTTCCTGTCAGTGCACTGTTGTCCCTGTCAGTGCGCTGTGTCCCTGTCGGTGCGCTGTGTTCCTGTCAGTGCGCTCCGTCCCTGTCAGTGCGCTGTGTCCCTGTCAGTGCGCTGTGTCCCTGTCAGTGCGCTGTGTCCCTGTCGATGCGCTGTGTCCCTGTCTGTGCGCTCCGTCCCTGTCTGTGCGCTCCGTCCCTGTCGGTGCGCTGTGTCCCTGTCAGTGCGCTGTGTCCCTGTCAGTGCGCTGTGTCCCTGTCGGTGCGCTGTGTTCCTGTCGGTGCGCTGTGTTCCTGTCTGTGCGCTGTGTCCCTGTCAGTGCGCTGTGTCCCTGTCGGTGCGCTGTGTTCCTGTCGGTGCGCTGTGTTCCTGTCTGTGCGCTGTGTCCCTGTCAGTGCGCTGTGTCCCTGTCAGTGCGCTGTGTCCCTGTCAGTGCGCTGTGTTCCTGTCAGTGCGCTGTGTTCCTGTCAGTGCGCTGTGTCCCTGTCAGTGCGCTGTGTTCCTGTCTGTGCGCTGTGTTCCTGTCTGTGCGCTGTGTCCCTGTCAGTGCGCTCCGTCCCTGTCAGTGCGCTCCGTCCCTGTCAGTGCGCTCCGTCCCTGTCAGTGCGCTGTGTCCCTGTCAGTGCGGTGTGTCCCTGTCAGTGCGCTCCGTCCCTGTCACTGCGCTCCGTCCCTGTCAGTGCGCTGTGTCCCTGTCAGTGCGCTCCGTCCCTGTCAGTGCGGTGTGTCCCTGTCAGTGCGCTCCGTCCCTGTCGGTGCGCTGTGTCCCTGTCAGTGCGCTGTGTCCCTGTCAGTGCGCTGTGTCCCTGTCTGTGCGCTCCATCCCTGTCAGTGCGCTCCGTCCCTGTCTGTGCGCTCCGTCCCTGTCTGTGCGCTCCGTCCCTGTCGGTGCGCTGTGTCCCTGTCAGTGCGCTGTGTTCCTGTCAGTGCGCTGTGTCCCTGTCAGTGCGCTGTGTCCCTGTCAGTGCGCTGTGTCCCTGTCGGTGCGCTGTGTCCCTGTCTGTGCGCTCCGTCCCTGTCAGTGCGCTGTGTCCCTGTCAGTGCGCTCCGTCCCTGTCAGTGCGCTGTGTCCCTGTCAGTGCGCAGTGTCCCTGTCAGTGCGCTGTTTTCCTGTCAGTGCGCTGTGTCCCTGTCGGTGCGCTGTGTCCCTGTCTGTGCGCTCCGTCCCTGTCGGTGCGCTGTGTCCCTGTCAGTGCGCTCCGTCCCTGTCAGTGCGCTCCGTCCCTGTCGGTGCGCTGTGTCCCTGTCGGTGCGCTGTGTCCCTGTCGGTGCGCTGTGTCCCTGTCGGTGCGCTGTGTTCCTGTCATTGCGATGTGTTCCTGTCATTGCGCTCCGTCCCTGTCAGTGCGCTCCATCCCTGTCAGTGCGCTGTGTTCCTGTCATTGCGCTGTGTTCCTGTCATTGCGCTCCGTCCCTGTCAGTGCGCTCCGTCCCTGTCGGTGCACTGTGTCCCTGTCGGTGCGCTGTGTCCCTGTCGGTGCGCAGTGTCCCTGTCGGTGCGCTGTGTTCCTGTCAGTGCGCTGTGTCCCTGTCAGTGCGTTGTGTTCCTGTCAGTGCGCTGTGTCCCTGTCAGTGCGCTGTGTCCCTGTCAGTGCGCTGTGTTCCTGTCTGTGCGCTCCGTCCCTGTCAGTGCGCTGTGTTCCTGTCAGTGCGCTGTGTTCCTGTCTGTGCGCTCCGTCCCTGTCAGTGCGCTGTGTCCCTGTCAGTGCGCTGTGTCCCTGTCGGTGCGCTGTGTCCCTGTCGGTGCGCTGTGTCCCTGTCGGTGCGCTGTGTCCCTGTCGGTGCGCTGTGTCCCTGTCGGTGCGCTGTGTTCCTGTCATTGCGATGTGTTCCTGTCATTGCGCTCCGTCCCTGTCAGTGCGCTCCATCCCTGTCAGTGCGCTGTGTTCCTGTCATTGCGCTGTGTTCCTGTCATTGCGCTCCGTCCCTGTCAGTGCGCTCCGTCCCTGTCGGTGCACTGTGTCCCTGTCGGTGCGCTGTGTCCCTGTCGGTGCGCAGTGTCCCTGTCGGTGCGCTGTGTTCCTGTCAGTGCGCTGTGTCCCTGTCAGTGCGCTGTGTTCCTGTCAGTGCGCTGTGTCCCTGTCAGTGCGCTGTGTCCCTGTCAGTGCGCTGTGTTCCTGTCTGTGCGCTCCGTCCCTGTCAGTGCGCTGTGTTCCTGTCAGTGCGCTGTGTTCCTGTCTGTGCGCTCCGTCCCTGTCTGTGCGCTGTGTCCCTGTCGGTGCGCTGTGTCCCTGTCGGTGCGCTTCATCCCTGTCAGTGCGCTGTGTCCCTGTCTGTGCGCTCTGTCCCTGTCAGTGCGCTGTGTCCCTGTCAGTGCGCTGTGTCCCTGTCAGTGCTCTGTGTCCCTGTCAGTGCGCTGTGTCCCTGTCAGTGCGCTGTGTTCCTGTCAGTGCGCTGTGTTCCTGTCAGTGCGCTCCGTCCCTGTCAGTGCACTCCGTCCCTGTCAGTGCGCTCCGTCCCTGTCAGTGCGCTGTGTTCCTGTCAGTGCGCTGTGTTCCTGTCAGTGCGCTGTGTTCCTGTCAGTGCGCTCCGTCCCTGTCGGTGCACTCCATCCCTGTCAGTGCGCTCCGTCCCTGTCGGTGCTCTGTGTTCCTGTCAGTGCGCTCCGTCCCTGTCAGTGCGCTCCGTCCCTGTCAGTGCACTCCGTCCCTGTCAGTGCGCTCCGTCCCTGTCAGTGCGCTGTGTCCCTGTCAGTGCGCTCCGTCCCTGTCAGTGCACTCCGTCCCTGTCAGTGCGCTCCGTCCCTGTCAGTGCGCTGTGTCCCTGTCAGTGCGCTCCGTCCCTGTCAGTGCGCTGTGTTCCTGTCAGTGCGCTGTGTCCCTGTCAGTGCGCTCCGTCCCTGTCAGTGCACTCCGTCCCTGTCATTGCGCTCCGTCCCTGTCGGTGCGCTGTGTCCCTGTCAGTGCGCTCCGTTCCTGTCAGTGCGCTCCGTCCCTGTCGGTGCACTCCATCCCTGTCAGTGCGCTCCGTCCCTGTCGGTGCTCTGTGTTCCTGTCAGTGCGCTGTGTCCCTGTCAGTGCGCTGTGTCCCTGTCAGTGCGCTCCGTCCCTGTCAGTGCACTCCGTCCCTGTCAGTGCGCTCCGTCCCTGTCAGTGCGCTGTGTCCCTGTCAGTGCGCTCCGTTCCTGTCGGTGCGCTGTGTTCCTGTCAGTGCGCTGTGTTCCTGTCTGTGCGCTCCGTCCCTGTCAGTGCGCTGTGTCCCTGTCAGTGCGCTCCGTTCCTGTCGGTGCGCTGTGTCCCTGTCAGTGCGCTGTGTTCCTGTCAGTGCGCTGTGTCCCTGTCAGTGAGCTGTGTCCCTGTCAGTGCGCTGTGTTCCTGTCGGTGCGCTGTGTTCCTGTCTGTGCGCTCCGTCCCTGTCAGTGCGCTGTGTTCCTGTCTGTGCGCTCCGTCCCTGTCAGTGAGCTGTGTTGCTGTCTGTGCGCTCCGTCCCTGTCAGTGCGCTGTGTCCCTGTCTGTGCGCTCCGTCCCTGTCAGTGCGCTGTGTCCCTGTCTGTGCGCTCCGTCCCTGTCAGTGCGCTGTGTCCCTGTCTGTGCGCTCCGTCCCTGTCGGTGCGCTCCGTCCCTGTCAGTGCGCTCCGTCCCTGTCAGTGCGCTGTGTTCCTGTCAGTGCGCTCCGTCCCTGTCAGTGCGCTGTGTCCCTGTCAGTGCGCTCCGTCCCTGTCAGTGCGCTCCGTCCCTGTCAGTGCACTCCGTCCCTGTCAGTGCGCTCCGTCCCTGTCAGTGCGCTGTGTTCCTGTCAGTGCGCTGTGTCCCTGTCAGTGTGCTGTGTCCCTGTCACTGCGCTGTGTCCCTGTCGGTGCGCTCCGTCCCTGTCAGTGCGCTGTGTTCCTGTCAGTGCGCTGTGTCCCTGTCAGTGCGCTGTGTCCCTGTCACTGCGCTGTGTCCCTGTCGGTGCGCTCCGTCCCTGTCAGTGCGCTCCGTCCCTGTCAGTGCGCTGTGTCCCTGTCAGTGCGCTGTGTCCCTGTCACTGCGCTGTGTCCCTGTCGGTGCGCTTCGTCCCTGTCAGTGCGCTGTGTCCCTGTCAGTGCGCTGTGTCCCTGTCAGTGCGCTCCGTCCCTGTCAGTGCGCTCCGTCCCTGTCAGTGCGCTGTGTTCCTGTCAGTGCGCTTTGTCCCTGTCAGTGCGCTGTGTCCCTGTCACTGCGCTGTGTCCCTCTCAGTGCACTCCGTCCCTGTCAGTGCGCTCCGTCCCTGTCAGTGCGCTGTGTTCCTGTCAGTGCGCTTTGTCCCTGTGCAAGATAGGGGCCTCTGCGACCCCCCATCAGGCACTCTGCTTCTCTTCCCAAGAACAAAGACACGGAGGAGTTCGTCCAAAACTATGTATTCAGTTCTGCAGAACCGGGTGTTACCTCAATGGCTTCCCACGAGGCACACACACAGATTGTAATCCCCGCGCATTATATACATGTAGTAATGGGCTGGGCCTTCTACTGTCTCAGCCAATGGGTGTCAAAGTTCCCCACTGTCCTCCCTGATGGATGAGATTATTTGGTTCATCACCCAGCCAATCAGTGTTTGAGTTCTCCGTTTCTCCCTTATATGGATGATGATGTACAGCCGTGGGTTGTGGGCAGTCCCTCAGCCACGAGGAAAGCTGTTTCCATTGTTCCATTCATGAAAATCTAGGGGAGTATCTGCTGGTGCTTACTACAGGGTAGAAAAGACTAAAATGGTGGCTTTGTACTTACTATGTGCTTACTACAACAGTTAATGATTTAAAAATTACACCACCCCTTACATCCCTGTCAGTGCGCTGTGTCCCTGTCACTGCGCTGTGTCCCTGTCAGTGCACTCCGTCCCTGTCAGTGCGCTCCGTCCCTGTCAGTGCGCTGTGTTCCTGTCAGTGCGCTGTGTCCCTGTCAGTGTGCTGTGTATCTGTCACTGCGCTGTGTCCCTGTCGGTGCGCTCCGTCCCTGTCAGTGCGCTGTGTTCCTGTCAGTGCGCTGTGTCCCTGTCACTGCGCTGTGTCCCTGTCGGTGCGCTCCGTCCCTGTCAGTGCGCTCCGTCCCTGTCAGTGCGCTGTGTCCCTGTCAGTGCGCTGTGTCCCTGTCACTGCGCTGTGTCCCTGTCGGTGCGCTTCGTCCCTGTCAGTGCGCTGTGTCCCTGTCAGTGCGCTGTGTCCCTGTCAGTGCGCTCCGTCCCTGTCAGTGCGCTCCGTCCCTGTCAGTGCGCTCTGTCCCTGTCAGTGCGCTGTGTCCCTGTCTGTGCGCTCCGTCCCTGTCAGTGCGCTGTGTCCCTGTCAGTGCGCTGTGTCCCTGTCACTGCGCTGTGTCCCTGTCGGTGCGCTTCGTCCCTGTCAGTGCGCTGTGTCCCTGTCAGTGCGCTGTGTCCCTGTCAGTGCGCTCCGTCCCTGTCAGTGCACTCCGTCCCTGTCAGTGCGCTCCGTCCCTGTCAGTGCACTCCGTCCCTGTCGGTGCGCTTCGTCCCTGTCAGTGCGCTGTGTCCCTGTCAGTGCGCTCCGTCTCTGTCAGTGCGCTGTGTCCCTGTCAGTGCGCTGTGTCCCTGTCAGTGCGCTGTTTCCCTGTCAGTGCGCTGTGTCCCTGTCAGTGCGCTCCGTCTCTGTCAGTGCGCTGTGTCCCTGTCAGTGCGCTCCGTCCCTGTCAGTGCGCTGTTTCCCTGTCAGTGCGCTCCGTCCCTGTCAGTGCGCTGTTTCCCTGTCATTGCGCTCTGTCCCTGTCGGTGCGCTCTGTCCCTGTCGGTGCGCTGTGTCCCTGTCGGTGCGCTCCATCCCTGTCAGTGCGCTGTGTCCCTGTCAGTGCACTGTGTTCCTGTCTGTGCGCTCCGTCCCTGTCAGTGCGCTGTGTTCCTGTCAGTGCGCTGTGTCCCTGTCAGTGCGCTGTGTCCCTGTCAGTGCGCTGTGTCCCTGTCTGTGCGCTCCGTCCCTGTCGGTGCGCTGTGTCCCTGTCAGTGCGCTGTGTTCCTGTCTGTGCGCTCCGTCCCTGTCAGTGCGCTCCGTCCCTGTCAGTGCGCTGTGTCCCTGTCAGTGCGCTGTGTTCCTGTCGGTGCTCTGTGTCCCTGTCAGTGCGCTGTGTTCCTGTCTGTGCGCTGTGTTCCTGTCGGTGCGCTGTGTCCCTGTCAGTGCACTGTGTTCCTGTCAGTGCGCTGTGTCCCTGTCAGTGCACTGTGTTCCTGTCTGTGCGCTCCGTCCCTGTCGGTGCGCTGTGTTCCTCTCGGTGCGCTGTGTCCCTGTCAGTGCGCTGTGTTCCTGTCAGTGCGCTGTGTCCCTGTCAGTGCGCTGTGTTCCTGTCAGTGCGCTGTGTCCCTGTCAGTGCACTGTGTTCCTGTCTGTGCGCTCCGTCCCTGTCGGTGCGCTGTGTCCCTGTCAGTGCGCTGTGTCCCTGTCAGTGCGCTGTGTCCCTGTCAGTGCACTGTGTCCCTGTCAGTGCGCTGTGTCCCTGTCAGTGCGCTCCGTCCCTGTCAGTGCGCTCCGTCCCTGTCAGTGCACTCCGTCCCTGTCAGTGCGCTCCGTCCCTGTCAGTGCGCTGTGTTCCTGTCAGTGCGCTGTGTCCCTGTCACTGCGCTGTGTCCCTGTCGGTGCGCTGTGTCCCTGTCAGTGTGCTGTGTCCCTGTCACTGCGCTGTGTCCCTGTCGGTGCGCTCCGTCCCTGTCAGTGCGCTGTGTTCCTGTCAGTGCGCTGTGTCCCTGTCAGTGCGCTGTGTCCCTGTCACTGCGCTGTGTCCCTGTCGGTGCGCTTCGTCCCTGTCAGTGCGCTCCGTCCCTGTCAGTGCGCTGTGTCCCTGTCACTGCGCTGTGTCCCTGTCGGTGCGCTTCGTCCCTGTCAGTGTGCTGTGTCCCTGTCAGTGCGCTCCGTCCCTGTCAGTGCGCTCCGTCCCTGTCAGTGCGCTGTGTCCCTGTCACTGCGCTGTGTCCCTGTCGGTGCGCTTCGTCCCTGTCAGTGCGCTCCGTCCCTGTCAGTGCGCTCCGTCCCTGTCAGTGCGCTGTGTCCCTGTCAGTGCGCTGTGTCCCTGTCACTGCGCTGTGTCCCTGTCGGTGCGCTCCGTCCCTGTCAGTGCGCTGTGTCCCTGTCAGTGCGCTCCGTCCCTGTCTGTGCGCTCCGTCCCTGTCAATGCGCTGTGTCCCTGTCAGTGCGCTGTGTCCCTGTCAGTGCGCTGTGTCCCTGTCACTGCGCTGTGTCCCTGTCGGTGCGCTTCGTCCCTGTCAGTGCGCTGTGTCCCTGTCAGTGCGCTGTGTCCCTGTCACTGCGCTGTGTCCCTGCCGGTGCGCTTCGTCCCTGTCAGTGCGCTGTGTCCCTGTCAGTGCGCTGTGTCCCTGTCAGTGCGCTCCGTCCCTGTCAGTGCACTCCGTCCCTGTCAGTGCACTCCGTCCCTGTCGGTGCGCTTCGACCCTGTCAGTGCGCTGTGTCCCTGTCAGTGCGCTGTGTCCCTGTCAGTGCGCTGTTTCCCTGTCAGTGCGCTGTGTCCCTGTCAGTGCGCTCCGTCTCTGTCAGTGCGCTCCGTCTCTGTCAGTGCGCTGTGTCCCTGTCAGTGCGCTGTTTCCCTGTCAGTGCGCTGTGTCCCTGTCAGTGCGCTCTGTCCCTGTCGGTGCGCTCTGTCCCTGTCGGTGCGCTGTGTCCCTGTCGGTGCGCTGTGTCCCTGTCGGTGCGCTGTGTCCCTGTCGGTGCGCTCCTTCCCTGTCAGTGCGCTGTGTCCCTGTCAGTGCACTGTGTTCCTGTCTGTGCGCTCCGTCCCTGTCAGTGCGCTGTGTTCCTGTCAGTGCGCTGTGTCCCTGTCAGTGCGCTGTGTCCCTGTCAGTGCGCTGTGTCCCTGTCTGTGCGCTCCGTCCCTGTCGGTGCGCTGTGTCCCTGTCAGTGCGCTGTGTTCCTGTCGGTGCACTGTGTCCCTGTCAGTGCGCTGTGTCCCTGTCAGTGCACTGTGTTCCTGTCAGTGCGCTGTGTCCCTGTCAGTGCACTGTGTTCCTTTCTGTGCGCTCCGTCCCTGTCGGTGCGCTCCGTCCCTGTCGGTGCGCTGTGTCCCTGTCAGTGCGCTGTGTTCCTGTCGGTGCGCTGTGTCCCTGTCAGTGCACTGTGTCCCTGTCAGTGCGCTGTGTCCCTGTCAGTGCGCTGTGTCCCTGTCAGTGCGCTGTGTTCCTGTCGGTGCGCTGTGTCCCTGTCAGTGCGCTGTGTCCCTGTCAGTGCACTGTGTTCCTGTCAGTGCGCTGTGTCCCTGTCAGTGCACTGTGTTCCTGTCTGTGCGCTCCGTCCCTGTCGGTGCGCTGTGTCCCTGTCGGTGCGCTGTGTCCCTGTCGGTGCGCTGTGTCCCTGTCGGTGCGCTGTGTCCCTGTCGGTGCGCTCCTTCCCTGTCAGTGCGCTGTGTCCCTGTCAGTGCGCTGTGTTCCTGTCTGTGCGCTGTGTCCCT
The DNA here is from genome assembly GCF_037043375.1 of Chiloscyllium plagiosum. Taxonomy (NCBI): domain Eukaryota; kingdom Metazoa; phylum Chordata; class Chondrichthyes; order Orectolobiformes; family Hemiscylliidae; genus Chiloscyllium; species Chiloscyllium plagiosum. The sequence goes on along the minus strand of NW_028270163.1, from coordinate 56,979,989 downwards.
GTCAGTGCGCTGTGTTCCTGTCGGTGCGCTGTGTCCCTGTCAGTGCGCTGTGTCCCTGTCAGTGCACTGTGTTCCTGTCAGTGCGCTGTGTCCCTGTCAGTGCACTGTGTTCCTGTCTGTGCGCTCCGTCCCTGTCGGTGCGCTGTGTCCCTGTCGGTGCGCTGTGTCCCTGTCGGTGCGCTGTGTCCCTGTCGGTGCGCTGTGTCCCTGTCGGTGCGCTCCTTCCCTGTCAGTGCGCTGTGTCCCTGTCAGTGCACTGTGTTCCTGTCTGTGCGCTCCGTCCCTGTCGGTGCGCTCCGTCCCTGTCGGTGCGCTGTGTCCCTGTCAGTGCGCTGTGTTCCTGTCGATGCGCTGTGTCCCTGTCAGTGCGCTGTGTCCCTGTCAGTGCACTGTGTTCCTGTCAGTGCGCTGTGTCCCTGTCAGTGCGCTGTGTCCCTGTCAGTGCACTGTGTTCCTGTCTGTGCGCTCCGTCCCTGTCGGTGCGCTGTGTCCCTGTCAGTGCGCTGTGTTCCTGTCAGTGCGCTCCGTCCCTGTCGGTGCGCTGTGTCCCTGTCAGTGCGCTGTGTTCCTGTCGGTGCGCTGTGTCCCTGTCAGTGCGCTGTGTCCCTGTCAGTGCGCTGTGTTCCTGTCGGTGCGCTGTGTCCCTGTCAGTGCGCTGTGTCCCTGTCGGTGCGCTGTGTCCCTGTCAGTGCGCTGTGTCCCTGTCGGTGCGCTGTGTCCCTGTCGGTGCGCTGTGTCCCTGTCGGTGCGCTCCATCCCTGTCAGTGCGCTGTGTCCCTGTCGGTGCGCTCTGTCCCTGTCGGTGCGCTCTGTCCCTGTCAGTGCGCTCTGTCCCTGTCAGTGCGCTGTGTTCCTGTCATTGCGCTCCGTTCCTGTCGGTGCGCTGTGTTCCTGTCAGTGCGCTGTGTTCCTGTCTGTGCGCTCCGTCCCTGTCAGTGCGCTGTGTCCCTGTCACTGCGCTCCGTCCCTGTCAGTGCGCTGTGTTCCTGTCAGTGCGCTGTGTCCCTGTCAGTGCGCTCCGTCCCTGTCAGTGCGCTGTGTCCCTGTCAGTGCGCTCCGTCCCTGTCAGTGCACTCCGTCCCTGTCAGTGCGCTCCGTCCCTGTCAGTGCGCTGTGTCCCTGTCACTGCGCTCCGTCCCTGTCAGTGCGCTGTGTTCCTGTCAGTGCGCTCCGTCCCTGTCAGTGCACTCCGTCCCTGTCAGTGCGCTGTGTTCCTGTCAGTGCGCTCCGTCCCTGTCAGTGCACTCCGTCCCTGTCAGTGCGCTCCGTTCCTGTCAGTGCGCTGTGTTCCTGTCAGTGCGCTGTGTTCCTGTCAGTGCGCTGTGTCCCTGTCGGTGCGCTGTGTTCCTGTCTGTGCGCTCCGTCCCTGTCAGTGCGCTGTGTTCCTGTCTGTGCGCTCCGTCCCTGTCAGTGCGCTGTGTCCCTGTCGGTGCGCTGTGTTCCTGTCTGTGCGCTCCGTCCCTGTCAGTGCGCTGTGTTCCTGTCAGTGCGCTGTGTCCCTGTCGGTGCGCTGTGTTCCTGTCTGTGCGCTCTGTCCCTGTCGGTGCGCTGTGTCCCTGTCGGTGCGCTGTGTCCCTGTCGGTGCGCTGTGTCCCTGTCGGTGCGCTGTGTCCCTGTCGGTGCGCTCCTTCCCTGTCAGTGCGCTGTGTCCCTGTCAGTGCACTGTGTTCCTGTCTGTGCGCTCCGTCCCTGTCGGTGCGCTCCGTCCCTGTCGGTGCGCTGTGTCCCTGTCAGTGCGCTGTGTTCCTGTCGATGCGCTGTGTCCCTGTCAGTGCGCTGTGTCCCTGTCAGTGCACTGTGTTCCTGTCAGTGCGCTGTGTCCCTGTCAGTGCGCTGTGTCCCTGTCAGTGCACTGTGTTCCTGTCTGTGCGCTCCGTCCCTGTCGGTGCGCTGTGTCCCTGTCAGTGCGCTGTGTTCCTGTCAGTGCGCTCCGTCCCTGTCGGTGCGCTGTGTCCCTGTCAGTGCGCTGTGTTCCTGTCGGTGCGCTGTGTCCCTGTCAGTGCGCTGTGTCCCTGTCAGTGCGCTGTGTTCCTGTCGGTGCGCTGTGTCCCTGTCAGTGCGCTGTGTCCCTGTCGGTGCGCTGTGTCCCTGTCAGTGCGCTGTGTCCCTGTCGGTGCGCTGTGTCCCTGTCGGTGCGCTGTGTCCCTGTCGGTGCGCTCCATCCCTGTCAGTGCGCTGTGTCCCTGTCGGTGCGCTCTGTCCCTGTCGGTGCGCTCTGTCCCTGTCAGTGCGCTCTGTCCCTGTCAGTGCGCTGTGTTCCTGTCATTGCGCTCCGTTCCTGTCGGTGCGCTGTGTTCCTGTCAGTGCGCTGTGTTCCTGTCTGTGCGCTCCGTCCCTGTCAGTGCGCTGTGTCCCTGTCACTGCGCTCCGTCCCTGTCAGTGCGCTGTGTTCCTGTCAGTGCGCTGTGTCCCTGTCAGTGCGCTCCGTCCCTGTCAGTGCGCTGTGTCCCTGTCAGTGCGCTCCGTCCCTGTCAGTGCACTCCGTCCCTGTCAGTGCGCTCCGTCCCTGTCAGTGCGCTGTGTCCCTGTCACTGCGCTCCGTCCCTGTCAGTGCGCTGTGTTCCTGTCAGTGCGCTCCGTCCCTGTCAGTGCACTCCGTCCCTGTCAGTGCGCTGTGTTCCTGTCAGTGCGCTCCGTCCCTGTCAGTGCACTCCGTCCCTGTCAGTGCGCTCCGTTCCTGTCAGTGCGCTGTGTTCCTGTCAGTGCGCTGTGTTCCTGTCAGTGCGCTGTGTCCCTGTCGGTGCGCTGTGTTCCTGTCTGTGCGCTCCGTCCCTGTCAGTGCGCTGTGTTCCTGTCTGTGCGCTCCGTCCCTGTCAGTGCGCTGTGTCCCTGTCGGTGCGCTGTGTTCCTGTCTGTGCGCTCCGTCCCTGTCAGTGCGCTGTGTTCCTGTCAGTGCGCTGTGTCCCTGTCGGTGCGCTGTGTTCCTGTCTGTGCGCTCCGTCCCTGTCAGTGCGCTGTGTCCCTGTCAGTACGCTGTGTCCCTGTCACTGCGCTCCGTCCCTGTCAGTGCGCTGTGTCCCTGTCTGTGCGCTCCGTCCCTGTCGGTGCGCTCCGTCCCTGTCAGTGCGCTCCGTCCCTGTCAGTGCGCTGTGTTCCTGTCAGTGCGCTGTGTCCCTGTCAGTGCGCTCCGTCCCTGTCAGTGCGCTCCGTCCCTGTCAGTGCACTCCGTCCCTGTCAGTGCGCTCCGTCCCTGTCAGTGCGCTGTGTCCCTGTCACTGCGCTGTGTCCCTGTCGGTGCGCTCCGTCCCTGTCAGTGCGCTGTGTTCCTGTCAGTGCACTGTGTCCCTGTCACTGCGCTGTGTCCCTGTCAGTGCGCTGTGTCCCTGTCAGTGCGCTGTGTCCGTCGGTGCGCTGTGTCCCTGTCAGTGCGCTCCGTCCCTGTCAGTGCGCTGTGTCCCTGTCACTGCGCTGTGTCCCTATCGGTGCGCTCCGTCCCTGTCAGTGCGCTCCGTCCCTGTCAGTGCGCTGTGTCCCTGTCAGTGCGCTCCGTCCCTGTCAGTGCGCTCCGTCCCTGTCACTGCGCTGTGTCCCTGTCGGTGCGCTTCGTCCCTGTCAGTGCGCTGTGTCCCTGTCAGTGCGCTGTGTCCCTGTCAGTGCGCTCCGTCCCTGTCAGTGCGCTGTGTTCCTGTCAGTGCGCTCCGTCCCTGTCAGTGCACTCCGTCCCTGTCAGTGCGCTCCGTCCCTGTCAGTGCACTCCGTCCCTGTCAGTGCGCTCTGTCCCTGTCGGTGCGCTTCGTCCCTGTCAGTGCGCTGTGTCCCTGTCAGTGCGCTCCGTCTCTGTCAGTGCGCTGTGTCCCTGTCAGTGCGCTGTGTCCCTGTCAGTGCACTGTGTCCCTGTCAGTGCGCTGTGTCCCTGTCAGTGCGCTCCGTCTCTGTCAGTGCGCTGTGTCCCTGTCAGTGCGCTGTGTCCTTGTCAGTGCGCTGTTTCCCTGTCAGTGCGCTCTGTCCCTGTCGGTGCGCTCTGTCCCTGTCGGTGCGCTTCGTCCCTGTCAGTGCGCTGTGTCCCTGTCAGTGCGCTCTGTCCCTGTCAGTGCGCTCCCTCCCTGTCAGTGCGCTGTGTCCCTGTCAGTGCACTGTGTGCCTGTCGGTGCGCTGTGTCCCTGTCAGTGCGCTCCGTCCCTGTCGGTGCGCTGTGTCCCTGTCAGTGCACTGTGTGCCTGTCGGTGCGCTGTGTCCCTGTCTGTACGCTCCGTCCCTGTCGGTGCTCTCAGTGCGTTCTTGTCAGTGTGTTATGTCGCATCCCGGTCAGTGTGTTACAGTGCGTCCCGGTTAGTGTGTTACAGTGCGTCCCGGACAGTGTGTTACAGTGCATACCGGTCAGTGTGAGAATGTGCAACCCTGTTAGCGCGACCTGATCAGTATGTTACAGAGTGTCCTGGTCAGTGTGTTACAGCGCATATTGGTCAGTGTGGTACAGTGTGTACCGGTCAGTGTGTTACAGTGCGTCCCAGTCAGTGTGTTACAGTGTGTACCGGTCAGTGTGTTACAGTGCATACTGGTCACTGTGTTACAGTGTGTGCTGGTCAGTGTGACAAAATGCGTCCCGGTCAGTGTGTTACAGTGCAGCCCAGTCAGCGCATCCCAATCAGTACATTACAGCGCCTCCCGGTCAGTGTGTTACAGTGCGTACCGGTCAGTGTGTTACAGTGCGTACCGGTCAGTGTGTTACAGTGTGTACATGTCAGTATGTTACAATGTTTCCCGGTCAGTGTGTTACAGTGCGTACTGGTCAGTGTGTTACAGTGCGTACCGGTCAGTGTGAGACAGTGTGTACATGTCAGTATGTTACAATGTTTCCCGGTCAGTGTGTTACAGTGCGTACTGGTCAGTGTGTTACAGTGCGTGCCGGTCAGTGGGTTATAGTGTGTACTGGTCAGTGTGTTACAGTGTGTTCCGGTCAGTGTGACAAAATGCATCCCGGTCAGTGTGTTACAGTGCGTACTGGTCAGTGTGTTACAGTGCCTACCGGTCAGTGTGTTACAGTGCGTACTGGTCAGTGTGTTACAGTGTGTGCCGGTCAGTGTGACAAAATGCATCCCGGTCAGTATGTTACAATGTTTCCCGGTCAGTGTGTTACAGTGCGTACTGGTCAGTGTGTTACAGTGCGTACCGGTCAGTGTGAGACAGTGTGTACATGTCAGTATGTTACAATGTTTCCCGGTCAGTGTGTTACAGTGCGTACTGGTCAGTGTGTTACAGTGCGTGCCGGTCAGTGGGTTATAGTGTGTACTGGTCAGTGTGTTACAGTGCCTACCGGTCAGTGTGTTACAGTGCGTACTGGTCAGTGTGTTACAGTGCGTGCCGGTGAGTGGGTTATAGTGTGTACTGGTCAGTGTGTTACAGTGTGTGCCGGTCAGTGTGACAAAATGCATCCCGGTCAGTGTGTTACAGTGCGTACCAGTCAGTGTGAGACTGTGTGTACATGTCTGTGTTACAGTGTGTCCCGGTCAGTGTGTTACAGTGCGTACCGGTCAGTGTGTTACAGTGCGTACCGGTCAGTGTGAGACAGTGTGTACATGTCAGCCTGTTACAATGTTTCCCGGTCAGTGTGTTACAGTGTGTCCTCGTCAGTGTGTTACAGTGTGTCCTGGTCAGTGTGTTACAGTGCGTACCGGTCAGTGTGAGACACTGTGTACATGTCAGCCTGTTACAATGTTTCCCGGTCAGTGTGTTACAGTGTGTCCTCGTCAGTGTGTTACAGTGTGTCCTGGTCAGTGTGTTACAGTGCGTACTGGTCAGTGTGTTACAGTGTATCCCGGTCAGTGTGTTACAGTGCGTACTGGTCAGTGTGTTACAATGCGTGCCAATCAGTGTGACAAAATGCGTCCCCGTCAGTTTGGTACAGTGCGTACCAGTCCATGTGAGACAGTGCGTATCGGTCAGTGTGTTGCAGTGTGTACCGGTCAGTGTGAGAAAGTACATCCCGGTAAGTGTGTTACATGTGTCCCAGTCAGTGCGGTACAGTGCGTACCGGGCAGTGTGAGACAGTGTGTACCAGTCAGTGTGTTACAGTGTGTACCGGTCAATGTGGTACAGTGCATACTGGTCAGTGTGGTACAGTGCGTACCGGTCAGTGTGAAAAAGTGTGTATCGGTCAGTGTGTTACAGTGCGTACCTGTCAGGGTGTTACAGTGCGTTCCGGTCAGTGTGTTACAGTGCGTACGGGTCAGTGTGGTACAGTGCGTTCCGGTCAGTGTGTAACAGTGCGTGCCGGTTAGTATGGTACAGTGCGAACTGGTCAGTGTGAGACCGTGTGTACCGGTCAGTGTGTTACAGTGTATCCCGGTCAGTGTGTTACAGTGCGTACTGGTCAGTGTGTTGCAGTGCAGCCGGTCAGTGTGTTACAGTGTGTACCGGTCAGTGTGAGACAGTGTGTACATGTCAGTATGTTACAATGTTTCCCGGTCAGTGTGTTACAGTGCGTACTGGTCAGTGTGTTACAGTGCGTGCCGGTCAGTGGGTTATAGTGTGTACTGGTCAGTGTGCTACAGTGTGTACCGATCAGTGTGTTACAGTGCGTGCCGGTAAGTGGGTTATAGTGTGTACTGGTCAGTGTGTTACAGTGTGTGCCGGTCAGTGTGACAAAATGCATCCCGGTCAGTGTGTTACAGTGCGTACCGGTCAGTGTGAGACTGTGTGTACATGTCTGTGTTACAGTGTGTCCCGGTCAGTATGTTACAGTGCATACCGGTCAGTGTGAGACAGTGTGTACATGTCAGTCTGTTACAGTGCATCCTGGTCAGTGTGTTACAGTGTGTCCTGGTCAGTGTGTTACAGTGTGTACCGGTCAGTGTGTTCCAGTGCGTACAGGTCAGTGTGAGACAGTGCCTCCAGGTCAGTGTGGTACAGTGCGTACTGGTCAGTGTGTTGCAGTGCAGCCGGTCAGTGTGTTGCAGTGTGTACCGGTCAGTGTGAGACAGTGTGTACATGTCAGTATGTTACAATGTTTCCCGGTCAGTGTGTTACAGTGCGTACTGGTCAGTGTGTTACAGTGCGTGCCGGTCAGTGTGTTACAGTGCGTACCGGTCAGTGTGTTACAGTGTGTGCCGGTCAGTGGGTTATAGTGTGTACTGGTCAGTGTATTACTGTGTGTCCTCGTCAGTGTGTTACAGTGTGTCCTGGTCAGTGTGTTACAGTGTGTACATGTCAGTGTGTAACAGTGTTTCCCGGTCAGTGTGTTACAGTGTGTGCCGGTCAGTGGGTTATAGTGTGTCCCGGTCAGTGTGTTACAGTGTGTACCGGTCAGTGAGTTACAGTGCGTGCCGGTCAGTGTGACAAAATGCATCCCGGTCAGTGTGTTACAGTGCGTACCAGTCAGTGTGAGACTGTGTGTACATGTCTGTGTTACAGTGTGTCCCGGTCAGTGTGTTACAGTGCGTACCGGTCAGTGTGAGACAGTGTGTACATGTCAGCCTGTTACAATGTTTCCCGGTCAGTGTGTTACAGTGTGTCCTTGTCAGTGTGTTACAGTGTGTCCTGGTCAGTGTGTTACAGTGCGTACCGGTCAGTGAGTTACAGTGCGTGCCGGTCAGTGTGACAAAATGCATCCCGGTCAGTGTGTTACAGTGCGTACCAGTCAGTGTGAGACTGTGTGTACATGTCTGTGTTACAGTGTGTCCCGGTCAGTGTGTTACAGTGCGTACCGGTCAGTGTGTTACAGTGCGTACCGGTCAGTGTGAGACAGTGTGTACATGTCAGCCTGTTACAATGTTTCCCGGTCAGTGTGTTACAGTGTGTCCTCGTCAGTGTGTTACAGTGTGTCCTGGTCAGTGTGGTACAGTGCGTACCGGTCAGTGTGAGACAGTGCGTCCAGGTCAGTGTGGTACAGTGCGTACTGGTCAGTGTGTTGCAGTGCAGCCGGTCAGTGTGGTACAGTGCGTACTGGTCCGTGGGTTATAGTGTGTACTGGTCAGTGTGTTACAGTGTGTACCGGTCAGTGTGTTACAGTGTGTACCAGTCAGTGTGAGACAGTGTGTACATGTCTGTGTTACAGTGCGTACCGGTCAGTGTGAGACAGTGTGTACATGTCAGTCTGTTACAGTGCATCCTGATCAGTGTGTTACAGTGTGTCCTGGTCAATGTGTTACAGTGTGTCCTGGTCAGTGTGTTACAGTGCGTGCCAGTCAGTGTGTTACAGTGTGTCCTGGTCAGTGTGTTACAGTGTGTGCCGGTCAGTGTGTTCCAGTGCGTACCGGTCAGTGTGAGACAGTGCGTCCCGGTCAGTGTGGTACAGTGCGTACTGGTCAGTGTGTTGCAGTGCAGCCGGTCAGTGTGGTACAGTGCGTACTGGTCAGTGTGGTACAGTGCGTACTGGTCAGTGTGGTACAGTGCGTATCGGTCAATGTGTGTCAGTGCGTACTGGTCAGTGTGTTACAGTGCGTGCCGGTCAGTGTGTTACAGTGCAGCCCGGTCAATGTGTTACAGTGCGTAGTGGTCAGTGTGTTACAGTGTATATATGTCAGTGTGTTACAGTGTTTCCCTTCAGTGTGTTACAGTGTGTACCGGTCAGTGTGAGACAGTGTGTACATATCAGTATGCTACAGTGCGTACCGGTCAGTGTATTACAGTGTGTCATTGTCAGTGTGTTACAGTGTGTACCGGTCAGTGTGTTACAATGTGTACCTGTCAGTGTGTTACAATGCATTCCAGTCAGTATGCTACAGTGCGTACCGGTCAGTGTGTTACAGTGCATGCCGGTTAGTGTGGTACAGTGCGTACCAGGCAGTGTGAGACGGTGTGTGCCGGTCAGTGTGTTACAGTGTGTGCCAGTCAGTGTGTTACAGTGCGTACCGGTCAGTGTGTTACAGTGTGTGCCGGTCAGTGTGTTACAGTGCGTACATGTCAGTGTGTTACAGTGCGTGCCGGTCAGTCTGTTACAGTGCGTACTGGTCAGTGTGAGACAGTGTGTACCGGTCAGTGTGTTACCGTGTGTGCCTGTCAGTGTGTTACAGTGCGTCCATGTCAGTGTGTTACAGTGCGTACTGGTCAGTGTGTTACAATGCGTACCGATCAGTGTGAGACAGTGTGTACATGTCAGTGTGTTACAGTGTTTCCCGGTCAGTGTGTTACAATGCATTCCAGTCAGTATGCTACAGTGCGTACCGGTCAGTGTGTTACAGTGCATGCCGGTTAGTGTGGTACAGTGCGTACCAGGCAGTGTGAGACGGTGTGTGCCGGTCAGTGTGTTACAGTGTGTACATGTCAGTGTGTTACAGTGTTTCCCGGTCAGTGTGTTACTGTGCATCCTCGTCAGTGTGTTACAGTGCGTACCGGTCAGTGTGAGACAGTGTGTACATGTCAGTCTGTTACAATGTTTCCCGGTCAGTGTGTTACAGTGTGTCCTCGTCAGTGTGTTACAGTGTGTCCTGGTCAGTGTGTTACAGTGTGTACCGGCCAGTGTGTTCCAGTGCGTACCGGTCAGTGTGAGACAGTGCGTCCAGGTCAGTGTGGTACAGTGCGTACCGGTCAGTGTGAGACAGTGCGTCCAGGTCAGTGTGGTACAGTGCGTACTGGTCAGTGTGTTGCAGTGCAGCCGGTCAGTGTGGTACAGTGCGTACTGGTCCGTGGGTTATAGTGTGTACTGGTCAGTGTGTTACAGTGTGTACCGGTCAGTGTGTTACAGTGTGTACCAGTCAGTGTGAGACAGTGTGTACATGTCTGTGTTACAGTGTGTCCCGGTCAGTGTGTTACAGTGCGTACCGGTCAGTGTGAGACAGTGTGTAAATGTCAGTCTGTTACAGTGCATCCTGGTCAGTGTGTTACAGTGTGTCCTGGTCAGTGTGTTACAGTGCGTGCCAGTCAGTGTGTTACAGTGTGTCCTGGTCAGTGTGTTACAGTGTTTCCCGGTCAGTGTGTTACTGTGCATCCTCGTCAGTGTGTTACAGTGCGTACCGGTCAGTGTGAGACAGTGTGTACATGTCAGTCTGTTACAATGTTTCCCGGTCAGTGTGTTACAGTGTGTCCTCGTCAGTGTGTTACAGTGTGTCCTGGTCAGTGTGTTACAGTGTGTACCGGCCAGTGTGTTCCAGTGCGTACCGGTCAGTGTGAGACAGTGCGTCCAGGTCAGTGTGGTACAGTGCGTACTGGTCAGTGTGTTGCAGTGCAGCCGGTCAGTGTGGTACAGTGCGTACTGGTCCGTGGGTTATAGTGTGTACTGGTCAGTGTGTTACAGTGTGTACCGGTCAGTGTGTTATAGTGTGTACCAGTCAGTGTGAGACAGTGTGTACATGTCTGTGTTACAGTGTGTCCCGGTCAGTGTGTTACAGTGCGTACCGGTCAGTGTGAGACAGTGTGTAAATGTCAGTCTGTTACAGTGCATCCTGGTCAGTGTGTTACAGTGTGTCCTGGTCAGTGTGTTACAGTGTGTGCCAGTCAGTGTGTTACAGTGTGTCCTGGTCAGTGTGTTACAGTGTGTGCCGGTCAGTGTTTTACAGTGTGTGCCAGTCAGTGTGTTCCAGTGCGTACCGGTCAGTGTGAGACAGTGCATCCCGGTCAGTGTTGTACAGTGCGTACTGGTCAGTGTGTTGCAGTGCAGCCGGTCAGTGTGGTACAGTGCGTACTGGTCAGTGTGGTACAGTGTGTATCGGTCAATGTGTGTCAGTGTGTTACAGTACAGCCCGGTCAATGTGTTACAGTGCGTAGTGGTCAGTGTGTTACAGTGTATATATGTCAGTGTGTTACAGTGTTTCCCGTCAGTGTGTTACAGTGTGTACCGGTCAGTGTGAGACAGTGTGTACATATCAGTATGCTACAGTGCGTACCGGTCAGTGTATTACAGTGTGTCCTGGTCAGTGTGTTACAGTGTGTACCGGTCAGTGAGTTACAGTGCGTGCCGGTCAGTGTGACAAAATGCATCCCGGTCAGTGTGTTACAGTGCGTACCAGTCAGTGTGAGACTGTGTGTACATGTCTGTGTTACAGTGTGTCCCGGTCAGTGTGTTACAGTGCGTACCGGTCAGTGTGAGACAGTGTGTACATGTCAGCCTGTTACAATGTTTCCCGGTCAGTGTGTTACAGTGTGTCCTTGTCAGTGTGTTACAGTGTGTCCTGGTCAGTGTGTTACAGTGCGTACCGGTCAGTGAGTTACAGTGCGTGCCGGTCAGTGTGACAAAATGCATCCCGGTCAGTGTGTTACAGTGCGTACCAGTCAGTGTGAGACTGTGTGTACATGTCTGTGTTACAGTGTGTCCCGGTCAGTGTGTTACAGTGCGTACCGGTCAGTGTGTTACAGTGCGTACCGGTCAGTGTGAGACAGTGTGTACATGTCAGCCTGTTACAATGTTTCCCGGTCAGTGTGTTACAGTGTGTCCTCGTCAGTGTGTTACAGTGTGTCCTGGTCAGTGTGGTACAGTGCGTACCGGTCAGTGTGAGACAGTGCGTCCAGGTCAGTGTGGTACAGTGCGTACTGGTCAGTGTGTTGCAGTGCAGCCGGTCAGTGTGGTACAGTGCGTACTGGTCCGTGGGTTATAGTGTGTACTGGTCAGTGTGTTACAGTGTGTACCGGTCAGTGTGTTACAGTGTGTACCAGTCAGTGTGAGACAGTGTGTACATGTCTGTGTTACAGTGCGTACCGGTCAGTGTGAGACAGTGTGTACATGTCAGTCTGTTACAGTGCATCCTGGTCAGTGTGTTACAGTGTGTCCTGGTCAATGTGTTACAGTGTGTCCTGGTCAGTGTGTTACAGTGCGTGCCAGTCAGTGTGTTACAGTGTGTCCTGGTCAGTGTGTTACAGTGTGTGCCGGTCAGTGTTTTACAGTGTGTGCCAGTCAGTGTGTTCCAGTGCGTACCGGTCAGTGTGAGACAGTGCGTCCCGGTCAGTGTGGTACAGTGCGTACTGGTCAGTGTGTTGCAGTGCAGCCGGTCAGTGTGGTACAGTGCGTACTGGTCAGTGTGGTACAGTGCGTACTGGTCAGTGTGGTACAGTGCGTATCGGTCAATGTGTGTCAGTGCGTACTGGTCAGTGTGTTACAGTGCGTGCCGGTCAGTGTGTTACAGTGCAGCCCGGTCAATGTGTTACAGTGCGTAGTGGTCAGTGTGTTACAGTGTATATATGTCAGTGTGTTACAGTGTTTCCCTTCAGTGTGTTACAGTGTGTACCGGTCAGTGTGAGACAGTGTGTACATATCAGTATGCTACAGTGCGTACCGGTCAGTGTATTACAGTGTGTCATTGTCAGTGTGTTACAGTGTGTACCGGTCAGTGTGTTACAATGTGTACCTGTCAGTGTGTTACAATGCATTCCAGTCAGTATGCTACAGTGCGTACCGGTCAGTGTGTTACAGTGCATGCCGGTTAGTGTGGTACAGTGCGTACCAGGCAGTGTGAGACGGTGTGTGCCGGTCAGTGTGTTACAGTGTGTGCCAGTCAGTGTGTTACAGTGCGTACCGGTCAGTGTGTTACAGTGTGTGCCGGTCAGTGTGTTACAGTGCGTACATGTCAGTGTGTTACAGTGCGTGCCGGTCAGTCTGTTACAGTGCGTACTGGTCAGTGTGAGACAGTGTGTACCGGTCAGTGTGTTACCGTGTGTGCCTGTCAGTGTGTTACAGTGCGTCCATGTCAGTGTGTTACAGTGCGTACTGGTCAGTGTGTTACAATGCGTACCGATCAGTGTGAGACAGTGTGTACATGTCAGTGTGTTACAGTGTTTCCCGGTCAGTGTGTTACAATGCATTCCAGTCAGTATGCTACAGTGCGTACCGGTCAGTGTGTTACAGTGCATGCCGGTTAGTGTGGTACAGTGCGTACCAGGCAGTGTGAGACGGTGTGTGCCGGTCAGTGTGTTACAGTGTGTACATGTCAGTGTGTTACAGTGTTTCCCGGTCAGTGTGTTACTGTGCATCCTCGTCAGTGTGTTACAGTGCGTACCGGTCAGTGTGAGACAGTGTGTACATGTCAGTCTGTTACAATGTTTCCCGGTCAGTGTGTTACAGTGTGTCCTCGTCAGTGTGTTACAGTGTGTCCTGGTCAGTGTGTTACAGTGTGTACCGGCCAGTGTGTTCCAGTGCGTACCGGTCAGTGTGAGACAGTGCGTCCAGGTCAGTGTGGTACAGTGCGTACCGGTCAGTGTGAGACAGTGCGTCCAGGTCAGTGTGGTACAGTGCGTACTGGTCAGTGTGTTGCAGTGCAGCCGGTCAGTGTGGTACAGTGCGTACTGGTCCGTGGGTTATAGTGTGTACTGGTCAGTGTGTTACAGTGTGTACCGGTCAGTGTGTTACAGTGTGTACCAGTCAGTGTGAGACAGTGTGTACATGTCTGTGTTACAGTGTGTCCCGGTCAGTGTGTTACAGTGCGTACCGGTCAGTGTGAGACAGTGTGTAAATGTCAGTCTGTTACAGTGCATCCTGGTCAGTGTGTTACAGTGTGTCCTGGTCAGTGTGTTACAGTGCGTGCCAGTCAGTGTGTTACAGTGTGTCCTGGTCAGTGTGTTACAGTGTTTCCCGGTCAGTGTGTTACTGTGCATCCTCGTCAGTGTGTTACAGTGCGTACCGGTCAGTGTGAGACAGTGTGTACATGTCAGTCTGTTACAATGTTTCCCGGTCAGTGTGTTACAGTGTGTCCTCGTCAGTGTGTTACAGTGTGTCCTGGTCAGTGTGTTACAGTGTGTACCGGCCAGTGTGTTCCAGTGCGTACCGGTCAGTGTGAGACAGTGCGTCCAGGTCAGTGTGGTACAGTGCGTACTGGTCAGTGTGTTGCAGTGCAGCCGGTCAGTGTGGTACAGTGCGTACTGGTCCGTGGGTTATAGTGTGTACTGGTCAGTGTGTTACAGTGTGTACCGGTCAGTGTGTTATAGTGTGTACCAGTCAGTGTGAGACAGTGTGTACATGTCTGTGTTACAGTGTGTCCCGGTCAGTGTGTTACAGTGCGTACCGGTCAGTGTGAGACAGTGTGTAAATGTCAGTCTGTTACAGTGCATCCTGGTCAGTGTGTTACAGTGTGTCCTGGTCAGTGTGTTACAGTGTGTGCCAGTCAGTGTGTTACAGTGTGTCCTGGTCAGTGTGTTACAGTGTGTGCCGGTCAGTGTTTTACAGTGTGTGCCAGTCAGTGTGTTCCAGTGCGTACCGGTCAGTGTGAGACAGTGCATCCCGGTCAGTGTTGTACAGTGCGTACTGGTCAGTGTGTTGCAGTGCAGCCGGTCAGTGTGGTACAGTGCGTACTGGTCAGTGTGGTACAGTGTGTATCGGTCAATGTGTGTCAGTGTGTTACAGTACAGCCCGGTCAATGTGTTACAGTGCGTAGTGGTCAGTGTGTTACAGTGTATATATGTCAGTGTGTTACAGTGTTTCCCGTCAGTGTGTTACAGTGTGTACCGGTCAGTGTGAGACAGTGTGTACATATCAGTATGCTACAGTGCGTACCGGTCAGTGTATTACAGTGTGTCCTGGTCAGTGTGTTACAGTGTGTACCGGTCAGTGTGTTACAATGTGTACCTGTCAGTGTGTTACAATGCATTCCAGTCAGTATGCTACAGTGCGTACCGGTCAGTGTGTTACAGTGCATGCCGGTTACTGTGGTACAGTGCGTACCAGGCAGTGTGAGACGGTGTGTGCCGGTCAGTGTGTTACAATGTGTACCTGTCAGTGTGTTACAATGCGTACCGGTCAGTGTGAGACAGTGTGTACATGTCAGTGTGTTACAGTGTTTCCCGGTCAGTGTGTTACAGTGCATCCTCGTCAGTGTGTTACAGTGTGTGCCGGTCAGTGTGTTACAGCGTGTACTGGTCAGTGTGTTACATTGTGTACCGGTCAGTGTGTTACAGTGTGTGCCAGTCAGTGTGTTACAGTGCGTACCGGTCAGTGTGTTACAGTGTGTGCCGGTCAGTGTGTTACAGTGCGTACATGTCAGTGTGTTACAGTGTGTACCTGTCAGTGTGTTACAATGCGTACCGGTCAGTGTGAGACAGTGTGTACATGTCAGTGTGTTACAGTGTTTCCCGGTCAGTGTGTTACAGTGCATGCCGGTCAGTGTGGTACAGTGTGTACCGGTCTGTGTGAGACAGTGCGTACATGTCAGTGTGTTACAATGTGTCCCGGTCTGTGAGTTACAGTGCGTACTAGTCAGTATGTTACAGTGTGTCCTGGTCAGTGTGTTACAGTGTATCCCGGTCAGTGTGTTACAGTGTATCCCGGTCAGTGTGTTACAGTGTATCCCGGTCTGTGAGTTACAGTGCGTACCAGTCAGTATGTTACAGTGTGTCCCGGTCAGTGTGTTACAGTGTATCCCGGTCAGTGTGTTACAGTGTGTACCGGTCTGTGTGAGACAGTGCGTACATGTCAGTGTGTTACAATGTGTCCCGGTCTGTGAGTTACAGTGCGTACCAGTCAGTATGTTACAGTGTGTCCCGGTCAGTGTGTTACAGTGTATCCCGGTCAGTGTGTTACAGTGTATCCCGGTCAGTGTATTACAGTGCGTTCCGGTCAGTGCAGTACAGTGCATACCGGTCAGTGTGGTACAGTGCGTACCGGTCTGTGAGAGACAGTGCGTACATGTCAGTGTGTTACAATGCGTACCGGTCAGTGTGAGACAGTGTGTACATGTCAGTGTGTTACAGTGTTTCCCGGTCAGTGTGTTACAGTGCATGCCGGTCAGTGTGGTACAGTGCGTACCGGTCATTGTGAGACAGTGTGTGCCGGTCAGTGTGTTACAGTGCGTACATGTCAGTGTGTTACAGTGTGTGCCGGTCAGTGTGTTACAGTGCGTACATGTCAGTGTGTTACAGTGTGTCCCGGTCAGTGTGTTACAGTGCATGCCGGTCAGTGTGTTACAATGCGTACCGGTCAGTGTGAGACAGTGTGTACATATCAGTGTGTTACAGTGCATCCTGGTCAGTGTGTTACAGTGTGTCCCGGTCAGTGTGTTACAGTGTGTACCTGTCAGTGTGTTACAGTGCATTCCGGTCAGTGTGGTACAGTGTGTACCGGTCTGTGTGAGACAGTGCGTACATGTCAGTGTGTTACAATGTGTCCCGGTCTGTGAGTTACAGTGCGTACCAGTCAGTATGTTACAGTGTGTCCTGGTCAGTGTGTTACAGTGTATCCCGGTCAGTGTGTTACAGTGTGTACCGGTCTGTGTGAGACAGTGCGTACATGTCAGTGTGTTACAATGTGTCCCGGTCTGTGAGTTACAGTGCGTACCAGTCAGTATGTTACAGTGTGTCCCGGTCAGTGTGTTGCAGTGTATCCCGGTCAGTGTGTTACAGTGTGTACCGGTCTGTGTGAGACAGTGCGTACATGTCAGTGTGTTACAATGTGTCCCGGTCTGTGAGTTACAGTGCGTACCAGTCAATATGTTACAGTGTGTCCCGGTCAGTGTGTTACAGTGTATCCCGGTCAGTGTGTTACAGTGTATCCCGGTCAGTGTGTTACAGTGTGTGCCGGTCAGTGTATTACAGTGCGTTCCGGTCAGTGCAGTACAGTGCATACCGGTCAGTGTGTTACAGTGCGTACCGGTCTGTGAGAGACAGTGCGTACATGTCAGGGTGTTACAGTGCGTGCCGGTCAGTGTGGTACAGTGCGTACCAGTCAGTGTGTTACAGTGCATACCGGTCAGTATGTTACAGAGTGTACCGGTCAGTGTGTTACAGTGCATACGGGTCAGTGTCTTACAGTGCATTCCAGTCAGTGTGGTACAGTGCGTACCGGTCAGTGTGAGAAAGTGCATCCCGATCAGTGTGTTACTGTGTGTCCCGGTCAGTGTGAGACAGTGTGTCCCGGTCAGTGTGTTACAGTGTGTTCCGGTCAGTGTGTTACAGTGTTTCATGGGCAGTGTGGTACAGTGCGTACCGGTCAGTGTGTGACAGTGTGTACATGTCAGTGTGTTACAGTGTGTCCTGGTCAGTGTGTTACAGTGCGTGCCGGTCAGTGTGTTACAGTGTGACCTGGTCAGTGTGTTACAGTGTGTGCCAGTCAGTGTGTTACAGTGCGTGCCGGTCAGTGTGAGACAGTGCGTACTGGTCAGTGTGGTACAGTGCATACTGGGCAGTGTCAGACAGTGTGTACTAGTCAGTGTGTTACAGTGCATCCTGGTCAGTGTGTTACAGTGTGTGCCAGTCAGTGTGTTACAGTGTGTGCCAGTCAGTGTGTTACAGTACATACCGGTCAGTGTGAGACAGTGCATGCCAGTCAGTGTGTTGCAGTGCAGCCGGTCAGTGTGGTACTGTGCGTACCAGTCAGTGTGGTACAGTGTGTCCCGGTCAGTGTGTTACAGTGTGTACCGGTCTGTGTGAGACAGTGCGTACATGTCAGTGTGTTACAATGTGTCCCGGTCTGTGAGTTACAGTGCGTACCAGTCAATATGTTACAGTGTGTCCCGGTCAGTGTGTTACAGTGTATCCCGGTCAGTGTGTTACAGTGTATCCCGGTCAGTGTGTTACAGTGTGTGCCGGTCAGTGTATTACAGTGCGTTCCGGTCAGTGCAGTACAGTGCATACCGGTCAGTGTGTTACAGTGCGTACCGGTCTGTGAGAGACAGTGCGTACATGTCAGGGTGTTACAGTGCGTGCCGGTCAGTGTGGTACAGTGCGTACCAGTCAGTGTGTTACAGTGCATACCGGTCAGTATGTTACAGAGTGTACCGGTCAGTGTGTTACAGTGCATACGGGTCAGTGTCTTACAGTGCATTCCAGTCAGTGTGGTACAGTGCGTACCGGTCAGTGTGAGAAAGTGCATCCCGATCAGTGTGTTACTGTGTGTCCCGGTCAGTGTGAGACAGTGTGTCCCGGTCAGTGTGTTACAGTGTGTTCCGGTCAGTGTGTTACAGTGTTTCATGGGCAGTGTGGTACAGTGCGTACCGGTCAGTGTGTGACAGTGTGTACATGTCAGTGTGTTACAGTGTGTCCTGGTCAGTGTGTTACAGTGCGTGCCGGTCAGTGTGTTACAGTGTGACCTGGTCAGTGTGTTACAGTGTGTGCCAGTCAGTGTGTTACAGTGCGTGCCGGTCAGTGTGAGACAGTGCGTACTGGTCAGTGTGGTACAGTGCGTACTGGGCAGTGTCAGACAGTGTGTACTAGTCAGTGTGTTACAGTGCATCCTGGTCAGTGTGTTACAGTGTGTGCCAGTCAGTGTGTTACAGTGTGTGCCAGTCAGTGTGTTACAGTACATACCGGTCAGTGTGAGACAGTGCATGCCAGTCAGTGTGTTGCAGTGCAGCCGGTCAGTGTGGTACTGTGCGTACCAGTCAGTGTGGTACAGTGTGTCCCGGTCAGTGTGGTACAGTGCGTACTGGTCAGTGTGGTACAGTGCAGCCCGGTCAGTGTGTTACAGTGCATACTGGTCAGTGTGTTACAGTCTGTACCGGTCAGTGTGAGACAGTGTGTACCGGTCAGTGTGTGTCACTGCGTACCGGTCTGTGTGGTACAGTGTGTACCAGTCAGTGTGAGACAGTGTGTCCCGGTCAGTGTGTTACAGTGCGTGCCGCTAAGTGTGTTACAGTGCGTTTCGGTCAGTGTGGTACAGTGCATACCGGTCAGTGTGGTACAGTGCGTCCCAGTCGGTGTGTTACAGTGAGTGCCGGTCAGTGTGTTACAGTGCATTCCGGTCAGTCTGTTACAGTGCATACCGGTCAGTGTGTTACAGTGCGTACCGGTCAGTGTGAGACAGTGTGTACATGTCAGTATGTTACAATGTTTCCGGGTCAGTGTGTTACAATGCGTACTGGTCAGTGTGTTACAATGTTTCCCGGTCAGTGTGTTACAGTGCATTCCGGTCAGTCTGTTACAGTGCATACCGGTCAGTGTGTTACAGTGCGTACCGGTCAGTGTGAGACAGTGTGTACATGTCAGTATGTTACAATGTTTCCCGGTCAGTGTGTTACAGTGCGTACTGGTCAGTGTGTTACAGTGCGTACTGGTCAGTGTGTTACAGTGCATTTCGGTCAGTCTGTTACAGTGCATACCGGTCAGTGTGTTACAGTGCGTACCGGTCAGTGTGAGACAGTGTGTACATGTCAGTATGTTACAATGTTTCCCGGTCAGTGTGTTACAGTGCGTACTGGTCAGTATGTTACAATGCGTACTGGTCAGTGTGTTACAGTGTGTCCTGGTCAGTGTGTTACAGTGCGTACCGGTCAGTGTGAGACAGTGTGTACATGTCAGTATGTTACAATGTTTCCCGGTCAGTGTGTTACAGTGCGTACTGGTCAGTATGTTACAATGTTTCCCGGTCAGTGTGTTACAGTGTGTCCTGCTCAGTGTGTTACAGTGCGTGCCAGTCAGTGTGTTACAGTGCATGCCGGTCAGTGTGTTACAGTGCCTACCGATCAGTGTGTTACAGTGTGTGCCGGTCAGTGGGTTATAGTGTGTACTGGTCAGTGTGTTACAGTGTGTGCCGGTCAGTGTGAGACAGTGTGTACATGTCAGTATGTTACAATGTTTCCCGGTCAGTGTGTTACAGTGTGTGCCGGTCAGTGTGTTACAGTGCATGCCGGTCAGTGTGTTACAGTGTGTACCGGTCAGTGTGAGACAGTGTGTACATGTCAGTATGTTACAATGTTTCCCGGTCAGTGTGTTACAGTGCGTACTGGTCAGTGTGTTACATTGCGTACTGGTCAGTGTGTTACAGTGCATTCCGGTCAGTCTGTTACAGTGCATACCGGTCAGTGTGTTACAGTGCGTACCGGTCAGTGTGAGACAGTGTGTACATGTCAGTATGTTACAATGTTTCCCGGTCAGTGTGTTACAATGCGTACTGGTCAGTGTGTTACAATGTTTCCCGGTCAGTGTGTTACATTGTGTACCGGTCAGTGTGTTATAGTGTGTCCTGCTCAGTGTGTTACAATGTTTCCCGGTCAGTGTGTTACAGTGTGTGCCGGTCAGTGTGAGACAGTGTGTACATGTCAGTATGTTACAATGTTTCCCGGTCAGTGTGTTACAGTGTGTCCTGCTCAGTGTGTTACAGTGCGTGCCGGTCAGTGTGAGACAGTGCGTGCCGGTCAGTGGGTTATAGTGTGTACTGGTCAGTGTGTTACAGTGTGTACCGGTCAGTGTGTTACAGTGTGTCCTGGTCGGTGTGTTACAGTGCGTGCCGGTCAGTGTGTTACAGTGTGACCTGGTCAGTGTGTTACAGTGTGTGCCAGTCAGTGTGTTACAGTGCGTACCGGTCAGTGTGTTACAGTGCGTGCCGGTCAGTGGGTTATAGTGTGTACTGGTCAGTGTGTTACAGTGTGTACCGGTCAGTGTGTTACAGTGCGTGCCGGTCAGTGGGTTATAGTGTGTACCGGTCAGTGTGTTACAGTGCATGCCGGTCAGTGTGACAAAATGCATCCCGGTCAGTGTGTTACAGTGTGTGCCGGTCAGCGTGTTACAGTGTGTGCCGGTCAGTGGGTTACAGTGCATGCCGGTCAGTGTGTTACAGTGTGTACCGGTCAGTGTGTTACAGTGCGTGCCGGTCAGTGGGTTATAGTGTGTACCGGTCAGTGTGTTACAGTGCGTGCCGGTCAGTGTGTTACAGTGCGTACCGGTCAGTGTGTTACAGTGCGTGCCAGTCAGTGGGTTATAGTGTGTACCGGTCAGTGTGTTACAGTGTGTCCTGGTCAGTGTGTTACAGTGTGTGCCAGTCAGTGTGTTACAGTGTGTACCGGTCAGTGTGTTACAGTGCATGCCGGTCAGTGTGACAAAATGCATCCCGGTCAGTGTGTTACAGTGTGTGCCGGTCAGTGTGTTACAGTGCCTACCGATCAGTGTGTTACAGTGTGTGCCGGACAGTGTGTTACAGTGCATGCCGGTCAGTGTGTTACAGTGCGTACCGGTCAGTGTGAGACAGTGTGTACATGTCAGTATGTTACAATGTTTCCCGGTCAGTGTGTTACAGTGCGTACTGGTCAGTGTGTTACAGTGTGTACCGGTCAGTGTGTTACAGTGTGTGCCGGTCAGTGTGTTACAGTGCGTACCAGTCAGTGTGAGACTGTGTGTACATGTCAGTCTGTTACAGTGCATCCTGGTCAGTGTGTTACAGTGTGTCCTGGTCAATGTGTTACAGTGTGTCCTGGTCAGTGTGTTACAGTGCGTACCGGTCAGTGTGAGACTGTGCGTCCAGGTCAGTGTGGTACAGTGCGTACTGGTCAGTGTGTTGCAGTGCAGCCGGTCAGTGTGGTACAGTGCGTACTGGTCCGTTGGTTATAGTGTGTACTGGTCAGTGTGTTACAGTGTGTACCGGTCAGTGTCTTACAGTGTGTACCAGTCAGTGTGAGACAGTGTGTACATGTCTGTGTGAAAGTGTGTCCCGGTCAGTGTGTTACAGTGCGTACCGGTCAGTGTGAGACAGTGTGTCCTGGTCAATGTGTTACAGTGTGTCCTGGTCAGTGTGTTACAGTGCGTGCCAGTCAGTGTGTTACAGTGTGTCCTGGTCAGTGTGTTACAGTGTGTACCGGTCAGTGTGTTACAGTGTGTACCAGTCAGTGTGAGACAGTGTGTACATGTCTGTGTGAAAGTGTGTCCCGGTCAGTGTGTTACAGTGCGTACCGGTCAGTGTGAGACAGTGTGTCCTGGTCAATGTGTTACAGTGTGTCCTGGTCAGTGTGTTACAGTGCGTGCCAGTCAGTGTGTTACAGTGTGTCCTGGTCAGTGTGTTACAGTGCATCCTGGTCAGTGTGTTACAGTGTGTCCTGGTCAGTGTGTTACAGTGCGTGCCAGTCAGTGTGTTACAGTATGTGCCGGTCAGTGTTTTACAGTGTGTGCCAGTCAGTGTGTTCCAGTGCATACCGGTCAGTGTGAGACAGTGCGTCCCGGTCAGTGTGGTACAGTGCGTACTGGTCAGTGTGTTGCAGTGCAGCCGGTCAGTGTGGTACAGTGCGTACTGGTCAGTGTGTTACAGTGCGTGCCGGTCAGTGTGTTACAGTGCAGCCCGGTCAATGTGTTACAGTGCGTACTGGTCAGTGTGTTACAGTGTGTATATGTCAGTGTGTTACAGTGTTTCCCATCAGTGTGTTACAGTGTGTACCGGTCAGCGTGAGACAGTGTGTACATATCAGTGTGTTACAGTGCATCCTGGTCAGTGTGTTACAGTGTGTCCAGGTCAGTGTGTTACAGTGTGTACTGGTCAGTGTGTTACAATGTGTACGTGTCAGTGTGTTACAGTGTGTGCCGGTCAGTGTGTTACAATGTGTACCTGTCAGTGTGTTACAATGCATTCCAGTCAGTATGCTACAGTGCGTACCGGTCAGTGTGTTACAGTGCATGCCGGTTAGTGTGGTACATTGCGTACCAGGCAGTGTGAGATGGTGTGTGCCGGTCAGTGTGTTACAGTGTGTACCTGTCAGTGTGTTACAATGCGTACCGGTCAGTGTGAGACAGTGTGTACATGTAAGTGTGTTACAGTGTTTCCCGGTCAGTGTGTTACAGTGCATCCTCGTCAGTGTGTTACAGTGTGTGCCGGTCAGTGTGTTACAGCGTGTACTGGTCAGTGTGTTACATTGTGTACCGGTCAGTGTGTTACAATGTGTGCCAGTCAGTGTGTTACAGTGCGTACCGGTCAGTGTGTTACAGTGTGTGCCTGTCAGTGTGTTACAGTGTGTACATGTCAGTGTGTTACAGTGTTTCCCGGTCAGTGTGTTACAGTGCATGCCGGTCAGTGTGGTACAGTGCGTACCGGTCAGTGTGAGACAGTGTGTGCTGGTCAGTGTGTTACAGTGTGTCCTGGTCAGTGTGTTACAGTGTGTACCAGTCAGTGTGAGACAGTGTGTACATGTCTGTGTGAAAGTGTGTCCCGGTCACTGTGTTACAGTGCGTACCGGTCAGTGTGAGACAGTGTGTCCTGGTCAGTGTGTTACAGTGCGTACCAGTCAGTGTGTTACAGTGTGTCCTGGTCAGTGTGTTACAGTGCATCCTGGTCAGTGTGTTACAGTGTGTCCTGGTCAGTGTGTTACAGTGCGTGCCAGTCAGTGTGTTACAGTGTGTCCTGGTCAGTGTGTTACAGTGTGTGCCGGTCAGTGTTTTACAGTGTGTGCCAGTCAGTGTGTTCCAGTGCATACCGGTCAGTGTGGTACAGTGCGTACTGGTCAGTGTGTTGCAGTGCAGCCGGTCAGTGTGGTACAGTGCGTACTGGTCAGTGTGGTACAGTGCATATCGGTCAATGTGTGTCAGTGCGTACTGGTCAGTGTGTTACAGTGCGTGCCGGTCAGTGTGTTACAGTGCAGCCCGGTCAATGTGTTACAGTGCGTACTGGTCAGTGTGTTACAGTGTGTATATGTCAGTGTGTTACAGTGTTTCCCATCAGTGTGTTACAGTGTGTACCGGTCAGCGTGAGACAGTGTGTACATATCAGTGTGTTACAGTGCATCCTGGTCAGTGTGTTACAGTGTGTCCTGGTCAGTGTGTTACAGTGTGTACTGGTCAGTGTGTTACAATGTGTACCTGTCAGTGTGTTACAGTGTGTGCCGGTCAGTGTGTTACAGTGTGTACTGGTCAGTGTGTTACAATGTGTACCTGTCAGTGTGTTACAATGCATTCCAGTCAGTATGCTACAGTGCGTACCGGTCAGTGTGTTACAGTGCATGCCGGTTAGCGTGGTACATTGCGTACCAGGCAGTGTGAGATGGTGTGTGCCGGTCAGTGTGTTACAGTGTGTACCTGTCAGTGTGTTACAATGCGTACCGGTCAGTGTGAGACAGTGTGTACATGTAAGTGTGTTACAGTGTTTCCCGGTCAGTGTGTTACAGTGCATCCTCGTCAGTGTGTTACAGTGTGTGCCGGTCAGTGTGTTACAGCGTGTACTGGTCAGTGTGTTACATTGTGTACCGGTCAGTGTGTTACAATGTGTGCCAGTCAGTGTGTTACAGTGCGTACCGGTCAGTGTGTTACAGTGTGTGCCTGTCAGTGTGTTACAGTGTGTACATGTCAGTGTGTTACAGTGTTTCCCGGTCAGTGTGTTACAGTGCATGCCGGTCAGTGTGGTACAGTGCGTACCGGTCAGTGTGAGACAGTGTGTGCCGGTCAGTGTGTTACAGTGCGTACATGTCAGTGTGTTACAGTGTGTGCTGGTCAGTGTGTTACAGTGCGTACCGGTCAGTGTGAGACAGTGTGTACATGTCAGTGTGTTACAGTGTGTGCTGGTCAGTGTGTTACAGTGCGTACATGTCAGTGTGTTCCAGTGTGTCCCGGACAGTGTGTTACAGTGCATGCCGGTCAGTGTGTTACAATGCGTACCGGTCAGTGTGAGACAGTGTGTACATATCAGTGTGTTACAGTGCATCCTGGTCAGTGTGTTACAGTGTGTCCCGGTCAGTGTGTTACAGTGTGTACCTGTCAGTGTGTTACAGTGCATTCCGGTCAGTGTGGTACAGTGCGTATCGGTCAGTGTGAGACAGTGTGTCCCGGTCAGTGTGTTACAGTGTGTCCCGGTCAGTGTGTTACAGTGTATGCCGCTCAGTGTGTTGCAGTGCGTACCGGTCAATGTGAGACAGTGTGTACATGTCAGTGTGTTACAGTGTGTCCCGGTCAGTGTGTTACAGTGCGTACCGGTCAGTGTGAGACAGTGTGTACTGGTCAGTGTGTTACAGTGCGTACTGGTCAGTGTGGTACAGTGCATACCAGTCAGTGTGAGACAGTGTGTACCGGTTAGTGTGTTACAATGCAGCCCTGTCTGTGTGTTATAATGCGTACTGGTCAGTGTGGTACAGTGCGTACCGGTCAGTGTGTTACAGTATGTATCAGTCAGGGTGTTACAGTGCGTACCGGTTAGTGTGTTGTACAGCATCCCGGTCAGTATGAGACAGTGTGTACCTGTCAGTGTGGTACAGTGCATTCCGGTCAATGTGTTACAGCGCATACTGGTCAGTGTGAGAAAGTGCATACCTGTCAGTGTGAGACAATGGGTATCAGTCAGCATGAGACAGTGCATACCTGTCAGTTTGGTACAGTGCATCCTGGTCAGTGTGAGACAGCGAATACCGGTCAGTGTGAGGCACTGCGTACCGGTCAGTGTGTTACAGTGTATACTGGTAAGTGTATTTCACTGTGTCCTGATAAGTGTATTACAGTGCATACTGGCCAGTTTAACACAATGTGTACCAGTCAGTGTGAGACAATGTGTACCAGTCAGTGTGAGACAATGCGTACTGGTCACTGTGTTGCAGTGTGTACCGGTCAGTATATTACAGTGCGTACCAGTCAGTGTGAGACAATGCGTACTGGTCAGTGTGAGTCAGTGCGTACCGGTCACTGTGTTGCAGTGTGTACTGATTTGTGTGATGTATTTAGCTAGTGATGTTAGCTCAGGCTATGGACTGTATGTTTGAAGGCTTTATGAGTAGTTTCATTTAAATTGCGCTGTTCACAATATCCCATATGTCTAGATTAGAGTGGCGCTGGAAAAGCACAGCAGGTCAGGCAGCATCCAAGGAGCAGTAAAAATCGACATTTCGGGCAAAAGCCCTTCATCAGGAATACAGGCAGAGAGCCTGAAGGGTGGAGAGATAAATGAGAGGAGGGTGGGGGTGGGGAGAAAGTAGCATAGAGTACAATAGGTGAATGGGGGAGGGGATGAAGGTGATAGGTCAGGGAGGAGGGTGGAGTGGATAGGTGGAAAAGAAGATAGGCAGGTAGGACAAGTCATGGCGACAGTGCTGAGCTGGAAGTTTGGAACTGGGATGAGGTGGGGGAAAGAGAAATGAGGAAACTGTTGAAGTCCACATTGATGCCCTGGGGTTGAAGTGTTCTGAGGCAGAAGATGAGGCGTTCTTCCTCCAGGCGTCTAGTGGTGAGGGAGCAGCAGTGAGGGAGGCCCAGGACCTCCATGTCCTCAGCAGAGTAGGAGGGGGAGTTGAAATGTTGAGCCACAGGGTGGTGTGGTTGATTGGTGCTGATGTCCCAGAGATGTTGCCTAAAACGCTCTGCTTGGAGGCGTCCCGTCTCCCCAATGTAGAGGAGACAGCATCAGGAGCAACGGATACAATAAATAATATTGGTGGATGTGCAGGTAAAACTTTAGAGCCTTGGATAGAGGTGAGGGAGGAGGTGTGGGCACAGGTTTTACAATTCCTGCGGTGGCAGGGGAAAGTGCGAGGATGGGAGGGTGGGTTGTAGGGGGGCGTGGACCTGACCAGGTAGTCATGGAGGGAACGGGCTTTGCGGAAGGCGGAAATGGGTGGGGAGGGAAATATATCCCTGGTGGTGGGTACGTTTGGAGGTGGCGGAATTATCGGCGGATGATTTGGTTTATGCGAAGGTTGGTGGGGTGGAAGGTGAGCACCGGGGCGTTCTGTCCTTGTTACGGTTGGAGGGGTGGGGTCTGAGGGCGGAGGTGCGGGACATGGACGAGATGTGTAGGAGGGCATCTTTAACCACGTGGGAAGGGAAATTGCGGTCTCTAAAGAAGGAGGCCATCTGGTGTGTTCTGTGGTGGAACTGGTCCTCCTGGGAGCAGATACGGCGGAGGCAGAGGAATTGGAAATACGGGATGGCATTTTTGCAGGAGGTAGGGTGGTAAGAGGTGTAATCCAGGTAGCTGTGGGAGTCGGTGGGTTTGTAAAAAACTGCATTGGCGCCACCTCGTGCTCCCGCGAGGAGGTTGAGCAATTCATCAACTTCACCAACACATTCCACCTGACCTTAAATTTACCTGGACCATCTCTGACACCTCCCTCCCCTTCCTGGACCTCTCCATCTCCATTAATGACGACCGACTTGACACTGACATTTTTTACAAACCCACCGACTCCCACAGCTACCTGGATTACACCTCTTCCCACCCTACCTCTTGCAAAAATGCCATCCCGTATTCCCAATTCCTCCGCCTCCGCCGTATCTGCTCCCAGGAGGACCAGTTCCACCACAGAACACACCAGATGGCCTCCTTCTTTAGAGACTGCAATTTCCCTTCCCACGTGGTTAAAGATGCCCTCCTACACATCTCGTCCATGTCCCGCACCTCCGCCCTCACACCCCACCCCTCCAACTGTAACAAGGACAGAACACCCCGGTGCTCACCTTCCACCCCACCAACCTTCGCATAAACCAAATCATCTGCCGACATTTCCGGCACCTCCAAACGGACCCCACCACCAGGGATATATTTCCCTCCCCACCCATTTCCGCCTTCCGCAAAGACCATTCCCTCTGTGACTATCTGGTCAGGTCCACGCCCCCTACAACCCACCCTCCCGTCCTGGCACCTTCCCCCGCCACCGCAGGAATTGCAAAACCTTCGCCCACACCTCATCCCTCACCTCCATCCAAGGCCCTAACGGAGCCTTCCACATCCATCAAAGTTTTACCTGCACATCCACCAATATCATTTATTGTATCCGTTGCTCCTGATGCGGTCTCCTCTACATTGGGGAGACTGGACGCCTCCTAGCAGAGCGTTTTAGGGAACATCTCTGGGACACCAGCACCAATCAACCACACCGCCCTATGGCCCAACATTTCAACTCCCCCTCCCACTCTGCTGAGGACATGGAGGTCCTGGGCCTCCCTCACTGCTGCTCCCTCACCACCAGACGCCTGGAGGAAGAACGCCTCATCTTCTGCCTCAGAACACTTCAACCCCAGGGCATCAATGTGGACTTCAACAGTTTCCTCATTTCTCCTTCCCCCACCTCATCCCAGTTCCAAACTTCCAGCTCAGCACTGTCCCCATGACCTGTCCTTCCTGCCTATCTTCTTTTCCACCTATCCACTCCACCCTCCTCCCTGACCTATCACCTCCATCTCCTCCCCCACTCACCTATTGTACTCTATGCTACTTTCTCCCCACTCCCACCCTCCTCTCATTTATCTCTCCACCCTTCAGGCTCTCTGCCTGTATTCCTGATGAAGGGCTTTTGCCCGAAACGTCGATTTTCCTGCTCCTTGGATGCTGCCTGACCTGCTGTGCTTTTCCAGCACCACTCTAATCTAGAATCTGGTTTCCAGCATCTGCAGTCCTTGTTTTTGCCTACAATCTCCCATATCTCAATTCCGTTTGTAGCTTTTAATACTGAATTTGAGTGTGTAAATAAAGAATTGGATGAAAACAATAACAATCAGAATCATACTGCAATAGGTTTTGAATAAAATCAAATATGACTCAAAGTTTCCCTCATCTTTCCTACAGTGAACGTGACTCCAGCCTGGGCACAGAGCCCTGCTGTCCGAGGGAGATCATTGTCCCTCAATCATAGCTTCCGCCTGAAAGTGGAGAAGTTGGAGATGGTAAGTTCATGACTCTCAGCCTGACTGGACATTCTGTCTGTTATACGTGAGCTTTTTTTTGAAGGAACTATCCCATTTAGTCGCAAACCCCATAATTGTCTTCCCATAATCTTACAAATTAATCCTCCTTTGTTACATGTCTTTTGGCATCTTGAAATTCCCAGCACAATCTGGGAGATCGTTTGAAGATATCTCTCCTCTCGTTCCTTTTGCAGTGAATTTCAATCTCTGACCTGTGGTTACTACTTGAATGACCAGAGGAAATGTTTAATCCCTCCTTGCTGGATCAAACGCCTTATAATTTTCTTTACTTTGATCAATTCTCCCCTTACCTTTCTCTGGTCAAATGTCAGCCTCTTTGATCTGCTCACAGAACCTAAGGGTCTCATCCCTGGTACCATTCTGGTGAGACTTCACTGCACATCTTATAGAATCCTGACATCCTTTCTGAAGTATGGTGTCCAGAACTGAAGACACTACCCCAGTGTAAACCTGTCTGGTGACACGTGAAGGTGTTCCTCGTTTTTATGATCAGTGGTCCTGCTTATAAAGTCAACTATCTTATACACCTTTGTAACCACCATAAATATCTGAACAATTGATTTAAAGAGGTCTTGTGATGGAGTGCTAATGTCCCTACCTCTAGGCCAGAGATCCAGGTCAGGTTCCAGGTGTCACAGAGGTTTATCACAACATGCCCAAACAGATTGATCAAAGACATTTGACCAACAGAGCCCGTCCCTCTGACCCGATACAGCTGTCCCAACAGCAGCATTTAAATTGGACTGTGTCTCTATAGTGTATCTCCCAAGGAACATCACTTCATAAATCACAGCTGGTGCATGTATGAAGTGTTCAGATACATTGGATTTTGTGATTATGTTGTTTCTCTCTGGTTTAAATCCTTTAAAACCTTGAGAGCGTTTTATAGCACTCTCTTCAGCTGCTTCCAGTTAGGGAGATCATAGACTGCATTCAGATGTAGAGAGGGAGACAGAGGCAGTTCTTCCTGCTTCATTGGTCTACCAGAAGGCTGGATGCTGAGTGTTTCTCTGCCAGCTCATTGCCTTTGTTTCTACTGAGTGTTTTTTGTTGTCAAGGGTAAGGAGCCAAAAGGTTCAAACATATTGATTTATTTAAACTTATTCCACAGTAAGTATTATCCACAGCATTAATAATAAGTCTTAATAACAGGGGTCCCAGCACTAATCCCTGTGGGACATAGGTCTCCAGTCAGAAAAACACCCTTCCACTGCTACTCTCCATCTTCTATGACTAAGCCAGTTCAGTCTCCATCTTCGCAGCTCACCGCAGACTCCATGTGACTTCACCTATTGTCAAAGGCCTTACTATAGTCCATGTAGACAGCATCTACCACCCTGCCCTCATCATTCACTTTGTCACTTCCTCAAAAAACTCAATCACGTTTCAGAGACATGATTTCCCTGCACAAAGCCGTGCTGCCTATCATTAATACGTCCATATTGTCCCAAATTGGAGTAAATCCTGTCCCCAACAATCTTCTCCAATAATTTCCCTATCACTGATGTAGGGCTCACTGGCCTGAAATTTCCCAAATTATCCCTGTTCCCTTTTATTAACAAAGGAGAGACATTGGCCATTCTCCTGTCCTCTCTGACCTCTCTTGTGACTAAAGAAGGTACAAAGATTTCTTACATGGCCTCAGCAATTGCTTCCTCACGTCCCTCATATTCTGGCATAGATCCTGTCAGGTCCTAGGGATTTGTCTATCTTAATGCTTTGCAAAACACCCATCACCATCCGATTACAACATCCGCAGTTCTTTCAGTTTTTACCTCCTTTAGTTATGTTGACATGCCCTAGAATATCAACATACCCGTTTCTAGAGTCACCATCCACCATCTGCTTCTCCTTCATGGATACCAGAGTTAGTGAATGTTTATGGTTGTGGTTGGGCCTGCTTTGTCCTGGACGGTGTTCAGCTTCTTGACTGTTGTTGGGTGTGTACTCTTCTAAGCAACAGCAGAGCTTTCCATCAAACTCCACATGTAGATGGTGGACTTTGGAGAGTCAAGAAATCAGTTAACTCAGAAATCCCAGCCTCTGACCTGCTCTCCCAACCACAGGATTGATATGGTTAGTCTGGTGAAGTTGCTGGTCAATGATAAGCCCCAGGATATTTATAGTGGGGGTTCCGATGACGGTCCTGCTGTTGAACATCAAAGGGAGTCGGTTAGATTCAACCTTGTTGATGATGGGCATTGTGTGGCGTGAATATTACTCGCCAGTTATTGTCCAGAACCTGGACGTTGTCCGGGTCTTGCTGTATTTGGGCGTGGACTGCTTCAGTATTTGAGCAATTGTGAATAGTACTGAAAACTGTTCAATTAGCACACACATCCCTGATGTTATGCTGCAGAGGAGGTGTTTGTTGAAACAGCTGAAAATATTTAGATTTAAGACACTACTCTGAGGAGCATTAGATCAAGAGTCGGAGGCTTTCAAAATAGGATTTGGTCTTTTGAACTTATTGTGCTATTCCGGGGATGGTGGCTGGTCTGATCTGGTCTAACTGCACTTTCCTGCTTGTTCCCCCTATAAATGAAAACATAACTGCTGCAACAGTTTCAGAATCTACGATGATCTGGAGTAGTGTGAACAGTTTTGGTCTCCTCATTTAAGGAAATATATTATTTCATTGGAGGCCCTTCAGAGAAGGTTCACTAGGATGATCCCTGGGATGGAGGAATGGTCGTATGAGAAAAGGCTGAACAGGTTGGGACTCTACTCATAGAGTCATAGAGATGTACAGCATGGAAACAGACCCTTTGGTCCAACCCGTCCATGCCGACCAGATATCCCAACCCAATCTAGTCCCACCTGCCAGCACCCGGCCCATGTCCCTCCAAACCTTCCTATTCATATACCCATCCAGATGCCTCTTAAATGTTGCAATTGTGCCAGCCTCCACCACATCCTCTGGCAGCTCATTCCATACACATACCACTCTCTGTGTGAAAAAGTTGCCCCTTAGGTCTCTTTTATATCTTTC
Source organism: Chiloscyllium plagiosum (assembly GCF_037043375.1). Lineage (NCBI taxonomy): Eukaryota > Metazoa > Chordata > Chondrichthyes > Orectolobiformes > Hemiscylliidae > Chiloscyllium > Chiloscyllium plagiosum. Next base: position 56,948,836 of record NW_028270163.1, on the reverse strand, counting down.
CCCTCTCACCCTAAACCTATGCCCTCTAGTTCTGGACTCCCCAACCCCAGGGAAAAGACTTTGTCTATTTAACCTATCCATGACCCTCATGATTTTATAAACCTCTATAAGGTCACCCCTCAGCCTCCAACGCTCCAGGGAAAACAGTCCCAGACTATTCAGCCCCTCCCTATAGCTCAAATCCTCCAACCCTGGCAACATCCTTGTAAATCTTTTCTGAACCCTTTCAAGTTTCACAACTACTCCCTGGAGTTTAGAAGAATGAGAGATGATCTCATTGAAACGTATGGGATTCTTAAGGGGTTTGACTGGGTCAATGCTGACAGGATGTTTCCCCCTCATGGGAGGGTCCCGGACCAGAGGGCACAGTCTCAGAATAAAAGGGCACCAGTTTAAGATTGAGATGAGGAGGAATTTCTCGATCAGAGAGGTGACAGTTTTGGAACTCCTTGCCACAGACAGCTGTGGACACAGAGTCCTTGTGTATATTTAAAGTTGAGATAGATAGGTTCTTGATCACTGGGGGAATCAAGAGTTACCCACAGAGAACAGGAAAATAGGTGAGAGGAATGTTCCTATTGGTGGAGCAGACTTAAGGGGCTGAATGGCCAACTCCTGTTCTTGTTTCTGATGGTCTTATTGCCTCCAACAACCCACAACCACCCTTGTTTCACCTCGGTATGACAATGCAGAGTTTTCTGTCTAATTTTCATAGAGTTTGGTTTTGCTAGGAATCCTTTATGCTACACTAATTCAAATGCTGATTTCAAGGGCAACCATTCTGATCTTACCTCGGGTAAGCAACGTGTTGGGTTTCTGTACCACCTATAATTACATTAAAGTAACATGAGCCATGAAAACACGGCAAGCCTAAAAATCAGGAAGTAAGGGTTCTGTATTTCACTGGCACCAAGTCATTACAAACAGAAAGGGAAATTAATGATAACAAGGTACTGTTTACACTGTGAGGTCTTCCTCCCTGTCTCAGAGAACTGCTCAGCTCCTTTGGTCAGTTCCCTCCATCCCCATCGCCCCATGCTTCTGGATGCTCTGTTAAATGAGTGAGCAAGGTTGTGGCAAATGGAATACAATCTAGAGAAATGTGGAGTGATCAGTTTAATTGAGAAAAATAATATTTTTATAGGGTGATACACTAGGAACTGTTGACATTCCAAGGGATCTGGATGTCCTTGTACCCCAACCACAGAGTGAATATACTGACACAGCGAGCAATTAGAAAGCTTTATGACTCATTAGGTTGTGTCCTTGCCTCTGAGTCAAAAGCTGTAGGTTCAAGTCCCACTCCAGGACAAAATGACCAAGGAAGGTATGTTCAAATGTGGCCAAATGGATTGTGTATCAACTGGTAAGTCCTTCCAACACCTGCCAGTAAGAGTCGGAGAGATTCCTATTCAGCCATGCATTGGAAGGACTGCTGGAGTTTCAGCCACCTCTATCCATAGCTGTGGACTACAATATACACATTGCCACAACAACTCAGACTCACAGAGTGAACTGTAATACACCACCACCACAGCAATCAATCAGCTAGGCAAAAGATATGTTTCATGAAGACTTTGATACAACTCCATGTGGTTTCTCCCCACCACACAGCTTTCAGCTTTACTTCCCTCTATAGCTAATGAGCGGGTGCATATTAAAGAGAAAGACATGAATTTATACTCTGTACACATCACAGAACCAACTAATGAACTACTCGTTGATTTGTAGTCGCTATTGTGCTGTAGGAAATGCAGCAGTCAACTTGCACACAGCAAGCTCCCTCAAATAGTAACGAAGAAACTGATCATATTACCTATTTTAGTGATATTGGTTAAGGGATAAAAACTGAGCAAGACATCTAGTAGAATGCCCTGTTTAAATAATGACCAGGGAATATGTCCAGCTGAGAAGGAAAATTGATCCTTAATAGAAAATGCACATGGATCCTGTTTTTGGAAGATCAGTTGAGGTTGGACTGTACCCAACTCAGCTGAGGTACCACAGATATTGCTGCTGTATAGACACTGTTGGAGAGGGTGGCCTGGAAAGTGCACATATTATCCAGTAGCAAAGCTGCAAGAAGTTTTTTAAATGATATGTCAAACCAAGGCCCCATCCACCTTTTCAGGTAAACATAAAACATTCCAGGCCTCGATTTTGAAATTCTTGTTCTTGTTGCCAAATACCTGCCAGGCTTTGTTATCTCTTCAGTCTCCTCTGACTAGAAAACCTTCTGATATGTCTGTGTTCCTGTAATTCTGGCCTTTCACTCAGCTCCAATTATAATCATTACGCCATTGGCGGCTGTGACTTCAGTTGCCTGTCCCCAAGGTCAGGAAGTCTCTCTCCACACTTCTCCATCTCTCTACCTCACCCTCCTCCTTTAAAATGTCCCTTAAAAACCTACTTTTTGACCAATCCTTTGGTTATTTGAGCTAATATCTTCTTATCAGTGTTGTATTTTGTATTGTTATACTTCAGTGAAGCACCCAGGGGCATTTTCGTGCATTACAAATATGCTTGCATACATTTATACACACAGAGTACATATAATAGTGTATGAGGGAAGGCCATCAGAGCATGTAATGTGTGAATAAATACTGATGGAATGATTTCTTTAAGACTCACCCTGAGAGTTGTTTAATAAATTCTACATAATGATACAATTTTGGTGCTCTTTTCGTTTTAATCCCATGATGAAATCATGACATTACATTTGCATGTTGTGGCCTTGACATTCTGTGGAGATCTCTCCTGGTTCTACACTGCAACCTCATTAATCTTTGATGCTTGAAGGAGTGTAAGACCAGTCTATCTCACCATTACTTACTTTTTAATCCCTTTGGCTCTGGTGTCATCCTGTTTGATCAACTTTGCATTGTCCCACTATTCCATATGCATTGTCATAGAGTCTTGAGGCACTGCCCAAGAACACAAGCTTCCTATCCATGGCAGCACGGTGGCTCAGTGGTTAGCACTACTGCCTCTCAGTGCCAGGGACCTGGGTTCAATTCCACCCTCAGGCGACTGTGTGGAGTTTGCACATTTTCCCTGTGTTCACATGGGTTTCCTCCCACAGTCCAAAGATTTGCAGGTTAGGTGAATTGGCCATAGCAAACGTGGGTTACAGAGATGGGGTAAGGGGGTGTGTCTGGGTGGGCTGCTCTTTGGAGGGTCGGTATGGACTCAATAAGCTGAATGGCCTGCTTCTGCACAGTAGCGATTCTCTGATCCTGGATCCATCAGCTGTGCTTCCACCCAGCAGTGTTTCAGTAGCTGTTGTACATCCTTTCCTTATATAATTTTGGCTCTGATCTTGTACATTTGCTGCAGTTGGCACTCAGCTGCCCATCCCAGCATCCCACCTTAGCTGTTCAGTATTGGGTTTTTCACCTGTAATATAAGTTGTGGTGATGGTTTGAAGTCTGGCATTTTTGGTGATAGGGAGGACTGCAGATGCTAGAGAAGTCAGAGTTGATAAAGCGTGGTGCTGAAAAAGTCTGGCATTCTTGCATTTTTCCTGATGAGTGCATGATGAAAAGCATCACCAATATGTACAGTCTTGTCATCAGTATTCAATAAAATGGCGTGAGAAAGAACGGAGAGCAAGACTGAGCAAGCATGAGGTTAGTATGGAGTTACAGGTAGAGAAGAATATTTTTGGATCCAATATTTTTGATCTGCTGGTGTTTTCATACCAGCTTTGAATATTATCTTGTTCTGAAAGATGAACAATAACACTCAATTTTTTGCCGTTAATTTTCAAGGCAAAAACAACAATGAATCTCACTTTGTGTTTTTTAAGCTATTCACTGTTGGAACATGGGCATTGCTGGCTGCACCAGCATTTATTGCCCCTTGAGAAGGTGGGGGGGGAGCTGCCTTCTTGAACCGCTGCAGTCCATGTATTGCAGGTAGACCCACAATGTCCTTAGGGAGGGAATTCCAGGATTTTGACCCAAAGACTGGAAGCAACAGCAATATATTTCCAAGTTAGGACAGAGAATGGCTTGGAGAGGAACTTGAAGGTGGTGGTGTTTCCATGTATTTTCTGCCCTTGTCCTTCTAGATGGAAGTGGTCGTAGGTGTGGAAGCAGTTGTCTAAGGAGCCTGAATGAATTTCTGCAGTGCATCTTGCAGGGTAATAGATAGGGGAGGTAACAGCCTAGTGGGACAATCACTGGACTATTATTCCAATGTTCTGGGGGCCCAGGTTCAGACTCAGCCAGGGCAGACAGTGGACTTTGAATTCAATACAATATCTGGAATTAAGAGCCTGATGATGACCATGAATCCATTGTTGATTGCCAGGAAAAACCCATCTGGTTCACTAATGTCCATTAGTGAAGGACATTGCCATCCTTACCTGGTCTGGCCCACATGTGACCCAGACTGTCAACAATGTGGTTGACTCTTAAGTGCCCTCTGGGTAATTAGGGACAGGCAATAAATGCTGGCTTGGCCAGTGACCCTCTCATTCCATGAATGAATAGAAAAATGGTCTGATATTACAGAAACATCACTCAGTGATTTTGAGCTTTTAGCTGAGCTCATGGGAGAGAATTATCACTGAATTTATGTGGCTAGCCATTACATTTGTCATCTATTATTATTCACTACATTATATCAGTCTTGAAAGTAAAAATTCCTTTTAATTTCTTCAGACTGAGACACACCCCTCATTCACAGAATTCTTGGCAATAACAGGAAGGTAGGAAATCTGTGACCTGAGATCAGGTCTGTCTCTGGTCATCTGGACATTTGTGTGTGACTGCATAGTTCCCAAATAACTTAGAGGGGGTACTCACCATTTGCTAGTGGGCCCAGAGAAAGCTCTGCATTCTCTCTACTGTCTCAATCAGCTACGAGCAGACTGGTGTGTATATGTATGTGTGCGTGTGTGTGTGTGTGTGTGTGTGTACGCCAGTTTTGGGGTGGGTACTGGTGGAGAGGGGACGTTGTGCTTGTAAAGTCAATTACAAGGAATCCAAGACTTGTTGAGTGTAACTCAGAGTTTCCAAGTTTGGAATCTGATCTGTTCACCTTTCGTTTCCAGGCACTCGGATATCTTGGCATCGAACCAACTGAGGAGCAGCAACAAAGCCTCCGGCAGCAGCTTCAAGTGGACTCCAAGGGAACAGTGGCCTATGGAGGTCAGTGTTCCTCTTGATTAAGTCCCCTGCCTGTAATTCTCCATCTCTTTGCCTCTAGTTCTCCTTCTGCAGGGCATTTCAACCCTCCATCCCCCTCCCTCCCACCAGTTATCTGTGGTCAGACAATGAGCCCACTCTCCAATCTGTTTCCCCTTACTTTACTGGGGGAGTAGGGTGGCACGGCAGAGAGCAGAGTCTGACCTGATGTTGACCACTTCCCACTCCCTCCCACATAGTAGAAAAACAGGACTCGCTCCTTGCTGACCCCGCTGCCAAGAGGGGGAGTCTTTACACCAACAACAGCAACTTGTATTTATGTAGCACCTTTAATGTAGTAAAACAACCCTCGGCTTTCTCAGGAACATTCTCAAACAAAGAATGTCAGTCACGTAAGACAATTCAGACAGATGGTCAGCACTTCATCAAATTGGTAGGTGTTAAGGAACATCTTAAAGACATAATGAGAGGTGGAAAAATGTAGAGAGAGAATTTGAGAGCTTGGGTCTCAGACAGCTAAAGGTACGCACGCCAACGGGAACAGTGGCAATTGGAGATACCCTAGAGGCCAGGATTGAAGGAGCACTGTCAGCTCAGAAGGTTGTAGGTGTGACAGAGATAGGATTGTGGAGGAATACAGAAACAAGGATGAGCATTTTTTAAGAGGTAAAAACAATGACTGCAGATGCTGGAAACCAGATTCTGGATTTTTTAAGTTGAGGCGTTTTGAAACAGGAATAGTTGCACCAGAACTCAAAGCTTGAAAACAAATCAGAATTTCCAATTTCGATCGTCACTTGCTTGCTGTGCAGGCGTGATACAGCAGTGGAAGACAAGCTATGGAAACAGTCTCAGACGCCAGGCACCTTCTAGGTGATAAGGCAACAACCTTCCTCCTTCAGCTACAATAGGAGCCTCCTATTCTCCCCCTCTCTACTCCACATGTCTGACAGCCACAGAATGAAAAACGCACAACGATGACTGATTGAAATTTGAGGAGTTCACATCCTCCGCACTTTATTGCAATTGAAAAAATTCATAAGGGAGGCCCATTATTTCTAATGAGCTGCTGAAGACACACATCACAGGACTGAGAGTGAAATCTGTGACTGCAACACTCTCTTCCTCCTGAATGAGATCACCTCAGCATGTGGTGTACTGCAGCAGAGTTGAACTGGGAAATGAACAGTGGGGGAGTGTTTATTACTATACAACACTGACACATCACAGGACAGATCTTTCAGTTTTAATCCAGTCACCCGAATGAAGGATCAGGAAATTAGAATAATTGTAAAGAGAAAGTAGTAAGTGCAATTTCAGTTCTATAGAGGGACCAGAAAAACTGGAATGGTTGTCCCTAGAACAGATAAGGGGTTAGAGTCTTTTTTTAACGCTGTTATTGAGATTGTTTTGTGGGCTAACTTTTGATTTTTTGAGGTTCTTTTTTATTGTCATGGATTTTTTAAATGAAATCATACAGTCACATCTTACCTTCTGTGTTTGTTTTGAGGGGTACTTGTTAGACTAACCAACAGAAGATACCAAGGACATGTATTATTAAATACCTTCTTCGTATGCCAGGAAGCAGACTCAAAACAAACCTTCAAAAAAGTATCAGATAAATATTTGAAGAGGAAAAAAAATTACAAGGCTATGGTAAAGAGCAGGAAAGTAAAACTAAGTGAGTAAGTTCTTCACTGGGCAGAATTATCCCCTCCCTGGACATGGTGAGAAAGTCAGGAAGAAGGAAAAATAATTGGATGAGTTACTGCTCAGAAACTCACCCCTGCTCACCAACTCAATAAATACATTCTGCGAGAAAAGTTTCATTTGGGACTTTCTCACCCTGCTGTAGTGATTGGAACGATGTCAGCCAGGTGGGTCTCGTAGAGTATGAGTTCCCTGATGGGGGCTGCTAACCTGGTCCAATCAGGGAGACCTGGCTGACAGAGAGAAACAGGAGCGTCAGAGGTTCTGCTCACTCTAGGAGTTGGCTCTCAGCTAGCTGGGTCAGTATAAATGAAGGGTGACTTGGTGATGGGATACCGGCCTTCATGGAGTGACTTCATCTCTCACCAATTAAGGTCATTCAGTGGACAATTAATGGTCAGTTAAGGGTCTCAGTTCATCACCTCCCAGGCAGGTGTGAATGCTGACTATGTTCCTGTGGATGACCAGCGGGGTGTGGTGACTCAGCATGGCAATGTTGGGATCTGTGCTATCTCACCTCAGCTGGGGTGGCACAGTGCTCAGTGATTAGCACTGCTGCCTTACAGCACCAGGGTCCCAGGCTCGATTCTAACCTTGGGTGACTGTCTGTGAGGAGTTTGCACGTTCTCCCCGTGTCTGCGTGGGTTTCCTCCGGGTGCTCCGACTTCCTCCCACGAGTCCAAAGATGTGCAGGTCAGGTGAATTGGCCATTCTAAATTGCCCATAGTGTTAGCTGCATTAGTCAGAGGGAAATGGGTCTGGGTGGGTTACTCTTTGGAGGGTCGGTGTGGACTTGTGGGGCTGAAGGGCCTGTTTCTACACTGCAGGGAGTCTAATCTAAAGGAAAAGCTCTGCCTGCCAGCTCTTCATGAAGCTATTGGCACACAATAGGTCAGAGTATAGCAGCTCTGGGGAAGGAGGTTTTATCACTGCTCGGCCCCACACTCCGTCTCAAAAATGGAAAAGTACACCCTCAATGTTGGCATCAGCACAACAGACCAAACAGCTGTCTTCTGCCATCCATATCAACTGTTATCTGTGGCAGAGTAGGTGAGATTTAGTCAAGAGGTGTAAGGCAGTGTGTTTATAAATTGAGTAGGTGAAAGTGAGGACTGCAGATACTGGAGAATAGAGTCAAGAGTGTGGTGTTGGAAAAGCACAAAAGGTCAGGCAGCACCCAAGGAGCAGGAAAATCAATGTTTTGGGCAAAAGCTCTTCATCAAGAAACATTAATGACAGGATATCAGTCATCAATAAGATCAGTAAGATGCTGCATAACTTTCTTCATCACTGAGGGTGGCTCAAACCAATATTGGTTTAAAAGAATGGCAGCCTGTGGATAGCCGCGATCTCTGTCACGCTGCTTACTTAGGGACTTGGGGGATGGGTCAGGAATACCGATCGGTATCCAAAACGGATGCAAATATCACAAACGTTGGGATCAGCAGTGAAGTGCTGTGCTTCTGTACTTGACTGTTCATTTTTCATTGCTGCCTATGGTCAAGGTGCACGTTTAATAGTGGCTACAGCAGTGTTAGCCCACTGCAGAACCTCCAGCCTGAATCCACACCTTCAAGAGAGGAGGAGAAAAATTAAAGAGATGTAATGGACCAAATCTTGTTGGAGGGGAAGCTGTTTTTGAATATTTTCTGCACCTTTCAGCTTGAGAGTGTAAGATATTAATAGCACAGCAAGAACAGCAGGGAGTCAGTGACCTCAGTGAACTGCAGGCCCAATGGTCTGTCACTTTAATCACTAAGATTTAAGGAATAAAAATGAAAGAGTATTGACTAAGACTGCAGTAGAATGAATTAGAGTCAGATCAGATACAGAAAGAAATAGACAGCGGAAAGGTATGATTGGATTAAAAGGGTGAAAAACAGTAAAAAGGAAAGATAAGGAAAAAACCTGCAAAGCTGATATCTTTAAAATCTCTTAACAATTCATTTCCTGAAGGAATCAGATGCCGCTATTTAAGTAGTTCACTTTGGGCCAAAGAGACATTTGACATTGTGTTAATGTTCAAACAATACTTACAAAATTAATGATAAGCTTGGAAATTTTGTGATGGAGCTTAATGAATAATCAATGTGTAAATCCAACAGGTTCTCAGAATCACATTCATGCAGGTTATCCCTTAATCCCAGGTGGTTTACTGGCACACTGATAACTATGTGCATCATTAACACTCCATCATTTATCCAGCAAAATTCACTCAACTTATGTTCTGTTCACAAACCTCTGCTGATGTGTTACCATTTCACCCCCATGTAACGACTACCACCCAGACTTTGTCCAGGCTGCTAGAGACTTGTTCCGATTGCAGCTTGGTGAGACTGCAGCAGGAGCAGGAGCCAGCATGTTTGCTTCCAGTGAAGAGGCCACCCTGACTGAGACAACCCATTCCACACAGGTGAGATTCATACTGGCCAAACAGATTGTAATTCACCCCTGAGTGTTTGTTATTCTATATTTCAACCCCCCTGAACCCTCTATCAGATTCCAGTCTGTCACTCATTTACGGATGTATGTTCTATATATAAACATCTCTGAACCCCTCAATTAGATTCCAGGTTGTAACTCGCTCCTGCATCTCCATATTTCCAGAGGCTAAAAAACCCCATATCTCTTGCTTAAATTCTAGTCTGTACCTCACTCCCAGGTATCTGATTATTCTATATATAAACCATCCTGAACCCCTCAATTGGATTCCAGTCTGCACCTCACTCCTGGATATCTGTTATTCTATACATAAATCATCCTAATCCCTCAATTAGATTCAAGCATGTAACTCTTTCTCACATATCTGTTGTTCTGTATGTAACATCCCCTGCATTCTAAATTAGATGTAATTCACTTCCAAGGAATCAGTAATTCAACATAAACCACCCCAAACCTTTTGCTTAGATTTGTCTGTAACTCACTCATGTATGTGTTATTTTACGTGTAATAGTACTGAACCCAGTTGATCAGATTCTAATCTGTAACTCACCTCTTATATTCAATATATAATTAACCCAAGCACCTCAATTAGATTTGAATCTTTAAATCAGTCCTGAGTATCTGTTTATTCTGTATATAAAACCCTAAAACGGAATCCACATCACTTTCTGGTTTCTGTTATTTCTATGTATAAAAATCTTGCAAATCTCTTGATTCAACTCTAGCCTGTAACTCACTCCCAAGTATCTGTAATTCTGCATATAAATCCTTCAAGTTCCTCAATTAAATTCCAACCTATAGGATATTTCGGAGTATTGCTTTGTAAAACCTCAGGGTCATAATCATAGGCCATTCATCCCATCAAATTTGCTCTGCCACTCAATGAGATCATGGCTGTTGTGATAACTTTCAATTCCACTTCCCTGCTCTTTCCCCAGGATCTTTGATAACCTTGCTGATTAAAAGTCTGTCTATCTCAGCTTTAAATCTGCTTAATGAACTAGCCTTCACAGCGCTTTGCGGTAAAGAATTTCACAGATTCATTACCCTCCGAGAGAAGAAGTTCATCCTCAGTCTTAATTGGACAATCCCTTACTCTAAGACTTTGCTGTCTGGTCCTATACTCTCTTTCAAGAGGAAACAACCCTTCTACACCAACTCTATCAAACCTGCTAAAAATCTTGTATGTTTCAATAAAGTTGCCTCTCATTCTTCACAAGTCCGTTGAGTACAGATCCAACCTACTCAACCTCTCCTCGTAAGACAGTTCCTCCATACCCAGGATCAACCTAGTGAACTTCCTCTGGACTGTGTTCAATGCCAGTAAAGTTTCCCTTCGATAAGGGGACCAAGTATTCCACCTGTGCTCTGACTAGTACCTTGTATAGCTTTAGTAACACCTCCCTATTATACCCCATTTGCCTTGAAATGAAGGACAACATTCCATATGCCTTCCCTATTATCTGCTAAAAGTGGATGCCAGCTTTTGATGATTTATGCACAGACACCTGGGCTGTAGCCTTTCTCATTTAAATCATATTGAGCTCTACTATTATTCCTCACATGTTCCCACATTATATTCCAATGACCAGGTTTTTGCCTATTTGATTAACCAGTCTATATCCCTGTGCAGACTCCTTGTGTTATCCTCACCACTTTTTCCCACCTATTTTAGTGCCTTTTGCAAAGTTAACAATAATACATTTACTTTCCTCATTCAAGTAATTAATCAATATTGCAAATAATCGAGACCCTAGTACTGATCTCTGTGGCACACCACTAGTTAAAGGTTTCCATTCTGAAAAATGTCCTCTTTATCCCCTCTCTCTGTCTCGAAGCCTCTGTCCATGCCAGTTTAATACCTCCATGGAATTATATCTTATTATGTAGCCTAATGTGTGGTATCTTACCAAAAACCTTCTGAAAATCCAAATATACCATATCTGCTGCTTCCCTTCAATTCTGCTTGTCACCTCCTCAAAGAATTTACATTTATTAGACATGATTTCCCCTTCATGAAGTGATGATGACTCTGCTTGATCATTTTTTGTGTTTCTAAATGCTCTGCTACTATTATCTGTTATAATCATAGAATTTTACCCTAGAGAAGGAAGCCATGTGACCCATCATATCTGTATCAACTCCCAAAACAGGCCATCAGCTAGTCCCATTCTCCATCCCTCTCTCCGCAGCTATCTACATTCATCACTTTCAAATATATATACAATTCTCTTTTGGAACCCGCCTCCACCACTCTCCCAGGTAGTACATTCCAAATCCTAACAACTGTCTGAGTATAGAAGTTTCTCTTCATCTCACTCCTAGTGTCTTTTGTTGACAATCTTGAAATTTTGACCCCTAGTTACTGACAATATTATCCCTCTTTACGCTGTCAATGAGGTCACCTCTTAATCTTTTCTGCTACAAGGAGGAGCTCAATTTCTCTAATCTTCCCTTGAATCTAAAATCCCTCATTCCTGGTATAATTCTAGTAAATCTTCTTTGCACTGTCTCCAAGGCTTTAACATCCTTTCTTAAATAAGGTACTCAGAACGGAACACAATACTCCAAATGTGGGCTGACCAATGATTTGTAGAAGTGGAGCATCATTTCCTTGCTTTTGTACTCTAAGCCTCTATTTTTAAACCCAAGGATAGTATCAGCCTTCTTAACAATTGTTTCAACTTGTCTGGCCATCTTCAGAGAATTATGCATGTCAACCCCAAGGACCTTCTGCTCCTATACTCCCCTCAAAGATATATCATTGATCTTGTATTCTTTATCCATGCTTCTTATACGGAAATACATTTTCTCACATTTCTCTGCATTGAAATTCATCTGCCAGGTATCCGTCCATTTGGCTAACTTGCCAATGTCCCTCTGAGTTTGCTCAGTGTCACCCTCACAATTCACTAGTCTCCCAGCATTGTATCATCTGCAAATGTGGAGATTTTGTCCTCAATACCCATCTCCATACCATTTATATTAATTGGAAAAAGCAACAGTCCCAATATGAACACCACTTTCAATTCCTCTCCAGTCTGAGAAACACTAATCTATACCTGCCCTCTGTTTTCTATCTTTTAACTAACAACTAATTTATACTGCCAAGGTCTCATCAATCCCAAACATTTCTAATCTACTAACCAGCCTGCCATGTGGTAACCTGTATCTGGAAGTCCAAATAGACTGACATTTTCCTATTTGTGGCTGTTAAGCTAGCTTGCCTATACTTACCATCTTTTTGTCTCTTTCACCTTTGAAATAAAGGTGTTACAATAGCAGTTTTCTAATCCTGTGGGACTTTTCCAGAACCTAAGCATTCCTGGAAGGTTATTACTATGCATCCACTATCTCTGGAGCTCCTTCCATTACTATCATAGAATTCCAACCATCAGGTTCAGCAAATGTATCAGTCTTTAGTCCTTTCTGTTTCCAGCATTTCCTTCTCTAGTCACAGTTATTTTATTTATTTTATTTTGTCTCCTCCTTTGCCCCTTGATTTTGTAATAATTTTGGAATGCTATTGGTGTCTTCAACTGTGAAGACTGATGCAAACTATTTGTTCAACTCCTTTGCCATATCCTGGCTCCCCATTACTGTTTAACCCGCCTCATTCTGTCAGGGGCCTATCTTATTTGTGATCGCAGATCACATGATTTGATCTATTAGCTCCCTACCTAACTCCTTGAATCCTCCTCAGTGTGAACTTTAACCAGAGCCTGGGAATAGGCATTTGTCAACTTCACAATTGGCTCCTTTACATTCTTTACATCAACCGATGGCTCGGCAGACAATCAACGATACAATAGCAGTTATGTGTCCAAATAGGAGTTGTTTTGAGATGACACAATGCCATTCTGAAAGGTATGCTGACCCCAAACAGATGGAAGAGAATGGCCCAGATTGAGGAACCAGTATCTACTTAACCCACTTTCCTACTTTTGCTGCTCTCATTGAGTTACCCTATCAACAGAATTAAAATATTAAATTGCGTTACGTGCTGTGCTGTAAAAAGCCCCCCACTCTTTATACTGAATACCTCATGAATTTTACAGATTACATCGTCCAGTTCAGTGGATACAGAAGATTTGGAAAGAGTCACCCAAGAAAGGAATGAGGCATTAAAAGAGCTAAAGAAAGTGAAGGTGAGGGAAGGTTACTGCTGCCTGGGATAATGATTTTGTCCTCCTGCATGTTTAAAAAATTCACACATCACAAATTATGATTCATTTTAAAAAGTTTGTTTTTACTTAGAAATGTGGTCCATTGATGTGGATTCCTTGAATCAGTTAGCACAGGAGGCCGCACCATCCATCATGACACTGCAGTCTCCTTGTAGAAATTTCCTACTTAGCCCCACTCCTCTGCTTCCAGCCCAAAGCTGTAAGAATTCTTTTCTTTTGTGATTCCATTTTGAAATCTGCTTCCACTTTTCTTTCAGGCAATGAATTCCAGAACATAAGAATTTGGTCCAAATAAAAAGTGTTGTCAGCTCTTGTTGTTTCTCAGTTAGTTTTGTGTTCTCTGCTACTACTCCTTCTGTCACTGTAAGCAATGTCTCCTGATACAGAACATAGAAAGTTACAGCGCAGTGCAGGCCCTCGATGTTGTGCCGGCTTGTGAAATTAATCTGATGCCCATCTAACCTACACCGTTCCATTATTATCCATATCCTCTAGCAAACCTTAACCCCTTCGCAACTCTAAGAACAACAACCCCCAGCTTCTCCATTCTTTCCATGTAACTGAAGTGCCCGATAGCATTCTTTCTGCACTGTCTCCAACACTTTGACATTCCTCCTGTAAGTTTCACCAGAATTGCGTTCTGATGCTTAAGCAGAGTCTTTAAAGTTTATCATAAGCTGCATATCCAAATCCAAGACATTATTATGTATCAAAACAGCAGTGATTGTAACACTCACCCCTGAGGGGCCACTACTGCATACTCCCCTTCAGTCTGAAAACAACTTCCATTAATCTGTCCCTTAGCCAGTTTTGTGCTTCCTTTACTCTTCTGGGTTTAATTGTGTTAGCACATCTAATATGTAGCACACGGTCACAAGCTGTTTGAAAAACCATACGTGTAGCATCATTAATCCTCTCCATTATTACATCCAGAGTCATAATTCCTCCTTCTTAATTCCTGATGGTACTGACTTCTCTTTAAATGAATGTTCAAATGAAGAACTCTTGTTGTTTAAAAGTGATCCAGAATGCTCTTTTCAGAAGAGACCTGGATGGTATGAATTCATCTAAGAGCAATATCCTAGGCTGTGAGACTGACTGTTTCCAGAGTGCCCAGATCGGTCTGATTCATGATATTTGTGCAGATAGATAGATTCATTCAGGCTGAGGGATGTCTGTTGTCAGTAAACTGACAACACTGATCTTGTGTGTGCATGCAAAGGTGGCCATTTTTTCAGCCACCTTTGTGTTCACGTTAATTATTCCAATTTTTAAAAGGAATTGAACTGGTTGGAATCTCCGGTCTGAGGTAATGTGTCTGGAGTCCCGAAGAGGGACTTAGTGATTTAATTACCAATTAGAGATTCAGCCCTATACAACAACAATCTTTATTTATGTAGTGTCTTTAAAATCATTAAAATCATTCCAAGGCACTTCGCAGAAGTATAATGAGACAAAATAATTCAAACTATATTGAACCATTAACGAAGGCATTAGGACGGGGACAAAAAGCTTGGTCAAAGAGGTATGTTTTAAAGAGCATTTTAAATAAGAGGGAAAGAGGTGGAGAGGTCCAGGGAGGTGAGAACACAGACAACCAAAGACACAGCCACCAGTGGTGATATAAAGGCAATCGGAGACTGCAACAGGCCAGAATTGCAAAGTCACAAGAGTGAGGGAGCATCGTAGGGCTGGAATGAGTTGCCGAGAAGAAAAGGGAATTGAGGACATCGAGGGATTTGAACACAGGTTGAGAATTTTGAATTTGCAGCTTTGGTGAATAAGAACTCGAAGCATCAGTAGGTGAGGGTGCTTGGAAGACTACAATTGCCTGAAGTGAGTGTGGAGCTCTGTCACAGTGACTCCACCAACTGCTGGGATGTGTGCTTCAAACTGGGCTTCCAGCCATATGTCACTGAGCCAGGATCTGAGAGCGGCTGGATTGTAAAGCAAAACATTTCTTTTCTCTCTCTAAAGTTGAGCTGAATGCTGAGACTAAGAATCTGCTGGAACCCCTCACTGATGCATTTGGAGGGCCAGAATCAGTCAGGAAATTCCATCTGTCCCAGATCATTTGGGCGAGAGTACTGCACTGCAGTTTTCAGGGTTTACGCTGCACTGATGTTGATAGAAAGGAGAGAACACCAAACACTTGATCCCTCCCTCCCTCCCTCCCTACCTCACAGGATCAGTCTTCATTTCACTCCCAATCCAATCTGTTTTGGATCACATTAAGGGAATGGGATGGAAGAAAACACCTTCTTTTCCTCTTCCTCCAGTCAAACCCAGCGAGAAGCTGTTGGGCCCTCTGTAGGCAGCAGAGTGAACACTGTATTAATGCATCTGAGGTATTCCTTTCACCTAACTTCACTACCTAAAGGTAGTGTCAGCTGCCTTTCCAGGTAGGTGACATTAACAAGGTCACATTTATTTTATAGCCTTTGTTAAACTGGGGATATTAGAAACCAACCCAGATGGGCTGCGTTTTGTTAAAAAGAATGAGGAAAGACAACATAAACTGAAGGATACAAATTTAAAGGGCTACAGGAGCAGGACCATTAGGATGCTTGCAGAACAAAGGTTTGAAGGTAGCAGGACATGTTGAAAAAGGCAGTAGAAACAGATTAAGTAGCAATTTTCAAAAGAAAATTAGACACTTATTTGAAGGGGATAGATTTCCTGGACATCACTGCTAGACTGGGTCTGCAGCAGGTGATGAAGGAACCAACAAGAGGGAAAAACATACTTGACCTCACCCTTACCAATCGGCCTGTCACAGATGTATTTGTCCACGATGGCATCAGTAAGAGTGACTGCTGCATAATCTTCTTCACGTGATGATACCACTTATCGTGTTGTGTGGCATTATCACCATGCTAAATGGGACAGACCTCAAACAGATCTAGCAGCTCAAGACTAAGTATCCATTAGGTGCAGTGGGCCATTCGCACCAGAATAACACAATCCACAGCTGCATGGCCTGGCATATCTCCCGCACAACCATTACAGTCAAGCCTGGAAATTAACCCTGGTTCAATGGACAGTGCAGGAGGGCATGCTAGGAGCAGCAACAGACATACTTAAATGTTTAAGATACTACACAGCATAAGCAGCAAGTAATAGACAGAAGTAAATGATCTCACCACCAATGAATCAGGTCTGAGCTCTGCAGTCCTGCCACATCTAGTTATGAATGGTATGGATAATTAAACAACTCACTGGAAGAGGGGGCTCCACAAATATCCCCAACCTCAATGATGAGAGAGCCCAGTACATCAGTGCAAAAGATAAGGTTGAAGTTATTATTACAACCTTTAGCCAGACGTGCCAAGTGGATGATCCATCTCAGCCTCCTCCAGTGGTCCCCACCATCACAGATGCCAGTCTTGAACCAATTCAGTCACTCCATGTGACATGAAGAAACAGTTGGAGGCACTGGATACTGCAAAGCTATGAGCTTTGACAATATTCTCACAATAGTACTGAAGACTTGTGCTCCAGAACCTGCTGCTCCCCTAGTCAAGCTGTTCCAGTACAGCTACAACAATGGCATCTATCCAATAATGTGCAGAATTGCCCAAGTATGTCCAGTACACAAAACAATGAGGACAAACCAACCCAGTCAATGACCACGCCATGAGTCTACTCTCAACCCTCAGTAAAGTATTAGAAGGTGTCATCAGTAGTGTTATTGAGTGGCATTTGCTCAGCAATAACCTGCTCAGTGATACACAGTTTGGTTTCCACCATGGCCATTCACTCCTAACCTCATTACAGCCAAACATGGTCAAAAGAGTGAATTCTAGAGATGAGGTAAATTGATACCCCTTAACATCCGGGCCACATTTGACCAAGTGTTACATCAAGGAACCTCTGGCAAGACTGGAATCTATGGGAACTGGGCAAACACTTCCCTGCTTGGAGTGATAGCTGGCACAAAGAACGATGGCTGTGGTTGTTGGAGGTCAATGATCTAAATATCTCTTAGGAGTTCCTCAGAGTAGTGTCCTGGGCTCAATTATCTTCAAATCTTTCATTAATACCCTACTTCCATCAGTAGGTGATATTGGGGAATGTTTGTGATGATTGTACAATGTTCAGCACTATTCACGGTTCCTCACATACTGAAACAGTCCATGATCAAATTAAGGAAAATTTCAAAATTTCAGCTGACAAGTTGCAAGTAACATTCACACCACACAACTGTCAGGCAATGACCAACTCCACCAAGAGAGGATCTAAACATTGTCCCTTGACATTCAGTCTCATCACTGAATTCCCCCACTTAGAACCTGAGGTTACCATGAACAGAAATTGAAATTGGACCCATCATATAAATAGTGGCAGCAAGGGCAGGTCGGAGGTGAGGAATACTGCAGCGAGTTACTCACCTCCTGACTCCCCAAAGCCTGTCCACCATCTACAAGGAATAAGTAAGACTGTGATGGAATACTCCCCACTTGCTTGGATCGGTGCAACTCCAACAACACTCAAGAAGCTTGACACCATCCAGGACAAAACAGCCCACTTGATTGGCACCACATCAACAAACATTTACTCCCTCCACCACCAATGCTCAGTAGCAGCAGTGTATACTATCTACAAGATGCACTGCAGAAATTCACCAAAGATCCTCAGACAGCACCTTCCAAAACACTGCTGTCTAAAAGGAGAAGGACAACAGAGACATGAGAATGTCCCCACCTGAAAGTTCCTCTCCCAGCTACTCCCCATCCTGACTTGGAAACATCCCCTGTTCCTTCACTGTCGCTGGGTCAAAATCCTGGAATTCCCTCCCTCAAAACATCGTGGGTCAACACACAGCAGTGGACTGCAGCAGTTCAAGAAGGGAGCTCATCATCACCTTATGAAGGATTGTTAGGGAAGGGTCAATAAATGCTAGCCCACCAGTGAAACCCACATCCCCTAGATGACTGAAGAATATGTGAAATAATTTAAAAGTGAGGATATGAGAATTTAAAACCTAATTCAGAAGGATCAAAACCCAATGTAGGTCAGGAAGGTATTGGGAGAAGGAAACTTAGTAAGGGTCAGCAGGGTTTTGGATAGGGTGATGTTTATAAATGGATGGTGCACCAGGGTAACATTGGAATAGGGTGACAAAGGCATGGCTGAAAATTTTATATAAACTGAGGCAGTTGTTATAACAGTTAGGAGTTTTGTTTGGGCTATTCCACTGTTGAGTTGGCACCAAACTCTGATTGAGATATTCATACAGAGAGTTGTAGGGATGACAATTAAAGGGGTGTACAGCTATTGGTGTAGGTACAGTTGCAGGCTTTATCAGTGTTTATAGAATGGTACAATATGGAGGTGGGCCATTCAGCCCATTGCATCACTCCAACCCTCTGAAGAACATCCCACCCAGACTCAACCCCCTACCTTATCCGTGTAACCCTGCATTTCCCATGGCCAATCCACCCTAACCTGCACATCTTTGGACTGTGGGAGGAAACCAGAGCATCTGGAGGAAACCCACGCAGACACAGGGAGAATGCGCAAACTCTGCACAGACAGTCGCCCGAAGCTAGAATCGAACTCACGTCGCCACCGCTGTGAGGCAGCAGTGCTAACCACTGAGCCACTATGCCACCCAAATATTAATTATCTCATTGTAGCAGTGTACCATTACAGGTGTAGGAATGATTGGCAGTGTTTATATGGGTATATACTGTTATCTAGTTGAAGGGATGATAGTTTCATTAGTACAAGACACATTCAAGAAAAGGAGGGAGGTGTAGTATTTAAGAAATGTGCATTGTTTTGGGGAGGGGGATTAAAGTGGCAGATGTGAAAGGGGGAAGGACAGTAGCTGAGGAGTTGGAGGGATGGTGTAGCTGGGAGGGATGGTGTAGCCGGGAGGGATGGTACAGCCGGGAGGGCTGGTAAAGCCGGGAGGGATGGTGTAGCCGGGAGGGATGGTACAGCCGGGAGGGATGGTGTAGCCGGAAGGAATGGACAGCCGGAGGGATGGTGTAGCCAGGAGGGATGGTGTAGCCGGGAGGGATGGTGTAGCCGGGAGGGATGGTACAGCCGGGAGAGATGGTGTAGCCGGGAGGGATGTTGTAGCCGGGAGAGATGGTGTAGCCGGGAGGGATGGTAAAGCCGGGAGGGATGGTGTAACTGGGAGGGATGGTGTAGCCGGGAGGGATGGTGTAGCTGGGAGAGATGGTGTAGCCGGGAGGGACGGTGTAGCCGGGAGGGATGGTGTAACTGGGAGGGATGGTGTAGCCGGGAGGGATGGTACAGCCGGGAGGGATGGTACAGCCGGGAGAGATGGTAAAGCCGGGAGGGATGGTGTAACTGGGAGGGATGGTGTAGCCGGGAGGGACGGTGTAGCCTGGAGGAATGGTGTAACTGGGAGGGATGGTGTACCCGGGAGGGATGGTGTAGCCGGGGGGGATGGTACAGCTGGGAGGAATGGTGTTGCCGGGAGGGATGGTGTAGCTGGGAGGGATGGTGTAGCTGGGAGGGATGGTGTAGCCGGGAGGGATGGTGTAGCCGGGAGAGATGGTGTAACCGGGAGGGATGGTGTAGCCGGGAGGGATGGTTTAGCTGGGAGGGATGGTGTAGCCGGGAGGGATGGTACAGCTGGGAGGGATGGTGTAGCCGGGAGGGATGGTGTAGCCGGGAGGGATGGTGTAGCCGGGAGGGATGGTGTAGCTGTGAGGGATGGTGTAGCTGTGAGGGATGGTGTAGCCGGGAGGGATGGTACAGCCGGGAGGGATGGTGTAGCCGGGAGGGATGGTGTAGCCGGGAGGGATGGTACAGTTAGGGGGATGGTGTAGCCGGGACGGATGTTGTAACTGGGAGGGATGGTGTAGCTGTGAGGGATGGTCTAGCCGGGAGGGATGGAGTTGCCGGGAGGGTGGTGTAGCTGGGAGGGATGGTTTGGCTGGGAGGGATGGTGTAGCCGGGAGGGATGGTGTAGCCGGGAGGGATGGTGTAGCCGGGAGGGATGGTGTAGCCGGGAGGGATGGTACAGCTGGAAGGGATGGTGTTGCCGGGAGGGATGGTGTAGCCGGGAGGGATGGTGTAGCTGGGAGGGTTGGTGTTGCCGGGAGGGATGGTGTAGCCGGGAGGGATGGTGTTGCTGGGAGGGATGGTGTAGCTGGGAGGGTTGGTGTTGCCGGGAGGGATGTTGTAGCCGGGAGGGATGGTGTTGCTGGGAGGGATGGTGTAGCCGGGAGGGATGGTACAGCTGGGGGGGATGGTGTAGCCGGGAGGGATGGTGTAGCTGGGAGGGATGGTTTAGCTGGGAAGGATGGTGTAGCCGAGAGGGATGGTGTAGCCGGGAGGAATGGTACAGCTGGGAGGGATGGTGTAGCCAGGAGGGATGGTACAGTTAGGAGGGATGGTGTAGCCGGGAGGGATGGTACAGCTGGGAGGGATGGTGTAGCTGGGAGGGAAGGTACAGCTGGGAGGAATGGTGTAGCTGGGAGGGATGGTGTTGCTGGGAGGGATGGTGTAGCTGGGAGGGTTGGTGTTGCTGGGAGGGATGGTGTAGCTGGGAGGGTTGGTGTTGCCGGGAGGGATGGTGTAGCTGGGAGGGATGGTTTAGCTGGGAAGGATGGTGTAGCCGAGAGGGATGGTGTAGCCGGGAGGAATGGTACAGCTGGGAGGGATGGTGTAGCCAGGAGGGATGGTACAGTTGGGAGGGATGGTGTAGCCGGGAGGGATGGTACAGCTGGGAGGGATGGTGTAGCCGGGAGGGATGGTGTAGCCGGGAGGGATGGTACAGCTGGGAGGGATGGTGTAGCCGGGAGGGATGGTACAGCTGGGAGGGATGGTGTAGCCGGGAGGGATGGTGTAGCCGGGAGGGATGGTGTAGCTGTGAGGGATGGTGTAGCTGTGAGGGATGGTGTAGCCGGGAGGGATGGTACAGCCGGGAGGGATGGTGTAGCCGGGAGGGATGGTGTAGCCGGGAGGGATGGTACAGTTAGGGGGATGGTGTAGCCGGGACGGATGTTGTAACTGGGAGGGATGGTGTAGCTGTGAGGGATGGTCTAGCCGGGAGGGATGGAGTTGCCGGGAGGGTGGTGTAGCTGGGAGGGATGGTTTGGCTGGGAGGGATGGTGTAGCCGGGAGGGAGGTGTAGCCGGGAGGGATGGTGTAGCCGGGAGGGATGGTACAGCTGGAAGGGATGGTGTTGCCGGGAGGGATGGTGTAGCCGGGAGGGATGGTGTAGCTGGGAGGGTTGGTGTTGCCGGGAGGGATGTTGTAGCCGGGAGGGATGGTGTTGCTGGGAGGGATGGTGTAGCCGGGAGGGATGGTACAGCTGGGGGGGATGGTGTAGCCGGGAGGGATGGTGTAGCTGGGAGGGATGGTTTAGCTGGGAAGGATGGTGTAGCCGAGAGGGATGGTGTAGCCGGGAGGAATGGTACAGCTGGGAGGGATGGTGTAGCTGGGAGGGAAGGTACAGCTGGGAGGAATGGTGTAGCTGGGAGGGATGGTGTTGCTGGGAGGGATGGTGTAGCTGGGAGGGTTGGTGTTGCCGGGAGGGATGGTGTAGCTGGGAGGGATGGTTTAGCTGGGAAGGATGGTGTAGCCGAGAGGGATGGTGTAGCCGGGAGGAATGGTACAGCTGGGAGGGATGGTGTAGCCAGGAGGGATGGTACAGTTGGGAGGGATGGTGTAGCCGGGAGGGATGGTACAGCTGGGAGGGATGGTGTAGCTGGGAGGGAAGGTACAGCTGGGAGGAATGGTGTAGCTGGGAGGGATGGTGTTGCTGGGAGGGATGGTGTAGCTGGGAGGGTTGGTGTTGCCGGGAGGGATGGTGTAGCTGGGAGGGATGGTTTAGCTGGGAAGGATGGTGTAGCCGAGAGGGATGGTGTAGCCGGGAGGAATGGTACAGCTGGGAGGGATGGTGTAGCCAGGAGGGATGGTACAGTTGGGAGGGATGGTGTAGCCGGGAGGGATGGTACAGCTGGGAGGGATGGTGTAGCTGGGAGGGATGGTGTAGCCGGGAGGGATGGTACAGCTGGGAGGGATGGTGTAGCTGGGAGGGATGGTGTAGCCGGGAGGGAAGGTACAGCTGGGAGGAATGGTGTAGCTGGGAGGGATGGTGTTGCTGGGAGGGATGGTGTAGCTGGGAGGGTTGGTGTTGCCGGGAGGGATGGTGTAGCCGGGAGGGATGGTGTTGCTGGGAGGGATGGTGTAGCCGGGAGGGATGGTGTAGCCGGGAGGAATGGTACAGCTGGGAGGGATGGTGTAGCCAGGAGGGATGGTACAGTTGGGAGGGATGGTGTAGCCGGGAGGGATGGTACAGCTGGGAGGGATGGTGTAGCTGGGAGGGATGGTGTAGCCGGGAGGGATGGTACAGCTGGGAGGGATGGTGTAGCTGGGAGGGATGGTGTAGCCGGGAGGGAAGGTACAGCTGGGAGGAATGGTGTAGCTGGGAGGGATGGTGTTGCTGGGAGGGATGGTGTAGCTGGGAGGGTTGGTGTTGCCGGGAGGGATGGTGTAGCCGGGAGGGATGGTGTTGCTGAGAGGGATGGTGTAGCCGGGAGGGATGGTGTAGCCGGGAGGGATGGTACAGCCGGGAGGGATGGTGTAGCCGGGAGGGATGGTGTAGCCGGGAGGGATGGTGTAGCCGGGAGGGATGGTACAGCTGGGAGGGATGGTACAGCTGGGGGGGATGGTGTAGCTGGGAGGGTTGGTGTTGCCGGGAGGGATGGTGTAGCCGGGAAGGATGGTGTTGCTGGGAGGAATGGTGTAGCCGGGAGGGATGGTGTTGCTGGGAGGGATGGTGTAGCCGGGAGAGATGGTACAGCTGGGAGGGATGGTCCAGCCAGGAGGGATGGTGTAGCCGGGAGGGATGGTGTAGCTGGGAGGGATGGTACAGCCAGGAGGGATGGTGTAGCCGGGAGGGATGGTGTAGCCGGGAGGGATGGTGTAGCCGGGAGGGATGGTGTAGCTGGGAGGGATGGTACAGCCAGGAGGGATGGTGTAGCCGGGAGGGATGGTGTAGCTGGGAGGGATGGTGTAGCTGGGAGGGATGGTACAGCCAGGAGGGATGGTGTAGCTGGGAGGGATGGTGTAGCTGGGAGGGATGGTACAGCCAGGAGGGATGGTGTAGCTGGGAGGGATGGTGTAGCTGGGAGGGATGGTACAGCCAGGAGGGATGGTGTAGCCGGGAGGGATGGTGTAGCTGGGAGGGATGGTACAGCCAGGAGGGATGGTGTAGCTGGGAGGGATGGTGTAGCCGGGAGGGATGGTGTAGCGGGGAGGGATGGTACAGCTGGGAGGGATGGTGTAGCCGGGAGGGATGGTGTAGCCGGGAGGGATGGTGTAGCCGGGAGGGTTGGTGTAGCGGGGAGGGATGGTACAGCTGGGAAGGATTTATATGAGCGTTCTTCAATTAAAATGTCATCAGCTGAGTATAATTTTAATATGCTACATTTATATTGTATTTCATGGGCTCCTGTGGTATAATGATAGTGTCCCTATCTCTGAGCCACGAGACCTGTGTTCAAGTTAAAAATTTTCTGGATAATATTAGGAACAAGGGAATTTAGACACAAGTAATGATTAGAGAAATATTTGGAGCAGAGAAGATTAAGAGGTGACCTTATTGAGTTGTTCAAAATTATGAACAATTTGACAGGGTAAAGAAGGATATTCTGTTTCCACTCATTGCTTTGTCAGTAACGAGGGAATCACAATTTCAAGATTATCAGCAAAAGAGCTCATAGTGAGATGATGAGAAACTTCTTTACTCAGAGAGTTGTTAGGATTTGGAATGAACTGCCTGGGAGAGTGGGGGAGGTGAGTTCCATAGGAGGTTTCAAAAGAGAATTGGCTGTATCTTTGAAAGCGATGTATTTTGAAGGCAACAGAGGTAGGACTGGAGAGTGGGTCTACCTGGGTGACTCTTTCAGGAGCTGACATAGACGTGATGGATCTAATGGGCTCCTTTGGTATTGTAAAGTCCCACATTCCCGACGTGTGTAATAAAATCTCTGAACGGGTTGATTTGAAAATATCTTCATATTGTATTTTGGGGTCTTTAGTGATCCATTGGTAGTGTCCTTATCGCTGAACCAGGAGGCTTGGTTCAAGTTCCACTTGGTCCAGAGGTATGATCACATCTCTGAAAGTATTGATTAGAAAATACCTTTATACTGTATTTCTTAGTTTAATTTATTTAATTATAATGTTTATTTATGAACATAGGTATCTGTTCCAATGTGATGATGTTCTAATGTTGTTAGCTGCTAATAAAGTTCCTGAAGTACCGAACTCTACAATGTTCTTTTTATATTCAATGATTTATTTTGTTCTGCAGGATTTTTCAGCTGGGGATGCACAGTCCTGCACAAGTATGGTACAGAATTTTAACATGTACATTGTTTACTCTGAGCAAGCAATACCCAAAGGAACCTAACTCCAGTTTTACTGCTGATTTCTATAGGAACGTATGGTTTGTTTAATGCTGATTTACTTAAAGTTCTGAATTTCAGGGGCACAATCGCACCTGTAAGTGAGGACTTACTGTATGTCAAAGAGAATGTTTTGAGTGCAATTTGACTGTTCGTTTGGTTCTGATGATAAGCCATATTGAACTTGAAAATTAACCCAGTTTCTCTCTCCACAGATACTGCCAGACCTGCTGAGCTTCCCCAGCATTCTCTGTGTTTGGTTCAGATTTCCAGCATCGGCAGTGTTTTGCTTTTGTTTTAATGTACATGATGTCATTTCCTGAACTGCCATGCAGCATTTTTTCTTTAGTCTGGTTTTCCTATTTTTTTCAGCTGCTCTTCATTTTCAATTTCTTCCTCCCCTTCCTGAAGAAGCTATCCTCTTGCTGCTTCCACAGGCGCCGATCATATCTTTTATTTCCAGCGTTAATCTGATGAGTTAGACAATGACAATAATTGCTATCCTATTCTGTTCCTGTGAAGGATAAGAGTGTAGGTGAATGTGAACATTTCTGTACAATCTTGTCTACCTCTAACATTCCTCCCTCTCTCTGAATATGTCTTTGTCTTGCTGTCTCTGTCTCTGGATTACGGTTTTGTATTCTGTCTGGCTTCTGTCTCTTATTCTCATTTTCCTTGTCACTCTTTCTTGCATTCCCTCCCACTAAGTCTTTGTCACTCTCTCCCTCTCAGTCTCATGCTGTGTTTCTTCCTATCTGTCTCATTGATCTTCTCCCTTGTTGGTTCATCTTGTTCCGTCTTTCTCTTATAGAGTCATTGAATCAAAGAGATGTACAGTATAGAAACAGACCATTCGGTCCATGCCAACCAGATATTCCAACCCAATCTAGTCCAACTTGCCAGCACCCGGCCCATATCCCTCCAAACCCTTCCTATTCAGATGCCTTTTAAATGTTGCAATTGTACCACCCTCCACCACTTCCTCTGGCAGCTCATTCCATACACGTACCACCCTGTGAGTGAAAATGTTGCCCCTTCAGTCCTTTTTATATCTCTCCCCTCTCACCCTAAACCTATGCCCTTTAGTTCTGGACTCCCCCACCCCAGGGAAAAGACCTTGTCTATTTACCCTATCCATGCCCCTCATGATTTTATAAACCTCTGTAAGGTCACCCCTCAGCCTCTGACGCTCCAGGGAAAATAGCCCCAGCCTGTTCAGCCTATAGCTCAAATCCTCCAACCCTGGCAACATCCTTGTAAATCTTTTTTAAACCCTTTCAAATTTCACAACATCCTTCCAATAGGAAGGAGACCAGAATTGCACACAGTATTCCAAAAATGGCTGAACCAATGACCTGTACAGCTGCAACATGACCTCCTAACTCCTATACTCAATGCTCTGACTATTAAAGGAAAGTATACCAAATACCTTCTTCATTATCTTGTCTACCTGCGACTCCACTTTCAAGGAACTATGAACCTGCTCTCCAAGGTCTCTTTGTCCAGCAACACTCCTGAGGACCTTACCATTAAGTATATAAGTCCTGGTCTGACTTGCCTTTCCAAAATGTAGCACCTCACATTTATCTAAATTAAACTCCATCTGCCACTCCTGAGCCCATGGACCATCTGATCAAGATCCCTGATTCTTCGCTGTCCACGACACCTCCAATTTTGGTGTCATCTGCAAACTTACTAACTATATCTCCTGTGTTCACATCCAAATCATTTATATAAGTGATGAAAAGCAGTGGACCCAGCACCGATTCTTGTGGCACTCCACTGGTCACAGGCCTCCAGGCTGAAAAACAACCCTCCACCACCACCCTCTGTCTTCTACCTTTGAGCCAGTTCTGTATCCAAATGGCTAGTTCTCCCTGTATTCTGTGAGATCTAACCTTGCTAATCAGTCTCCCTTGGGGAATCTTATCGAACGCCTTACTGAAGTCCATATAGATCACATCTACTGCTCTGCCCTCATCAATCCTCATTGTTACTTCTTCAAAAAACTCAATCAAGTTCATGAGACATAATTTCCTGTGCACAAAGCCATGCTGACTATCCCTAATCAGTCCTTGCCTTTCCAAATACATGTATATTCTGTCCCTCAGGATTCCTTCCAACAACTTGCCCAACACCGACGTCAGGCTCAGCGGTCTATAGTTCCCTGGCTTGTCCTTACCACCCTTAAACAGTGACACCATGTTCTTGCTTCCTTTTGTTCTCTTCCTCTCTCACTCTTTCTCAGTTGAGCTCTCTCTTGTTCTGTCTGTCTTTCTTGCTCATCCTTTCCCACTCCCACTTTCACTTTCATTTCTAATTGCCGTTTATTTTACTTTCTCTTTCATTTTCTCCCACTTTCACTCTGATTCACATTTTCCCTTTCTTCCACTCTTATTTTTTCTCCCACCATCTGTACATTTTACTCATATACATCATCAATGCCAGAAGCATGCTACAGTGTTGATAGATCCATTAAAGTTTCCCAGTGTAGTCACCACTTTCTTCAGCACTGATGGGGTTTCAAGGCTCAGTATTTCGGCTACTGGGGGAGTCCATAACAAGAGAATGCTATATTAAAATTGCAACTTGGCCATTCCGAAATTATAAGAAACATTTCTTCACACAAATGATAGTAGAAACCTGCTTCACTCTCCCCACAAAAAGCTATAGGTACTAGGAGACACTGACATTTACAAGACCAAAATCAGCTTTATTCTGCAAAGGTATTGAGGAATATGTGACAAGGGCAGGTAAATAGAGTTAAGGTGCAAATCAGATCTAATCTTACAGAATGACACAACAGATTGAGGGGCTGAATGGCCTCCGGTTTTTTTATATGGGTGAAAATTCCCTGGAGTAAGTAATTTTCCTGCTCTAAGCATTTACAATTTTTCAACAACCCTTTATCCTTATTTATTAGACTGTCCCAGCAGCATCTGAGGAGAGAAATCAGAGTTAATGTTTCGGGTTTGTGAGAAACAAAGCCCACTCACATCAATAATTTCAGTCCGAGACCAAATTTCTGAACAGCAGCGTCGTTTTATTTGTACACCTGCACGTGGGTGCTTTGTCTAATTGCCAGGTAAGGCAATGACAAAATGCACAGTATATCCCAAAAAACCCTTGCAATTTATACTGTTTTTCCCATATGTTTTCCTTATTCCATTGTCTGTTCCCTGCTTCGCTTACGTCACTCATTTCCTTAAGACTTATCCCACAACTTCTGTTTATCCTGTCTTGTCCGTAACAAACTCTTATCTCTGACTCCCATAAGGGTGTTTGACGTCAGTCTATTGTAGATTATTGATTAGGCATATCTTTTCTTCTATCAGCATCTATTTCCATCCAGAGGCCACTTTGACCTCTTTGATTAGGGTTTGTTCCTGTGTCTCCACGTAAAGGGGAAACAGATGCTTTCCTGTTTGCCCAAAAATCCACCATTGTTCTGTATTCACGTCTCATGCTAACATGTCCTTTCTTTTTGCTGAATATGTATTTTCTCATTCCTGTTCTGTATCAGAATTTATACTTGCAGAAATAACATTAATTCATTTACATCCCACAGGTTGAATGACCCATCAGATGCCGCCAGACCTGCTGAACTTTTCCAGCAATTTCAGTTTATGATTTACAACATCATCAGATCTTTTAGTTTGTATTAGACTTGTGTTTGCTTAACAAGACCAGGTAAACTGAAGAACAAGAATAACCAAGCTACCCCAGAAACGTTGCTCATAAAAAAAGGTGAAGTAAAAGAGGAGGTTTTGTGAACCTATCACTCACCAAAGTCTTGTCTCCCATTCTGCTCAGGATGAAATGGTGGAATCTGAGAAAAGCAGAAAACAATTGACTGATGAGCTGCAGAAAGTTAAACAGGTGAGGATTTACATTCCTAGTCTACACTGAAATTGCGAAGAGGCTATTTGTTAGGTAGCCTCTATTGGGCCAGTATTCTTGCCCCACCGTGGGTTAGATGCTGTGTCAATGACTGGGGCTTTCTGGTTCTACACTCACTAATCCATTCGTGTTTCTCAGCCTCTGTACTTCAATCTATTTTCTATTGCAGTATGTTCTGGAGGGATCATGGTTCCGTCACTGAAGTGATGTTAATTTGAGGGAAGAACTTGGAACCTTAGAAATATGTGGTCCATCATGTCTGTTCTGACTGTTTCAAGGGCATATTCAATTCGATCCACTTCCCTGCTCCATCACTTGAACATTTCACCTTTTCAAAGTATATATGTGATATTCTACAGAGGGAGAGCTTAAGCAAATTGATTTTTTCCTGCTTGTACTTTTACCCAGGTCCTATGGCATTCAAAGACACTTTCGCAAAGCTCCTGAAATTGATGCAGTGCTGCATTGTCAGCGGAATTGCAGCCTGTGCGGATCGTACTGTTCAGTATTATTAGGAGAGGCTATGACCCAGAGGTGTTACCACTATACTTTTCACCCAGAATAGCATGATAGATAGGGGAAATTGGAAATAAGGATCTAATGGTGATCATGAAATGTTGTCATTTGTTGGAAAAACCCACCTGGTTCACAAATATCCTTTGGGGAAGGAAGCTGGCATCCTTACCTGGTCTGGCCTACATGTAACTCCAGACCCACAGTTGAATCTTAACTGCCCTCTGGGTAAATAGAGATGGGCCATAAACGCTGACCCAGCCAGTGACATGTGAATGAATAAAGAAAACCAATAGCTTTGATACAGACAGGCATATTTCTGGATATTCTTGTGGGAGAGACGGTTAAGTGTTGCAAATATAATGGAATAAGAGGTCTTATTAGGTGCAGGATATGGATAAACACGATATCTCGGGGTGCTTCAGTGGGCAAGAGAGAATTTGGGCCCATTGTTGAAATTACTGCAATTTCTATCAGGACAGTATTGGAAAGCCATCCTGCCAAATCATGCCAGGCACTTCAAAGGAACACTAACAGAGAATGTTTTTGAGATGCTTGTTGCTAAGCCATGTTAGTAATACAACAGCTTTCTCAGTTATTAATGGCAGATATCTGCTGTGCACTGCTCCAGTGTAAGAACAGAGACCTCCTGTTTGTTTTGTATCATGTAACTGTGCCTGCTTCTTTGGAGACTATGCTCTAGTTGGTAACCCTGGACGTCCACTGGATGTATACTGCAGTAGATGGCCATTGCCTTCTGCAGGATGGCTGACCAGGACACTCTGGTGTACTGCAAGGGTTTACAGGCTGAGAATCAACCTGTGTGATCATGTTATCTTTTGTGGCCCCATGAGGGACTTAAACCCAGGATTCTAGCCCAGTGTTAGAGACATTATACACTGCAACAAAAGACCTCCTCTAGATACTGTTAATTGTTTCTAAAAAGAAAGACTTGCATTTTTGTAGCACCTTCACCTCAGGACATCCTATAGTACTTTGCATCCAATGAAATACTTTTGTTTTGAACATCGGTGTTTAATGTAAGAAAGCAGTGGAATGGTGTACAGCACGCTCCCTCAAACAGCAAGATGTAAATGACAGGATAACTTTATAAGAGAATAAAGTACAAGTCAGGACATTGTGGAAACCACTCTGTACCTCTTTGGAATAGTGGCAATGGGATCTTTTACATCTACTCGAGAGGGTGAACAGTGCTTCAGTTTAACATTGCATCCAGCACAGACGATAGTTTTCATTGGGCTCTCGGTTTTCCCCAGAGTGGGAGGAGCTCTTCATAGAATCCAATGGAATATAAACACTGTACCAGACCAACCAGCTAACATCTGTGCTCCATATCAGCCTCCTCCTCCCTCCTTCATGTCACCCTAACAGAATATCAACTGTTCTCTTCAATAAGCAGGCTTTTTAAATCTTATACAGATTAACACTTGTTTTAAAATAGCACAGGGATGCATTAGGCAAAATGCATTAATGTTGTACTATCTGTGCACATGGATTGAACTAATCTGGGACTGGATTGTACCAAGTACTCAGACTTGGTGAAGGAAAGGTTACCAGCAGTGAATTATAATTGTGATTCTTTTATTAACATATTTTGTTTTAAGGGAATGCATCCAATTAAAGGTTCCAAACCAAATCACTGCTGGTCAAAATCAGTACTATTTGGGTTTTTTTTTTCAAAGAATTCTATTGAGCATTTAGAATTTTTGCAAATTTCAGCACAAAGGGTCAAGGTTTCGTGTCCAAGGAGAGAGCTATGCTCTGGTATCATGAATATTTTACCCATAAACATCCCCATCTTCCCAGATAACAGTTCCTGGCTCCTTTTGATATTACAACTATTTGAACAGTTACCATTTATTTTATTCCTCTCCTCACTTGCTGCCACCTGCACATTGTACACTTTCTACAACACAATATTATTGTGTTACTCCATGTATAATATGTGATATTCTTTAAGAAACATACCCACTCCTGTCTATATAAAATCCTATAAATAATACACTCCTACTGATGTAAAATCCTGCATATATCACATTCCCACCTATTCAAAATCCTATATGTATTACACTTTCCACCTTTGCATAATCTATATATGACAGTTAGTTCAGCATTATCTTGTAGATAATCCAAACTATGTACAGGAAAATTGTTTTGAACCATGTTTATTGTGGCTATTGGTGTTTAATTTCATTGTCGCGTGTATAGTACATGGGAATTCTGTGCTTGCAAGGTCAGTAGCTTCACTGCAAGAGAATGTTCACAAGCATAAAAGCCTCACAGTTTCTGGCAGAGTAAACAGGCAAAATTGAATCCCTGCGGGGACAAGGCTGTTTTTTCATGTTCACATTGCTGAAGCATGTGAATTGATAGTAAAGCCAAGCAGATGTGCACTTGGGGCGGTTGTTAGGGCCATTATTAAAGAACGTCAACTGGAAAACATTATTTAGAAATAATTACAGTCTAAAAAAAAGACAACGTGTAAACCTAGGTGTTGCTGATACTGACTCTGCTGACTGAATCAGGAGATTTATTGTGCTACACTTGTCCGTTAATACATCAGGAATGCAAACTGGAATTTCCTCTCATCGGAATAGCAGCAAGCGTGTGAAGCAGCTTCCTGTTGTTCGGTTTCTAAGTCTCTGGTTTTTTTTGCAGGATGCCTTGGGGGAACAGCCCCTGTGTTTGTTCTACTAGAGTGCTGGAATGTTGCCCTGAACTGCCATGCACCACGATCTGAGTTTCATCTCTGACTGAGCAGGGGCTGT
This sequence comes from Chiloscyllium plagiosum, assembly GCF_037043375.1. NCBI lineage: Eukaryota > Metazoa > Chordata > Chondrichthyes > Orectolobiformes > Hemiscylliidae > Chiloscyllium > Chiloscyllium plagiosum. The sequence goes on along the minus strand of NW_028270163.1, from coordinate 56,916,740 downwards.
ATAGATACAGCCATTTAGCCCGACAGGTCCATGTGCCAGAGTTTAGATCAGAGCGGTGCTGGAAAAGCACAGCAGGTCAGGCAGCATCTGAGGAGCAGGAAAATCGATGTTTTGGGCAAAAGCCCTTCATCAGGAATGGAGAAACCACTGCTCACTTCCCTACAGCTAAATGTCCAATGTAACATTTTGATTCTTTCTCCCTTTGGCCAGTTGCTGATACTGACTCTGTGATTCTAAGTTGCACTTCCTAAGCACTCTCTGATAAAGACATTTCTCCTCCATTTCCTGTTGGATTTATTATTATTGATGATCTCTAGTTCCAAGATCGTGATTGTGAAGGAGGAACATCTTCCCTTTATCTACCTGGTTGAACCTCTTTATAATTTTTAACAGTCAGGTCACATCCTCCCCATTACTGTTCAGCCTGCTCAGTCTTTTCTGAGGGGTAGAACTTCACAGCTTGTGTATCTCCAAGTCTGCTACACCCCATTTCCAGATAACAGAAGACCCAAAAATTATGAAGATTAAGCAGTACAAAATCACCAGCAGTTTCAAGCCAGCATAAAATATACCAGTAGTTTGCTTTCCAGAAACAGTAATTGGAATAGGTCCCTGAACATACTGATGTTGCTCAAATATTGGATGGTAACCACAGCTCCTGTGGTCAGTATTTATTCGTCAATCAACATCACTAAAACAGATTATCTGGTGTTTATCATATTGCAATTGTGGGAGCTTGCTGTGTGTCTCACATTACCACAGTGACTACACTTTGTGACTATATAGCACTTTGGAATGTCCTAAGGCCATGAAAGTTCGGTAAATGCAAACTTGACTATTTTCCTTTCGTTCAGAAGCTTTGTTCTTATTTTCTACTGCACCTGCTTATTCCTGACTTTTTCTGTTAGTTCCTACAGTCATCCCTCATTTCCCCCATTGGTCCTCCAGATGCTATACTCGTCTCCAGCTTCTCTCATTGGTCCTCCAGATCCTCCACTTGTCTCCAGCTTCTCTCATTGGTCCTCCAGATCCTCCACTCATCTCCAGCTTCTCTCATTGGTCCCGCAGATCCTCCACTCGTCTCCAGCTTCTCTCATTGGTCCCCCAGATCCTCCACTCGTCTCCAGCTTCTCTCATTGGTCCTCTAGATCCTCCACTCGTCCCCACCATCTCCCATTGGTTCCTGGCTTCTCCCATTGGTCCCCATCCTCTCCCATTGGTTCATGACTTCTCTCACTGGTCCTTAGCTTCTCTCCTTGATCCTTGGCTTCTCTCCTTGGGGCTCAGATTTTTCCGGTTTCTCCTGTCTTGTCCCAGGGCCCCTACCTTCTGTTCAGTTTTTGATTCCTCCTATTAGTTCTCCATTTTTCCTATTGATCCTCGGTTTCAGGAGCTCAACGTATTTGACACTCGCTTCTTCCTTATGGATTAACTTCATTGATCACTATCTCTTGGGCCTGGGCACCTGTGTGTATATTTGAAATAATTGATCAATACCGCAGAGGAGGAGGCAGTTTGGTCTATTGTGTGTGTGTGCTTGCTCTTTATTAGAGCTAGTCAACTAATCCATTCCTCCTTAATCTAATTCTTTTCTGAGTGTTACAATTGGGATGCTTTCATCATCCTTTTAGGCACCTGCATCCCAGGTCATAATTCACTGTGTTAAAAATTGTTTCCTCCTGTTGTCTCTGCTTCTTTTGCCAAACACCCTGAATCTGTGTTCCTGCTTACTGACCCTCCTGCGAACGGAAACAGCTTCTCCTCATGTACACTCTCAAAGCCATTCATGATTGGAATACCTCAATCAAGTCTCCTCGTAATCTTGAGCAGCAATGTTTCTGTGGAATCACAAGAGGATATGGGGGTGGGGGGCAGATATACCCCCCACAGGGACAGATCCTGTACTTGAAGAAACAGCAAGAGTCAGAAGGGAGAGACCCTGCCATTGGACCAACTGGAGCAGTTACTCTAACCAGTCTCAGGACCACTGTGCAGCAGGCCAGAGTACTAGCTGTTCATCTAGGCAAGTCCTGAGAGCACATTGGGAGCCAGCTCTGAGGGTTAGCCACGGTGGAGGAGAGCAGGGTAACTGCTTATCCAATAACAGAGTTAGCAAGAATGAAAGAGGAGCCCTTGAAAGTCAGAAGGTAGCCCCAGAAATCAAAAAGGAGACCTGAGGAGAGTCTCATGAAGAGTCTTTGGGAAAAAAGAAATATTTGGATCCCTGTGTGGAGCGCTCATGTTGAAATGACAGGACCCACAATGATCCAAGTCCAGCAGATGACCTTTGTAACCATCACCTCTCTTCAGTGTTTAGGGCTAGATGTTGCCATTGTGCAGCCTGTTTTACATTTCTGCCCAGTTTATTGTCTCTAAAGACAAGGCGATGGGCAAAAGCATTAGTCCTACATAGGGTTAGGGGTACCCCTAACCAGGGCTAATTAAATACTTGCAAACAGCTAACAAGTATAAAGAACCAGGTGGCCACATTCAGTTCTGTGAGCTTTTACAAACTGCAGGCTGCTTACTGTCGACAATTGAACAAAGCAGAAATCTTATCCCACCATCGCTTGACAAATGGGCAATAGGAGAATTGTGAAATATCAATAAGGATGGTTTCACTGGGAAGGACAACATTTATTTCCCAACCCTGACTGCCTTTGAACTGAATATCTCACGTAAAGAGATATCACTGTAGAGCTGGTGTAACATGTAGGCCAGACCAGGTAAGGATGACAGATTTCCTTCCCAAGAGGATATGAGTGAACCAGGTGGGTTTTTTAATGAGAGTAGTTTCATGGTCATTTATTACTGAGATTAGCTTTCAGTTTTGTATTTATTAATTGAAGTAAAATTGCACCAGCTGTCAAGGTGGGATTTGATCTAGTGTGCTCAAATTATTAGCCTAGGTCCCTGGGTTGCTGGGCCAGTGACATTCAAACGATGCCACCATCCTTTTCCTGCATCCACCCTGTTCAGCCCTGTAAGAACTTTGTAAACTTTTCATTCATGTAAACTCTAGAAGATGCTGAAAGATCTGAGATATGAGGAAGATTGTAGGTTGGCTTGTTAGCCTTGGAGCAGCAAAGGTTGCAAAGTGACTTATAGAAGTGTACAAAGGGCATAGGTAATGAGAATAGGAAGGCCCTTTTTTCTTTGGTAGAGTGGTCATTAAACAAGGGATAAAGCCTTCTAATTCTCATCTTAAATCTAAAAGGAGAGGTGGCAAGAATGTCTTTCACTCTGAGGTGGGCAGGAGTCTGGAACTCACTGCCTGAAAAGATGACTGCGTCAGAAATTTGTGTAACATTTAAGTAGTATTTAAGTATTCACATGTGTTGCCATAGCCTTCAGAGCTATGGGCCATTAGCTGGAAAATGGGATTAGACTAATCAGATCTTTGTAGACCAGCACAGACAGGATGGACCAGGTCCAATCTCCTCCTACAACAAGCCCACCATTCCAGGAATCAGTCCAGGCAGCCTTGTTGCTCACCCTCTGGATCATTTATTGAGTAAGGAGACCAAAACTTTGTACATTACTTCAACTGTGTTTCACTGAGTTTCTATACAACTGCAGCAAGACTTCTTTACTTGTGTACTCAAATCCTCTTGCAATTACGACCAATACATTAATTTCCTTCCCAATTGTACTGCAGCTGCATATCAGTATTCAATAACTTATGAACAAGGGCACCCTTGTTAGCAGCTTGTGAGCAGCTACAACCACCCATAGGGACTGTTTAAAAAACACTACAATTTTCATATTCTTCCAGTAAACTCGCAGCATCCATATTCCTGAATCTCAGACAAGCCAGTCAGAAATAGGCCATTTAGAACAATTTGTCTTTAATTCAGTCTGTTCCTGAAACCACATTATAACTAAGTTCCTGTCCTAACCAGAAAATATTCATGGGAGTTGGAGAGGGAGAAACTGCCCGTGATTGTTATTAAAGTGAACCTCGAATACTTAATACTTTTATGCATAAAAGGCCCCTGCTCATTAATGAGGGAACTATAGCTAATTGCTCCATCCATCACCACTCGCCCCAAGGTTACATCTGATCAGATGCTGCTTCACCAGAACCACTGGCTGCCAATTTATCACTTTTACTATTCAGCCAAGAAATCAACTTGGTGGCAGACTCTTCAAACCGTGTGGCTTTTTAATTGAGGATACACTTTATTAATTTCACTGCACTGTTCCAGTTGGGTCCTGGTCTCTGGTGCCCTGTTCCAGTTGGGCCCTGGTCTCTGGTGCCCTTTTCCAGCTGGGCCCTGGTCTCCGGTGCCCTGTTCCAGTTGGGCCCTGGTCTCCAGTGCCCTTTTCCAGTCGTGCCCTAGTCTCCGGTGCCCTGTTCCAGCTGGGCCTTGGTCTCCGGTGCCCTGTTCCAGCTGGGCCCTGGTCTCCAGTGCCCTGTTCCAGCTGTGCCCCAGTCTCCAATGCCCTGTTCCAGCTGTGCCCTGGTCTCCGGTGCCCTGTTCCAGCTGGGTCCTGGTCTCCGGTGCCCTGTTTGAGCTGGGTCCCGGTCTCCAGTGCCCTGTTCCAGCTGGGCCCTGGTATCCTATGCCCTGTTCCAGTTGGGCCCTAGTCTCCAATGCCCTGTTCCAGCTGGGCCTTGGTCTTCGGTGCCCTGTTCCAGCTGGGCCCTCGTCTCCAATGCACTTTTCCAGTTGGGCCCTGGTCTCCGGTGCCCTTTTCCAGTTGGGTCCTGGTCTTCGGTGCCCTGTTCCAGCTGGGCCGTGGTCTCCAGTGCCCTGTTCCAGCTGGGCCCCGGTCTCCAGTGCCCTGTTCCAGCTGGGCCGTGGTCTCCGGTGCCCTGTTCCAGCTGAGCCCTGGCCTCCGATGCCCTGTTCCAGTTGGGCCCTGGTCTCCAGGTCCCTGTTCCAGCTGGGCCCCGGTCTCCGGTGCCCTGTTTGAGCTGGGTCCCGGTCTCCAGTGCCCTGTTCCAGCTGGGCCCTGGTATCCTGTGCCCTGTTCCAGTTGGGCCCTAGTCTCCAATGCCCTGTTCCAGCTGGGCCTTGGTCTTCGGTGCCCTGTTCCAGCTGGGCCGTGGTCTCCAGTGCCCTGTTCCAGCTGGGCCCTAGTCTCCAATGCACTTTTCAAGTTGGGCCCTGGTCTACAATGTCCTGTTCCAGTTGGGCCCTGGTCTCCAGTGCCCTTTTCCAGTTGGGTCGTGGTCTTCGGTGCCCTGTTCCAGCTGGGCCGTGGTCTCCAGTGCCCTGTTCCAGCTGTGCCCCGGTCTCCAGTGCCCTGTTCCAGCTGGGCCGTGGTCTCCGGTGCCCTGTTCCAGCTGAGCCCTGGTCTCCGGTGCCCTGTTCCAGCTGGGCCCTGGTCTCCGGTGCCCTTTTCCAGTTGGGTCCTGGTCTTCGGTGCCCTGTTCCAGCTGGGCCGTGGTCTCCAGTGCCCTGTTCCAGCTGGGCCCCGGTCTCCAGTGCCCTGTTCCAGTTGGGCCCTAGTCTCCAATGCCCTGTTCCAGCTGAGCCCTGGTCTCCGATGCCCTGTTCCAGTTGGGCCCTGGTCTCCAGGTCCCTGTTCCAGCTGGGCCCCGGTCTCCAGTGCCCTGTTCCAGTTGGGCCCTGGTCTCCAGTGCCCTGTTCCAGCTGGACCCTGGTCTCCGGTGCCCTGTTCCAGCTGGGCCCCAGTCTCCAATGCCCTGTTCCAGTTGTGCCCTGGTCTCCAGTGCCCTGTTCCAGTTGTGCCCTGGTCTCCGGTGCCCTGTTCCAGCTGTGCCCTGGTCTCCGGTGCTCTGTTCCAGCTGGGCCCCGGTCTCCAGTGCCCTGTTCCAGCTGGACCCTGGTCTCCGGTGCCCTGTTCCAGCTGGGCCCCAGTCTCCAATGCCCTGTTCCAGTTGTGCCCTGGTCTCCAGTGCCCTGTTCCAGTTGTGCCCTGGTCTCCGGTGCCCTGTTCCAGCTGTGCCCTAGTCTCCAATGCCCTGTTCCAGCTGGGCCTTGGTCTTCGGTGCCCTGTTCCAGCTGGGCCGTGGTCTCCAGTGCCCTGTTCCAGCTAGGCGCTGGTCTCCTATGCCCTGTTCCAGTGGGGCACTAGTCTCCAATGCCCTGTTCCAGCTGGACCCTGGTCTTCGGTGCTCTGTTCCAGCTGGGCCGTGGTCTCCAGTGCCCTGTTCCAGCTGGGCCCCAGCCTCCAATGCACTGTTCCAGTTGGGCCCTGGTCTACAATGTCCTGTTCCAGTTGGTGCCTGGTCCCTGGTGCCCTTTTCCAGTTGGGTCCTGGTCTCCGGTGTCCTTGTTCCAGCTGGGCCTGGTCTTCGGTGCCCTGTTCCAGCTGGGCCCCAGTCTCCGGTGTCTTGTTCCAGTTGGGCCCTAGTCTCCAGTGCCCTGTTCCAGTTGGGCCCTGGTCTCCCGTGCCCTTTTCCAGCTGGGCCCTCGTCTCCGGTACCCTTTTCCAACTGGGCCCTCGTCTCCAGTGCCCTGTTCCAGCTGGGCCCGGGTCTCCGGTGCCCTGTTCCAGTTGGGCCCTGGTCTCCCGTGCCCTTTTCCAGCTGGGCCCTGGTCTCCAGTGCCCTTTTCCAGCTGGGCCCTCGTCTCCGGTACCCTTTTCCAACTGGGCCCTCGTCTCCAGTGCCCTGTTCCAGCTGGGCCCGGGTCTCCGGTGCCCTGTTCCTGCTGGTCCCTGGTCTCCGGTGCCCTATTCCAGCTGGGCCCTGGTCTCCGGTGCCCTGTTCCAGCTGGTCCCTGGTCTCCACTGCCCTGTTCCAGCTGGACTGCTGGCCTCCTGTGCTGTTTTACAGCCTGAATCCAGGAGAAGTGGAAGAATTCAGTCTATCCCTTGGTCTCATCCCCTGTATAGATGCAAAGGAAGCTGACAACAGGAACATAGACTATTGTAGTCTGTCCACACTACAGTCTCTACATAGAAAGGTTATTATCAGATGCGTTCCTACATGAAATGCATTCAGAAGTAACTGTTCTTTAACATGAATGAATCTGAGGTGTGAAGTAACTGTACAGAATCCGATATCCCCCATCACTGAATCACCCTTTATTTACACATAAATAGTCCCTGGTTTTAGTACTGTCTTCTCTGAGTCAGCCCTCAGAGTGTCAGTATCTCTGACACTCCCTATTTTATATGCCAGCCAGGGCTCCCTGACTCGACCAGATTAACAGCCCCAGTCAGGGAACTCATATTCTGTGGGGTCCAACTGGTTGACCTCATTACAGTGCCTCACTTGTGTCTCACTTCCACTGCTAAAGGTGATGGAGCTTTGAGAAACACCTGGAAGGTGTCGTATCATTAAGGGATGATTGCTTTGAGGGGTTTTTGCAGTGAACAGAATTATCGATATAGCTTACTCAGATATATTCATTGAGTTACAACTCCTCCCTGTCATATTAAAGCCTTGCAGATCGTTTTAAATAACCTTCAAAGATCTGGATGTAGGTTCACTCGCTAACTGCGAGGTTCCTTCTTCATGAGAACGAACCTTCCAGCTCAGCAAGCAAACCTACATCCAGAACTTCAACCTGAGCTACATATCTTCTCCAAACTCGCTAATCTTCGAAGATGTTTATACGCACCTTTGGAGCAGGTGGGACTGTAACCCAGGCCTCTTGACTCAGAGGTGGGGTCACTGCCACTGTGCTATAAGGGCCTTTATCAAAGTCTTGGACAATTGCAGCAAGGCTTCCTTCCTCTTGTATTCTCAACCCATTAGAATGATGGCAGTCATACCATTGTTCTCTAAATCTTGCTGCAACTACACATTAACTTATTATATTTCTTCATTTTCGATGACACTCCAATCCCTCTGAACACCAATGTTTAGCAATACTTAGCATTTAAAAAGTTGTTGATTCTTTCTATCTTCCTACCAAGGTGAATGACCTCACATTTCCACATATTATATCCTATCTACCAACCTGTAGCCCAATCATTTCTCCAATCTATCTGCCTTCACTAACTGCTCGTATTCCCTCACAGTTTACATTTTTATCTGGCATCATACAGCCAACTTGAATACCTTACACCCGATCCCATCATCTGAGTCATTACTATATATTATGGATAACTGAGGGTCCAGCACTGCAATCTGCTTCAAAACCCTTATCACAGTCTGTCAGCTTGACAATATATCATTTGTTCCAATTCTATGTTATCTACCCTTTCACTAATCCTCTGTACATAATATTTTCTGTACACACACTCACACAAACACATATGGACACTGATGCTAACTAGGATATTAATGTTTTGTGATCATAAAAACCATGAAGCAAAGTTAGGCCATTCTGCCCGTTGAGTCTTCTCCACCATTCAATCATGGCTGACAAGTTTCTGTAGGAGAAAGTGATGTCTGCAGATGCTGGAGCTCAGAGCTGAAAATGTGTTGCTGGAACAGCGCAGCAGGTCAGGCAGCATCCAGGGAACAGGAGAATCGACGTTTCGGGCATAAGCCCTGAAGAAGGGCTTATGCCCGAAACGTCGATTCTCCTGTTCCCTGGATGCTGCCTGACTTGCTGCGCTGTTCCAGCAACACATTTTCAGAGCTGACATGTTTCTGTACCCCATTCTCCTGCCTTATCCCCATAAACCTTTGATCCCCTGACTAATCAAGAACCTATCTTTCCCTGTCTTAAATACATTCAATGACTTGACCTCCACAGATTCCTGTGGCATGGAGTTCCATGGATTAACCAGCATCCAGCTGAACAAATTCCTCCTTATCTCAGTTTGAAAGGGTCGTCCTTTCACTCTGAGAGTCTGCGAATCCTATTAGTGGAAACATCTTCTTCCTATCCACTCTATCCAGGCCTCTCCATGCACTCCATCCAGGCCAATCCTGTTAAAGGGCTTATGCCCAAAACGTGATTCTCTTGCTTCTCAGATGTTGCCTGACCTGTTTGCTTTTCCAGCACCATACCCTCAACTCTGACCTCCAGTATCTGCAGCCCTCACTTTCTCCTCTCCATACGCTGAGTTTCAATCAGATCCCCCTCAACATCCTTCTAAACTCTGAGGCCTCAGCCACTCTTCATATGAAAATCTGTTCATCCCTGGGATCATGCCTGTAAATCTCCTTTGGATCACCTCCAATGGCAGCCCATCTTTCCTTCAATACTGGACCCAAAACTGCTCACAATATTCCAAATGCAGTCTGACTACAGCCTTATGTAGCTTCAGCAATACATTTCTGCTTTTGTTTTATAGACCTCTTGAAATAAAAGCTAGCATTTCATTTGCCTTCCTAACTGCCAACTGACCCTGGATCTTAACCTTAAGGGAGTCCTGAACTGGAACTCCTAGATCCCCAAGATTTCTGAAACATCCCCCCACTTGTGAAATAGTCTACACATCTATTCTTCCTCACACTTTCTCGCATGTATCCACCTCGTACTTCTTTGTTCATTTGCCTTTCCTGTCCAGGTCTCCCTGCTTCCTCAACATGACCCCTCCACCACTGGACAAACTTTCCTCATTCCTGAAGAAGGGCTTATGCCCGAAACGTCGATTCTCCTGTTCCCTGGATGCTGCCTGACCTGCTGCGCTTTTCCAGCAACACATTTTCAGCCCTCCACCCATCTCTCTGTCAACTGCAAACTTAGCAAAAATGCCCTCAGCTCCTTCTTCCACATCATTAATGTACCCCAAGGAAGAAGAAACAAACAAAGGGAAGGATGAGGTAACCATGGCTGACAAGGAAAGTCAGGAACAGCACAAAAGCAAAAGATAAAGCATACACTGTGGTGAAGATGAATGGGAAGCTATACACTGACCCCTGTGGAACTCCACTAGTCACCAGCTGTTATGCTGAAAAAGACCCCTTTATGCGCACACTCTGTCTTCCACCAGTCAGCTAAACCTTTATCCATACCAGTACCTTGCCCCGAACACATGGGCTTTTATTATATTAAGCAGCCACCTATGCAGCGCCCTGTCAAAGGCCTTCTGGAAATCCAAACAGATTACATCCACTCTGTTATCTAACTTGCTCATGACTTCCACAGATGAATTCCACAGATTTGTCAGGCATGACATCCCCTTGATGAAGCCGTGCTGACTCTGCCCTATTGTACTATGCACTTCCAAGTACTCTGCAATCTCATCCTGAATAATTGGACTCTTAACATCTTACCAATGACCGACATCAAGCTAACCAGCCTATAATTTCCTGCCTTCTGCCTCCCTCCTTCCTTAAACAAGGATGTAACAGTTTTGTGTCCTGGCGACCCTCCCTGACTCCAAGTGATTCATGAAAGATCACCGCCAATGCCTCCACAACTCCTCAGCTATCTCCTTCAGAACTCTGGGGTGTAGTCCACTTTCAGACCTTTCAGCTTCCACAGCACCTTCTCCATAGAAGTTGCCACTACATTTACCTCTGCCCTCTGACTCTGTTGAAGCTCTGCTATGCTGCTGGTGTCTTCCACTGTGAAAACCGATGCAACGTGCCAACTCAGTTTCTGTACCATTTCTTTGTTCCCCATTACTACATTGGTGTCAATTTTTTAGCGGTCCAATGCCCACTCTCACCTCTCTCTTACCTTTTAGATAGCTAAAATAACTCTTGCAATAGTCTTTTATATAACTAGCTAGCTTACTCTTATATCTCATCTTCTCCTCACCCCCCCCCCCCCCCCCCCATTGCTTTTTAAATTGTCCTCAGCTGGTTTTTAAAGGCTTCCCAATCCTCTGACTTCCCACTAATCTTCACCACATTGTATGCTTTTTCATTCCCTTGTCAGCCATGGTTACCTCAACCTTCCCTCAGTGTGTTTCTTCTTCCTTGGGATGAATCTCCGTTGTGCCTCTTGAATTATCCCCGGAAACTCCTGCCATTGCTGCTCCACTGTCTTCCCCACTGGTCTCCCCTTCCCAATCAGCTCTGGCCAGCTCCTCCCACATGTCTGTGTAGTTACCTTTATTGGAATAACACTACATCTGATTCCAGGTTCTCCCTCTCAAACTGCCGGGGGAATTCTATCACATTATGGTCACTGCCCCCAAGGGGGTTCCTTCACCTTAAGCTCCCTCGTCAAGTCGGCCCCATTACACATCAATCAGATCCAGAGCTGCCTGTTCCCTAGTGGGCTCCACCACAAGCTGCTCCAAAATAACTATCTCGTAGGCAGTTGGCAAATTCCTTTTCTTGAGATCCACTACCAACCTGATTTTCCCAGTCCTCCTGCATATTGAAGCCCCCCCTCACCCCTCCCCAGTCCCAGTGCCTTTCTTACACGCCTTTTCCATCTCTTGATTTATTTTCTGCCCCACATCCTGACGACTGCTAGGAGGCCTGTACACAACTCCCATCAGGGTCTTGTAGCTCCTCAACCCTACCCACATGGCTGAATACTTTCCATCTACCTTCCAACCCTATCTCACTTCTTGCTGTTGATTTAATTTCATTCCTTGCTAACAAGGCAACCTTGCCCCTTCTGCTCATCTGCCTGATCTTTCATTCAGAGACATATCCTTAGATATTTCGTTCTCAGCTCTGTGATACCTTGCAGACACGTCTCTGTGATACCCACAACATTGTACCCGCCAATTTCAATCTGCGCTTTTTTCATAATTTTCCATTTTCCACTCTCCAACTATTTAATTTAAAGCCCTATCCATTGCCCTGTTTTTGCAATTTGCCTGGACTTGGGTCATAGCTTGGCTCAGGTGGACCCCATTCCCTCAGAGCAGTTCCCTCCTTCCTCAGTACTTATGCCAATGTACCATGAATTCAAACCTCTTCCTTCCACACCAATCTTTGAACCACACAGTTACTTCTTTAATCTTGTTGGCCCTGTTCCAATTTGCTTGTGGCTGAGGTCCTAATCCAGAGATTATTACCTTTTTGGTTTGGCTTTTTAAATTTAATCCCCAGTTGCTCATATTCTCTTAGAACATAGAACAGCACAGCACAGTACAGGTCCTTCAGCTCCTAATGTTGTGCCGACTTTTTGTCCTACTCTAAGATCAAACTAACCTACATACCCTTCATTGTACTATCAGTGGTTAGCACTGCTGCCTCAAAGCGCTAGGGACCTGGGTTCAATTCCGGCCTCAGGTGACTGTCTGTGTGGAGTTTGCACATTCTTCCCGTGTCTGCTTGGGTTTTCTCCGGGTGCTCCAGTTTCCTCCCACAATCCAAAACATGTGCAGGTTAGGGTGAAGTGGCCAGGCTAAATTGCCCATAGTGTTAGGTGCATGAGTCAGGGGTACATGTAGGGAAATGAGTCTAGGTGGGTTACTCTTTAGAGGGTCAGTGTGGACATGTTGGGCCAAAGGGCCTGTTTCCACACTGTAGGGAATCTAATCTAATCTATGTTCCTAATGTCTCTGACTCTACTACCACTGCTGGCAGTGCATTCCACACACCCACCATTCTCTGTGTAATGAATCAACCTCTGACATCTCCCCTAAACCTTCCTCCAATTACCTTTAAATTATGCCCCCTTGTGATAGCCATTTCTGCCCTGGGAAGAAGTCTCTGACTATTCACTCTATCTATGCCTCTCATCATCTTGTACACCTCTATTAAGTCATCTCTCATCCTTCTTCACTCCAATGAGAATAGCCCTAGCTCCCTCAACCTTTCTTCATTAGACATGTCCTCCAGGTCAGGCAGCATCCTGGTAAATCTCCTCTGCACTCTTTCTAAAGCTTTCACATCTTTCCAATAATGAGGTGACCAGAACTGAACACAGTATTCTAAGTTTGGTCTAACCAGGGTTCTACAGAGCTGCAGCATAACCTCACAACTCTTAAACTCAATCCCCCTGCTAATGAAAGCCAACACGCCATACGTCTTCTTAACAACCCTATCAAACTTGGTGGCAACTTTGACGGATCCTGGATGTGGACCCCACGATCCCTCTGTTCCTCCACACTGCCGAGAATCCTGCCTTTAACCCTGCATTCTGTATTCAAATTCGATCTTCCAAAATGAATCACTTCACACATTTCCAGGTTGAACTCCATCTGCCATTTATCTGCCCAGTTCTGCATCCTGTCAATGTCCCGTTGAAATGTACAACAGCCCTCCACACTATCCACCATTCCAATCTTTGTTACGCTGGCAAACTTGCTAACCTACTCTTCCACTTCCTCATCCAAGTCAGTTATAAAAATCTCAAAGAGCAGAGGTCCCAGAACAGATCCCTGCAGAACACCACAGGTCACCGAGCTCCAGGCTGAATACTTTCCATCTACCATCACCCTCTGTCTTCTATGGGCCAGCCAGTTCTGCATACAGACAGCCAGATTTCCCTGTATTCCATGCCTCCTTACTTTCTGAATGAGTCTATCATGGGGAACCTTAGCAAACATCTTGCTAAAATCCATGTACACCACATCTACTCCTCTACCTTCATCAATGCATTTAGTCACATCCTCAAATAATCCAATAAGACATGTGAGGCATGACCTGACCCTCACAAAGGCATGCTGACTATCTCTAATCAAACTATGGTTTTCCAAATAATCATAAATCCTCTCTCTCAGAATCCTCTCCAATAATTTTCCCACCACAAACGTAATATTGACTGGTCTGTAATTCCTAGCATTATCCCTATTCCCTTTCTTGAACACTGGAATAACATTTGCCACGCTCCAATCATCTGGCACTACTCCAGAGGACAGTGAGGACACAAAGATCATGGCTAAAAACACACAGCATTCTCTTCCCTCGCTTCCTGTAGTAACCGAGGGTATATCCTGTCTGGTCCAGGGGATTTATCTATCCTTATGATTTTTTAAATTTTAAGCACATCCTCCTTCTTAACATCAACCTGTTCTCGCATATCAGTCTGTTTCACACAGTCCTCAGAAATGTCAAAGTCCCTCTCAGTAGTGAATACTAAAGCAAAGTATTCATTGAGGACCTCCCCAATGTCCTTCCACTCCAGGCACAAGTTCCCTCCCCTTTCCCTAATCGGCCTCACCCTCACTCTGCCCATCCTCCTGTTCCTCACGTTAAGTGTAGAATGTCTTGGGATTTTCCTTAATCCACAGCTTTTCCTGCCCCCTTCTAGCTCTCCTAAGTCCATTCTTCAGTTTCTTCCTGGGCTGATCCTTCCTTCCTCAACCTGAAGTAAGCTTCCTTCTTCCTCTTGACTAGATGTTCCACATCCCTTAACACTCAAGGTTCCTTCACCCTACCATCCCGTCCTTGCCTCCGTGGGACAAACCTGTCCAGCACTATCAGCAAGTGCTTCCAAAACAACCTCCACATTTCTGTCATGTGTTTCCCTGTGAACATCTGTTCCCAATTAAAGTGCCCATAGTTTCTACCTAACGGCATTGTAATTCCTCCTCCCCCAATTAAATACTTTCCCATACTGTTTGTTCCTGTCCTTCTTCATGAGGATAGTTAAGGTCAGGGAGCTGTGATCACTCTCACTGAAATGCTTTCCCACCGAGAGATCTGACACCTGGCATGGTCCATTGCCAAGCATGAAATCCAATGTGATCTCCCCTTTAGTCGGGCTATCTACATATTGAATCAGGAATCCTTCCTGGAGACAACTGACAAACGCTGCTCCATCCAAACTACTTAGACTAAGGAGGTTCCAGTCAATATTACAGAAGTTAAAGTTACCCATGATAACAACCCTGTTACTTCTGCACCTTTCCAAAATCTGCCTCCCAATCTGCTCCTCTGTGTCTCTGTTGCTATTGGGGGGCTCTATAGAAAACTCCCAATAAAGTGACTGCTCCTTTCCTGTTTCTGACTTCCACCCATACAGACTCTGTAGACAAACCCTCCTCGATGACCTCCCTTTCTGCAACTGTGATACTATCCCTGATTAACAATGCCACTCTCCCACCTCTTTTACCTCCCCCTCTATTCCTTTTGAAACACCTAGACCCTGGAATATCCAACAACCATTCCTGCCCCTGTGATATCCAAGTCTCCATACGGGCCACAACATCATAGTTCCAAGTATTGATCCATGCTCTAAGTTTATCACCCTATTCCTGATACTCCTTGCATTAAAATAAATATATTTTACCCTATCACACTGACTGCAATGTTGCCCTACCAACAGTCTGTCCCTTCTTACAGACTCTCTGCATGCTGTATCTAGCTGTTCACTAGCTACTCCATCCTCAGATGCGTAGCTCCAGTTCCCACACCCCTGCCAAACTATTTTAAACCTTCCCAAAGAGATGTAGCAAACCTCCCACCCAGGATATTGGTGCCCTTCCAGTTTAGGTCCTTCCTGTACAGGTCCCACCTTGCCCAGAAGGTATCTTAGCAGAACCTCGTTCCTCTTTCTATCTACATTGGTATCTGTGTGGACCATGACAACTGGATCATTCCCCTCCCATTCTGAAGTTCCTCTGCAGCCCAGATGAGATATCCTGAACCCGGGCACCAGGCAGGCAACACAGCCGTCGAATCTCATGATCCTGGCCACAGCAAAGTGTCTATTCCCCTGACTACAGTATATTGTCCTTGAGTATAACCGTATCTCTATCTTCTCCTCACTCTTGAATGGCTCCCTGTACCATAGTGCTATAGTCAGTTTGCTTCTCCTCCCTACAGCTCCCGCTCTCATCCACACAGGAGACAAGAATCTCAAACCTGTCAGATAAGCTCAAGGGCTGAGGCTCCTTCAGCATTACCGCCTGGACCCCTCTACCAGCCTCACTTGTAGACACAAGCTCCCATCACTGACCACTGACGGTCACATCCTTCCAGAAGCAGAAATCCTTCCAGAAGCTGATTGATCATGAGACAGATTGGAAGTCTCTGTGTGTGGAGCGTAGAACATTGACATACCAATGCAGCTAGCAAGTATCTGCAAGCCTTTATTGGACAGGTTGGATTTTAAATCTGAGGGCTTTTGCAGTTAGACACCTAGTGTACAGTGTAGTTTTTTTATACACATCTAAGGAAGGATACAACAAGTAAAATCAAAATGCTGCAGATGCTCAAGTTCAGAAATGTACATGTGTGCGTGCCTTTCAGCCAGTGGCAGTGTGCATGTGGCTGTGTGAATTGGTCATGCCATTTGTGGATGAGAGAGAGCATGTGTATTTGTGTTCATATGCCAGTTATGGCAGTGTCTTTTTATGTTTCAGTCAAATTGCCTTATTCTGTTCTGAATTTCAACAGATATAAGCTGATCTTTCAATAGACAATAGGTGCAGAAGTAGGCCATTCAGCCCTTCGAGCCTGCACCGCCATTCAATATAATCATGGCTGATCATTCCTAATCAGTATCCTGTTCCTGCCTTATCTCCATAACCCTTGATTCCACTATCTTTGAGAGCTCTATCCAACTCCTTCTTAAATGAATCCAGAGAGTGGGCCTCCACTGCCCTCTGGGGCAGAGCATTCCACACAGCCACCACTCCCTGGGTGAAGAAGTTTCTCCTGAGCTCTGTCCTAAATGGTCTACCCCGTATTTTTAAGCTGTCAGTCAGTAAGTGTGTTTATTCGTGTTTCACTAAGTGTGTCAGTCATGTGAGTGTGTGTATCCATCAGCAGTTCATTTTTTAAGTCAGTGCTTGATCTGTTTATGTTTCAGTCAATGGCTTTGTGTGCGTGAGTCAGTTGCTTTGTGTGTGCATCTGACATTCAGTCAGTGTCTGTCTGTATCTGTATGTTAGTCTTGTCAGTAATGTTAGATTGTGTGTCAGTCAGTGCCTATGTGTTGGTGTGCTTTTCAGGTCAGTGTGTGTCACATGTCATTGCCTGTTCGTGTGTCAATTAGCATCAGCTTGTGTGTCATTCTCTGCCAGTTTATGTCTGTGTGTGTGTGTGTGTGTGTCTGTCTGTCTGTCTGTGTGCGCGCGCGCACGTGTCTTTGTGTATGTGCACATGTCTGTCTGTGTGTGTGCGCGCGTGCACGTGTCTGTGTGTGCGTGTGTGTCTGTGTCTGTGTGCGTGTCTGTGTGTCTGTTGTGTCTGTGTGCGTATCTATCTGTGTGTGTGTGTGTCTGTGTCTGTGAGTGTGTCTGTGTGTGTGCGTGACTGTGTGTGTGCGCGTGTATCTGTGTGTGCGTGTCTGTGTGTGCGTGTGTGTCTGTGTCTGTGTGTGTGCGTGACTGTGTGTGTGCGCGTGTATCTGTGTGTGCGTGTCTGTGTGCGTGTGTGTCTGTGTCTGTGTGTGTGCGTGACTGTGTGTGCGCGTGTATCTGTGTGTGCGTGTGTGTCTGTGTCTGTGTCTGTGTGTGTGCGTGTGTGTCTGTGTCTGTGTGTGCGTGTGTGTCTGTGTGTGTGTGCGTGTGTGTCTGTGTCTGTGTGTGCGTGTGTGTCTGTGTCTGTGTGTGTGTGCGTGTGTGTGTGTGGTGAATGAGTGAGTGCCTATTTGTGTGAGAGTCAGAGCGCCAATTCCATTTCAAATGCCACCAACTCTCTCATCCTTTCTGACCCTTTTTCACAGGAAGCTAAGAGTGCAGTCGAGGAGTGCCGTGCTCTGCGGAATCGAATCCAGCTGGCTGAGGCAGCCCATCGGCAGGCACAGGGCATGGAGATGGACTACGAGGAGGTGGTTCAGCTGCTGGAGGCTGAGATTACAGAGCTCAAAGCTCAACTGGCAGATCAGCAAGGGCAGACCAAGGCAAGGCACAGAGTCACCCCTTGTTACTGTAGCAACACCATGGTCATCGGGCCATGTTCTGGATATGTTTGTTTTTACCCATCCCTGCAAAGTAGGTCAGAGCCTGTCAGCGTATGACACGGCTATCGAGAGGAATTCAAGCAAGAGACTCAATGTGACGGCTCTGTCACTTGAGTGAGCTATTAACACAAGGGCAAGTGAGCTGTACAATAGTCTAACTGGTTCACTCTTAATTCAGCTTTCCAAACAATCACTAGTGAGTGAGCTTATTGTGTTTCTTTTCTCTCATTTAAAGGAGTGCCCAAGCCATTGTGAGCTCCTCTGGTGTGGAGCAAAGGGACCTTTCGGTTCACGTGGGATAGTTTTAAATCCATGCTGTCTGTAAATTGTGAGAGCCATGGGAAGGAAACAATCTTGTTTTCTGTATTCCTCTGTGGATGTCAGTGCTGAGATCAGCATTTATAGCATGTTTAACCCCAGAATATGTAGGAGTGCTGAGGCCATGTTCTTGAACCACTGAAGTCCAGCTGTTACCAGCTGAATGGTTCATTGGGCTTTTCAGAGGGTGGTGTGCGATAGGAGTCCAGGACCAAAACACTCCAGAGCAAGAACTGGCTTGAAGGTGGTGGTGGAGGGTTGTTTTTCAGACTGGAGGCCTGTGACCAGTGGAGTGCCACAAGGATCGGTGTTGGGATCACTATTTTGCATCATTTATATAAATGATTTTAATGTGAACAAAGGAGGTGTAGTTAGTAAGTTTGTAGATGGCACCAAAATTGGAGGTGGAGTGGACAGTGAAGAAGGTAACCTCAGATCACAACAGGATCTTGACCAGATGGGCCAATGGGCTGAGGAGTGGCAGATGGAGTTTAATTTAGTTAAATGCATTTTGGGAAAGCAAATCTTAGCAGGACCTATACACTTAATGGTACGGTTCTGGGGAGCGTTGCTGAACAAAGAGACCTTGGAGTGCAGGTTCATAGCTCCTTGAAAGTGGAGTCGCAGGTAGATAGGATAGTGAAGAAGGCGTTTGGTATGCTTTCCTTTATTGGTCAGAGTATTGAGTACAGGAGTTGGGAGGTCACGTTGCGGATGTACAGGACATTGGTTAGGCCACTGTTGGAATATTGCGTGCAATTCTGGTCTCCCTGCTCTCGGAAGAATGTTGTGAAACTTGAAAGGGTTCAGAAAATATTTACAAGGATGTTGCCAGGGTTGGAGGATTTGAGCTACAGGGAGAGGCTGAACAGGCTGGGGCTGTTTTCCCTGGAGCATTGGAGGCTGAGGGGTGACCTTATGGAGGTTTATAAAATTATGAGGGGCATGGATAGGGTTTAGGGTGAGAGGGAAGGATATAAAAGAGACCTAAGGGGCATGGATAGGATAAATAGACAAAGTCTCTTCCCTGGGGTGAGGGAGTCCAGAACTAGAGGGCATAGGTTTAGGGTGAGAAGGGAAAGATATAAATACTACCTAAGGGGCAATTTTGTCACGCAGAGGGTGGTACGTATATGGAATAAGCTGCCAGAGGATGTGGTGGAGGCTGGTACAATTGCAACATTTAAAAGGCATCTGGATGGGTATATGAATAGGAAGGGTTTGGAGGGATATGGGCCGGGTGCTGGCAAGTGGGACTAGATTGGGTTGGGATATCTGGTCAGCATGGATGGGTTGGACCAAAGGGTCTGTTTCCATGCTGTACATCTCTATGACTCTATGATTCTAAGTAAAAATGACAGGCTTCCTTCCCTCAGTGATATTAGTGAACCATAGAGGGTTTTAGCCATAACATATTACTGACATCCACATTTCCAGAGCTTTCTAGGCAAAGCATTCAGCCCTACTATTGATATCATTCACAGTCTCTCAGCACAGATTCAACATGTTGGAAGGGGCTGGGTGTGCTTTCAGCCTGGGACCAGATATTGTGCCCCCCAAAATACAAAGAAGCGCAGTAAGTGTGTGACATGAACCTCCAGGCTAGTTTATACAATCCACTGCTCTGTCTGAGATTTGCTGTCAGGATTAATGGTTGGAAAAACATCACCACACAACTGGCTCCCTCCTTCCACTTCTGACGGTTACAGTATGGTGAAATGGTCAGAGGTTGATGGCAGGGCAGGCAAGTACAGGCAGCGGGCACCAGCTCTCGCATGTTGTTCCTCTGTGACAGTGGAAAGATGATACAAAGGGCGAAATGATGTCACTGGGTCAGAGAGGCAGAAAACAGAGGCTGTTGCTGGGAAGAGATTCTGAATGGATTACATTGCTGTCACATCCCATCATCTTACATTCCCTCACTCTCACTCGCTCGTTCACTCACTCCCTCACTCAGTCATTCACTCTTTCCCTCAATCCCTCACTCAGTCATTCACTCACTTCCTCCCTCACTCCCTCCCCCACTCGTTCCCTCCCTTGCTCACTCCCTCACTCACTCGTTCACTCTGCTGTGGGTTATTGGAGCCACAACCTGGCCACGGGTTGGAGTGGTCAGGAACAGCACTTTCTAAAATCAGTTCAAAACATCACCATCAAGTAACAGGACAAGGTGATTCTAACAGGTGCCTTTCCTGCAGGATGACACCCAGGATCTAAGAAAGCGAATTGCTGTTCTTGACTGCCAGTTACGGAAATCAGAGATTGCGAAGAAAACGTTCGAAGTTTCTACTGAAAAGCTGCTGCAGTTTGTGGAGGTACAGAATATATACCAGACTGGGGACATACACCAGACCAGGGGATATATACCAGACTGGGTATATATACCAGACCGGGGATATATACCAGACCAGGGATATACACCAGACCAGGGATATACACCAGACCGGGGGATATACACCAGACCGGGGGATATACACCAGACCGGGATATATATCAGACTGGGGACATACACCAGACCAGAGGATATACACCAGACTGGGGATATATACCAGACCGGGAATATACACCAGATTGGGGATATATACCAGACCGGGGATATATACCAGACTGGGGATATACACCAGACCAGGGATATACACCAGACCAGAGATATATACCAGACCAGGGATATTCACCAGACTGGGGATATATACCAGAGCGGGGATATACACCAGCCTGGGGGTATACACCAGCCTGGGGGTATACACCATACTGGGGACATACATCAGACCGGGGACATACACCAGACCGGGGATATACACCAGCCCGGGGATATACACAAGACCGGGGTTATATACCAAACCGGGTATATATTCCAGACCGGGGACATACACCATACTGGGGATATACACCAGACCGGGGATATACACCAGATCGGGGGATATACACCAGACCGGATATATACCAGACCGGGGACATACACCAGACCAGGGGATATACACCAGCCCGGGGATATACACCAGACTGGGGATAAATACCAGACCTGGGACATACACCAGACCGAGGTTACATACCAGACCGGGGATATGCACCAGACCGGGGACATTTACCATACTGGGGATATACACCAGACCGGGGATATATACCAGACTGGGGATATACACCAGACTGGGGACATACACCAGACTGGGGATAAATACCAGACCTGGGACATACACCAGACCGAGGTTACATACCAGACCGGGGATATGCACCAGACTGGGGATATATACCAGACTGGGGATATATACCAGGCCGGGGAAATACACCAGACCGGGGACATACACCAGACCAGGGGATATACACCAGATCGGGAATATATACCAGACCAGGGATATATACCAGACCAGTGATATATACCAGACTGGGGATATACACAGACCAGGGTTATATACCAGATCGGGAATATATACCAGACCGGGGATATACACCAGACCAGGGCATATATACCAGACCGGGGGATATACACCAGACCGGGGATATATACCAGACCAGGGATATACACCAAACTGGGGACATACACCAGACCGGGGATATACACCAGCCTGGGGTTATACACCAGAACGGGGGATATACACAAGACCGGAATTATATACCAGACCAGGTATATATTCCAGACCAGGGACATACACCAGACCGGGGACATACACCATACTGGGGACATACACCAGACCAGGGACATACACCAGACCAGGGATATACTCCAGACCGGGGATATATACCAGACCAGGGATATACACCAAACCGGGGACATTCGCCAGACCGGGGATATTCACCAGCCCGGGGATATACACCAGAACGGGGGATATACACAAGACCGGGGTTATATATCAGACCGGGGACATACACCAGACCGGGGATATACACCAGACCGGGGATATACACAAGACTGGGGATATACCAGACCAGGGATATATACCAGACCGGGGATATATACCAGACCGGGGACATACACCAGACCGGGGATATACACCAGACCGGGGATATATACCAGACTGAGAATATATACCAGACCAGGGATATATACCAGACTGAGGATATATACCAGACCGGGGATATATACCAGACCGGGGATATATACCAGACTGGGGACATACACCATGCTGGGGATACATACCAGACTGAGGATATATACCAGACTGGGGATATACACCAGACCGGGATATATACCAGACCGGGGATATATACCAGACCGGGTATACTCTCAATTGGAGACGAGGGATACTCTCTGCGCCCATCACTAGTTTCTCTCTGGTTCATTTCTACCATGACCCAGATTATTGCGTATTAAGCCGTCAAGGGTAGGTCAACTGAAATGGTGTAGGGTTTGGGTTCAGCTCTTGCGGACAATGAAGACCAATAGGGACCAATTTGGCTGAATATTTCAGTGTTGTAAATGCTGTGTACCTCAATGTGACAGCGTCCTATTCCAGTCCAATGTTGTCTTATCTGAGTGCTGATTGAAACATATGTTTCTCTGTTTGTCTCCAGCTGGTGCATGAGGTTCTTGCTGAGTCTCCAGCTGCTCTAACTCATGCCAGGTATGTAAACACAATAATCTGACGAAAACTACCCATGTACTGAAATGGGAACAGGACTAGTGCTTTGATAATCAAACCCTGCAGTCTTTAGTGGGAGAAACTGAGTGAAAACCCTGATATGGTCCAATAAAGAATCAGAAAGAAGCGACCTAGGTGGGTAATGTTTAGTTAAGGTGTGTTTCCACCTCATTCTAGTTTCCAGTCCGCTTTCTTGTTAGATCTGGCTGTCAGTTTGAGAATTTGCCGAGAAATAACTGTGAGAGCTGTGGGCTGAAATGATTCAGGTTGCATTAGCAATTTCATTAAAATCTCAGGCAGAGAAGTCCCATTCAAGCTCATTAATGTGCCTGTTACTAATATCACACAGCGCAAATCCATCTTAATGATTCCAGACAAAAACAATATACCCAGAACTTCTCACAGCAAAAGGACTTCATGATTTTACTGTAAGTTTAAACCAAAACTGTTTGGGAATGTTATGCACTGTGTGTTAATGATTTTACTGTGTATCAGCTGACGTTCGGTGGGTAGCACCCTCACTCTCACCTCAGAAGCTCCTGGGTTCAATTTTCCTTCCAGAGATTTGAACACATTGTATAGTCTGACACGCCAGTACAATGCTGATGGAGTGCTGCACAGTTGGAGATGCCACCTTTATGATGCAGCATTAAATTAAACCCCTGTCTGCCTATTAGATGAATGCAAAATCGGAGTGCAACAAGTGCAAGGGGAGTTCTCCCCAATATTTATCTCTCAACCAACACCACTGAAACAGAATATCTTAATTACTGACTTGAGTACTGCTGAACAAAAAACACAATTTGTTGAAGTTTTTCATCTTGCCTTCATCAGGACAATCCACACGAATACCAGTCCAGGTGCTGACAATTAAAGCTGATTAAGATAAAAACAGAAAGTACAGGAGAAACACAACAGCCTTCCAGCATCTGTGGACAGAGAAATAGAGTCAATGTTTTGGGAGGTCTGTGGAGAGAAATCAAGTTAATACCTTGGATCCAGTGACTGTTCCTTAGGACTTGTAGTGAAGAAGGTTTAAACAATAACTCTCATTTCTGTCCACAAAAGCCTCCAGACTTGCTGGGATTGTCCAGCGCTTTCTGATTTCTAACATCTGCAGTTCTTTCAGTTTTTTGAAACCAATGAGTCTCAACTTGACGAACCTGTTTGAACTCAACAAGATAGGGGTCAGCCATTCTTTGCTACATTTCTCAGGGCACTGCTCTGACCAAACACAGTTGAAAATGTGTTGCTGGAAAAGCGCAGCAGGTCAGGCAGCATCCAAGGAACAGGAGAATCGACGTTTCGGGCATAAGCCCTTCTTCAGGAATGAGGAAAGTGTGTCCAGCAGGCTAAGATAAAAGGTAGGGAGGAGGGACTTGGGGGAGGGGCGTTGGGAATGCGATAGTTGGAAGGAGGTTAAGGTGAAGATGATAGGCCACGTTGGGTGCAGCGGATGCACCTCCACACATTTCATCTATTGCATCCGCTGCACCCGATGTGGCCTCCTCTATACTGGGGAGACAGGCCGCCTACTTGCAGAACGTTTCAGAGAACACCTCTGGGACACCCGGACCAACCAACCCAACCGCCCCATGGCTGAACACTTTAACTCCCCCTCCCACTCCACCAAGGACATGCAGGTCCTTGGCCTCCTCCATCGCCAGACCATAGCAACACGACGCCTGGAGGAAGAGCGCCTCATCTTCCGCCTAGGAACCCTCCAACCACAAGGGATGAATGCAGATTTCTCCAGCTTCCTCATTTCCCCTCTCACCACCTTTTCTCAGTCCCAACCCTCAAACTCAGAACCACCTTCTTGACCTGCAATCTTCTTCCCGACCTCTCCACGCACCCTCACCTTGACCTCCTTCCACCTATTGCATTTCCAACGCCCCTCCCCCAAGTCCCTCCTCCCTACCTTTTATCTTAGCCTGCTGGACACACTTTCCTCATTCCTGAAGAAGGGCTTATGCCCAAAACGTCGATTCTCCTGCTCCTTGGATGCTGCCTGACCTGCTGCGCTTTTCCAGCAACACATTTTCAGCTCTGATTTCCAGCATCTGCAGTCCTCACTTTCTCCTCTGACCAAACACAGTCAGTCTGGCTGGTTTAAATGTAAATGAAGCCTGATAGGAAACCCCCAATTATCACTAACTAATGCATTCTCTGTGACAATGCCTTTACTAATTAGAGTCCACTTGCAAACCAATCAGCACTCTCCTCTCATGCAATATAAATGTTGATTTACCCCTTGAGTTGATATTTCTTGTAAATTAAGATTAGAGTGGTGCTGGAAAAGCATAGCAAGTCAGGCAACATCCGAGGAGCAGAAAAATCGACATTTTGGGCAGGAGCCCTTCATCAGGAATGAGGCTGGGAGCCTCCGGGGTGGAGAGATAAATGGGAGGGGGATGGGGCTGGGGAGAATGTAGCTGAGAGTGCAGTAGGTGAGTGGAGATGGGGGTAAAGGTGATAGGTCAAAGAGGAGGGTGGAGCGGAGAAGTGGGAAGGGAGATAGGCAGGTAGGACAGGTCATGAGGATTGTGCTAAGCTGGAAGGTTGGAACTGGGGTGAGGTGGGGGGAGGGGAAATGAGGAAACTGGTGAAGTCCACATTGATGCCCTGGGGTTGGAGTGTTCCGAGGTGAAGATGAGGCATTCTCCCCCAGGCGTGGGGTGGTGAGGGAGCGGTGATGGAGGAGGCCCAGGACCTGCATGTCCTCAAAGAGTGGGAGGGGGAGTTGAAATGTTGGGTCACGGGACGG
The DNA here is from genome assembly GCF_037043375.1 of Chiloscyllium plagiosum. Lineage (NCBI taxonomy): Eukaryota > Metazoa > Chordata > Chondrichthyes > Orectolobiformes > Hemiscylliidae > Chiloscyllium > Chiloscyllium plagiosum. Next base: position 56,891,490 of record NW_028270163.1, on the reverse strand, counting down.
TGGGGTTGGTTGGTGCGGATGTGCCAGAGATGTTTCCCAAAACGCTCTTCTCGCTGAGGTTATGAATGACTCTATGAAAATACAAGCTGTTTGTTTGCTTCATGAGTACCTCCTAATTTGTTGGATTTCCTTCCAGTGAAATCTCACCTACCAACTTCAGCTTGTAATACCCAGAGACCTTTTCCCTGCTTCTTGTATCAAGTGATGGCCTCAGTGATTCAGTTGAAACAAACAGCCCATTAACTAAACTGTTGAGACCTGAATCCCCAGCTTCAAGCATGGGTCGATGCTAATGCTGTGGCCTTTCTTAGTCTCAGTGTCCGTGGAGTAGGGAGAGAGCATAATGTCTGCCCTTCTGGTTTTATTGTCTTAGAAAGTTAGGGTGGAATTCCTGCACCTGAACAATATCTAATAACTGTTCATTGGAAGGTCATTCTGATGACATTCTTACTTGTTTGAGCAGAGCCCTACCTTCTGCTTTACAGGGCTGCTGTTGGCCTTGTCCTGGAATATGTACTTGGAGTGGTTTCCAATCTTCAGGAGCAGAGACTGGTGACCTCTGCATTGCTGGCTGTTGGCATAGGGGACTGTGTGATGTCCCCAGGGTGCCCATGGTAGTTATTCTTGGATCATTGATTCAATCTCTAACCAATGCTAGGCAAGCTTCAGTCAGACCACATCACCAGAGTTTACCAACCCCTGTGCAAAACTAAGTCCCAAGAAAAGCCAGCAGCTTCTGGAGAGGAGACAGTGGGGTGGGAATTGACAGGGGAGAAATAAGCTGGTAACCAGGTACTGGGGACAGATGTTGTTTCCAAGCCCTCCGTTAGCACAGCAGGAAAATAGAAGGTTCACTAAAGAGTTGAGATTTATTTCCTATAACTTTCTCACCTGAAGCCCGATAGTGCTTTTTAGCCAATGAAGTCTCTTTTTGTAGTGTAGGCACTATTGTAACGAGGGAACATGGCAGCCAGTTTGTACATAGCAAGATCCCACCAACAGCAATGCAATAATGGCAGGATAATTATTTTAAATGACATTAGTTAAGGGTAAAATACTGGTTCCAAGATTGTGTGGCTGGCTCCAGTTCATTTTTAAAATAGAAGCACTTTATGTTCACTTGAGAGAGAAGGCAAAGCCTTGGTCTAACATCTCATCCAAAAATGGCACCTCTGACAGTGCAGCACTCCCTCAGTGCTGCATTCCCACTGGCGTAGAGAATTCCAAAGATTCACAAGCCTTTGAGTGAAAGAATTTCTCCTCGTCGTGATCCTGTATAGACAAGCCCTATCTGGAGACTGTGATTCTAGTTTGAGAATTTTATCAGCATCTTGCAGATGTTTTCAACACAGACAGAGGCCTTTTGCCTATAACTCTGAAGTCCATGCCAATACAATGTATGTCTAAAGACAGCTTAAATGTTACAAGAGTTTCTGATTCAACCACCCTTTTCAGGCAGTGAGTTCCAGACTCCCACCACCATCCTCTGAGTGAAAAAACTATGCTCAACTCTCCTCTTAGACTTCTATTCTTAACTTAAATCTATGCCTCCCCCCAAGTTGTCGATCTGTCCACTAAGGGAATAAATGCTTTATTATCCATCTTACCCACACTCCTCATCAACGTACACACTCCTATCAACTTCCCTGTTTGCCTTCACCCTGCTCCAAAGAAAACAACTATTCAGTTTTCTCTTGTAGCTCAGACCCTGCAGCCCAGACAATACCTGGTAAATCTCAGCATCCTCTCCAGTGCAATCATATCCTTGCTGTATGCCCTGTCAAGTCCTTCAGAATTTTATACTTTACAGTGAGGTTACCTTTCACTCTTCTAAACGTTAGGGACTATCCTGAACCTCTTGTCATGGAACAATCCCATCATTCCAGACAGCAGTTCAGTAAGCCCTCATTTCACTCCTCCTGAGGCCATGACTCAAGTAGATATTGCAAATCTCCCAGATCACTGCACTCTACCAATTGTACCACCTTCAGTGGTTCTGACACAGACTGGCTGGCCCTTAATGGCTCGAATTCCTCAAAACTCTCCATCTCTCTCACCTCCATTAAGATGTGCAATTCAACTTACCTCTTTTAATGAGAATTTTATCACTTCTACCAATGTTTCCCAAGTGACTCAGCACCACATTTAATTTGATTGCTCTTTTGTGAAGCATCTTGAACACCTTTGTTCAATACGGGTGCTATATGAATGCAAGTGGGGGGATACTAGAAAATGGTGGTCATAAACTCCACTCACTAGAGTGCTCACTTATTTCAAAATAAGAACTACAGTGAAAAAAGCACAGTACATAGTATAAATTTACATAAAACGGAACCATCTTCACTTTTATTTGTTCGGTAGTTCGTCTTCCTTCATTCACTATTAATCTCCGCCTTTAGACATCAGCATTATAATTCTGAGTTCATGTTTAATGGGAAAGGGAGAACATAGGAATTTCACATTGATAACTGTTCATCAGAATCATCTCCTTTTGCTTTGTACCATTGTCTTTTTGTTTCATTTTCTCGCGCCTGCCTTCCACAGGAGAGGTGCATCAGAGACAGGTGCATCAGAGCCCAATAACACAGTCATAGAGATCCTTCAGTCCAACTCATTCATGCCAACCAGATATCCTAACCTAATCTAATCCCCTTTGCCATCATTGGGCACATATCCCTCTAAACTCTTCTTGTTCATGATGTGGAGGAGCCGGTGTTGGACTTGGGTGGACAAAGTTAAAACTCACACAACACCAGGTTATAGTCCAACAGCTTTATTTGGAAGCACTAGCTTTCAGAGTGCTGCTTATTCATATACCCTTCCAGATGCCATTTAAATGTTGTAATTATGCCAACCACCACCACTTCCTCTGGCAACTCATTCCACACACGCACCACCGTCTGTGTGAAACACTTGCCCCTTAGGTCCCTTTTAAATCTTTCCCCTCTCACCCTAAATCTATGCCCTCTAGTTCTGGACTCCCCCACTTCAGGGAAAAGACCTTGGCTATTTATCCTATCAATGCCCCTCAGATTTTATAAACCTCTACAAGGTCACTTCACAGCCTCCAGGGGCAGGAACGGTGACAGGACCTGCCCATTCACCCTCTGTCCTATCATTGATACTCCCAGTCATTCATTCCCTTGTTGTAGTTGCTTAAAATGTTAAAAAAATGTTGTCATGGGTGACATCAACTTCCCTGATGTTGATTGGAACTTGCTTTGTGCAAACAGTTTGGATGGAGCACTTTTGTCAGGTGTGAGCAAAGAACCATGCTAGATGTGAGATCTCTCGGTGGGAGGGCATTTCTGTGATAGTGATCACAACTCCCTGACCTTTACTATAGCCATAGAGAGGGATAGGAGCATACGGTATGGGAAAGTATTTAATTGGGGGAAGGGGAATTACAATGCTGTTAGGCAGGAACCGTGGAGAATAAATTGGGAGCAGATATTCTCAGGGAACTGTGTGACCCAAGTTTGGAAGCTGTTTAGGAAGCACTTGCTGATAGTGCTGGATAGGTTTGACCCACTGAGGCAAGGACGGGATGGTAGGGTGAAGGAACCTTGGGTGTTAAGGGATGTGGAACATCTAGTCAAGAGGAAGAAGGGAGCTTACTTCAGGTTGAGGAAGGAAGAATCAGCCCAGGAAGGAACTGAAGAATGGACTTAGGAGAACTACAAGGGGGCAGGAAAAAGCTTTAGCGGGTAGGATTAAGAAAAATCCTAAGGCATTCCACACTTATGCGAGGATCAAGAGGATGGCCAGAGTGAGGGTAGGGGTGATCAGGGATAAAGGAGGGAACTTGTGCCTGGAGTGGAAGGACGTCGGGGAGGTCCTTAATGAATATTTTGCTTCAGTATTCACTAGTGAGGGGGACCTTGTTTTTGTGAGGACTGTATGAAACAGACATATGCAAGAACAGGTTGATGTTAAGAAGGAGGATGTGCTGAAAATTTTGAAAAACATGAGGATAGATAAGTCCCCTGGGCCAGATGGGATAAACCCTCGGTTCTACAGGAAGTGAAGGAAGAGATTGCTGCACCTTTGGTGATGATCTTTGTGTCCTCACTGTCCACTGGAGTAGTGCTAGATGATTGGAGGGTGGGAAATGTTGTTCAAGAAAGGCAATAGGCATAATCCTGGGAATTACAGACCAGTCAGTCTTATTTCAGTGGTAGGCAAATTATTGGAAAGAATGCTGAGAGACAAGATTTATGATTACTTGGAAAAGCATAGCTGGTTAGAGCTAGTCAGCATGGCTTTGTGAGGGGCAGGTCATGCCTCACATGCCTTATTGAATTCTTTGAGGATGTGACAAAACACATTGATGAAGTTAGAGCAGTGGATGTGGTGTATATGGATTTTAACGAGGTGTTTGATAAGGTTCCCCATGGTAGGCTCATTCAGAAAGTAAGGAGGCATGGGACACAGGGAAATCTGGCTGGCTGTATATGGAACTGGCTGGCCCATAGAAGACAGAGGGTGACAGTAGATGGAAAGTATTCAGCCTGGAGCTTGGTGACCTGTGATGTTCTGCAGGGATCTGTTATGGGACGTCTGCTCTTTATGATTTTTATAAATGACTTGGATGAAGAAGTGGAAGGGTGGGTTAGTAAGTTTGCCAATGACACGAAGATTGGTGGAGTTGTGGATAGTGCGGGGAGCTGTTGTAGGTTGCAATGGGACATTGACAAGGTGCAGAACTGGGCTGAGAAGTAGCAGATGGAGTTCAACCTGGAAATGTGTGAAGTGATTCATTTTGGAAGGTCAAATTTGAATGCAGATTACAGAATTAAAGGCAGATATCTTTGCAGTGTGGAGGAACAGAGGGATCTTGGCGTCCACATCCATAGATCCCACAAAGTTGCCACTCAAATTGACAGGGTTGTTAAGAAGGCATAATGTGCGTTGGCTTTCATTAACAGGGGGATTGAATTTAAGAGCTGTGAGATTATGCTGCAGCTCTATAAAACCCTGGTTAGAGCACAGTTAGAATATTGTGTTCAGTTCTGGTTGCCTCATTATAGGAAGGATGTGGAAGCTTTAGAGAGGGTGCAGAGGAGATTTATCAGGATGCTGCCCGCACTGGAGGACATGTCTTATGAAGAAAGGTTGCGGGAGCTAAGGCTTTTCTCATTGGAACGAAGAAGGATGAGAGGTAACTTAATAGAGGTGTACAAGATATTAAGAGGCATAGATAGAGTGGATAGCCAGAGAATTTTTCCCATGGCTATCACGAGAATACATAATTTTAAGGTGATTGGAAGAAGGTTTATGGGAGCTGTCAGAGGTAGGTTCTTTACACAGAAGGTGATGAGTGTGTGGAATGCACTGCCAGTGGTGGTGGTAGAGTCAGAGACATTAGGGATATTTAAGCGACTCTTGGATAGGCACATGGATGATAGTACAATAAAGGGTATGTAGGTTAGTCTGATAAAAGTAGAATAAAAAGCCAGCACAACATCGAGTGCTGAAGGGCCTGTACTGTGCTGTACTGTTCTACATTCCATGTAATACTTTTCAGTTCCAGTGAACAGTTTTTGACCTGAAATGTTAACTCTTTCTGTCTCCACAGAACCTGTCTGGCCTGTTGAGTGGTTGCTGAACTTTTTCATTTCATTTCAGGTTTTCAGTATCCACAGTATTAAGCTCTCCGTTCTCTTGAAAAGTCTGTTTTGTTCTGCTGGGCTTTTTCCCTTGAGTGCATAAACCCCAGACTATTTTACCATTTGGGAGGGGAAGGGGTGAGGTGGGAGTAGTTGCGAGAGGTGAATGACGATAGAGAAATTAATGTTGGTTCCTTTTCGTTTCTGTCTTCCTGTTCAGTGGAATTGGAGTCCGAAGATTTTCAGGACCACCTTCATCTCAGAACCTCCTCGACCGACTTGGTCATAATGTTCCCAGAACTCTTCCCTCGCTTTCAACTGATGCCAAAGAACTGGTCAAATCTGTTCGTGCCATCATTGAAGCAGACTGTGAGTAATTAATTGGTGAACCAGTTATAATTCTACACTAACTCATGTAGTCTCACATCATTACTGCTAGATTCCATTCAAATTAAATGCAGGAATCTAAAACTAGGGGTCACAATTGTGGGACAGTTACTAATATATTACTTTCTTGCTGTTTTACCAGTTTATAAGGGTGTTAGGTCCATCAGGACAGGATTGGCAGGCTGGATCTCTTCTCTTTTAAAAAGTGTATCGGTAGAAAGTTAGGAAAGGTTTTGATAGAATCAATTAATAGAATCATAGAGCACAGAAACAGGCCCTGCGGTCCAACTCGTTCTTGCCGACTAAGTTTCCCAAACTAATCTAGTCCCACTTGTCTGTGTTTGGCCCATATCCATCTAAACCTTTCCGATTCAAGTACCTATACAAATGACGTTTAAATGTTGTAACTGTACCTGCATCTACCACTTCCTTGGGCAGGTCATTCCACATATGAACTGCCCTCTGAAAAACTTGCCCCTCAGGTCCCTTTCAAATTTTTCTCCTCTCACCTTAAAAATATGCCCCTAGTTTTCAACACTTCTACCGCAGGGAAAATAACTTAGCTCTTCACCAGATCCATGCCCCTCATGATTTTATACATCTCTATAAGGTCACCCCTCAACCTCCTACACTCCAGTGAGAAAGATCCCAGCCCCTCCAGCCTATTTTTATAACTGAAACTCTCAAGTCTCAGCAACATCCTGGTCAATGTTTACTGAACCCTCTCCAATTTAATATAGTGGCAGTTGAGGCCAATATATTAAATGTTTTCATGAAGGAGTTAGAGATAGTTCTAATGCTATAGGTACAGAAATAGAGTCATCGAGATGTGCAGCATGGAAACAGACCCTTTGGTCCAACTCATCCATACTGACCAGATATCATGGGCGGCATGGTGGCACAGTGGTTAGCACTGTTGCCTCACAGCGTCAGAGACCCGGGTTCAATTCCCGCCTCAGGTGACTGACTGTGTGGAGTTTGCACGTTCTCCCCGTGTCTGCGTGGGTTTCCTCCGGGTGCTCCGGTTTCCTCCCACAGTCCAAAGATGTGCAGGTCGGGTGAATTGGCCATGCTAAATTGCCCGTAGTGTTAGGTAAGGGGTAAATGTAGGGGTATGGATGGGTTGCGCTTCGGCGGGTCGGTGTGGACTTGTTGGGCCGAAGGGCCTGTTTCCACACTGTAAGTAATCTAATCTAATCTCATGTAGTCCCATTTGCCAGCACTGGCTCATATCTCTCCAAACTCTTCCTATTCATGTATCCATCCAGATGCTTTTTAAATGCTGTAATTGTACCAGCCTCCACCACTTCCTCTGGCAAGATCTTTTCTCTGGGATGGGGGAGTCCAGAATTAGAGGGCGTAGGTTTAGGGTGAGAGGGGAAAGATTTAAGAGGGACCTAAGGGGCAACTTTTTCACACAGAGGGTGGTATGTGTATGGAATGAGCTGCCAGAGGATGTGGTGGAGGCTGGAACTATCTCTAACTCCTTCATTTAATATATTGGCTTCAACTGCTTCCTGTGGCAGTTAACTCCAGAGGCTCTCCAGTCTCCGGGTGAAGAAGTTTCTCCTCATCTCAGTGCTAAATGGCCAACCCATATTCTTTGACTACAACCACTGTTCAGGACTCCCCAGTCATCAGAAATATCCTTCCTGCATTTCTCTGTCAAGTATTTTTGAAAGTTTATAGGTTTCTATGAGATACTCTATCCTCCTCATTCTTCTAAATCCAGTGAACATAGTCCTAACTGATCCGGTCTCTCTTCATATGTCAGTCCTATCATCCTCGGAATCAGTCTGATATACTCTCACTGCACTCCCTCTGTCACCAGAACATCCTTCTTCAAGTAAGGAGACCAAAACTGCACACAATACAAGGCATCCCTGCCCCTGTACTCAGATCCTCTCACCATGAAGACGAACACACCACTTATTTTCTTCACAGCCTACTGCACCTGCATAGTTGTCTTCAGGACATCCAGGTCTTGTAGCACCTTCCTGTTTCCCAATCTATTGCCATTCAGAGAAACTGCCTTCCTGTTTTGCTACCAACGTGGATAACCTCACAGTTGTACTTCATCTGCCATGCATTTGCCCACTCAACGTGTCTAAATCACACTGAAACACCTCTGCATCCCCCCACAGTTTACTTCCCACCCAGCTTCATGTTGTCCAAATTCTATCCAATCCAGTGTGAGTGCAGCCATCAGATCTGTTCCTCTGGGATTTTTCATGCACAGGAATTCCAATGTTCCAGTTCAGCTAGACCCAGAGAGAATGGAGGCAGCTTCATTACCACCAATTGTAGTTTTATTTGACACAAAGTGAAACAGTTTTGGCTGGTGAGATTAAAAAAAGAGAGATTGGTGCCACCATACTTTACAGAACTAATTTCTGAAAAAACAGCTTACTCTCCACAGTTTGCCCTTACCCAAGCTTACACTGTGGTGGACTTCACAGGTGACCAGGCTAATAGGTGTGTGATCAGATCCCAATGTTGGACTGTGCAGGTCCCAGGCCACCAGTGGGAAAGGCAGGGAAAGATTTGTTGGCTTGTTCAATGAGAGAAGCACCTCCTGAATAGTATCTGTTCATACTTTGGTCCAAGTCCATATTTAACCCTATCTTCCCTGCTTCCTCGGTGCATTTCAATTCTCCATTCATTTAATCCCTTTCCCCCATTTTGATAACCCACAGTGTCTTATGATCACCTTGAATATTTTCTTGAACTCTTAAAGGTTTTAGTTTAAATCTGATCGATTTTACTTTTCTTCAGGATTCTAATATTAGAGCCAGAGATGTTTCTGCTGGGAGTGAACAGTTAACTGTAGGCAAGTTTTTTCCATCTTTTTCTCTCTATTGAGGTTACACAGAGCAGGCACAAAGAGACAGTTCTGCTTACCAGACGGAGGACAGTGTGCAAGCCTTTAGAAACTGCTGCCAGATACACACTGAGCTTTCAGTGAATTGGCGGGGCTCTGCCACACTTTGAACAAGATTTGTTCTCATGTTTTTTTTTTAATGAAGCTGTGTCCAGGATTTGAGTGTTTGATTGTAAACAAACAGTGAGCAAAACCTGGCAAGGCCCCCTGCCCTGAATTGCTGCACACAAAAGTAGAGGGGAAGAGGCTTACTCACATTCCTGAAGAAGGGCTTATGCCCGAAACGTCGATTCTCCTGTTCCCTGGATGCTGCCTGACCTGCTGCGCTTTTCCAGCAACACATTTTCAGCTACTCACATAATAGTACAGGCACCCTCCACACACTGTTCAAAGTGAGCATCTCTGGGCTTGAAAGCACCCACTTCAGTTTGTGGTCTACCGTCAATTAAGATTGAAACCAAACAAATATTTACTAGTGCTGCACTTGGAAAAAAAAATTAACTGCACAGGATTAAATAGGAGTTATTATTCTACAATATGAAATGTTCAGCATAAAATTACAGTACTCAGCTTGCATGTGAGCCTCCATTCCCTTGTCTCACCCTAACAACATACCTTTTCAATCCTGTGCTCCCCAACCTTTTTCCACTGTGACTGCATTTCAAGGCTGAAACGTTGTTGTGTGACTTCATAGTGATATCTGAGAGTGTGAAGGGGAGGGGATGGACTCTGAAGTTACGACCCCAAAATTTGAGCTTGCAACAGCACTGAGCCCTACGCCTGGACTTCACAGCTGGTCCTTATACCTGGCCCCCACTCCTGACACTCACATCTGAACAAAAGATCACTATTCACAACTCGGCCAATGTTCTGTCTTTAACATATCCTTGACTGACTCTAGATACTGGAATCTTTACTGAAAACAACAAATGCGGGTCAGGGAGCAAGATAACGTTTTGAGTCTGATGACTCTTCATCAGAGCTGACATGAAGTGTGGAACGGGAGGATTTATGCTATACTTGGGGAGGGGGCTTAAAGTGTAGCATGCTGGGGGAGAAAGGATGTTGATAGTTCAGATTAAGTGATCAGAATGTGAGAACAGTCCGACAATGCCGCGTCTAACAGCTAGACTGGAAAGGACAGACAGTCCCACTGCAGTGGGTTAGGGGGAGGGCAGAGAGGACATGGTGACAGTGAATCTAACAAGTACAGCTAAAAGCAAGCGAAGGAATGGGTCGACCTCAATATTAAGTCCAGAAGGTTGTAAAGTACCTGACTAAACCTCACTGCCTCCACACCTCTCCCCTTCTTTAAGGTAATCCCTAAGCCTTTGATCATTTGTGTTCATTTGTCCTTCTGTGGCCCTGGATCACATTTTCTTCGATAATCTGATGCTTGTGAAATGCCCTGGGACATTTTGCAATGCTGAAAATGCTACTTGTGCAAGATGACAGATTCTCCTAAAGCAAGGCTATCAAGAGATACAAAGCTGAAGCAATCGGTCAGCATGGTGGCACAGTGCCAGGGACCCAGGTTCAAGTCCAGCCTCAGACGACTGTCTGTGTGGAGTTTGCACGTTCTCCCCGTGTCTGCATGGGTTTCCTCTGGGTGCTCCGGTTTCCTCCCACAGTCCAAAGATGTGCAGGTTTGGTGGATAGGCCATGAGGAATTGCCCATAGTGTCCAGGGATATGTAGGTGAGGTGGGTTAGCCATGGGAACTGCAGGGTTACAGGGATGGGGTTGGTCTGGGCGGGATGCTCTTTGGAGGATTGGTGTAGACAAATGGCCTGCTTTCACACTGTAGGGATTCCATGATGTGTAATCAAGGTACATATGAGCCATGATCTGATTGAGTATCAGAACAGCTTTGAAGGGCTGAATGGCCTCCTCCTCAATCAAGGCAGTTCTTCCGTCATCTATTGTGAAATTATGGATTTTTTTTAAAAATGCCCAATGTTTATTTTCCTGACATCATTGTCCTGAAGCCTAGTAAACTTCCTCATTACACACTACTCAAATCAACTACTGTATTCCAAACTAACTCAGAGGTTCCTGGAGTGCCACTTAGTTTTGTTGGCCAAGAGCATGATGTTTAATAATGTGGATGGTATAGATTTAGTCCCTGAACCAATTGAGGTCATTCTTGCAGCTTGCCTCTTGTCCTTGCTCCACTGTGTTACTGTGTCTTGGAGATGTGTGAAAAGCCATCAATAACAGCTCTCAGACCACAAGGATGCTGAAAGAAGAGAGCGAGACCTGCTCAGCTTCAGACAAGCATGGGATCGTCTGTGAACTAGAGCAGCAAGTGACATGTGAGCTACAAGTTTCAGTGGAGTAAACATCCCAAAGAGAAGGGCATTGAAGAGATGGAGTGAAAGATGGAGTTGTACTGAGCAGGCAGGATAGTGGATTTAGGGGAGCAATATGGACTAAACAGTAGAGGGGGAATAATAATGTAATGGCAATGTTGCTGGACTGGTAATCCAGAGAGGAGAAAATGAGGACTGCAGATGCTGGAGACCAGAGTTGAAAAATGTGGTGCTGGAAAAACACAGCAGGCCAGGCAGCATCCGAGGAGCAGGAGAATTGACGTTTCGGGCATAAACCCTTCTTCAGGGAGATTCTCCTGCTCCTCGGATGCTGTCTGGCCTGCTGTGTTTTTCCAGCACCACATTTTTCAACTCTGGTAATCCAGAAATCCAAGCTAAACTGCTGCTGCTGAATAATTAATAAATCTGCAATATAAAACTAGTCTCAGTATCTGAAATATCATTGATTATCATAAAAATCCATTTGGTTCAGTAATGATCTTTTAGGGAAAGAAATCTGCCATCCTGCTGTGGTCTGGCCTACAGGACACTGTAGATCCACAGAAAGGTGCTTGACTCTTAACTGACATCTGAAATGGCCAACAAGCCATTCAGTTTGAGAGCAATCGAGGATGGGCAAGACACATTGCACTTCAAACCAACACCCACATCCCTGGACATTATGTTAAAAAAAGGAGGATTTACGAGGGATAGAAACCAGACCAGGTATTGAAGGTAATTGGAGAGTGAGATAGAGCAAATGATAAAGAATGTCAGAGAGTGAGTGAGGACTGATCGCAGAGCGGAAGAGGGTTTTTGAAAGACTGACAGGATTTTGAGGATCGGTACAGGACAGAGATTAGATTCCCTACAATGTGGAAACAGGCACTTCGGAGAGAAAACCACCCTCTTATATTTACCCCAGACTAATCCACCTAACAATATGGGCAATTTAGAATGGCCAATTCACCAAACCTGCACATCTTTGGACTGTGGGAGGAAACCGGAGCACCCGGAGGAAACCCACGCAGACACGGGGAGAATGTGCAAACTCCACACAGTCAGTTGCCTGAGGCTGGAATTGAACCCAGATCCCTGGCACTATGAGGCAGCAGTGCTAACCACTGAGCCACCATGCTGGGGGTTAAGTCCTTCTCCTCTGTTTCGATGCTGGTTGTGAGGAAGGCAGAAACACATACCGAGCTCGAAGACAGCAGGCCACATGCAGTAAGTGCAGCTGAGAAACGTGATGAGAGAGGGGTGCGAGAATAAAATTTGATCAGAGCAGAATAATCTACTCATCAGACAGTTTTCTCCATTATAGTCAGAGACAGATGCCTCGACCCCACTACTTGGAACATACAGCAATGAGCTTTTACCAGAGAAGAGCATCCTCCAGGGAAAAAGGCCTGTCAGCTTAATGTGGCATGTGGAGTCTGAGGAAGAGCATTGCTGCAGTATAACAGGGATTGCAGCTCCCAGACTGAGCTGTCAGCAGCTCAGGCCCAGCTAGAGTACGCTGCTGGGTCCAGTGCCCAGAACAGTACTTTCCTCATACATTGATTTACAAAGAGGACTTGAACTTTTATGGCGTTTAATCACAACAGTCAGCAATTAGTGTCAAACTAATTACCTTTTGGTGCAGTCTCTGCTGTTACATTGGCAAAAACTGTAGCAGGATCTCTCAAATTGCAATTGGGTAAATGTTCGGTTTAATCTGTTTCCGAGGGTGGCTAACGAAGGAATGTTGGCTCCTCTCATACTTTCAGCATCATCCAGAAGGCAGCTCGGGACTTCCCTTGGGATTTGAATGTCTGTTCTGAAGCACTCACTCAGTACTGCACTGCTACATCTGGACAAGCTGAGCTCAACTCGTTAGTGATGCTCAAGCTCTTGTTTTTGGATCAGTGTGGTGCTGGGAAAGCACGGCAGGTCAGGCAGCATCCGAGGAGCAGGGAAATCCACATTCCGGGCAAAAGTTCTACATCAGGAATAGAGGCAGGGAGCCTCCAGGGTGGAGAGAGAAATTGATGCTCAAGCTCACAGTCTCACGGCTCTGATAAGAGCAAAATAGTACTGGGCTAAAAAGACATATTCCATCTATTTCTGAGATAGCTATTCTAACATCCTTCCCTCTGGTCAGGACACAAGAAGATCTTAAAGATCTCATTCTACCTCCATCACTATAATGTATACATGCTGGCCAGTCCCCACCTGCAGCAGCTTGGGCTGAAAGACAGAAAGAAATTAAAGCTGGCCCATTTGGGTAAGTTGTTGGGCAGATGTTCGCAGGTAAAGGGGCGGCTGGAAAATGGGAAGCCTTCAGAAATGAGATAACGAGAATCCAGAGAAACTATATTCCTGTCAGGGTGAAAGGGAAGGCTGGTAGGTGTAGGGAATGCTAGATGACTAAAGAAATTGAGAGTTTGGTTAAGAAAAAGAAGGAAGCATATGTCAGCTGTAGACAGGGTAGATCGAGTGAATCCTTAGAAAAGTATAAATGAAGTAGGAGTATACTTAATAGGAAATCAGGAGGGCAAAAAGGGGACATAAGATAGCTTTGGCAAATAGAATTAAGGAGGATCCAAAGGGTTTTTACAAATACATTAAGGACAAAAGAATAACTAGGAAGGGAATAGGGCCCCTCAAAGATCAGCAAGGCGGCCTTTGTGTGGAGCCACAGAAAATGGGGGAGATACGAAACAAGTATTTTACATAAGTATTTACTGTGTAAAAGGATATGGAAGATATAGACAGTAGCAAAATAGATGGTGACACCTTGAAAATGTCCATATTACAGAGGAGGAAGTGCTGGATGTCTTGAAATGCATAAAAGTGGATAAATCCCCAGGACCTGTTCAAGTATACACTAGAACTCTGTGAGAAGCTAGAGAAGTGATTGCTGGGCCTCTTGCTGAGATATTTGTATCATCGATAGTCACAGGTGAGGTGCAGAAAGACTAGAGGTTGTCTAACGTGGAGCCACCATTTAAGAAGGGTGGTAAGGACAAGCCAGGGAACTATAGACCAGTAAGCCTGACGTCAGTAGTGGGCAAGTTGTTGGAGGGAATCCTGAGGGACAGGATGCACGTGTATTCGGAAAGGCAAGGACTGATTAGGGATAGTCAACATGGTTTTGTGCGTGGGAAATCATTTCTCACAAACTTGATTGAGTTTTTTGAAGGAGGAACAAAGAGGATTGATGAGGGCAGAGCAGTTGATGTGATCTATATGGACTTCAGTAAGGCGTTCGACAAGGTTCCCCATGGGAGACTGGTTAGTAAGATTAGATCTCACGGAATAAAGGGAGAACTAGCCATTTGGATACAGAACTGGCTCAAAGGTAGAAGACAGAGGGTGGTGGTGGAGGGTTGTTTTTCAGACTGGAGGCCTGTGACCAGTGGAGTGCCACAAGGAATGGTGCTGGGTCCACTACTTTTTGTCATTTACATAAACAATTTGGATGCAAGCATAAGAGGTACAGTTAGTAAGTTTGCAGATGCCACCAAAATTAGAGGTGTAGTGGACAGCGAAGAGGGTTACCTCAGATTATAATGGGATCTTGACCAGATGGGCCAATGGGCTGAGAAGTGGCAAATGGAGTTTAATTCAGATAAATGCGAGGTGCTGCATTTTGGGAAAGCAAACTTAGCAGGACTTGTACACTTAATGGTAAGGTCCTAGGGAGTGTTGCTGAACAAAGATACCTTGGAGTGCAGGTTCATAGCTCCTTGAAAGTGGAGTCGCAGGTAGATAGGATAGTGAAGAAGGTGTTTGGTATGCTTTCCTTTATTGGTCAGAGTATTGAGTACAGGAGTTGGGAGGTCATGTTGTGGCTGTACAGGACGTTGGTTAGGCCACTGTTGGAATATTGCGTGCGATTCTGGTCTCCTTCCTATCGGAAAGATGTTGTGAAACTTGAAAGGGCTCAAAAAAGATTTACAAGGATGTTGCCAGGATTGGAAGATTTGAGATATCGGGAGAGGCTGAACAGGCTGGGGCGGTTTTCCCTTTGGAGGTTTACAAATTTACGAGGTGGATAGATGAGAAAAATAAACAAAGTCCTTTCCCTGCAGTGAGGGAGTCCAGAACTAGAGAGCGTAGGTTTAGGGTGAGAGGGGAAAGATATAAAAGGGTCCTAAGGGGCAACTTTTTCACGCAGAGGGTGGTACGTGTATGGAATGAGCTACCAGAGGAAGTGATGGAGTCTGGTACAATTGCAATATTTAAAAGGCATTTGGATGGGTATATGAATAGGAAGGGTTTGGAGGGATATGGGCCGGGTACTGGCAGGTGGGACTAGATTGGGTTGGGATATCTGGTCAGCATGTACGGGTTGGACCAAAGGGTCTGTTTCCATGCTGTACATCTCTATGACTCTATGACTGTATGTCTCCTGTGCCCACCAGGGGCAGCATGCCCTTGATGCTGCCACTCCTCAAAGCTACCATCACTGCTTTGTCTCGACCACTGACCTCAAAATCTCAATGTCCCACCTCACTTCCCTTCCCACCCCAATCCCCAGGCCAGCAGTGGTTACGTCTGGTGTTGCTGGATTGGCTGGCAGCTGGAGGGGCTCAGATTCCCTAACACTTGGAGGCAGACGTCCTGCTCTCTAATAGTGATGAAGAACAGGCCCTGAGGTATCATGTAGTGCAGCTAGATTCCAGGTGGTAAAGTCAACCAGGAGGTTGGTGAAGACTAGCACCACCTCCCCACATCACCCACCCTCAATCTCCTCACAGCCGTGTAAAATTTTCTCAGAGTGTTGAAATGGAACCTTCCTGTAGTTCTCACAATATTAGGAATTCGATCAGAATTCATTTTCTAAAGGAGAAGCTACATTGCTCCATGGCTAAGGTTCAGCAGGAATGTTTCTTATTTGCAAATGTTACCAGGGAGTGTATTTTTTAACTTTAAAATCTTTGTACAGTTCTCCTACCTCGGCCGAAATCACTGTCAGCTCCCATCCCTCATGTCTGCCCTTTACAACGTCGATTTAACTATACAGACTACATCAGCTAGCAGCGAGACCCCACAGAGGCGGGAATCCCTGACATAGTGAATCTCTGACCTTCCAGCCATCATTAGGCTTTTAGATAGTGAGAACTTGGAAATATGTAAATGTGTTAAGTATAGAACGCATAAGATGAATTCATTCACTTTCCTCAGGTCAGGTTATAGATTGAAAGAAAGACAGACTTGCATTTATAACCTCAAGTTATTCCAAGCGCATTGCAGTCCATAAAGTGTATGTGAAATATAGTCACTGTTGTAATGTATTGTACCCTCCAACAGTACAGTGCAGGAATGCACAGCCAACGTAGTTTGATAATGATCGGATCAGCTACCTCTGTGATGTTAGTTGAGGGATAAATGTTCACCAAGGAGAACGTAGCCACTTGTCTTCAAATGGTGACTGTGCGATATTTATATCCGCCTTATTTTCCTTCTCTCTTTCATGGGATGTGAGCTGGCAAGGCCAGCATTAACTGTCTGTGTCAATTGCCCGTGAACTGAATGGTTTGTCAAGTTATTTCAGAGAGCGGTTAAGAGTCAGCCACCTTGCTGAGGTTCCAGAGTCACAGGCAGGCCTAACTGCAAAGGGATTTGGCAGACTTCCGAAAGTTGTTAGCAAACCAGATGGATTTTTGTGGCAATTGATAATAGTGTCATGGTCTCCATTATTGAGAGTAGGTTTGCATTACAGGTTATCATTAATAGAATTTACATTATAGCAGGTGTCATGGTACGATTAGAACCCACGTCCTCAAATCATTTACTCAGCGACATCACCATAACATCACCAACTCCCCTCTGAGAGGGCAGAGAGACACTTACTTCAACATCTCACCTGAAAGACAGCACGAACAAAGGTGCAGCACTCCCTCAGCATAGGCCCTATGATCGTGTGGCACTCCCTCTGTACTGACCCTCCGACAGTGCAGTACTCCCTCAGCACTGACCCTCTGACAGTGCGGCACTCCCTCAACACTGACCCTCCGATAGTGCGGCACTCCCTCAGCACTGACCCTCTGACAGTGCGGCACTCCCTCAGCACTGACCCTCCGACAGTGCGGCACTCCCTCTGTACTGACCCTCCGACAGTGCAGCACTCCCTCAGCACTGACCCTCCGACAGTGCGGCACTCCCTCAACACTGACCCTCCGACAGTGCGGCACTCCCTCAACACTGACCCTCCGACAGTGCAGCACTCCCTCAGCACTGACCCTCCGACGGTGCAGCACTCCCTCAACACTGACCCTCCGACAGTGCGGCACTCCCTCAGCACTGACCCTCCGACAGTGCAGCACTCCCTCAGCACTGACCCTCCGACAGTGCAGCACTCCCTCAGCACTGACCCTCCGACAGTGCAGCACTCCCTCAGCACTGACCCTCCGACGGTGCAGCACTCCCTCAGCATAGGCCCTATGATCGTGCGGCGTTCCCTCAGCACTGACCCTCCGACAGTGCGGCACTCCCTCAACACTGACCCTCCGACGGTGCAGCACTCCCTCAGCATAGGCCCTATGATCGTGTGGCACTCCCTCTGTACTGACCCTCCGACAGTGCGGCACTCCCTCAACACTGACCCTCCGACGGTGCAGCACTCCCTCAGCACTGACCCTCCGACAGTGCGGCACTCCCTCAGCACTGACCCTCCGACAGTGCAGCACTCCCTCAGCACTGACCCTCCGACAGTGCGGCACTCCCTCAACACTGACCCTCCGACAGTGCAGCACTCCCTCAACACTGACCCTCCGACAGTGCGACACTCCCTCAGCACTGACCCTCCGACAGTGCGACACTCCCTCAACACTGACCCTCCGATAGTGCGGCGTTCCCTCAGCACTGACCCTCCGACAGTACGGCGCTCCCTCAACACTGACCCTCCGACAGTGCGGCGCTCCCTCAACACTGACCCTCCGACAGTGCGGCGTTCCCTCAGCACTGACCCCCCGACAGTGCGGCGTTCCCTCAGCACTGTCCCACTGAACATTTTCCAATATTGAAGGTTCTATTTAAATTTGAAATGTTTGCTGGTCTCTGCAGTTAACTCAGTGAGTTTGTTCAAAGCTCTGTTCTCCATATCCGAACTTGCACCAAGTCCCAATCACCCATCACCCAAGGTGCATTACAGGAGTATTCAGATAGAATAGAATCACCTGGATTGTCACGTGCATTCAAGTGAAGCATTTGTAATGTTGCCTCTCAGTGCCATGTTCGGTACAAATACTTTAAATGTTCGTACAGATGAACATAGATTAGCATGGGAATACAGAATTTCAAAACTCCAGACTAAGAATAAAAGGTGTTTTGAAGGGACAAAAGTTATCATCCTTTCCCAATATCAGTCTGTGCCTGCCACACTTCGGAAGGCAGGCCACACTGCCTCCACACACTGGCCTGCATCCAGAACATGCCCTGTTCCCCGCTCCGGGACTCACTCTGCTCCCTGCTCCGGGACACACTCTGCTCCCCGTTCCAGGACTGTCTCTGTTCCAAGCTCCCAGACTCTCTCCGTTCCCCGCTCCAGGACTCTCTATGTTCCCTGCTCTGGGACACACTCAGCTTCCCATTCCGGGTCTCTCTCTGCTCCCCGCTCCAGGACACTCTCTGTTCCCCGCTCCGGGACTCTCTCTGTTCCCGCTCCGGGTCTCTCTCTGCTCCCTGCGCCGGGACTCTCTTTGTTCCCCGCTTCGGGAATCTTTCTGTTCCCCGTTCCGGGTCTCTCTCTGCTCTGGGAATCCCTCTGCTCCCCGCTCCAGGACTCACTCTGCTCCCCGCTCCAGGACTCTCTCTGCTTCCCGCTCTGGGACTTTCTCTGCTCCCCGCTCCGGGACTCTCTCTGCTCCCCGCTCTGGGACTTTCTCTGCTCCCCGCTCCGGGACTCTCTCTGCTCCCCGCTCTGGGACTTTCTCTGCTCCCCGCTCCGGGACTCTCTCTGCTCCCCGCTCCGGGACTCTCTCTGCTCCCCGCTCCGGGACACACTCTGCTCCCCGCTCCAGGACACACTCTGCTCCCCGCTCTTGGAATCTACTGTTCCTGCCTGTACGACTTCTACAACTCTCCATTCCAAGCATCTTCCACCCTCTGTATAAAGTCCTTGCCGCATATATCCCCCTTAAACATTTCACCTCTCACCTTGAATGCGTGACATCTCATTATTGAATCCTTCACCCTGGGAAAAAGCTTATCTCCATCCACCCTGTCTATACCCTTCATGACCCTCAATCAATTCCCCCCTCAATCTCTTTTTCTCTAATGAAAACAATCCTAACCTACTCAACCTCTCTTCATAGCTAGCACCTTCCATACCAGACAACATCCTCGTAAACCTTCTCTGCTCCTCTCCAAAGTGTCCACATCCTTCTGGCAATCAGAACTGTACACAGTATTCTAAATGCGGCCAAACCAAAGTCTTCGATAATTTTAACATGACCTGCCAGCTTTTCGACTCAATACCCCGTCCAATGAAGACAACCATACGCTATACCTTCTTGACCGCTCTATCGACCTGTGCAGCCACCTTCAGGGTACAATGGATCTGAACTCCCAGATCTCTCTGCTCATCAACTTTTCCCAGGACTCTTCCGTTTACAATATAGTTGGCTCTAGAATTAGATTTCCCAAAATGCGTCACCTCACATTTGCCTGGATTGAACTCCATCTGCCACTTCTCCGCCCAATTCTCCAGTCTATCTATATCCTCCTGTATTCTCTGATAGTCCCATATGCTTTCTGCTACTCCACCCATCTTTGTGTCATCTGCAAACTTACTGATCAGACCAACAGTGCCCTGTTCTAGATCATTTATGTATATTACAAACAACAGTGGCCCCAGCACTGACCCCTGTGGAGCACCACTAGTCACCTTTCTCCAATTCGAGAAACTCCCTTCAGCTACTACTCTCTGTCTCCTGTTGCTCAACCAGTTCTTTATCCACCTAGCTAGAACACCCTGCACACCATGTGACTTCACTTTCTCCATTAGTCTACCATGGGGAACCTTATCAAACGCCTTACTAAAGTCCATGTATATGACATCTACAGCTCTTCCTTCATCTATCAACTTGGTCACTTCCTCAAAGAACTCTATTATGTTGGTAAGACACAATTTTCCCCACACAAAACCGTGTTGCCTATCACTGATAAGTCCATTCTTTTCCAAATATAAATAGATTTAATCCCTCAGTGCCTTCTCCACCAAACATTCCCACCTACTACCCTTCTTGAACAGGGGGACAACATGAGCAACCCTCTAGTCCTCTGGCACCTCACCTGTGTTTAAGGATGCTACAAAGATATCTGTCAGGGCCCCAGCTATTTCCTCTCTTGCCTCCCTCAGCAACCTGGGATAGATCCCATCCGGTCCTGGGATTTGTCCACCTTAATATCCTTTAGCCTACCCAACACATCTTCCCTCTTTATGTCTAATCTCAGCATTCATCATCTCCTGTTCCTCTGTAAACACTGATACAAAGTAATCATTGAGAATCTCACCCATTTTCTCAGGTTTGACACACAACCTTCCTTTCTTATCCATTAGTGGACCAACCCTTTCTCTGGTTACCCTCTTGCTTCTTATATAAAAATAAAAAGCCTTAGGATTCTCCTTAATTCTACTCACTAAAGTTATTTCATGACCCCTTTTAGCCCACTTGATTCCTTGTTGAAGAATGGACCTACTCTCCTGATATTCCTCCAAGGTCTGTTGTGTTCTTAGCTGCCTGGACCTTATGTACACTCCCCTTTTCCTCTTGGCTAGTCACTTGATTTCTCCTGTCATTCTCGGTTCACGAATCTTGCCTTTCCTATCCCCTGTTTTCAAAGGGACATGCCCATCCTGCACTATCTTCAACCTATCTTTGAAAGCTTCCCTATTATCAAATGTGGACTTCCCTTCAAATAGCTGTGTCCAATCCACATTTCCCAGCTCCTGCCTAATTTTGATATAATTGGCCTTGGCCCAGTTTCGTACTCATCCCTTAGGACCACTCTCATCTTTGTCCAAGAGTATTCGAAAACTTACAGAATTTTGCTTTTTATTTGATCGTGAAGTGCTGAGAGAGGAAAGCCTCTTGCATATTGTTGAGCTATGTTGGTCTCAATCCTGACTCCAGTTTGACATGAACTGTCCCTTGACCTCCAAATGGTTCCCAGTGTCTATCATGGGGTTTGCCTGTAGAACAGCAAATTAGACTGTATCATGAGGGTCTCTCAGTCAGACCCCAACTGGCCAATGCTGTTTTGGGGTCTTTCAGATTTACAGCTGCATTATTGTGCAGAAACTAAATTTTCAGATTTTAAAATTGCTTTTGTTTAATCCTGCTTGTTTTTAATTAAATACAACCCTCTCTTACCTTGCTCCAACCTTTTGGGTATTGCTCATGTAATTATTTTTTTCTATTTAAAAGTTACAACCATTAAATTGTGTTTGTGGAGTTGTGGTGCACCAGAGGTGTCTGAGAGTTACATAATGCCTGTTAAGGAAATGGCTCAATAGATTACAGGGCAACACATAATCCTTAGGTCGATTACTCCCTGGTGTGAATGCTGCTGACATGAATTTTCACAGCGGAACACTAAATCCAATCGCTCTCCTGTTACTTACTGCCACACATCAGAGTCAACAGGGTCGACCCCCACAGAATAGAACTGGAGAAGACAAAAGGCATTGACACACACTTCACACCAAGACACCGGAGATTCAAATGAAGACCTGTTACTGACAGTGACGCAGTGGGCTGCAATCTGATCTTTCACATAGATCTAGGCTTGAATTTTGTCACAACTTACATGAGATGAATCTTATAAAACGATACAGCACAGAAGTAGGCCATTTAGCCCATTGTTCTGACATCAATTCTTTGAAAAAGTTATCCAGTTCCATTTCCCCATCGCACTCTTTCATCATAACCCAGTAATTTTGGCCTTTCCGAGTATTTACCCAGTCTCCCTCTGAATAATACTGCAGGTGTAATTGACAAAAGAGGTAATGGAGGAATGTTCTCACACAGCAATCACAGAGTGGTTAGGATCTGAAATGCATTGCCCATGATGTGTTGTAGCTTCTGTCAGACATTCAAGAGAGAATTAGATTATTATCTCAAAAAGAAGATTGCAGGGTTATGAGGAGAAGGTGAATAATGACACCAGATGCATTGCTCATTCAGAAAGCTGGTGCTGCACAATGGGCTATATAGGTGACCCCTGCTCTGTAACAATTCTGTGTTCCCACCATTTGTCAGGCAGCACAGTTCCCTCAGTCAAATCAATGGAAATGTCATAGAATTGCTACAGTGCTGATAGTGACCATTCAGCCCATCAAGTCTGCACCAACCCTCCAAAGAGAACAGACAAGTGGGCATGCAGTGAATCCCAGAGCAAACTGAAGGAACCACATCTCATCTTCAGACTAAATACTTTTCAACCTTCAGGAGTTAATATTGTGTTCAATATCTTCAGACGGTGAACTCACTCCCCTTCCTTCTGTTTCTTTTAGCTTGACTTGGTACATTCTCAGTTATCATGCCCTCTCTCCCTTCCCCCAACCCCAGTGGGACCATCTGTTCTTTCCGGTCTGGCAGTTAGAGACACCATTCCGATCATTTACTCTGCACTATCAACGCCCTTTCTCCCCCAGTATTCCACACCCCTCCCACCCATTACGTAAATGCTGCTCTTCACACTTCATTTCAGCTCTGATGAAGTAATCTATAATTCCACATTAACCTGCTCCCTCTCCATGGATGCTGCCTGACTCGCTGGGATTCCAAGGTTTTTTTGTTTTCACCAATATTCTGGGCACACAGGTTCAATCCCACCACAGCAGCTGGTGGGATTGAAATTCAAATAATAAACCTGGAATTCAGAGTTAGAGTCATCAAGTCATAGAGATGTACAGCATGGAAACAGACCCTTCAGTCCAACCCCTCCATGCCGACCAGATATCCCAACCCAATCTAGTCCCACCTGCCAGCACCCGGCCCACATCCCTCCAAACCCTTCCTATTCATATACCCATCCAGATGCCTTTTAAACGTTGTAATTGTACCAGCCTCCACCACTTCCTCTGGCAGTTGTGGCCATGAAACTATCCGTGGTAATGGTTCATGAGTGAGGGGAAAGAAACCACCTTTACCTGGTCTGGCCTGCTTGTGACGCCAGACCCACAACAGTGTGGCTGACTCTCAACTGCTATCTGAAATGGCCAAGCAAACCATTCATTTTAAGAGCAATAAATGTTGGTCCAGCCGATGCCCCATGTACAAATGAAAAAGAACTCCAATGGTGCTTAATGCCCCAGCAAGCAGTCAGTGCCATGAGAAAAGAGCACCACCGGTGTGAGGAAAAACAATGTTCCATTGCCCATGAGTTTAACACCGACTGTCCAGCTCAGGGAGAGTAAAACTACTGAGCTATTAACAGTTTTACAAGAACTGGTCATCAGGCTGAGCCAATCTCTCTTCTTGGAATGGCACGGTGTCTCCGTGGTTAGCATTGTTGCCTCATGGCACCAGAGACCCGGATTTGATTCTAGTCTTGGGTGACCGTCTGAGTGGAGTTTGCACATTCTCCCCGTGTCTGCATGGATTTCCTCTGCGTGCTCTGGGTTCCTCCCACAATCCAAAAATATGCAGGTTAGGAGGATTAGCTATGGGAATGCAGGGTTACAGGGATATAATAGGTGGGTGGGTCTGGGTAGGATGCTCTTCGGAGGGTCGGTGTGGACTCAATGAACCGAATTGTATGATGATTCTTTCCAATATCCAGAAGTCTTTCAAAGCCCCTTCCCTAGTAACTCAGAAAATATCATTTCTTAGCAACAGTGGAAGTGACAATGGGGAAAAGGCACGTGGTAATGATGCTCGTTTGAAGAACTAGTGTGGTCACAATGGGCTGTGTAGCCTCCTTCTGTGCTGTAATAATTCTGTGACAAGAATCTGTGAAGCATCATTAGTGAGGTTAAAGTGACCTGGTAACCAAGGGTCACTCACAGCCCTGCAGATACCATGCTAGGTCATGCAGCAGATTTATGCTCCTCACCTTACTTACATCCGCTCTCTCTCTCTCTTTGTCTTTTGTTCAGTGAGTGTCATTTAGAATGAAGCCCTCTGCAGGATCAGGTTTTCCCTGGCCTGAGGTTTTTAATCTGTTTTGTCATACCCCTGGTGGGGAGGGTGTGCCTGAACAATGATGCATGAGCTCACTTGTGGCATCGGATGGGTCCGTTTTCTCTCCGATATTGCCCTGCAGGGTTTGGGAGGATATTTATACTGGGATGTGAGGGCAAGAATACCTTTGTGTTTTTGGTGCCTGCTAAATCCTCTCCAGATAAGCCAAATGCAGACTAAATGTCCACCAGAGTTCCATTGACACTGTCCCCATCAAACTCTCCTGTAACAGGTATACTGCAGGGTCTGAGACAGAGTAAAGCTATCTTTATTCTTTTAAACACAAAATGAAGCTTTCCCACTCTTTCACATTAAAAATAAACAGAAAGTCAAGCTCTTCTGATGCAGTCCCAATCAAACACTTCAAGGACAGGGAAAGAACAGGGTTAGATACACTGTGAAGCTCTCTCTACACTGTCCCCCATCAAACACTCCCAGGTCAAGGAAGCACGGGGTTAGATACAGAGTAAAGCTTCTTCTACACTGTCCCCATCAAACACTCCCAGAACAGGGACAGCATGGGGTTAGATACAGAGTAAAGCTCTCTCTACACTGTCCCCATCAAACACTCCCAGCACAGGGACAACACAGGGTTAGATACAGAGTAAAGCTGCCTCTACACTGTCCCCATCAAACACTCCCAGGACAAAGAAGCATGGGGTTAGATACAGAGTAAAGCTTCCTCTACATTGACCCCATCAAACACTCCCAGAACAGGGACAGCATGGGGTTAGATACAGAGTAAAGCTCCCTCTACACTGTCCCCATCAAACACTTCCAGGACAGGGACAGCACAGGGTTAGATACAGATTAAAGCTCCCTCTACACCGATCCCATCAAACACTCCCAGGACAGGGACACAGCAGGTTTAGATACAAAGTAAAGCTCCCTCTACACTGTTCCCCATCAAACATGCCCAGAACAGGGACAGCACAGGGTTAGATATAGAGTAAAGCTCCCTCTACACTGTCCCCATCAAACACACCCAGGACAGGGACAGCACGGGGTTAGATACAGAGTAAAGCTCGCTTTACACTGTCCCCTGTCAAACACTCCCAGGGCAGGGACATCACAGGGTTAAATACAGAGTAAAGCGTCCTCTACACTATCCCCTATCAAACACCCCCAGGGACAGGGACAGCACAGGGTTAGATAGAGTAAAGCACCCTCTACACTGTCCCCATCAAACACTCACAGGGACAGCACGGGGTTAGATACAGAGTAATGCCCCCTCTACACTGTCCCCATCGAACACCCCCAGGACAGGGACAGCACAGGGTTAGATACAGAGTAATGCCCCCTCTACACTGTCCCCATCAAACCCTCCCAGGACAGGGACAGCACAGAGTTTAGATACAAGGTAAAGCTTCCTCATATAAAAGTGTAAGGAAAGGGAAAATAAAGTTCCCTCAATGTTGCCCCCACCAAACACATATGGGATGGGAACAGCACAGGGTTAGACACAGAATAAATCAGGGACAGCATAGTCTAATTTTGACCTCAATGTTTATGAGTGCCATTGTCAATCAGGGTTCAATAGATAAGAATGTGAAGTGGGTATTTTAGCTAAAAGTTTTGCATTATCCAGAGCTCAGCCTGGCACAGTGTGATACTGACCATCTCGCAGTGAGACAAAGAGCTGAAGCTTGGAGCTTCCCTCTGCTTCGAACACAAAGAGGTCAGGCTGATATCAGTAAGAGCAGATATCAGACAACCCTGTAATTGCACCAGGAGAATGATGTTTGTGCTTTCCTGTGCCAGTGTAGCCTGCTGGCAAAGAGCCACCAGATAGTGCTGGCCCTTTGTCTTTGGAGGCATCCCTCCAGGATATTATTGAAGAGATTCCTTCTCCAGATATAGTCGTGGGCTCCTCATTGAAAGACAGGTCTTTGTGACACAGTAATAGCAGTTGCTCAGCAATAACCTGCTCACTGACACTCACTTTGACCACTCAGTGCCTGAACCTCATTACGGTTTTGGTTCAAACATTTGGACAAAAGAGCTGAATTGCAGAGATGAGGCGAGAGTGACTGCCCTTAACATAAAAGCTGCATGTTAATGTAAATGCGTGGCATCAAAATGGGAATCCATGGGTATATGGTAAAATCTCTGCAACTGAGTTATACCTGGAACAAAGGAAGGTGGTTGTGAAGGTCAGCCATCTTAACTCCAAGACATCTCTGCAGGGTAGATACTCTCTGATCAATCCTGGCACTTTGGGGCCAGTGACCATAATGCTATTAGTTTTAAAATAGTGACGGAAAACGACGGACCAGATCTAAAAGTTGAATTTCTAAATTGGAGAAAGGCTAATTTTGACGGTATTCAGCAAGAACTTTCAAAAGCTGGTTGGGTGCAGATGTTCGCAGGTAAAGAGATGGCTGGAAAATGGGAAGCCTTCAGAAATGAGATAACGACAATCCAGAGAAACTATATTCCTGTCAGGGTGAAAGGAAAGGCTGGTCGGTGTAGGGAATGCTGGATGACTAAAGAAACTGTGGGTTTGGTTAAGAATAAGAAGTAAGCATATGTAAGGTATAGACAGGATAAATCAAGTGAATCCTTATAAGAGTATAAAGGCAGTTGGAGTATACTTAAGAGGGAAATCAGGAGGGCAAAAAGGGGACATGAGATAGCTTTAACAAATAGAATTAAGGAGAATCCAAAGGGTTTTTACAAATACATTAAAGACAAAAGGGTAAGTAGGGAGAGAATAGGGCCCCTCAAAGATCAGCAAGGCAGCCTTTGTGTGGAGCTGCAGGAGATGGGGGAGATACTAAACGAGTATTTTGCGTCAGTGTTTACTGTGGAGAAAGACGTGGAAGATATAGAATGTAGGTAAATAGATGGTGACATCTTGAAAAATGTCCAAATTACAGAGGAGGAAGTGCTGGATGTCTTGAAACACACAAAAGTGGATAAATCCCCAGGACCTGATCAAGTGTACACTAGAACTCTGTGGGAAGCTAGAGAAGTGATTGCTGGGCCTCTTGCTGAGATATTTGTATCATCGATAGTCACAGGTGAGGTGCCGGAAGACTGGAGGTTGGCTAACGTGGTACCATTATTTAAGAAGGGTAGTAAGGACAAGCCAGGGAACGATAGACCAGTGAGCCTGACGTCAGTGGTGAGCAAGTTGTTGGAGGGAATCCTGAGGGACAGGATGTACATGTATTTAGAAAGGCAAGGACTGATTAGGGATACTCAACATAGCTTTGTGCGTGGGAAATCGTGTCTCACAAACTTGATTGAGTTTTTCGAAGAAGTAACAAAGAGGGTTGATGAGGGTAGAGCGGTAGACGTGATCTATGTGGATTTCAGTAAGATGTTCAACAAGGTTCCCCATGCGAGACTGGTTAGCAAGGTTAGATCTCACGGAATAAAGGGAGAACTAACCATTTGGATACAGAACTGGCTCAAAGGTAGAAGACAGAGGGTGGTGGTGGAGGGTTGTTTTCCAGACTGGAGGCCTATGACCAGTGGAGTGTCACATGGATCGGTGCTGGGTCCACTACTTTTCATCAATTATATAAATCATTTGGATGTGAGCTTAAGAGGTATAGTTAGTAAGTTTGCAGATGACACCAAAATTGGAGGTGTAGTGGACAATGAAGAAAGTTACCTCAGATTACAATGGGATCTTGAGCCAATGGGCTGAGGAGTGGCAGATGGAGTTTAATTTAGATAAATATGAGATGCTGCATTTTGGGAAAGCAAATCTTAGCAGGACTTATACACTTAATGGTAAGGTCCTAGGGAGTGTTGCTGAACAAACAGACCTTGGAGTGCAGGTTCATAGCTCCTTGAAAGTGGAATCGCAGATAGATAGGATAGTGAAGAAGGCATTTGATATGCTTTCCTTTATTGGTCAGAGTATTGAGTACAGGAGTTGGGAGGTCATGTTGCGGCTGTACAGGACATTGGTTAGGCCACTGTTAGAATATTGCATGCAATTCTGGTCTCCTTCCTATCGAAAAGATGTTGTGAAACTTGAAAGGGTTCAGAAAAGATTTACAAGGATATTGCCAGGGTTGGAGGATTTGAACTATAGGGAGAGGTTGAACAGGCTGGGGCTTTTTTCCCTGGAGCATCGGAGGCTGAGGGGTGACCTTATGGAGATCTATAGACAGTCTTTTCCCTGGGGTGGGGGAGTCCAGAACTAGAGGGCATAGGTTTAGGGTGAAAGGACAAATATATAAAAAAGACCTAAGGGGCAACATTTTCACGCAGAGGGCAGTATGTGTATGGAATAAGCTGCCAGAAGAAGTGGTGGATGAGGGTACAATTGCAACATTTAAAAGGCATCTGGATGGGTATATGAATAGGAAGGATAATCTCTATGGCTCTAAGTGACAAGTAATATTCAAGCCACATAAATACTAAACAATGACCATCTTCAACAAAAGAAACTGTAACCAACACCTCTTATTTCCCACAATCAATGGGGTTCCAACTGCTAGAAATTGAACTGGACCAGCTGTATAAATATTGTGTCTACAAGAGCAGGTCAGAGTCTAGGAATTCTATTGCAGATAACTTATCTCCTGACTCCCCAAAGCCTGAACACTATTTACAAACCACGAGTCAGGAGTGTAATGCAGTGCTTGCCACTTGCCTGGATGGGGGCAGCTCCAACAACACTCAAGCAGCTCGACACCATCCAGAAGAACAAAGCTCACTTGATTGGTACCATATTCACAGACATATAGTGCCTGCAACACCATCACACAGTAGCGGCAGTGTGTACCATCTATAAAAAAGTTAAAAATCACACAACACCAGGTTATAGTCCAACAGGTTGATTTGGAAGCACAGGCTTTCGGAGCGCTGCTTCTTCGTCAGGTATCTGGTGCACAGTCAAGTAGTACTCTGAAAACCTGTGCTTCCAAATCAAGCTGTTGGACTACAGCCTGGTGTTGTGTAATTTTTCACTTTGTCCACCCCCGTCCAACACCAGTTCCTCCATATCATGGCCATCTATAAAAAACACTGCAGACATTCAAGAGGGATCTTAACACCTTCCAAACCCAAAATCTTTGCCATCAATAAGGACAAAGGCAACAAATACATGGGAATATCATAGAACATAGAACAATACAGCACAGAACAGGCCCTTCGGCCCACGATGTTGTGCCGAACATTTGTCCTAGCTTAAGCACCCATCCATGTACCTATCCAATTGCCGCTTAAAGGTCACAAAAGATTCTGACTCTACCACTCCCACAGGCAGCGCATTCCTTGCCCCCACCACTCTCTGGGTAAAGAACCCACCCCTGACATCTCCCCTATATCTTCCACCCTTCACCTTAAATTTATGTCCCCTTGTAACACTCTGTTGTACCCGGGGAAAAAGTTTCTGACTGTCTATCTATTCCTCTGATCATCTTATAAACCTCTATCAAGTCACCCCTCATCCTTCGCCGTTCCAATGAGAAAAGGCCTAGCACTCTCAACCTATCCTCGTACGACCTATTCTCCATTCCAGGCAACATCCTGGTAAATCTCCTCTGCACCCTCTCCAAAGCTTCCACATCTTTCCTAAAGTAAGGCGACCAGAACTGCACACAGTACTCCAAATGTGGCCTAACCAAAATCATGACCTGCAAATTCCTCTCAAGATCACTCATCATCGTGACTTGGAAATATATTGGCGTTCCTTCGCTGTTGTTGGGACAAAATCCTGGAATACCTTCCCTAACAGTACTGAGGATTTACCTTCAGTGCATGGATTGCAGTTGTTCAAGAAGGCAGCTCACCACCACTTTATCAAAGGCAACTAGGGCCAGGCAATAAATGCATGGCCAGCTAACAACATCCAAATTCCAGTGAATGAATGTAGATAAAACTAGCAAACATCCAATGAGAGAGAGAGAGAGAGAGCAACTTTGAATCATGGCAGCTGTCCTATGGAGGAATCTTTCACCATGTTCATCTCAGCAACTGTTTCAATAACAAGTCAAGACCAGGAGATACTTGAATAACTGAAATATTCCAAGTCAAACCCAATTAGAGGAAAACGTGTCTCCAAGTAACCGTGGCAATCAATACACTTGAAGTTGTGTAAGAGACAACTAGGGAATACAACACCCTCAGTTATTTAAAACACTATGTAATACAAATTTTACCCTTGTTTTCAAACACCCACAGTCGCGAGTCCCCTCTCCCTCTCTCTGCTGTCTGCTCAAGCCTGGCAATCCTTCAAGGTGTCTGTGCTCCTCCAATGGTGGTTCTTGTGCATCCTAGTTTTCTTGGCATCACCATTGGCAGCACAGCCTTTCGCCTCCTGGGCCCTAACCTCCAGAATTCCCTCCAGGTTAAAGGACTATGGGACTGCAGGAGGTTGCAGAGTTAAATCTGAGTGAGGAGCAAGCTGAGGACATGCGTGTGAAAATAATGTTGGGCAAAGTTGAATGTTTGGGATGGTACCCATTGCAGCATTCACTGGTTGTGAAGTCAGCTCCTGCAGCCCCCTGTCCGATTTGGTGAAGCTGCTTCAGTGCTTGGGGCTTCCTTCAGCTTCTGACATTGAACAGTTTGTTTTGGTGTCTTTCCCATCAATGGGTTAATTCTGCAAATATTGCACCAAATCTTTCTGTTGGGTTGCGTCATTGACAACCTCAACTTCTCATCATCCCTGCTTCCTGATTGCTGGTTAATTATGTTTCACACTGTATTTTAATCATTTGTTCGTATTAAACAGCAGTGGTGCAGGACAAACCATCACTGGAAGTGACAAGGGTGGAAGTTGGTGAGGTGGGAATAAGTTCAGGATTGTTTCCCCCCCATTACTGAACCATGATGATATGGTGGGGAATATCAGGTTTTCATCCCTTCCAACAGGAAACCAGAAGCCCATTTGGTGCCGAATTGGAAGCTGGTGACTCATGGGCCCATGAACGAGTGGTCGAAACAAACATTAGACATCTGCATGTGCAAATTGGGGTCCTGAATGCAACACCCCCCATGCATTTACATAGTGCCTTTCATGCTGCGAAACATGTTAAGTTGTTTTAGGACCCTCAACAAAATTAGTCAGCAAAGGGAGCAGAGCCTACACTGTATGCTCAATTATGAGGTCCAAAGCAGCACTCCTTAGAGCGAAGGTGAGGGGTTATTTACATAAAGCTAATAAAGGATTTAATTACCAAGGAGTTTGCAGGAGCAGTTTATCCCTAACACTCCACTCCCCAATATATACAATCAGGTAAGCTGCAGTCTCACTGCTCCCGGATTACATTCCCTAATAGAAATGTGGGAGTAATTTCAAGAAGATCTTGTGTTAAACTGATGAAAAGCTTTTGTTGCTGGTGTCTTCTTGTACTGAGTTCTGATTACTTTGTGCTTCTCGCAATAGGTCTGCCCTATGGATGGGAAGAAGCTTACACAGCAGACGGGATTAAATATTTTATCAAGTAAGTACCTCATTTGGGTAAGCCGCAATGATCATTGCGGTCGCCCTTTTAACTCAAATAAGGAAAGTATTCTCTGAAGGTTGAGAGATTTTGGAATGCCCTTTCCTGAAAGGCAGAGGATGCCAACTCTTAAAATATTTTAAGACAGAGGTGGATAGATTCTTGATTACCAAGGGGATGAAATATTATCGGGGATACACAGGAATGTAGAGTTGAGGTTAAAATCAGATCAGCCGTGATCATATCAAATGGCAGCACAGGGAGAGAAAGGAAAAAGGGAAGGAATAGAAAGAGGGCTGAGACAGAGGGAAAAGTGAGGGAAGCAAGATTTTCCGAGGCAGAGGAAAGACTGGAGTTGTCTGTCCACACATATTGCCAGTCAGATTACAGACATAGAGCAAAAGGCAAAACAACTTAAAACAGATTATTGAAAGGTGAAGGTGAGAAAAGTGCAGATAGTTACATGCCAGGAATTGAATAACCTTCCGTGACCTTACCACTGGAAAGCATCATATGACTCAATGGCCATTCAACCCATTGTGTCTGTGCTGGTTCTTTGGAAGTGGTATTCAATTAGATTAGATTACTTACAGTGTGGAAACAGGCCCTTCGGCCCAACAAGTCCACACCGACCCACCAAAGCGCAACCCACCAATACCCCTTACCTAACACTACGGGCAATTTAGCGTGGCCAATTTACCTGGCCTGCACATCTTTGGACTGTGGGAGGAAACCGGAGGACCCAGAGGAAACCCACGCAGACACGGAGAGAACGTGCAAACTCTACACAGTCAGTCGCCTGAGGCGAGAATTGAACCCAAGTCTCTGGCGCTGTGAGGCAGCAATGCTAACCACTGTGCTACCGTGCCGCCCACTAGCCTCAGCTTCCCTGCTCTTTCCTGATAGCTCTGAAATTGTTCCTTTACAAATATTTATCCACTTCTCTTTTTGAAAGCTATTATTGAATCTACTTCCATCAGGCACTGCATTCTAGACTAACTCCAGTCCTGCTGTGTGAAAATAGTTCTCCCCATTGCCCCTCTGTTTTTGGTGCCTATTATCCTCAATCTGAATACTGACTGTGTCTTCTTTGAAAATATGAAATGTGAAAGTTTTTTTTTACATATTTGAAAACAATGAGCAAAGTGGCTGAAAGGATTCAGCTGAAAGTCACAACAAAATAATCCATAAAGAACACACTGACTGCTTCACTCTGGTTGTGAGGTCTTTCTGACAGTGCACACACACAGAATAGCTCCCAGTCATTTCTCGAACTTTACTCCTAAAGCTCTTCCTTTCCCAGTTTGTACTCCCGCTCACCCCCAGTTAGATTCCTGATTAAAGGAGTAAGACTAAGTTACAGTCAGGGACTGGAGAGGACCCATCTGAATAGCGCGTGACTGGCAGAGGCTGCATTGATTACCAGGCTGAGCCCAGTGAGAGCCCTTCTTGTTTTGATTGTGTTACTGAACTATCAGGAGCCGATCAGCTTACCATCTGGGCCAAAGGAAAGCCAAATCTGTGTGTCAGATGAGCTGCTAGAAGCTGCATCAGGTTACTGCGAGGCAGCTACCACGTGAACAAGGTGTCAGCAGCTGCATTGAGTTCCTGAAGCTGGGTTCAAGGACAGTCCTCCAGTCTTAATAACTGACTAATTCAATCTTGGAACTATCAGAAACTGACAATTGAGATCCAGTCCCGATCGTCGGCTTTTGACCTATGAAAATAAATACACCTTAAATGCAGTAGGACACACATGTCATAAGTTAAGCTGCAAGTGTACATAGCAGTCCATCATACACTACCATAGCTTTGAGAGTAACATCCATGCATCTGTCAGTGGGTTGTGAATACAAATCTCACTGCAAAGTTCTTAACATAGAAATCCAGGCTGGCTCTCCAAATACCAGTAGTTGAGGCAGTGCTACACTGATGGAGGTACCCCGTTAGAAATGTGTGTCTACCCTCTGAAGTGGATGTGGAAGATCCCATGGCAGCCATTTTCCCAGGGCAGCAGAGAGAACCTTAGCTGCCTTGTCAATAGCTGCATCGGAGTTACACAATGGCCACATCCACAAGACAAGGCCGTTTAATGGCAACCAATCCAGTAAAACAGCATATCCACTCAATGTGCTTTACAAACAGTGGTGGGCCAAACATATAAAGCAGTTAGGATTGCGAGATAAAAACTGAAAGAACTGCAGACACTGTGAGTCAGAGAAAAAAAATAGAAATTGGAGGAAAGGCTCAGCAGGTGTGGCAGTATCTGTGGAGAGTAATCAGAGTTAACGTTTTGGATCAAGTGATCC
This sequence comes from Chiloscyllium plagiosum, assembly GCF_037043375.1. NCBI lineage: Eukaryota > Metazoa > Chordata > Chondrichthyes > Orectolobiformes > Hemiscylliidae > Chiloscyllium > Chiloscyllium plagiosum. The sequence goes on along the minus strand of NW_028270163.1, from coordinate 56,857,403 downwards.
TTCCTCAGAATCGGATATAGAGGTCTTGGAGAGGATGCAGAGGAGATGTACCAGAATATTACCTCGGACAAGGGGCCATAGTTCTGTGTAGAGACAGGAAAGGTGGATTCCTTCACCTTGGAGCAGTTTGTTTTATTTATTCACGAGATGTGGGTTTTTCTAGCTCGGCCAGAGGGCAGTTAAGAGTCAACCACGTTGCTGTGGGCCTGGAGTCACATGTAGGCCAGACCAGGTAAGGACAGCAATTTCCTTCCCTAAAGCTCATTAGTGAACCAGATAGATTTTTTTCAACAATGGCTTTGTGATCTTCATTCGACTTTTAATTCCACATTTTTGTTGAATTCAACCAACTACCATGGCAGGATTTGAACCCAGGTCCCCAAAACATTACCCACGTCTCTGGATCATAGTCTAGTGACATTAGGACTAAGCCATTGCCTCCCCTCTAGCATTATACAGGAAGTTTTTTTTTAGTTTTTTTTTCCCCCCTTAGCCCCACGCTACCGCTGCGTTAATGCTTATTTTTCCCCCCCAGCACCCATGCTGTGCGTGTGCAGGTGTGAGACACAGTGAGAGACACAAGGTGTACGAATCTTTATTCCATTTCCACCACCAGGAAGAAAGGAAACACCCGAGTGGCCTGTGACAAGCACTGCCCTTCACATCAAAGGGCAATGCTATGCAGGATGTTTATTGAGTAAATAAGCAGAAACTGTTTCCAGTGGATGGGTTGAGAATCAGTGTTGGTAATCAGAGGGCACAAATTAAGGATAATTGGCAACAGAAAAAAACGAGAGGTCCAATGAGAAGAAATGTATTTCTGCACTGGCTGTGATCTGCAATGTGTTGTCTGAAAGTGCAGTGGAAGTTGATTCAGCAGGAACCTTCAAATAAGAATTAAATAAATATTAGAAAAGCAAAACTTTGCGGGAGTTAGGGGACTTAGTGTGGAGGAATCTGATTGGACAGCTGTTTTAAAGCGCTAACAGGGTTGCCCCTATACTCTACAGTACAATGAGTTTGATTACTGTACCTTGGGCTCCAGCCTGAAATATTGATTCTTCTGCTCCTCGGATGCTGCCTGACCTGCTGTGCTTTGCCAGTAACACACTCTCAACTCTGATCTCCAGTATCTGCAGACCTCACAGTCTCCCATTGCATGGTGGTGCCAAACTAACACCAGAGAATCCCCACTGACCTTATCCTCCCTACTTACAAACTGACAGTGTAACTTTGAGTCTTGCTAGGGTCAGTGCTGTCCAATATATTAACTACAAACCACATTTGGCACTTTACAAATCTGGATTTAGCTAATTGCCTTTCTGAAGAATTGTCACTGGTCATTGAACCTGTGATATCAGGCCTCATATTTGCAATGCTTGTATGTAGAACTTTAACTTTTTGCATATTTGTTGTTAAAAGAGTGAGAGGTGACCCAGAGAGTGGGTGTTTTTAATTGTTGTCCTTGTGCTCCCTCAGTTAATGAATGATGGTAGATGTGGGTTAAGTAGTTGGTCTTTCCTGCGATAATTGCTACATTTGGTTAAAACTGTGTCACCTCTTGTTTGCTCGCAATATATACTGGGGAGCACTGACCTAGGTGAACAGCCCATTCCCAGGTGACATGCACATGTAAAACATCCAGGAGGTGAGAAAACGCATTGCCTGTGTGATTCGAGAAAGAAGGAAAAGAAGGAGTGAGGGAACTGTAGTGGTGGGCGCTGTGTTCTTACTGGTATGTTGAGGTGAGTGCAGCAGTCAGTTTTCTGGCTATCTACAATACTCTGTACCTCACTTCTCCCAATCAACACAGCATGTGTGAAGGAAAACATTAGAAATCATTGGAAAATACACCCAGTAGGAGAGGCCAAGGGTCCAACCACAGACAGAAAATGAAATAGTAACTGAGATAAATGTTCCAGTCTGACATATGTTCATTTACTAACTGCAAACCTGAGATCAGTGCAGCCTGCTTCATGAGGCTGAGACTCTCCTTGACTTGAAGATACCCTTTCTTTCATGTTTGCAAATTGGATTGGTCACTATCCTGATGGAGATCAAGCTAAGGATCAAATCGAAGCGCAGCTAGAGTAAGGTGGGTCCATCAATGAACTAGGACAGAGTCCTGGCCTGCATCTACCCATCCACTGCCTCTGATTGTCACATTGTATGTATGTATTATGACTCACTGGGGTAGCACTTTGTAAGTTGAGCCGCATTATTCCCAAAGTCATACCAAATGTTCAAGTTTTCTTTTCGAGAATGCACAGCACACTAGCTTTCCTGACTTTCAGAGCAAGGTTGTGTGGGTTTCCTGTGGGTGCTCTGATTTCCTTCCACCATCCAAAGATATGCAGATTAGGTGGATTGGCCATGGGAAATTGCCCATAGTGTCCAGGGATGTGTAGGCTAGGTGGATTAACCATGGTAGCTGCTGGGGTACAGGGATTGGGGCGGGGTATAGAGTCCTGGTGAGATGCTTTTCAGAGGATCAGTGCAGACTCCACGGGCTTAATGGCCTATTTCCACACTGTAGGGATTCTATGAAAGCATGGATTAAGTTTCTGTACTGAACAAAAATTATTATTTGCTGCAAGTAATTAGTCAATAACTACAGGTAAACAGATATAAACGACTGAAATGTAATACTGCCAATGAAAACCCTAATTTCCTTATAAACCATCCTTTACACATGCGCAAACAAACAGAGAAAATAGATTATTGGCAGAGATAGAAAACTACAAAGTCAGTTCAGAGATGTTTGCTTCCTGGTTCAAACATTGAAATAATCCTTTGGCTTGCCAGATCCTTTGATGCTCAGATGTCTTTCTCCGGATGTTTTCGCTAATTAGTTAGTACAGGTATACAATCCTTTATCCTTTATCTGAAAAGCTCCAAAATCCGAATTCTTTTTTATGGAGTATGTCATTTTGGCGTGCGAGCAGGTGACCCAACACCACACCCACTCGAACCACGTCACTCAGATATGACATGGCGGTATGGCCCAGCACTGGCAGGCATCAGTTGTGTCTTAGTGCTCATACTATTCATACGTGCGTCTGCTGTCAGGTGATTTTTTTATTTCACTGTGAAAATGTCCTTTATTCCGAAATCCGAAAAACAACTGGCCCCAAGGATTTTGGATAAAGGATTGTGTACCCTACAGAGTGACTGATTCACTTGAAAAAGTCTCTGATTTATTCACAGCTCACAGCAGCTGGTGCAGCAGTTTCCAAACTGAGCTTCAGAGAACAGGTTGCTTGTGGGCTGGGAGACAACCTACATGCTTCTTTTCCTCTTCCTCTCTGTTTCTGTAACTTGTTTCCAGTTCCAAAATGCTCAGCTATCTGGGAACCAATCACACTATTGTTGACAAGCAAAAGATCTCTCTCATTGATAACTGTCACTAGTCCATAGACCAATCAACTTCTCAGTACATAACCTCAGCAGCAGATCATCTGTGACCTGGATTTCAAATATTCCTTCTTCAAACAGTTGTTTACTGTACTTTCCATGGCTGTCTGGTCCTAAACTGGTTCTTAAAACAGTTCTTTCTCATTTTAGTCCCCAGGTTTTAAAAACACAAAAATAGAAAGCTATGTTCCTACTATCTCACATTCATGACTACAGGAGAAATAAACACTGGGAAGACCGAAGCCATTGCCTTCATTCCCATCACAAGTTCCCAATCCACAACTCCAGCTTTCTCCTTCACAAGTATCTGATGCTGAACCAGAGTGTTCGTAACTCTGGTGCTCTGTTTGACCCTGAGTTGAGCTTCTAATTGCCTATTTCCACCTCCATAACTTTACAATACTTGGTCTCTCCTGAGCTTACCTACTGCTGAGACCTCCAGACTCATCTATTTAAGTGCTTCCCTGGCCAGATTTCCATTTTCTTTCCTCCATTAACTTCATCTCATTCAAAATTCTATCTGAACCCACACCCATCATCGTTCATCCATTTCCTTTGTACTTGCTGACCAACATTGGCTCCCTCTACACAAAAGTCTTCAGATCTTGAATTTTCATGAGTTCAAATCCCTTCATGGCTTCACCCCTCCTCTCCTCTGTAACTTCCTCCAGTCCTACAACTCTTGAGATGTCTGTGCTCCTCTCATTCTGGCCACTTGTGTGTCTCCCAGTTTTAATTGTTCCACTGTTAGTGGTTGTGCCTTCAACTACTTAGGCCGAAATGGTGGAATTATCTCTCTCAACCTTTCTACTTCTGTCTTCTTAAAACCTGCCACTCTGACCAAACTTTATATCATTTGGCCTAATATTACTTCATCTGGTTCAGTGCCAGATTTTGTTTGATAACACTGTTGTGAAGTCGTGCCAACTCGTCCATGCTGACCAAATATCCCAACCCAATCTAGTGCCATCTGCCAGCACCTGGCCGACATCTCTCCAAACCCTTCCTATTCATATACCCAGCCAGATGCCTTTTAAATGTTGCAATTGTACCAGCCTCCACCACCTCCTCTAGCAGCTCATTTCATACACGCACTATCCTCTGTGTGAAAAAATTGCCCCTTAGGCCTCTTTTATATAAAATGTACGGATTTTATGATTGAGTGCAACACACTGTGGGAAGAGATGGGCCTGTTGTATTAATTGACACTTGGGGTCTCCCCAGCTCATTCCAGTAGAATGTCACTTACACAGAGGAAGGCAGATCCATTTTCACCAGTTAAGCACCAGTGAAAAGAAAAGCTGCAGATTACTACGAAGAAGATTCTGTTGGAGAAATGCATCAAAATAAGGCAGATAAATCCTTTCTGTATTCAGCTGTCCATTTGAAATTCAGGAACACAGCTTCTGTCGGTGTTTGTGTTTATTTTGGGCACTGGGATCTACATGAATTTCCTGTTTTGAAAATTCATGACAAAACAGTGTGACCATATAATGCCATGCTGGATAGATCCTGGTTTAGACTTTACATGTTTCAAGAGTTGTAACAGTGAGGGTGTGGCACACATCAAAGCACGTTATGGTGAATTAAAAACACAGACAGATTAGCCATGATCCGATTGGAATCCAGAAGATGCTCAAGGGGCCAAATGGATTACTGTTAGTCCTATAAACGTGGAATCTCGAGGTAAGGTAGAGAAGTTCAGGACCTCCTCTATGGGAGGAATATGTACTGAGGGCTGTTGTAACCTACACTGAATCAATTAGTTAAGTAAGACTGAGCTGCTGCATTTCACTGAGATTTGCATTCATATTTACATACATATATACCGCACTCCCCTCACTGTAACACTCGTATATACCCCACACCCCTCACTGTAACACTCGTATATACCCCACACCCCTCAGTGTAACACTCGTATATATCCCACACCCCTCAGTGTATTACTTGTATATATCCCACACCCCTGTATATTACTTGTATATATCCCACACCCCTCAGTGTAACACTCGTATATACCCCACACCCCTCAGTGTAACACTCGTATATACCCCACACCCCTCAGTGTAACACACGTATATGCCTCACACTCCTTTCTGTAACACTCGTATATACCTCACATCCCTCACTGTAACACACGTATATACCCCACACCCCTCACTGTAACACACGTATATACCCCACACCCCTCCCTGTAACATCGTATATACCCCACTCCCCTCACTGCAACACTTGTATATACCCCACACCCCTCACTGTAACACTTGTATATACCCCACACCCCTCACTGTAACACTCGTATATACCCCACACCCCCCACTGTAACACACAATATACCCCACACCCCTCACATTAACACTCGTATATACCCCACACCCCTCACTGTTACACTCGTATATACCCCACACCCCTCACTGTAACACTCGTATATACCCCACACCCCTCACTGTAACACACAATATACACCACACCCCTCACATTAACACTCGTATATACCCCACACCCCTCACTGTTACACTCGTATATACCCCACACCCCTCACTATAACACTCGTATATACCCCACATTGGGAGGGGTGTGGGATCTATATACGTGATACAGTGAGGGGTATAGGGTTCTTCAAGTTCATTAGTTGCTGTTTTAGTGTGTTGTTGGGTTTGTAGGCTACCATGATGCCAAGGGGTCTGAGTAGTGTGGCAGTCATTTCCGGGATGTCTTTGATGTAGGGGAGAGTGGCTCGGGTTTCTGGATGTGTTTTGTCTGCTTGTTTGGGTTTGTTGCTGAGAAATCGGCAGACTGTGTTCATTGGGTACCCATAAGACAGAACATTATTTCAATAAGGCAACACACACAGCAGCACAGAGGAACTACGCAGAGCAGAGGAAAATCACCTATATCGCGTACTCAAAATGCATGGGTACCCAATGAACACAGTCTGCCAATTTCTCAGCAACAAACCCAAACAAGCAGACAAAACACGTCCAGAAACCTTAGCCAGTCTCCCCGACAAGAAAGACATCTCGTAAATGACTGCAGACTCCTCAGACCCCTTGGCATTGGTAGCCCACAAACCCACCAACACACTAAAACAGCAAGTAATGAACTTGAAGAACCCTATACAGACAATGAGCAAAACTAATGTCATTTACCTATTGGGTGATGAAACATCTGGAAATGAACCTTCCAGCTCAGTGAGCAAACCGACATCCAAAACCTCAACCTGAGCTAAAAATCTTCTCAAAGCTCACTCGTATATACTCCACTCCCCTCACTGTAACACTCATACGTACCCCACACCCAGAAGGGCTTATGCCCGAAACGTCGATTCTCCTGTTCCCTGGATGCTGCCTGACCTGCTGCGCTTTTCCAGCAACACATTTCCAACACTCATATATACCCCACTCCCCTCACTGTAACACTCACATATACCCCGCACCCATCACTGTAACACTGGTATATACCCCACACCCTTCACTGTAACACTCGTATATACCCCACACCCCTCAGTGTAACACTCGTATATACACCAAATCCCTCACTGTAACACTCGTATATATCCCACACCAATCACTGTAACACACTATATACCCCACACCCCTCACAGTAACACTCGTATTTACACCACTCCCCTCACTGTAACACTCGTATATACCCCACACCCCTCTCTATAACACTCGTATATACCCAACATCCCTCACTGTAACATCATATATACCCCATACCCCTCACTGTAACATCGAATATATCCCACTCCCCTCACTGTAACACTCGTATATACCCCACATCCCTCAGTGTAACACTTGTATATACCCCACACCCCTCACTGTAACACTTGTATATACCCCACACCCCTCACTGTAACACTCGTATATACCCCACACCCCTCACTGTAACACACTATATACCCCACATCCCTCACTGTAACACTTGTATATACCCCATTCCCCTCACTGTAACACTCGTATATACCCCAAATCCCTCAATGTAACACTCGTATATACCCCTCACTGTAACACTCGTATATACCCCACACCCCACACTGTAACACACGTATATACCCCACACACATCACTGTAACACTCGTATATACCCCACTCCCCTCACTGTAACACTAGTATATACCCCACACCCCTCACTGTAACAGTCGTATATGCCCCACACCCCTCACTGTAGCACTCGTATACACCCCACTCCCCTCACTGTAACACTTGATTATACCCCACATTCACCCCCCGTAACACTCGTATTTACCCCACTCCCCTCACTGTAACACTCGCATATACTCCACACCCATCACTGTAACACTCGTATATACCCCACACCCCTCACTGTAACACATGTATATACCCCACTCCCCTCACTGTAACACTAGTATATACCCCACACCCCTCACTGTAACAGTCGTATATGCCCCACACCCCTCACTGTAGCACTCGTATATACCCCACTCCCCTCACTGTAACACTTGATTATACCCCACATTCACCCCCCGTAACACTCGTATTTACCCCACTCCCCTCACTGTAACACTCGCATATACTCCACACCCATCACTGTAACACTCGTATATACCTCACACCACTCACTGAAACACTCGTATATACCCCACACCCACCACTGTAACACTCATATATACCCCACTCCTCTCACTGTTACACTCGCATATACCCCACACCCATCACTGTAACACTCGTATGTACCCCACACGCCTCACTGTAGCACTCGTATATACCCCACACCCCTCATTGTTACACTCGTATATACCCCACACCCTTCACTGTAACACTCATATATACCCCGCACCACTCACTGTAACACTTGTATGTACCCCAGACCCCTAACTGTAACACTCGTATATACCCCACACCCTTCACTGTACCGCTCGTATATACCCCACACACCTCACTGTCACACTCGTATATACCCCACACCCATCACTGTCACACACATATATACCCAACACCCCCCACTGTAACACTTGTACATACCCCACATCCCTCACAGTAACACTCGTATATACCCCACATCCCTCACTGTAACACTCGTATATACCCCACATCCCTCACTGTAACACTTGTATATACCCCATACCCCTCACTGTAACACTCGTATATACCCCACATCCGTCACTTTAACATCGTATATACCCCACACCCCTCACTGTAACACTCGTATATACACCACACTCCTAATTGTAACACTCGTATATACCCCTTACCCCTCACTGTAACACTCGTATATACCCCACATCCCTCACTGTTACACTCATATATACCCCACCCCCCATCATTGTAACACTCGTATATACCCCACATCCCTCACTGTAACACTCGTATATACCCCATACCCCTCACTGTAACACTCATATATACCCCACATCCCTCACTGTAACATCGTATATACCCCATACCCCTCACTGTAACACTCGTATATACCCCACATCCCTCACTGTAACATCGTATATACCCCACACCCCTCACTGTATCACTCGTATATACCCCACATCCCTCACTGTAACACTCGTATATACCCCATATCCCTCACTGTAAAACTCGTATATAGCCCACATCCCTCACTGTAACATCGTATATACCCCATACCTCTCACTGTAACACTCGTATATACCCCACATCCCTCACTGTAACATCGTATATACCCTATACCCCTCACTGTAACATCGTATATACCCCATTCCGCTCACTGTAACACATGTATATACCCCACATCCCTCACTGTAACACTTGTATATACCCCACACCCCTCACTGTAACACTTGTATATGCCCCACACCCCTCACTGTAACACTCGTATATACCCCACACCCCTCACTGTAAAACTCGTATATACCCCACATCCCTCACTGTAACATCGTATATACCCCACACCCCTCACTGTAACATCGTATATACCCCACTCCCCTCACTGTAACACTTGTATATACCCCACATCCCGCACTGCAACACTTGTATATACCCCATTCCCCTCACTGTAACACTCGTATATACCCCACATCCCTCACTGTAACACTCGTATATACCCCACACCCCTCACTGTAGCACTCGTATATACCTCACACCCCTCACTGTAACACACTATATACCCCACATCCCTCACTGTAACACTTGATTATACCCCACACCCCTCACTGTAACACTCGTATATACCCCATTCCCCTCACTGTAACACTCGTATATACCCCACATCCCTCACTGAAACACTCGTATATACCCCACACCCCTCACTGTAGCACTCGTATATACCTCACACCCCTCACTGTAACACACTATATACCCCACATCCCTCACTGTAACACTTGATTATACCCCACACCCCTCACTGTAACACTCGTATATACCCCACACCCATCACTGTAACACTTGTATATACCCCACACCCCTCACTTTAACACTTGTATACACCCCACATCCCTCATTGTAACACTCGTATATACCACACAGCCCTCACTGTAACACTCGTGTATACCCCATTCCCCTCACTGTAACACTCGTATATACCCAACACCCCTCACTGTAACACTCGTATATACCCCACACCGCTCACTGTAGCACTCGTATATACTTCACAGCCCTCACTGTAACATACTATATACCCCACATCCCTCACTGTAACATTTGTATATAGCCCATTCCTCGCACTGTAACACTCATATATACCCCACCGCCCTCATTGTAACACTCGTATATACCCCTCACTGTAACACTCGTATATACCCCACACCCCTCACTGTAACACTCGTATATAACTCACACCCCTCACTGTAACACACTATATACCCCACATCCCTCACTGTAACACTTGATTATACCCCACACCCCTCACTGTAACACTCGTATATACCCCACACCCATCACTGTAACACTTGTATATACCCCACAAACCCCTCACTGTAACACTTGTATACACCCCACATCCCTCATTGTAACACTCATATATACCCCACACCCCTCACTGTAACACTCGTACATACCACATTGCCCTCACTGTTACACTCGTTCATACCCCACACCCCTCACTGTAACACGTATATACCCCACACCCCTCACTGTAACACTCGTATATACCCCACACCCCACACTGTAACACTTGTATATACCCCATTCCCCTCACAGTTACACTCGTATATACCCCACACACCTCACTGTAAAACACGTATATACCCCACACCCCTCACTGTAACACACATATATACCCCACACACCTCACTGTAACACTTGTAAATATACCCCACACCCTTCACTGTTACACTCGTATATACCCCACACCCATCACTGTCACACACGTAAATACCCAACACCCCTCACTGTAACACTCGTATATACCTCACATCCCTCACTGTAACACTCGTATATACCCCATACCCTTCACTGTTACACTCGTATATACCCCACACCCATCACTGTCACACACGTAAATACCCAACACCCCTCACTGTAACACTCGTATATACTTCACAGCCCTCACTGTAACATACTATATACCCCACATCCCTCACTGTAACATTTGTATATAGCCCATTCCTCGCACTGTAACACTCATATATACCCCACCGCCCTCATTGTAACACTCGTATATACCCCACACCCCTCACTGTAACACTCGTATATACCCCACACCCCTCACTGTAACACTCGTATATAACTCACACCCCTCACTGTAACACACTATATACCCCACATCCCTCACTGTAACACTTGATTATACCCCACACCCCTCACTGTAACACTCGTATATACCCCACACCCATCACTGTAACACTTGTATATACCCCACAAACCCCTCACTGTAACACTTGTATATACCCCACACCCCTCACTGTAACACTCGTATATACCCCATACCCCTCACTGTAACACTCATATATACCCCACACCCCTCACTGTAACACTCGTACATACCACATTGCCCTCACTGTTACACTCGTTCATACCCCACACCCCTCACTGTAACACGTATATACCCCACACCCCTCACTGTAACACTCGTATATACCCCACACCCCACACTGTAACACTTGTATATACCCCATTCCCCTCACAGTTACACTCGTATATACCCCACACACCTCACAGTAAAACACGTATATACCCCACACCCCTCACTGTAACACACATATATACCCCACACACCTCACTGTAACACTTGTAAATATACCCCACACCCTTCACTGTTACACTCGTATATACCCCACACCCATCACTGTCACACACGTAAATACCCAACACCCCTCACTGTAACACTCGTATATACCTCACATCCCTCACTGTAACACTCGTATATACCCCTTACCCCTCACTGTAACACTCGTATATACCCCACATCCGTAACTGTAACATCGTATATACCCCACACCCCTCACTATTACACTCGTATATACCCCACACCCCTCATTGTAACACTCGTATATACCCCATACCCCTCACTGTAACACTCGTATATACCCCACATCCCACACTGTAATGTCGTATATACCCCATACCTCTCACTGTAACACTCGTATACACCCCACGTACCTCACTGTAACACTCGTATATACCCCACACCCCTCACTGTAACACTCGTATATACCTCAAATCCCTCACTGCAACACTCGTATATACCCCACACTCCTCATTGTAACACACGTATATACCCCACATCCCTCACTGTAACACTCGTATATACCCCACACCCCTCACTGTTACACTCGTATATACCCCACACCCCTCATTGTAACACTCGTATATACCCCATACCCCTCACTGTAACACTCGTATATACCCCACATCCCTCACTGTAATGTCGTATATACCCCATACCTCTCACTGTAACACTCGTATACACCCCACGTACCTCACTGTAACATCGTATATACCCCACACCCCTCACTGTAATACTCGTATATACCCCACATCCCTCACTGTAACATCGTATATACCCCATCCCCCTCACTGTAATGCTCGTATATACCCCACATTCCTCACTGTAACATCGTATATACCCCATACCCCTCACTGTAACATCGTATATACCCCACTCCCCTCACTGTAACACTTGTATATACTCCACTCCCCTCACTGTAACACTTGTATATACCCCACTCCCCTCACTGTAACACTTGTATACACCCCACATCCCTCACTGTAACACTCGTATATACCCCACATCCCTCACTGTAACACTCGTATATACCCCACACCCATTACTGTAACACTTGTATATACCCCACACCCCTCACTGTAACACTTGTATACACCCCACATCCCTAATTGTAACACTCGCATATACCCCATTCCCCTCACTGTTATACTTGTATATACTCCATTCCCCTCACTGTTACACTTGTATATACCTCACACTCCTCACTGTAACACTCGTATATACTTCACACCCCTCACTGTAACACACTATATACCCCACATCCCTCACTGTAACACTCGTATATACCTCACACCACTCACTGAAACACTCGTATATACCCCATACCCCACACTGTAACACTCGTATATACCCCACACCCACCACTGTAACACTCGTATATACCCCACTCCTCTCACTGTTACACTCGCATATACCCCACACCCATCACTGTAACACTCGTATGTACCCCACACGCCTCACTGTAGCACTCGTATATACCCCACACCCCTCATTGTTACACTCGTATATACCCCACACCCCTCACTGTAACACTCATATATACCCCGCACCACTCACTGTAACACTTGTATGTACCCCAGACCCCTAACTGTAACACTCGAATATACCCCACACCCTTCACTGTAACACTCGTATATACCCCACACACCTCACTGTTACACTCGTATATACCCCACACCCATCACTGTCACACACATATATACCCAACACCCCCCACTGTAACACTTGTATATACCCCACATCCCTCACAGTAACACTCGTATATACCCCACATCCCTCACTGTAACACTTGTATATACCCCATACCCCTCACTGTAACACTCGTATATACCCCACATCCGTCACTTTAACATCGTATATACCCCACACCCCTCACTGTAACACTCGTATATACCCCACACTCCTAATTGTAACACTCGTATATACCCCTTACCCCTCACTGTAACACTCGTATATACTCCACATCCCTCACTGTTACACTCATATATACCCCACCCCCCATCATTGTAACACTTGTATATACCCCACATCCCTCACTGTAACACTCGTATATACCCCATACCCCTCACTGTAACACTCATATATACCCCACATCCCTCACTGTAACATCGTATATACCCCATACCCCTCACTGTAACACTCGTATATACCCCACATCCCTCACTGTAACATCGTATATACCCCACATCCCTCACTGTATCACTCATATATACCCCACATCCTTCACTGTAACACTCGTATATACCCCATATCCCTCACTGTAAAACTCGTATATAGCCCACATCCCTCACTGTAACATCGTATATACCCCATACCTCTCACTGTAACACTCGTATATACCCCACATCCCTCACTGTAACATCGTATATACCCTATACCCCTCACTGTAACATCGTATATACCCCATTCCGCTCACTGTAACACATGTATATACCCCACATCCCTCACTGTAACACTTGTATATACCCCACACCCCTCACTGTAACACTTGTATATGCCCCACACCCCTCACTGTAACACTCGTATATACCCCACACCCCTCACTGTAACACACTATATACCCCATACCCTTCACTGTAACACTCGTATACACCCCACATCCCTCACTGTAACATCGTATATACCCCACATCCCTCACTGTATCACTCGTATATACCCCATATCCCTCACTGTAAAACTCGTATATAGCCCACATCCCTCACTGTAACATCGTATATACCCCTTACCTCTCACTGTAACACTCGTATATACCCCACATCCCTCACTGTAACATCGTATATACCCTATACCCCTCACTGTAAAACTCGTATATAGCCCACATCCCTCACTGTAACATCGTATATACCCCTTACCTCTCACTGTAACACTCGTATATACCCCACATCCCTCACTGTAACATCGTATATACCCTATACCCCTCACTGTAACATCGTATATACCCCATTCCGCTCACTGTAACACATGTATATACCCCACATCCCTCACTGTAACACTTGTATATACCCCACACCACTCACTGTAACACTTGTATATGCCCCACACCCCCCACTGTAACACTCGTATATACCCCACACCCGTCACTGTAACACACTATATACCCCATACCCTTCACTGTAACACTCGTATACACCCCACATCCCTCACTGTAACATCGTATATACCCCACGTCCCTCACTGTATCACTATTATATACCCCACATCCCTCACTGTAACACTCGTATATACCATATCCCTCACTGTAAAACTCGTATATACCCCACATCCCTCACTGTAACATCGTATATACCCCACACCCCTCACTGTAACATCGTATATACCCCACTCCCCTCACTGTAACACTTGTATATACCCCACATCCCGCACTGCAACACTTGTATATACCCCATTCCCCTCACTGTAACACTCGTATATACCCCACATCCCTCACTGTAACACTCGTATATACCCCACACCCCTCACTGTAGCACTCGTATATACCTCACACCCCTCACTGTAACACACTATATACCCCACATCCCTCACTGTAACACTTGATTATACCCCACACCCCTCACTGTAACACTCATATATACCCCATTCCCCTCACTGTAACACTCGTATATACCCCACATCCCTCACTGTAACACTCGTATATACCCCACACCCCTCACTGTAGCACTCGTATATACCTCACACCCCTCACTGTAACACACTATATACCCCACATCCCTCACTGTAACACTTGATTATACCCCACACTCCTCACTGTAACACTCGTATATACCCCACACCCATCACTGTAACACTTGTATATACCCCACACCCCTCACTGTAACATCGTATATACCCCACACCCCTCACTGTAACATCGTATATACCCCACTCCCCTCACTGTAACACTTGTATATACCCCACATCCCGCACTGCAACACTTGTATATACCCCATTCCCCTCACTGTAACACTCGTATATACCCCACATCCCTCACTGTAACACTCGTATATACCCCACACCCCTCACTGTAGCACTCGTATATACCTCACACCCCTCACTGTAACACACTATATACCCCACATCCCTCACTGTAACACTTGATTATACCCCACACCCCTCACTGTAACATCGTATATACCCTATACCCCTCACTGTAACATCGTATATACCCCATTCCGCTCACTGTAACACATGTATATACCCCACATCCCTCACTTTAACACTTGCATATACCCCACACCCCTCACTGTAACACTTGTATATGCCCCACACCCCTCACTGTAACACTCGTATATACCCCACACCCCTCACTGTAACACACTATATACCCCATACCCTTCACTGTAACACTCGTATACACCCCACATCCCTCACTGTAACATCGTATATACCCCACATCCCTCACTGTATCACTATTATATACCCCACATCCCTCACTGTAACACTCGTATATACCATATCCCTGACTGTAAAACTCGTATATCCCCCACATCCCTCACTGTAACATCGTATATACCCCACACCCCTCACTGTAACATCGTATATACCCCACTCCCCTCACTGTAACACTTGTATATACCCCACATCCCTCACTGTAACACTCGTATATACCCCATATCCCTCACTGTAAAACTCGTATATAGCCCACATCCCTCACTGTAACATCGTATATACCCCTTACCTCTCACTGTAACACTCGTATATACCCCACATCCCTCACTGTAACATCGTATATACCCTATACCCCTCACTGTAACATCGTATATACCCCATTCCGCTCACTGTAACACATGTATATACCCCACATCCCTCACTGTAACACTTGTATATACCCCACACCACTCACTGTAACACTTGTATATGCCCCACACCCCTCACTGTAACACTCGTATATACCCCACACCCCTCACTGTAACACACTATATACCCCATACCCTTCACTGTAACACTCGTATACACCCCACATCCCTCACTGTAACATCGTATATACCCCACGTCCCTCACTGTATCACTATTATATACCCCACATCCCTCACTGTAACACTCGTATATACCATATCCCTCACTGTAAAACTCGTATATACCCCACATCCCTCACTGTAACATCGTATATACCCCACACCCCTCACTGTAACATCGTATATACCCCACTCCCCTCACTGTAACACTTGTATATACCCCACATCCCGCACTGCAACACTTGTATATACCCCATTCCCCTCACTGTAACACTCGTATATACCCCACATCCCTCACTGTAACACTCGTATATACCCCACACCCCTCACTGTAGCACTCGTATATACCTCACACCCCTCACTGTAACACACTATATACCCCACATCCCTCACTGTAACACTTGATTATACCCCACACCCCTCACTGTAACACTCATATATACCCCATTCCCCTCACTGTAACACTCGTATATACCCCACATCCCTCACTGTAACACTCGTATATACCCCACACCCCTCACTGTAGCACTCGTATATACCTCACACCCCTCACTGTAACACACTATATACCCCACATCCCTCACTGTAACACTTGATTATACCCCACACTCCTCACTGTAACACTCGTATATACCCCACACCCATCACTGTAACACTTGTATATACCCCACATCCCTCACTTTAACACTTGTATACACCCCACATCCCTCATTGTAACACTCGTATATACCACACAGCCCTCACTGTAACACTCGTGTATACCCCACACCCATCACTGTAACACTTGTATATACCCCACATCCCTCACTGCAACACTCGTATATACCCCACATCCCTCAATGTAACACTCGTATATACCCCACACCCCTCACTGTAGCACCGTAAATACTTCACAGCCCTCACTGTAACATACTATATACCCCACATCCCTCACTGTAACACTTGTATATACCCCATTCCTCTCACTGTAACACTCATATATACCCCACAGCCCTCATTGTAACACTCGTATATACCCCACACCCCTCACTGTAACACTCGTATATACCCCACACCCCTCACTGTAACACTCGTATATAACTCACACCCCTCACTGTAACACACTATATACCCCACATCCCTCACTGTAACACTTGATTATACCCCACACCCCTCACTGTAACACTCGTATATACCCCACACCCATCACTGTAACACTTGTATATACCCCACAAACCCCTCACTGTAACACTTGTATACACCCCACATCCCTCATTGTAACACTCGTATATACCCCACACCCCTCACTGTAACACTCGTACATACCACATTGCCCTCACTGTTACACTCGTTTATACCCCACACCCCTCACTGTAACACGTATATACCCCACACCCCTCACTGTAACACTCGTATATACCCCACACCCCACACTGTAACACTTGTATATACCCCATTCCCCTCACAGTTACACTCGTATATACCCCACACACCTCACTGTAAAACACGTATATACCCCACACCCCTCACTGTAACACACATATATACCCCACACACCTCACAGTAACACTTGTATATACCCCACACCCTTCACTGTTACACTCGTATATACCCCACACCCATCACTGTCACACACGTAAATACCCAACACCCCTCACTGTAACACTTGTATATACCCCACATCCCTCACAGTAACACTCGTATATACCTCACATCCCTCACTGTAACACTCGTATATACCCCATACCCCTCACAGTAACACTCGTATATACCCCACATCCCTCACTGTAACATCGTATATACCCCATACCCCTCACTGTAACACTCGTATATACCCCACATCCGTAACTGTAACATCGTATATACCCCACACCCCTCACTGTTACACTCGTATATACCCCACACCCCTCATTGTAACACTCGTATATACCCCATACCCCTCACTGTAACACTCGTATATACCTCACGTCCCTCACTGTAATGTCGTATATACCCCATACCTCTCACTGTAACACTCGTATACACCCCACGTACCTCACTGTAACACTCGTATATACCCCACACCCCTCACTGTAACACTCGTATATACCTCAAATCCCTCACTGTAACACTCGTATATACCCCACACTCCTCATTGTAACACACGTATATACCCCACATCCCTCACTGTAACACTCGTATATACCCCACACCCCTCACTGTTACACTCGTATATACCCCACACCCCTCATTGTAACACTCGTATATACCCCATACCCCTCACTGTAACACTCGTATATACCCCACATCCCTCACTGTAATGTCGTATATACCCCATACCTCTCACTGTAACACTCGTATACACCCCACGTACCTCACTGTAACATCGTAAATAACCCACACCCCTCACTGTAACACTCGTATATACCCCACACCCCTCACTGTAACACTCGTATATACCCCAAATCCCTCACTGTAACACTCGTATATACCCATTACCCCTCACTGTAACATCGTATATACCCCACACCCCTCACTGTTACACTCGTATATACCCCTTACCCCTCACTGTAACACTCGTATATACCCCACATCCCTCACTGTTAACTCGTATATACCCCTTACCCCTCACTGTAACATCGTATATACCCCACATCCCTCACTGTAACACTCGTATATACCCCTTACCCCTCACTGTAACACTCGTATATACCCCACATCCCTCACTGTTAACTCGTATATACCCCACACTCCTCATTGTAACACACGTATATACCCCACATCCCTCACTGTAACACTCGTATATACCCCATACCCCTCACTGTAACACTCATATATACCCTACATCCCTCACTGTAACATCGTATATACCCCATACCCCTCACTGTAACACTCGTATATACCCCATATCCCTCACTGTAAAACTCGTATATACCCCACATCCCTCACTGTAACATCGTATATACCCCATACACTTCACTGTAACGCTCGTATATACCCCACATTCCTCACTGTAACATCATATATACCCCATACCCCTCACTGTAACATCGTATATATCCCACTCCCCTCACTGTAACACTTGTATATACCCCACATCCCTCACTGTAACACTTGTATATACCCCACACCCCCTCACTGTAACACTCGTATATACTCCACATCCCTCACTGTAACACACTATATACCCCACATCCCTCACTGTAACACTCGTATATACCCCATATCCCTCACTGTAAAACTCGTATATACCCCACATCCCTCACTGTAACATCGTATATACCCCATACCCCTCACTGTAACATCGTATATATCCCACTCCCCTCACTGTAACACTTGTATATACCCCACACCCCTCACTGTAACACTTGTATATACCCCACACCCCCTCACTGTAACACTCGTATATACTCCACATCCCTCACTGTAACACTCGTATATACCCCATATCCCTCACTGTAAAACTCGTATGTACCCCATTCCCCTCACTGTTACACTTGTATATACCCCACACCCCTCACTGTAACACTCATATATACACCACACCCCTCACTGTAACACACTATATACCCCACATCCCTCACTGTAACACTTGTATATACCCCATTCCCCTCACTGTAACATCGTATATACCCCATACCCCTCACTGTAATGCTCGTATATACCCCACATTCCTCACTGTAACATCGTATATACCCCATACCCCTCACTGTAACATCGTATATACCCCACTCCCCTCACTGTAACACTTGTATATACCCCACTCCCATCACTGTAACACTTGTATATACCCCACATCCCTCACTGTAACACTCGTATATACCCCACATCCCTCACTGTAACACTCGTATATACCCCACACCCATTACTGTAACACTTGTATATACCCCACACCCCTCACTGTAACACTTGTATACACGCCACATCCCTCATTGTAACACTCGCATATACCCCATGCCCGTCACTGTTATACTTGTATATACTCCATTCCCCTCACTGTTACACTTGTATATACCCCACACCCCTCACTGTAACACTCATATATACACCACACCCCTCACTGTAACACACTATATACCCCACATCCCTCACTGTAACACTTGTATATACCCCATTCCCCTCACTGTAACACTCGTATATACCCCACATCCCTCACTGTAACACTCGTATATACCCCACAACCCTCACTGTAGCAATCGTATATACTTCACACCCCTCACTGTAACACACTATATACCCCACATCCCTCACTGTAACACCTGGTTATAACCCATTCTCTTCACTGTAACACTCGTATATACCCCATTCCCCTCACTGTAACACTCGTATATACCCCACATCCCTCACTGTAACACTCGTATATAGCCCACATCCCTCACTGTAGCACTCGTTTATACCTCACACCCCTCACTGTAACACACTATGTACCCCACATCCCTCACTGTAACACTTGATTATACCCCACAATCCCTCAATGTAACACTCGTATATACCTCACACCCATCACTGTAACACTTGTATACACCCCACATCCCTCATTGTAACACTCGTATATACCCCACACCCCTCACTGTAACACATGTATATACCCTGTTCCCTCACTGTTACACTTGTATATACCCCACACCCCTCACTGTAACAGTCGTATATATCCCACACCCCTCACTGTAACACACTATATACCCCACATCCCTCACTGTAACACTTGTATATACCCCATTCCCCTCACTGTAACACTCGTATACACCCCACATCCCTCATTGTAACACTCGTATATACCCCACACCCCACACTGTAACACTCGTATATACCCCATTCCCCTCACTGTAACACTTGATTATACCCCATTCCCCTCACTGTTACACTCGTATATACCCCACACCCCTCACTGTAACACACGTATATACCCCACACCCCTCACTGTTACACACATATATACCCCACACCCCTCACTGTAACACTCATATATACCCCGCACCCCTCACTGTAACACTCGTATGTACCCCAGACTCCTAACTGTAACACTCGTATATACCCCACACCCTTCACTGTACCATTCATATATACCCCACACCCCTCACTGTAACACTTGTATATACCCCACATCCCTCACAGTAACACTCGTATATACCCCACATCCCTCAATGTAACACTCGTATATACCCCATACCCCTCACTGTAACACTCGTATATACCCCACATCCCTCACTGTAACATCGTATATACCCCATACCCCTCACTGTAACATCGTATATACCCCACTCCCCTCACTGTAACACTTGTATATACCCCACACCCCTCACTGTAACATTTGTATATGCCCCACACCCCTCACTGTAACACTCGAATATACCCCACACCCCTCACTGTAACACACTATATACCCCACATCCCTCACTGTAACACTTGTATATACCCCATTCCCCTCACTGTAACACTTGTACATACCCCACATCCCTCGCTGTAACACTTGTATATACCCCACACCCCTCACTGTAACATTTGTATATGCCCCACACCCCTCACTGTAACACTCGTACATACCCCACAACCCTCACTGTAACACACTATATACCCCACATCCCTCACTGTAACACTTGTATATACCCCATTCCCCTCACTGTAACACTTGTATATACCCCACATCCCTCACTGTAACACTTGATTATACCCCACACCCCTCATTGTAACACTCATATATACCTCACACCCATCACTGTAACACTTGTATATACCCCACACCCCTCACTGTAACACTTGCATACACCCCACATCCCTCATTGTAACACTCGTATATACCCCACACCCCTCACTGTAACACTCGTATATATCCCATTCCCTCACTGTTACACTTGTATATACCCCACACCCCTCACTGTAACACTCGTATATATCCCACACCCCTCACTGTAACACACTATATACCCCACATGCCTCACTGTAACACTTGTATATACCCCACATCCCTCACTGCAACACTCGTTTTTACCCCACATCCCTCACTGTAACACTCGTATATACCCCACACCCCTCACTGTAGCACTCGTATATACTTCACACCCCTCACTGTAACACACTATATACCCCACATCCCTCACTGTAACACTTGTATATACCCCATTCCCCTCACTGTAACACTAGTATATACCCCACACCCCTCACTGTAACACTCGTATATACTTCACACCCCTCACTGTAACACACTATATACCCCACATCCCTCACTGTAACACTTGTATATACCCCATTCCCCTCACTGTAACACTTGATTATACCCCACACCCCTCACTGTAACACTCGTATATACCCCACACCCATCACTGTAACACTTGTATACACCGCACATCCCTCATTGTAACACTCGTATATACCCCACACCCCACACTGTAACACTCGTATATACCCCATTCCCGTCACTGTTACACTCATATATACCCCATTGCCCTCACTGTTACACTCGTATATACCTCACACCCCTCACTGTAACACATGTATATACCCCACACCCCTCACTGTAACACTCGTATATACCCCACACCCCACACTGTAACACTCGTATATACCCCATTCCCCTCACTGTTACACTCGTATATACCCCACACCCCTCACTGTAACACACGTATATACCCCACACCCCTCACTGTTACACACATATATACCCCACACCCCTCACTGTAACACTCATATATACCCCGCACTCCTCACTGTAACACTCGTATGTACCCCAGACCCCTAACTGTAACACTCGTATATACCCCACACCCTTCACTGTACCATTCATATATACCCCACACCCCTCACTGTAACACTTGTATATACCCCACATCCCTCACAGTAACACTCGTATATACCCCACATCCCTCACTGTAACACTCGTATATACGCCATATCCCTCACTGTAACACTCGTATATACCCCACATCCCTCACTGTAACATCGTATATACCCCATACCCCTCACTGTAACATCGTATATACCCCACTCCCCTCACTGTAACACTTGTACATACCCCACATCCCTCACTGTAACACTTGTATATACCCCACACCCCTCACTGTAACATTTGTATATGCCCCACACCCCTCACTGTAACACTCGTACATACCCCACATCCCTCACTGTAACACTCGTATATACCCCACACCCATTACTGTAACACTCGTATATACCCCACACCCCTCACTGTAACACTTGTATATACCCCACATCCCTCACTGTAACACTTGATTATACCCCACACCCCTCATTGTAACACTCGTATATATCTCACACCCATCACGGTAACACTTGTATATACCCCACACCCCTCACTGTAACACTTGCATACACCCCACATCCCTCATTGTAACACTCGTATATACCCCACACCCCTCACTGTAACACTCGTATATATCCCATTCCCTCACTGTTACACTTGTATATACCCCACACCCCTCACTGTAACACTCGTATATATCCCACACCCCGCACTGTAACACACTATATACCCCACATGCCTCACTGTAACACTCGTATATACCCCACATCCCTCACTGTAACACTCGTATATACCCCACATCCCTCACTGTAACACTCGTATATACCCCACACCCCTCACTGTAGCACTCGTATATACTTCACACCCCTCACTGTAACACACTATATACCCCACATCCCTCACTGTAACACTTGTATATACCCCATTCCCCTCACTGTAACACTCGTATATACCACATTCCCCTCACTGTTACACTCGTATATACCCCACACCCCTCACTGTAACACATGTATATACCCCACACCCCTCACTGTAACACTCGTATATACCCCACACCCCACACTGTAACACTCGTATATACCCCATTCCCCTCACTGTTACACTCGTATATACCCCACACCCCTCACTGTAACACACGTATATACACCACACCCCTCACTGTAACACACATATATACCCCACACCCCTCACTGTAACACTCATATATACCCCGCACCCCTCACTGTAACACTCGTATGTACCCCAGACCCCTAACTGTAACACTCGTATATACCCCACACCCTTCACTTTTCCACTCATATATACCCCACGCCCCTCACTGTTACACTCGTGTATACCCCACACCCACCACTGTCACACACATATATATATACCCAACACCCCTCACTGTAACACTTGTATATACCCCACATCCCTCACAGTAACACTCGTATATACCCCACATCCCTCACTATAACACTCGTATATACCCCATACCCCTCACTGTAAACTCGTATATACCCCACATCCCTCACTGTAACATCGTATATACCCCATACCCCTCACTGTAACACTCGTATATACCCCACATCCGTCACTGTAATATCGTATATACCCCACACCCCTCACTGTTACACTCGTATATACCCCATACCCCTCACTGTAACACTCGTATATACCCCACATCCCTCACTGTAATGTCGTATATACCCCATACCCCTCACTGTAACACTCGTATACACCCCACATACCTCACTGTAACACTCGTATATACCCCTTACCCCTCACTGTAACACTCGTATATACCCACATCCCTCACTGTAACACTCGTATATACCCCACATCCCTCACTGTAACATCGTATATACCCCACGTCCCTCATTGTATCACTCGTATATACCCCACATCCCTCACTGTAACACTCGTATATACCCCATATTCCTCACTGTAAAACTCGTATATACCCCACATCCCTCACTGTAACATCGTATACACCCCATACCCCTCACTGTAACATCATATATACCCCACTCCCCTCACTGTAACACTTGTATATACCCCATATCCCTCACTGTAACACTTGTATATACCCCACACCCCTCACTGTAACACTAGTATATACCCCACACCCCTCACTGTAACACACTATATACCCCACATCCCTCACTGTAACACTTGTATATACCCCATTCCCCTCACTGTAACACTCGTATATACCCCACATCCCTCACTGTAACACTCGCATATACCCCACACCCCTCACTGTAGCACTCGTATATACCTCACACCCCTCACTGTAACACACTATATACCCCACATCTCTCAATGTAACACTTGATTATACCCCACACCCCTCACTGTAACACTCGTATATACCCCACATCCATTACTGTAACACTTGTATATACCTCACACCCCTCACTGTAACACTTGTATACACCCCACATCCCTCATTGTAACACTCGTATATACCCCACACCCCTCACTGTAACACTCGTATATACCCCATTCCCCTCACTGTTACACTTGTCTATACCCCACACCCCTCACTGTAACACTCATATATACCCCACACCCCTCACTGTAACACACTATATACCCCACATCCCTCACTGTAACACTTGTATATACCCCATTCCTCTCACTGTAACAATCGTATATACCCCGCATCCCTCACTGTAACACTCGTATATACCCCACATCCCTAACTGTAGCACTCGTATATACTTCACACCCCTCACTGTAACATACCATTTACCCCACATCCCTCTCTGTAACACTTGTATATACCCCATTCCCCTCACTGTAACAATCGTATATAGCCCACAGCCCTCACTGTAACCCTCGTATATACCCCACACCCCTCACTGTAACACTCGTATATACCTCACACCCCTCACTGTAACACACTATATACCCCACATCCCTCACTGTAACACTTGATTATACCCCACACCCCTCACTGTAACACTCGTATAAAACCCACACCCCTCACTGTAACACTTGTATATACCCCACATCCCTCATTGTAACACTCGTATATCCCCCACACCCCTCACTGTAACACTCGTATATACCCCATTGCCCTCACTGTTACACTCATATATACCCCACACCCCTCACTGTAACACATGTATATACCCCACACCCTTCACTGTAACACTCGTATATACCCCATTCCCCTCACTGTTACACTCGTATATCCCCCACACCCCTCACTGTAACACACGTATATACCCTACACCCCTCACTGTAACACTCTGATGTAACCCACGCTTCTTATAACGAGCTGATGTACTCATTCACCTTTATTGTACAGAATTAAAATTGAGCAATCAGCATTTTACTAATCTAATAGACTCTGAAACGCACTGTAGTGTTTAATCCAATCTCCCCAGTCATGAGTGTGAGCACACCACACTGACAGTGAGGCTGCTGTATAACCAGAAGGATACATATTCTTCCCCAGTGCTGTACTATCACTATAACGTACATCATGAGGCTTAGAAAACACTTCTGATTTGAATCAAGTTTTGAATCAATCCTTTTTAATGAAGCCGACATTCTGTTTAGACAAAAATCCTTGAATTTAAGTATTGATTGGTCAGTTAATATCTATTTGTGGTAGATAATTATGCAAAAAAATTTACCCAGTTTTGTGGTTGCTTGCATCCAAATTATAATAAATAGAAGCATATTTTAAAATAAATTACATAATTTTAAAGGAATTACAGGAATAGAGCAACCATAGAGGTAGATGAGAATGTGGAATTCGAAACCGAAATAAATCACCTGTGATCTTATTGAATGGCAGAGCAGGTTGGAGGAACTGAATGACCTACGTCAGCTCATGTATATGTTGGTATAAGTTTCCCAACACAATACCTGGAAGATGTCAGTCTTCACAGTTGATAAATAGAGACATAGAATGCAAAAATGCAGAAATTGTGATGGACTTGCATCAAGAATAATCACTGATCAATCCAATGGGAATCTGTGATTGCCAAGTCCTTCTTAGAAGGTTAGGATAGGCTTAGTAGGGGCTCTTATAGGGTTGGAAGTTCAAAGAATGGTGGACCAGGGAATAAGTAAAGATAAGTAAAACTCTTGTGGTGCAGGGATAGTGTCCCCAGTGTCTGATCCAGAAGGCCACAGTTCAAGTCCTATCTGCTCCAGCGATGTATAATAACATCCCTGAACATGTTAACTAAAAATAACTACGAGGAATAGAGTGCATGGATTTAGGCTTTTTGGCAAGCGATGGGGGCCAGGGAGATGTGAATTAGCACATTGTAACACAGAGTGGATAATGTCCCAGAACTTGCTGCCAATTAAGTGGAAACAGTCCATCATTTCACAAGAAAATTGGATGCATACTTCCTCCTTCTATCAATGGCTTCATGGACGGAATTATGTACGGACCTGAACAATGTGGGCTATGGTGAGAAATGTAGCAGAAAGGAGGAGTCCAGTTGGGCTTCTCTTGATGTCAGGAGCAATTCACTGCCAATTCCAGGCATCAAGGCATGTTCCTCAGTAGGCAGTAGCATGTTGCCTGTTAACAGGGATCACTGCTTGTTAACATCCTCACCCCATCAATAGGCAGCTTCCCGACCTGCCACATGCCACAAGCAAATACAACAAGAATTTTCTCAACGTGGAAGGCCCAGCAGGTCCTTGGTGACTTCAGCTCCCTCCTGGCTCCCTCCATGATCCTTACCAAGCAGTGGCCTCTCAGGGCCCCATGATCCATGGGCATTGCCATCCAATCATTTCCAGTCTCTCAGGATCATCATGGATCCACTTGCAGAATGGTGAGGAAGTGCAGGGTGTAGGCCGGATCGACAGTGAGGACAATTCATCTGCAGCAACAGGCACCCGGCTGCATTTCAGGGCTGCTCACCGGCTCTCACCTGGTGTCCACCTGGATCCTCACAGCATCCCTTCCTTCAAGTCACGTAATCAGGCAACATATCTTGTTGCTCGGCAGTCCTCACGCAGGGTCAGGGGTGGGGGGAGCTGTTACATTTTGCTGTCTTGGCAGTGTATTATATCAGTCTCACAGCTACACCATGTGCTAAAAGCGTGTGGGGCAAGCAGCCATGTCTGAAAGTCTTTCAGGAATGTCCTCATTCAAGAGCAAGGAGGTATCCATG
The DNA here is from genome assembly GCF_037043375.1 of Chiloscyllium plagiosum. Classification (NCBI taxonomy): domain Eukaryota; kingdom Metazoa; phylum Chordata; class Chondrichthyes; order Orectolobiformes; family Hemiscylliidae; genus Chiloscyllium; species Chiloscyllium plagiosum. The sequence goes on along the minus strand of NW_028270163.1, from coordinate 56,829,051 downwards.
GTATGTCAAGGGCACCCTCTAATAGCAGTCCAGGAAATTGGTCAGTTACGGGATCCAGTAGGGGTGTTCTCATTCATGGGATCCATGCCTCTGCAGTCCAGGAAGTAGGACACGGGGCTAAGGTGGGTAGGATCAGGCTGGGCTAATGCAGTCAGGAAGATGTATCGGTAACAGTCAGGGGTCTGTGCACGTCTCAACCATGGTTGGATGCTTAGATTGCTCAAAGCCACTGTCAGTCTGTCAGGTCTGCCCAGAGAAACTAGGGGGAAGGGGTTTGGGGGAGCAGGATTTTGGGGGATAGGTTGGAAGGCACTGCTGGAGGAAGGAGACTTGGGGACCTAATGTGTGGATTGGGGACTAGGCTGAGGGGAAGGCAGGGTGTGAATTATGTAAAGGGGCAACTGTTTTTGTAATGGGGGACATGAGAAAGCATGGACAGGAACAGGGTAATGAGGGAGGGCAGTTATCCTACAGTCAGGAGCACTGGGAGGGGGGGGGCGCGGTTGGGGGGGAGCGCGAGTGATGTCCTGACCTGGTCACCTCCTGCCAGGGGCTGTGAGAAAGATGGGCAGGTGAAGACACAGGTAGCTGGCTTGGATAGGGACCTGTGGAGGAGTAAGGCCTGGGTGTCTCACGTGAAGAACTACTGGAAAGGGGATCTGGATGTTCAGAGTCTCACCGACATGGAGGGGCGGAGGCTGGAAATGTCCGCCCAGAGATTACTCACTGTCACCTTCCATTGTACTGGAAATTGACACTACACAATGGGAACAAAAATGGCTGCAACCAGACCAGAGTGGGAAGGGCAGATGATTGATTTGTGAGGAAGCACTGCCCGCTGTGAGGAAGGAAAGATTTGTATACTATACCACACAATCCCTCAATCCCGGAATCCTAATGCATCAGCTCCTTGTAAGTTCTACAGCTCCATACAGATGTGTTGTAAACCCATTAATGTTGAAGTATGTGAATTGAGATACCCACGTCACCAATATGTCTTCAAAAGGATTTGGGTTCTTTCCTCTCCCATTCCGTCTCACTGCCTTTCCAGGTTCCACACCTGGGGTTGGAGAATCTCCTTGGCAGTCAAGCTCATTGGCCTTGGACATTTGGTCAGTTGACCCAAGGGGCAATTATGCCTGGCCAGCCCAAACATGCAGATGTTGGAAGTCTGACGCCAAAACAGACACTGCTAAGCAATCTCATCAGGTCTGCCATGGTCTGTGGAGAGAAAACAGAGTCAAAGCTTCAAGTCCAGTCACCCTTCTTCAGGACTGAGAGTAACTAAGAAAAGGTGGTATTTATGGGTTGGGATGGGGGTGATTGGTAGAGAGTAAACATTAGGTGGAGATGGAGTCCAGGAAAAGAGAGAACAGCAGATGGGTGGACAAAGGATTGGATAATGGTGAGCTAGGGAGATAAAAATTAGAGGGTCAAAATGGGTTGGCAGTGATGAAAGCAGCCCATGTGTCAATAAAGCCTGGTGTGTGGGGGTTCATAAGAGGACATGGAAGCAAGTTCAAGCTCTAAAATGATTGAATCCAGAAGTGTGGCCTTGGAAAAGCACAGCCGGTCAGGCAGCATCCGAGGAGCAGGACACTCAATGTTTCAGGCCGGAGTCCTTCATCAGGGGACAAAGGGCTCCTGCTCAAAACATCGATTCTCCTGCTCCTCTGATGCTGCCTGACCTGCTGTGCTTTTCCAGCACCACACTCTCGACTCTGATCTCCAGCATCTGCAGTCCTCATTTTATCCCTAAAATTATTGAGTCTCCTTCCCAGAATTCCTTGGATCTTTAGGGATTGGAGAGGGGAGGGCAGGAAGGGCCTAGCCATCTCTGGACTCTCCCAAGTGGAAACCTCGGAGGGGGCGATGTATATCAATCCTTCTCTGGCTGGGGTCTCCTGGCACTGCCCTGTCTTTTTGTGAGCAAGGGGACCTGGAGGGTGTGCCAGGTTCCCTGTTGTAATGCCTTTGGTCAAGAGGACCGATAGTTGGGGCAATGTGGTGCACAAATCCAACCGATCCTGAGAGTGTTGGCCCTGGGTGTTAAAGGCCGCCATCACCCTGTCCATGCAGACAACCACATGATCAGATGCTTTAAGCAGCTGAGTCCCTCCAGCATAGCTGTGCTCCTGCAGCTTCTGACCGGTGAGGGTCCTTGTCTCCCGTAGACCTGCCCCTGTACCTCGTTCTTCATGTGGAGCTGATGTGAGCTCTTTACAGAACAAGAACATTATACACAAAGGTCTAAGCAAGTGCCTCAGCAGCATTCCTCTGAGTATCAGAGACCTGGGGCATTCCTTCCTCAGCCAGCTGTGAAGACATGGCACTGAGGGGCCATTACTCCCAAATGTTCTAAAACGAACGTTTCCACTGAGGTGTTAATATCTGAGCCAGGGAGGTGGGGCAGCTTGCTGATGTTTCCTGGGATGCCTGTGAACTCTGTCCCACAGTGCACTCCGTTTTTCCACAGCGATCTTGCTCATTCTGTTGGCACCTGCAAGACACAGAGGTGTGAAGGCTACGTTGCCAATGAATGGCACTCACAGCTGGTTAACAATAGAATGAAGAGTGGTACTCACTCGATTGTTGGGACATGGATGTTGTGGAACCAGTAGTGGGTGAGGAACCTGATGTAGACAGACCTTTCACCCATCCTGGCTCCTTCCTCATTTTTTTGGGCTATTCTCCCCTGTAATGGGAGGAGAAGGAGGGTTTGGGTCAGGTGAAAGTGGGCAGCACAGAGTTTAGTGCTGGTCTAGCTGGTACTGAGTAGGATGTCCTGGATGAGTGAGTGGGCAGCACAGAAGCCATGCAGGGTTAGCAATGTGACGTTGTGGAGAGAATGAGCAAGGGAAGATGTTGCTGGTAATAGTGAGAGTGGTGGAGCATGAGCATTGGTAGGAGGGTGGTGCAGTAGCTGAGATAGAGTGAGTGTGAGGAAGCTGAGCGAAGAATGTGTGGCACTTACCCTGTGGAGTGGAGACAGTCACTCTCCTTACTGCTCTACTAGACTGTAGTTAGAGCACTGACCTAGGTGTTGAGGGTCTGGTATGTACCCACTTCTGCCAGCCTTCAAGAAAGAGGACGCCATTTTCAGGACCATCCGTCCACCAGATCCCTGCCGGAGAATCATGCACAATCTTCCCCTTCTCAGGCAGTTTTGGAAAGATTGTGATCCACAAGGGCAGCTTGGGTCTGCCAGTGCTCATTAGGTGCACAGCAACTTTTTAAAGATGGCATGGGCACCAGTGATGCTGGGCTTTTGGCAGATATCTGCTGTGGCAGGTTCTGCCAGTTACAGTGGTGGGTAGGATGGAGCTAGAATCAGACAGGGGTAGGTGGATACCGAGGTGAGTTTGATGTGTTGAGAGATCTCTCTAACCCTCTGTGAAACTTGACAACATTAACACTTTGCCAAAAAGACTATGATTCCGCATTATATATCTGAGGCTTCTGCTCTCTATTTCTCTCTCTCTCTCTGTTCCATTGATAATCAGTCATTCTGTCCTCTGGCCTCCTGATTTTCTCGGTGCCTTGTTTATCCCCAGTTCACTCTGTACTTAGCTCCCAGATTGCATTCCTGTGTTATTATTGATTTTCAGCTTCTTATCCTGTGCACCCTTAGCTTGGAGCAGATTTCAGAGTTATGTTATATTTTGAACATTGTGGGTAAAGTAAAAAGCTGTTTGGACTTTCTGAAGCTGGTTTTCCTTTCTTCAGCCACGTGACCCAGATGACTTCATGGATCCATCCAGTGACGAGTACCTTGAGCTTGCCCTGTGTGGAAAGGAGCAGTAACAATGAACCTCAAGGACCTCCAGAATTCAGGAGCTGATGGAGACAGAAAGCCTCTGGAGTTGACGGGTTTGAGAATCAACGGTTTCATGTAAAACCAACCCCCACAAATCACACCCACCAGCAAGATCATGCAGTAAAGATCCTCAAAAACATACTCTGAGAAAATACTCTGGCAATGTTTTCAGTTTTTTTATAAGCAACGTTTTTATGCTGAATACAGAATGCTGAATTTGTATGTTGGGTTAGAATGCTGAATTTGTATGTTGGGTTTGAGTTGTAACTCAGGCCAGTAACGGGCTGGATGAAGTGAGATTGTGTAACCTCAGTCCAGTATCTCAATGACAAAATCCATACAATAACACTAAATATTGCCTATTTTTTGTGTTACATTTTTTAGCTTCTAATGACTAAAACAAGATTGTTGGAATCTGGATAATTTGGCATTGCTGCAGGAGGGTTTTTAAAGATAAAACGTAAAACTGAAATAGTCATCTAACCCAATGCTGTCCCTTTCCCGGAAGTGGTTGGTGGGGACAGTGTAGAGGAAGCTTTCCTCTGTATTTTAACCCCTTGCTGTCCCTGTCCCCAGAATGTTTGATGGGGACGATATCAAATAAACTTTACTTTCATTTTCAAGGATTCAAGGGAGTTCTACTTTAGTTTACTTTTAGTTCAAAAAACTAGAGATAGTTTTATTTTTAGTTTAACAGTCTAGAGGAGGCTTTACTCTGTGTCTAACCCTGTGCTGTATCTTTCTTGGGACCCCCATGTATAGGGAGCTTTATTCAGAATCTGACTGGTGGTGTACCTGCCCTGGGAGGTTACAGTCTTAAAAGGAGCCCTTCTATGTATCTAATTCATACTTGTCTTAGGAGTGTTTGTTACAGATAATGGGAAAAACTGTTCCTTTCCTTATGTCTACTTTAATTTCTCTTTCTCTTGAACCCCATACAGTCCATAATAAAGTAAATAATTCTGTTTGGAGAGTTTGAAGTATTTTTTGGAGGAAGATGACTATTCAGCACACACTGTGTACAATCTATTTTCCGTGATCCAGCCTGAGATTATCACCCCCAGCAAAGTACTGAGGGGCTACTGCACTTTTAAAAGGTATGACCTTTTGAATGAGCCATTTAAAGCCCTTTACAACATCTCAGATAGATATGAGAAATTCCACGGCATTATTTGAAGAATAGGTAAGTTGTCCCAGTGTCCCTGCTCATATTTACCTCTCAACTCTTATGATTCACTGGTGGGTAGTGTATTGAAACTCAACCCCACTATTCCCAGTCATCACAAAAGGTAAAGATTTTTAAGAAGTACCGAAATTTCCCAATTTGTTTGTCTTCTAGAGTTAGATTGACAGAGAAAGCACAAATATTACAAGTTCTTATAAATAGACTGCAGCTATATGTAGACAGTTATGAACTGTTAGGTATGAGTATTATTAAAACCAATCCCCTTTTCTGTCTCTCATACACACACGCGCGCGGGCACGCATAGACAGGAAAAGAACCGGTTTTATGTACAGAGGGTGAACTGTGAAAGCAGTTCAGTGATCTTTCTTCACAAGTTTGCAGAGATGGATCTTCTCCTAATCAGAAAATTGCTCCTCAGTCTTCTGTTTTCCAGATGCTTCCTAGTTTGCAAGAGACACAGGGTGGCTGGTTCACTGACAAAACTTCTGATTTATTGATTTACAGCAACTGCTGTCTGACAGTTAAACAGGTTTTCCTCAAGCTTAGTGTAGTTTTTACACCAGAGAACAGAGAGCGATCCTGAAGAGATGGTGGTCTGAATAACTTCTTTGTATCTTGTTCACAATCCCAAGTTGTTCAGCTAGCTGAGAACCAACTGCATAATTATTGGCAAGCCGTGCTTTGTCATTGGTAGCTGGTCATTAGCCCACAAACCAATCCGCGACTTTATAGCAATCATACCCAAGGCTTCAGCTCCAGTTAGTCAACAACCACATCTATCACCTGGAGTTGTACAAACAATATTCACAATGAGCGTCAACTTCCTTGCTTCCAAACAGTGCATCAATCCTTGTAATCACCATTTTTTAGGACAGGTCTTCTCTCATTTCAGACTACAATTTAAAAAAAACACAGAAGTAAAAAGGTACAGCCTTTACATAATCAACATTAGGTGAAAGTGAGGACTGCAGATGCTGGAGATCAGAGTCAAGATTAGAGTGGTGCTGGAAAAGCACAGCAGGTCAGGCAGCATCCGAGGAGCAGGAGAGTCAAATCAACATTACTTAAATAGATAATCTGGACATAACCACTTCATTTGTGGAGCTTGGTTTGCAGAAATTGTCTGCCATATTTCCTACAACTGTGACTGCCTTTCTAAAAGTACTTTGTTCACTGTAAAGTACATTGCAAAGTCTTGAAAGGTCATGAAAAGCACTATATAAAATGAAGTTCTTTTTTTGAACCAGATAACACTGCTGTGTAGCCCAGAAAACCTTGATGTTTGATTGTGTTGTGAAGATAATAGCTGAGTGTCTCCTGTCAGGTCTATACACAGCATGTCTCTGCATTTTTTTCAAACAAGCTGACATTTCAACAAGACTTTCGTACAGGTCTGTTTTTCCAATTAGTGCATCTGACAGTCAGCTCAGGCCAGCTTCTCATCTGAGAGAGAGATTTACTCCAAATTTTCTGCATTACACCAAAGGAAACCATTCCGATGAAAGGAGCAAGCTGCATTTCACTGAGTTTTGACTTGCTCGGTTCAGAAGGAGGGTCCTTAATACAGGGCACTCCGACTGAAGCAAATTATAGCTTTGTTCCTCTGGACTAGCCCACAAAGAAATGAGAACAAACCTGGTAATTGACCTCCAGCATCTGCAATCCTCACTTTTTCCCAATGAAGAGGGTTACCTCAGATTACAACAGGATCTGGACCAGATGGGCCAATGGGCTGAGAAGTGGCAGATGGAGTTTAATTCAGATAAATGCGAGGTGCTGCATTTTGGGAAAGCAAATCTTAGCAGGACTTATACACTTCATGGTAAGGTCCCAGGGAGTGTTGCTGAACAAAGACACCTTGGAGTGCAGGTTCATAGCTCCTTGAAAGTGGAATCGCAGGTAGATAGTATAGTGAAGAAGGCATTTGGTATGCTTTCCTTTATTGGTCAAAGTATTGAGTACATGAGTTGGGAGGTCATGTTGCGGCTGTACAGGACATTGGTTAGGCTACTGTTGGGAATATTGCGTGCAATTCTGGTCTACTTCCTATCAGAAAGATATTGTGAAACTTGAAAGGGTTCAGAAAAGATTTACAAGGATGTTGCCAGGGTTGGAGGATCTGAATTACAGGGAGAGCCTGAACAGGCTGGGGCTGTTTTCCCTGGAGCATCGGAAGCTGAGGGGTGACCTTATAGAGCTTTACAAAATTATGAGGGGCATGGATAGGGTAAATAGGCAAAGTCTTTTCCCTGGGGTCGGGGGGTCCAGAACTAGAGGGTATAGGTTTAGGGTGAGAGGGGAAAGATATAAAAGGGACCTAAGGGGCAACTTTTTCAAGCAGAGAGTGGTACGCGTATGGAATGAGCTGCCAGAGGATGTGGTGGAGGCTGGTACAGTTGCAACATTTAAGAGGCATTTGGATGGGTATATGAATAGGAAGGGTTTGGAGGGATATGGGCCGGGTGCTGGCAGGTGGGACTAGATTGGGTTGGGATATCTGGTCGGCATGGACGGGTTGGACAGAAGGGTCTGTTTCCATGCTGTACATCTCTATGACTCTAAGTTGGCCATTGCAGCCTCTCCCAATATAAATACCTCCATTGTCAGCAGGAGTCACAGTATCAGCATGAGGGCAGGAATCCCTATCTGATCTTCCCATCCTTAGTAAAGGTAAAATCATCCCAGTCCTCCCAGACCATTGGACAGTCTCTCGTTAGACTATTGGTGTTTTAACACCTCAGACAGGTGGAGAGGTTCAGAAGGAGGGTCCTTAATACAGGGCACTCTGACTGAAGCAAATTATAGCTTTGCTTCTCTGGACTAGCCCACAAAGAAATGAGAACAAACCTGGTCATTGAAAGTGTGATCTGAAAATGTGTTGCTGGAAAAGCGCAGCAGGTCAGGCAGCATCCAGGGAACAGGAGAATCGACGTTTCGGGCATAAGCCGTTCTTCAGGAAGGGCTTATGCCCGAAACGTCGATTCTCCTGTTCCCTGGATGCTGCCTGACCTGCTGCGCTATTCCAGCAACACATTTTCAGCTCTGATCTCCAGCATCTGCAGACCTCACTTTCTCCCCATTGAAAGTGTGATCCCTTGTACTCTCAATATTAAGTTCAATCTATGAACGTGACAGGATTTTCACAGTGGCAGTATGAGTCAGACACTGAGATGCAGAGTCTGATCAAAGGATTACTGAAGGTACTCTTTTCAGTGCTATTACAACTAGCAACAGCACAGGCAGCTGGTCAGATAGGTCATACCTCAATGTACAAAGGAACCTTGTAAGGAAATGAGCAGCATTCCAAGCAGCTCTGAATATGACCTGACATTGTCACCCTTTCCCATCACAGTCTACCTTCCCCTTCAACTCAGCTCCCAAGGCCCACCTTTCAGAATGGCTACAAGGACAACGCCGATTCCAGCTGTAACAAGCTGCAGAGACATGGACGGTAACAGCACTGCTTTCAGTCTCTACTACCAGAATTAAAGAATGATATAAAAGGTCTTTTGGGTAGATTTTCTGGTTTCAATCAATCAATGACAACGTTTGTGCGAAGATTTGTAGCTCGGGTCCTAGGACTCATAACGGCACACAAACCAACAGCCACGCTCAGACAACAACTCACCAGAACGAAGGACCCGATACCCAACATGAGCAAAACTAATGTAGTGTACAAAATACCATGCAAGGACTGCACAAAACACTATATAGGACAAACAGGAAGACAGCTAACAATCCGCATACATGAACATCAACTAGCCACGAAACGCCACGACCAGCTATCCTTAGTAGCCACACACGCAGACAACAAGCAACACGAATTCGACTGGGACAACACTACTATCATAGGGCAAGCCAGACAGAGAACAGCCAGGGAATTCCTAGAGGCATGGCATTCATCCACAAACTCCATCAACAAACACATCGACCTGGACCCAATATACCAACCACTACAGCGGACAGCTGAAACTGACAACCGGAAGCGGCAGGGACAGACCACTATAAACACCGGAGGAAACATCAAAGAAGCGCTTCGCAGGAGGCTCCCAAGCACTGACGATGTCGCCTAGCCAGGGGACGAAACGTTTGCAACAAAAACTTCCAGCTCGGCGAACAGAACCACAACAATCAATGACAACTGTACCTTCAGCTGACTGGAGCCTAAACTCTGAAAATCCCTCCCTTAAACACTTCCACCTCCTCTAGCCATTTCTCCTTTCAGACCAAATATTGTTCACAGGCCCTTATATTTCGCGATATGACTCAACATCATGGAGATTTGGTTCAGCCCTGACACATACAGGCTCTGGTATAACACTGAGTACCACAGGCTCTGGTGAAATATTGATTCACATGGGTCCTAGCGTAATACTTGGTTCGGTCATTTGGCTGGGAGGGAGGTGATTGCTGGTTTACAAAGCAGAGTAAGGCCAACAACATGAGTTCAATTCCTGTACTGGCTGAGGTTATCATAGAGGAGCATCCTTCCCAGTCTCTCCCCTTGCCTGAGGTGTGGTGACCCTCAGGTTAAACCACCACCGGTCATCTCTCTCTTGCTATCTCTAATGAGAGAAGCAACCCAATGGTCTGCTAGGATTATGTCGACTTTAGCTTTGGTGTAGTACTCATAAACGCAGGCCCTGTAATTTTGAGGATTGGTTTTGTTTTTACAATACAGCAATGAGGACAAAGAAACTGATACGGTATGGGAGAATAGAATATGAAAGCAATCTAGCTAAAAACATAAAAATTGATTCCAAAGCATCCATAGTTATGTAAAAACGAAATGTTTGGCCAAAATGAATGTGGGTCCATTACAGACAGAGAACTTACAGTGGGGAATAGAGAAATGGCAGAGAAACTAACTGATTACTTTGTGTCTGTTTTCATTGAGGAAGGTACAAGAAATCTCCCCCAATGAGGTCTAAGTGGCTCAGGAGAATGTGGAGTTAAAAGAAAGTTAGCAATAGAAAGAAGATTGGACTGGAGAAATTATTGGGAAATTGACATTCCATTTGCCTTTCTAAACTTACCTGGTTAACCAAGATTAGCTCATCCATTTCCTAGGATCCTTCTTCCTTACATCATCAGACCCAAAATACCCTGATCACTGGGATCCTTGATCCTCAACATATTGTTCTCAGAAACTGTCTCACTCTCTTCTTCATGGCTACCTTGGCCAATTTGATTATCCAATCCACATGAAGATTTAAGTCATTCACAATGAATGTTCTGTCTTTTTGCATGTCATCATTATCTAATGATTTATTCTCTGTCTTACTTGTTAAGGAGTCTGTAAATTACCCCTACAAGTGATTTCTTCTCCTTGCTATTTCTTACCTCCACTGTTATGGATTCTACATCTTCTAAGAGGGAAATGGGTCTGGGTGGGTTACTCTTCAGAGGGTCAATGTGGACTGGTTGGGCCAAAGCGCCTGTTTCCACACTGTAGGGAATCTAATCTAATCTAATCTAAATCTAATCATTTCTTGCTATCATACTGTTCTATCTCATACTAACAAAGCTATCCCCACCATCCTTACCTTCCTGCTTCTCCTTTTAAGTAGTCACAGATCCCTGAATATTTAGTTCCTAGCTTGAATCTCATGATAAGCATTTCTTTGTAATGGCTATTAGAACATATCCGTTATGCTCTATTTGTCCTAAGTTGCACAATAATCTTTTTATGTGGCACTGTGTCAAATGTCTTCTGTGAAACTAAGTACAGTATATCTACAGGGTCCCCTTCATCCACAGCACATGTTACGCCTTCAAAGAACTCCAATAAATTGGTTAAAAATTATTTGTTTTTCACAATCTCATGATGACTCTTTCCAAGTACCTTGGTTTTGTTTTTAAATATCCAGCTATAAACTTTTTAACAAACAATTCTAACACCTTCCTCAAAGCTAGCTGGCCTATTATTTTCCTTTGACTGAATCCCTCCTGTCTTTGCTTTGTCCCAGTTTGATAAAACCTTTTCCTAAAACATGGCAACTTGGAAAATTAATGCTCCTGTGACCTCATTAGCTGTCTCTTTTAAAACTCTGGGATAAAGTCCATCAGGACCTAGGGACTTGTGAGCCTACAGCTCCAGCAGTTTGCTCAGTACCACTTCCCTCACGGTTATGATTTCTCCAAATTCTTCTTTCTCTTCCACTTCATAATTTATATGATTACTAGAATCTTTTTATAACTACATGGTGTAGACAGAAATTAACTCAATTTTTTAAAATTTCATTCACCATTTAATTATTATCTACTATTACCTCTCCATTCTCACTCTCTTGAAGGCCAATGCACACTTTGCTTACTGTTTAACTTACTGTAAAAACTCTTGCTACCAGTTTTTATATTTCTAGCTAGCTCTCATACTCTAATTTCTTTATTTTGATTGATCTTTTAGTCATTTGCTGACATTAAATTGTACACTTCTTCATTACTTTTGATGTTTTCCCGAACTTCTTTAGGCCAGTGACGAGCGGTGTTCCACAGGGATTGATTGTTTGTCATTTATTTTGAGAATTTAGGAGGTATGGTTGGTAAGTTTGTGGATGACACCAAAATAGCTGGCATAGTCAACAGTGAAGATTACAAAGGGATCTTGATCAATTTGGCCAATGGGCCAAGGAGTGGCAGATGGAACTTAATTTGGATAAATGTGAAGTAGTACATTTTGGTGAAACATACAAGGGTCAGGACTTATAACAATAGGGCCTTGGGCAGTGCAGTAGAAACAAGAGATCTGAGGGTTCAGGTATATAGTTCTTTGAAAGTTGCGTCACAGGTAGGCAGGGTGGTTAAGAAGGCGTTCAGCACGCTTACCCCCATTGCTCAGACCATTGTTATAGAAGTTGAAACGTCCTGTTGAGGCTGAACAGGATGTTGGTGAGGCCAATTTTGGAGTACTGTGCACAGTTCTGGTTGCACTGCTATAGGAAGGATATTATTAGATTGAAGAGCATTCAGAAAAGATTTACCAAGTTGTTGCCAAGACTGGAGAGTTTGAGTTATAAGGAGAGGCTGGATAGGCTGGGACTTTGTTCACTGGAGTGTAGGAGGTTGAGAGGTGACATTGTATAGATAAGGTGAATGGCAGGTGTTTTTTTCACTAGGGTGGGACATTTCAATAATGATTGTGAGACACGACCTGCCCTCTCAAAGCCATGCTGACTATTTTTAATCAAACTCTGTTCTTCCAAATAGTCATAAATCCTATCTCTCAGAATTCTATCCAGTACCTTGCTTACCACAGATGTAAGACTGACTGGTCTGTAATTCCCAGGGATTTCCCTATTCCCTTTCTTGAACAAAGGAATAACATTTGCTTCCCTCCAATCATCCGGTACTACTCCCATGGAGAGTGAGGATGCAAAGATCATCACCAGAGGCGCAGCGATCTCATTCCTCACTTCCCGTAGTACCCTTGGATATATCTGGTCTGGCCCTGGGGAACTTATCTATCTTGATGTTTCCCAGAATTTCCAACACATCCACTTCCTTAATATCAATCTGTTCAAGCCTATTAACCTGGTCCATGGTGTTCTCACTATTAACAAGGTCCCTCTCTCTAGTGAATACTAAAGCAAAAGACTCATTTAGGGCCTCTTCAGACTCCAGACACAAGTTCCCTCCACTATCCCTGATTGACCCGACCCTCTCTCTGATCATTCTCTTTTTCCTCACGTACGTGTAGAATGCCTTTGGGTTTTTCCTGATCCTTCCCACCAAAGCTTTTTTGTGCCCCCTTCTCCCTCTCCTCAGTCTGTTTTTGAGTTCTTTCCTAGTTACCCTGTAATTCTCTAAAGCTGTGCCAGATCCTTGCTTCCTCACCCTTAAGTAAGCTTCCTGCTTCCTCTTGACGAGAAGCTCCTCTGCTCTTGTCATCCAAGGCTCCTTCACCTTACCATTCTTTGCCTGTCTCAGTGGGACAATGTTATCCAACACTCACAACAAGTGATCCTGAAATCGCCTCCACGTTTCGGTTGTCCAATTCCCGTAGAACAATTGTTCCCAATTTATACCTCACAGCTCCTGCCTAATAGCAGTATACTTTCCCCTCCCCCAATTAAATACCTTCCCATACTGTCTGTTCCTATCCCTCTCCATGGCTGTGGTAAAGGTGAGGCAGTTGTGATCACCTCCCTCCTGCACCAGCCCTGTAGCCATGTGTTTAGCTGCACTCGCTCCCTGTTCCTCGCCTCACTAGCGCGTGGCACCGGTAGTCATCCTGAGATTCCTACTCTGCTCTTCCTGCTTTTTAGCTTCCAACCTAACTCCCTATTAATCGCCCTTTAGATCCTCATCCCTTTTCCTAGCTAAGCCATTGGTGCCAATGTGCACCACAGCGTCTGGCTGCTCGCCCTCCCCCTTCAGGATGTTGTAGACTTGATCCGAGATCTCCTGGACCTTGGCACCTGGGAGACAATATACCTTCTGGGAGACACATTCGCAACCACAGAATCTCCTGTCTGTTCCTCTAACTATTGAGTCTCCTGCCACTAGCACTGTTCTATTCTCCCCCACCCCCTTCCCTTCTGAGCCACAGAGCCAGTATCCAAAACGGTATCCTTGATATTGAGGGGAATGGCCACGGGGGATCCTTGCACTGTCTGCCTGTGCCCAATCCACCACCTGAGGTGTAACTACCTCCCTGTTTCTCCTCTCAATTACCCCCTCAGCCTCCCGAACAATCCGAAGTTCATCCAGCTCCCATTCCCTAACAGTTTCCGAGGAGCTAGAGTTGGGTGCACTTCCCGCAGATGAAGTCAGTGGGGACAGTAGTGATGATCCAGAAGGAGCATTCAACTGCCCGAACATCCATTCCCACTGCTCTGAATTCCCAAAGAGACTATTGAAAAAACTAGTAATGTCACCGAATCAGCGCACAGCCACATTGTTTTGGTGAGAGGAGGAGGATGGGTGGGAGACACTGCCGAAGTACTGTTTTGGGTAAAGCAACCGCCCAAGTATATTACCTCATTTACTCAGCAGTCCCGTGTCTGCTCCTGCTCAGCATGCACTCCGCCTATCAGGAGAAAAGCTATTAAAGGAGGAATTTCACTTCCCAGCAACCCTCTGGTCCTCGTTCTCACTGCTCCCACTGCTGCTGTAAAATGGAGCAATGAATATGTGGAATGAATTGCCAGAGGAGGTGGGAGTTACAGTTACGACATTGAGAAAGCATTTGTATCGGTACATGAATAGGAAAGGTGTCGAGGGATATGGGCCAAACACAAACAAATGGGATTTAGTTTAGTTTGGGAAACTTGGTCAGCGTGGACAAGTTAATCCAAGGGATCTGTTTCTGTGCTGCATGACTCTATCTCCCTTACATTTTATTCTTTATACTCAGGATATACTTGTTCTGAATATTCTGAAATATCCCTTTAAATTTCTGCCCTAATTTTTCAATTGATCTATCCCCTAGCTTAGCATCTCTAGTGAGGTTTAGCTAGAGATATATCCATGTGATTCCCCTTATTGAAGTTTAAGATACTAGTCTCAGACTCACTCTTCTCCCTTTCAAACTGAATGTAAAATTTAATCATGATTGCTACTACTCAGGGTAACTTAACTCTGACTTCGTTAACGAATTCAATACCAAGTCTAATATAAACTGGTTGGTTCTAGAACATGGTGCCTATCCAAGAAACTATCTAGGAGAAAGTGAGGACTGCAGATGCTGGAGATCAGAGCTGAAAAATGTGTTGCTGGAAAAGCGCAGCAGGTCAGGCAGCATCCAAGGACCAGGAGAATCGACGTTTCGGGCATAAGCCCTTCTTCAGGAAACTATCTGGAAAGCATTCTCTGAACCCCTCTTCCAGGCTACCATTGCCAATCTGATTTTCCCAGTTAAGATGTTGATTGAAATCACCAATGATTATTGTCATATTTTTATGGTGAATACTCAGTATTTCTTCATGTATACTCTATCCTACGTTGTGCTTCGTGTTGGGGAGCCAAGATGGACTCTACAAACTTGAGCTAATCCAAAACCATGTTGCTGCTATTACACCAAGTCAGGTTCACCCATCACCCCTGTGCTCACTGACCTGCCGACACTCCCAGACTAACAATTTCTGTTTTAAAATGTTCATCTATGTGTTCAAACCCCTCAGTGGCCTCATGCTCCCAACCTCTATAATCCCCCCCAGTCTGCAGTTCTCGAAAACAAGCCTGCCTTTTTGCATACTCCCTGTTTCCATCGCTTTCCAATGCCTGGATCTCTTTCACTTTTCCCTATTTTAAGCCATTCATTAACCACTTCCGGGACCAAACATTTGATCACCATCCTGCCATCTCAGTGTCCAATTTTCTTGGTAATGCCCCTGTGAAAGGCCTTAGGATGTTTCACAATTTCAAAGGCGTTGTACACAAACAAGTTATTGTTAAATAGTGGAGACATTTGGATAGCACTATCTGTCCTGAATCTTTTTGTGATAGCTTTTAGCTGTAGGTATAGCCAATCAAAACGTCTGTTCCTACCCTGTTTAAATGATGCAGCTACTGTGGTGGGACCCTCAACATTAGGAATTCTTTTTGATATGTTTATATTGCAGAGAAGTGACACAATAATCCTTGTATTTACACTTAGAGTCAATGTTAATCAAGGAGCAGATGAGGCCAAGATTCTAAGCTGAGGCAATATTCATATAAAACTAGAGGAATATTAAATAAAACATTCACTGTTTCCTGGGATCCCACCAAGTCCCAAAAGGCAGGAATTGTGGCATTGGAAAGCTGCAGCTTCCGAGCAAATCATTCCGATCCCAGCTCATTAACTAAAACCTTTCCAGCAGCTGGAAGATTCATATTGTAGTCTCATCAACAACCTTCAAACAAACATAAAACCGTCACATAGAGTGGCCTTGAGCACACAGCTCAACGTGGGTAATGTAAAGCTCGGAATGATAGTATAGCGAGTAAGTGATCAATCCACAGAACTACAGACGCACACGCTCACGCAGAGCCTCTCTCATACACTCACACATACACTCCCACATGCACCCTCTCACAGACCTATACCCCTTTACACTCACACAGATACGCACACTCTCTCACAGACACCCATAACCTCCTCTCACACACACACACACACACTTATAAGTTTGTGGGTGAATTTGTACTTGCAGAATTACACTTTGCTCAAAAACTGCATGAATCCATGTAGGATTCTGTAAATCTGTTTTTGAGATTAGAATCAGTCTGAAAATGTGTTGCTGGAAAAGCGCAGCAGGTCAGGCAGCATCCAAGGAGCAGGAGAATCGACGTTTCGGGCATAAGCCTTTCTTCAGGAATGAGGAAAGTGTGTCCAGCAGGCTAAGATAAAAGGTAGGGAGGAGGGACTTGGGGAAGGGGCGTTGGAAATGCGATAGGTGGAAGGAGGTCAAGGTGAGGGTGATAGGCCGGAGTGGGGTGGGGGTGGAGAGGTCAGGAAGAAGATTGCAGGTTAGGAAGGCGGTGCTGAGTTCGAGGGATTTGACTGAGACAAGGTGGGGGGAGGGGAAATGAGGAAACTGGAGAAATCTGCGTTCATCCCCTGTGGTTGGAGGGTTCCAAAGCGGAAGATGAAGTGCTCTTCCTCCAACCGTCGTGTTGCTATGGTCTGGCGATGGAGGAGTCCAAGGACCTGCATGTCCTTGGTGGAGTGGAAGGGGGAGTTGAAGTGTTGAGTCACGGAGTGGTTGGGTTGGTTTGTCCGGGCGTCCCAGAGGTGTTCTCTGAAACGTTCCGCAAGTAGAATCAGTCTGACCATTGTGGCACAGACAGCCTCACACAGGGCACCTCACATCTTCAATGCATTATCTGGGCTGACACGACACCAATTGTTAAAGTTCACTTGAGAATGTAACATTTAAAAAGGTTTTGCCATTTACATATGAAAGAACTGAAACCAACACGGTCATTCTAAAAGATGAGAGACTTAACAAACAATCCAGGTCTTTTTCAATATATAATTTCAGTTACATCACACTGTAAACCTTTGCTATAAATTCTGTGTCTTACAATTGCGTCCTCCACAACCACCTGATGAAGGAACGTCGCTCCGAAAGCTAGTGTGCTTCCAAATAAACCTGTTGGACTATAACCTGGTGTTGTGTGATATTTAACTAACTCCATGGAACATGCTTCAAACTAGAGCATTAGAAAGATTATTAGAGAAAATTAGAGAGATTTCTTTCAAATAACATTGTCGGACAATCTAAGTGGGTGGATTATTTGTGACACGATGTGCAGTGAATGGATTGAATCCCAATGGAACGGATTTAGTTTGACTCATGTCTTCCAACTTCCTCCATCTCGAGAAGTTTCCTCATCTCCAGTTTGGGCTGTGGTTAAGGCTTTTCACTGTGCTGTAGGAATATACCTGTTCTGTGTATTCGGAAATATCCCCTTAAATATCTGCCATCATCTTTCAATAACTCCATTATCCTTGTATCGTGTGACCATCAGAAGATGGAAGACAAGCGAAATGGGTCTCGTCCCTGTGTCCTCCAGCGATACCTGCCTTGTTATAAAAAGGGAAAAGATATTTATGGAGTTCCTTTCACAACCACAGGATACCTCAAAGTGTCATAGAGTTGTAGAGTCATAAAGTTCTACAGGAGAGAAACAGACCCTTCGGTCCAACTTGACCATACTGACCAGGTATTTTAAACTAATCGAGTCCCATTTGTCAGCATTTGGCCCATACCTCTCTAAATGCTTGCTGTTCACACACCCATCCCAATGCCTTTTAAGTGTTGTAATTGGACCTGTCTCCACCTCCTCTGGCAGCTCGTTCCATACACATACCCACCCTCTTTGCAAGATGGCAGCTGAGTAAGACACTCCAGCCAGAGCTCCTCAGCGCCACATCTTCTCTTTCTTTGTTTTCTCTTTTGTTTTTCCTCCTTCCTGCTTTTATTTTGACTAATGCTTTTGACTTACCTGGAGGCAGATCCCGGAGCGGAGGGGAGGGCAGCAAGGGGAAGCAGTCCCGGAGCGAAGGCCAGAGTGAGGAAACAGTCCTGGAGCAGGGACTGGAGCGGCGAAACAGTCCCGGAATGGAGGATGGAGCAGGGATAGTCCCAGAATGGGGACTGGAGAAGGGAAACAGTCCCAGAGCGGAGGATGGAGCAGGGAAACAGTCCCGGAGCGGAGGCTGGAGCAGGGATACAGTCCCAGAACGGGGACTGGAGCAGGGAAACAGTCCTGGAGTAGAGGATGGAGCAGGGAAACAGTCCCAGAACGGGGACTGGAGCAGGGAAACAGTCCTGGAGTGGAGGCTGGAGCAGGGAAACAGTCCCGGAATGGAGGCTGGAGTGGGGATACAGTCCCGGAGCAGGGACTGGAGCAGGGAAACAGCCCCAGAATGGAAGCTGGAGCAGGGAAACAATCCTGGAATGGAGGCGGGAGTGGGGAAACAATCCCGGAACAGAGGCAGGAGCAGGGAAACAGTCTCGGAACGGGAACTGCAGCAGGGAAACAGTCCCGGAGCGGAGGCTGAAGCAGGGATACAGTCCCGGAGCGGGGACTGGAGCAGGGAAACAATCCCGGAACGGAGGCTGGAGTGGGGAAACAATCCCGAAACAGAGGGTGGAGCAGGGAAACAGTCTAGGAACGGGAACTGGAGCAGGGAAACAGTCCCGGAGCGGAGGCTGGAGCGGGGATACAGTCTCGGAGAGGGGACTAGAGCAGGGAAACAGTCCCGGAATGGGAACTGGAGCAGGGAAACAGTCCCGGAATGGGAACTGGAGCAGGGAAACAGTCCCGGAACGGAGGCTGGAGCAGGGATACAGTCCCGGAGCGGAGGCTGGTGCGTGGATACAGTCGCAGAGCGGGGACTGGATCAGGGAAACAATCCCAGAACAGAGGCTGGAGCAGGGATACAGTCCTGGACAGGGACTGGAGCAGGGAAACAATCCCAGAATGGTGGTTGGAGCGGGGATACAGTCCCAGAACGGAGGTTGGAGCGGGGATACAGTCCCGGAGCAGGGTATGGAGCAGGGAAACAGTCCCGGAGCAGGGACTGGGGCAGGGAAACAGTCCTGGAATGGAGGCTGGAGCAGGGATACAGTCCCGGAGCGGAAGCTGGAGCAGAGAAACAATCCCGGAATGGAGACTGGAGCAGGGAAATAATCCCAGAACGGAGGCTGGAGCAGGGATACAGTCCGGGAACAGAGACTGGAGCAGGGATATAGTCTCGGAACGGGAACTGGAGCAGGGAAATTGTCCCGGAGCGCAGGCTGGAGCAGGGATACAGTCCTGGAGCGGGGACTGGAGCAGGGAAACAATCCCGGAACGGAGGCTGGAGCAGGGAAACAGTCCCGGAACGGGGTCTGGAGCAGGGAAACAGTCCCGGAACGGAGGCTGGAGCAGGGATACAGTCCCGGAGGGGAGGCTGGTGCGTGGATACAGTCCCGGAACAGGGACTGGAGCAGGGATATAGTCCCGGAGCGGAGGCTGGAGCAGGGAAACAGTCGCAGAGCGGGGACTGGAGCAGAGAAACAATCCCGGAGCGAAGGCTGGAGCAGGGATACCGTCCCGCTGCAGAGGCTGGAGCAGGGAAACAGTTCCGGAACGGGGACTGGAGCAGGGAAACAGTCCCGGAGCGGAGGCTGGAACAGGGAAACAGTCGCAGAGCGGGGACTGGAGCAGAGAAACAATCCCGGAGCGAAGGCTGGAGCAGGGATACAGTCCTGGAGCAGGGGCTGGAGCAGGGAAACAGTCCCGGAGCGGAGGCTGGAGCAGGGATACAGTCCAGGAGCAGGGACTGGAGCAGGGAAACAGTCCCAGAACAGAGGCTGGAGCAGGGAAACAGTCCCGGAGCGGAGTCTGGAACAGGGATACAGTCCTGGAACAGGGACTGGAGCGGGGAAACAGTCCCGGAGCAGAGGCTGGAGCAGGGATACAGTCCCGAAGCGGAAGCTGGAACAGAGAAACAATCCCGGAATGGAGGCTGGAGTAGGGAAACTGTCCTGGAGCGGGGACTGGAGCAGGGAAACAGTCCTGGAGCGGAGGCTGGAGCAGGGAAACAGTCCCGGAGCGGAGGCTGGAGCAGGAAACAGTCCCGGAACGGAGGCTGCAGTTGGGAAACTGTCCTGGAGCGGGGACTGGAGCAGGGAAACAGTCCCGGAGCAGAGGCTGGAGCAGGGATACAGTCCTGGAGCGGGGACTGGAGCAGGGAAACAATCCCGGAACGGAGGCTGGAGCAGGGAAACAGTCCCGGAACGGGGTCTGGAGCAGGGAAACAGTCCCGGAACGGAGGCTGGAGTAGGGAAACAGTCCCGGAGCGGAGGCTGGAGCAGGGAAACAGTTCCGGACCAGGGACTGGAGCAGGGAAACAGTCCCGGAGCGGAGGCTAGAACAGGGAAACAGTCCGGGAATGGAGCCTGGAGCAGGAATACAGTCCCGGAGCGGAGGCTCGAGCAGGGATACAGTCGCGGAGCGGAAGCTGGAACAGAGAAACAATCCCGGAATGGAGGCTGGAGTAGGGAAACTGTCCTGGAGCGGGGACTGGAGCAGGGAAACAGTCCCGGTGCAGAGGCTGGAGCAGGGAAACAGTCCCGGAGCGGAGGCTGGAGCAGGAAACAGTCCCGGAACGGAGGCTGGAGTTGGGAAACTGTCCTGGAGCGGGGACTGGAGCAGGGAAACAGTCCCGGTGCAGAGGCTGGAGCAGGGAAACAGTCCCGGAGCGGAGGCTGGAGCAGGGAAACAGTCCCGCAACAGGGACTGCAGCAGGGAAACAGTCCAGGAATGGAGACTGGAGCAGGGATATAGTCCCGGAGCGGAGGCTGGAGCAGGGAAACAGTCACAGAGCGGGGACTGGAGCAGAGAAACAATCCCGGAGCGAAGGCTGGTGCAGGGATACAGTCCCGGAGCAGGGGCTGGAGCAGGGAAACAGTCCCGGAGCGGAGGCTGGAGCAGGGATACAGTCCAGGAGCAGGGACTGGAGCAGGGAAACAGTCCCAGAGCGGAGTCTGGAACAGTGATACAGTCCTGGAACAGGGACTGGAGCGGGGAAACAGTCCCGGAGCGGAGGCTGGAGCAGGGAAACAGTCCCGGAACGGAGGTTGGAGCAGGGATACAGTCCCGAAGCGGAAGCTGGAACAGAGAACCAATCCCGGAATGGAGGCTGGAGTAGGGAAACTGTCCTGGAGCGGGGACTGGAGCAGGGAAACAGTCCCGGTGCAGAGGCTGGAGCAGGGAAACAGTCCCGGAGCGGAGGCTGGAGCAGGGAAACAATTCCGGAACGGGGACTGGAGCAGGGAAACAGTCCCGGAGCTGAGGCTGGAACAGGGAAATAGTCCCGCAACAGGGACTGGAGCAGGGATACAGTCCAGGAACGGAGGTTGGAGCAGGGATACAGTCCCGAAGCGGAAGCTGGAACAGAGAAACAATCCCGGAATGGAGGCTGGAGTAGGGAAACTGTCCTGGAGCGGGGACTGGAGCAGGGAAACAG
Organism: Chiloscyllium plagiosum; assembly: GCF_037043375.1. Taxonomy (NCBI): domain Eukaryota; kingdom Metazoa; phylum Chordata; class Chondrichthyes; order Orectolobiformes; family Hemiscylliidae; genus Chiloscyllium; species Chiloscyllium plagiosum. The sequence goes on along the minus strand of NW_028270163.1, from coordinate 56,807,598 downwards.
TCCCGGTGCAGAGGCTGGAGCAGGGAAACAGTCCCGGAGCGGAGGCTGGAGCAGGAAACAGTCCCGGAACGGAGGCTGGAGTTGGGAAACTGTCCTGGAGCGGGGACTGGAGCAGGGAAACAGTCCCGGTGCAGAGGCTGGAGCAGGGAAACAGTCCCGCAACAGGGACTGGAGCAGGGAAACAGTCCAGGAATGGAGGCTGGAGCAGGGATACAGTCCCAGAGCGGAGGCTGGTGCGTAGATACAGTCGCAGAGCGGGGACTGGAGCAGGGAAACAATCCCAGAATAGAGGCTGGAGCAGGGATACAGTCCCGGAACGGAGGTTGGAGCGGGGATCCAGTCCGGGAGCATGTTATGGAGCAGGGAAACAGTCCCGGAGCAGGGACTGGAGCAGGGGAACAGTCCTGGAATGGAGGCTGGAGCAGGGATACAGTCCCGGAGCGGAAGCTGGAGCAGAGAAACAATCCCGGAATGGAGACTGGAGCAGGGAAACAATCCCAGAACGGAGGCTGGAGCAGGGATACAGTCCTGGAACAGAGACTGGAGCAGGGAAACAATCCCGGAACGGAGGCTGGAGCAGGGAAACAGTCCCCGAACGGGGTCTGGAGCAGGGAAACAGTCCCGGAACGGAGGCTGGAGCAGGGATACAGTCCCGGAGCGGAGGCTGGAGCAGGGAACCAGTCACAGAGCGGGGACTGGAGCAGAGAAACAATCCCGGAGCGAAGGCTGGAGCAGGGATACAGTCCTGGAGCAGGGGCTGGAGCAGGGAAACAGTCCCGGAATGGAGGCTGGAGCAGGGATACAGTCCCGGAGCGGAAGCTGGAGCAGAGAAACAATCCCGGAATGGAGACTGGAGCAGGGAAACAATCCCAGAACGGAGGCTGGAGCAGGGATACAGTCCTGGAACAGAGACTGGAGCAGGGAAACAATCCCGGAACGGAGGCTGGAGCAGGGAAACAGTCCCAGAACGGGGTCTGGAGCAGGGAAACAGTCCCGGAACGGAGGCTGGAGCAGGGATACAGTCCCGGAGCGGAGGCTGGAGCAGGGAACCAGTCACAGAGCGGGGACTGGAGCAGAGAAACAATCCCGGAGCGAAGGCTGGAGCAGGGATACAGTCCTGGAGCAGGGGCTGGAGCAGGGAAACAGTCCCGGAGCGGAGGCTAGAGCAGGGATACAGTCCAGGAGCAGGGACTGGAGCAGGGAAACAGTCCCGAAGTGAAAGCTGGAACAGAGAAACAATCCCGGAATGGAGGCTGGAGTGGGGAAACTGTCCTGGAGCGGGGACTGGAGCAGGGAAACAGTCCCGGTGCAGAGGCTGGAGCAGGGAAACAGTCCCGGAGCGGAGGCTGGAGCAGGGAAACAGTCTCGGTGCAGAGGCTGGAGCAGGGAAACAGTCCCGGTGCAGAGGCTGGAGCAGGGAAACAGTCCCGCAACAGGGACTGGAGCAGGGAAACAGTCCAGGAATGGAGACTGGAGCAGGGATATAGTCCCGGAGCGGAGGCTGGAGCAGGGAAACAGTCACAGAGCGGGGACTGGAGCAGAGAAACAATCCCGGAGCGAAGGCTGGTGCAGGGATACAGTCCTGGTGCAGGGGCTGGAGCAGGGAAACAGTCCCGGAGCGGAGGCTGGAGCAGGGATACAGTCCAGGAGCAGGGACTGGAGCAGGGAAACAGTCCCGGAGCGGAGGCTGGAGCAGGGATACAGTCCAGGAGCGGGGACTGGAGCAGGGAAACAGTCCCAGAACAGAGGCTGGAGCAGGTAAACTGTCCTGGAGCGGGGACTGGAGCAGGGAAACAATCCCAGAACAGAGGCTGGAGCAGGGATACAGTCCCGGAACGGAGGTTGGAGCGGGGATCCAGTCCGGGAGCATGTTATGGAGCAGGGAAACAGTCCCGGAGCAGGGACTGGAGCAGGGAAACAGTCCTGGAATGGAGGCTGGAGCAGGGATACAGTCCCGGAGCGGAAGCTGGAGCAGAGAAACAATCCCGGAATGGAGACTGGAGCAGGGAAACAATCCCAGAACGGAGGCTGGAGCAGGGATACAGTCCTGGAACAGAGACTGGAGCAGGGAAACAATCCCGGAACGGAGGCTGGAGCAGGGAAACAGTCCCGGAACGGAGGCTGGAGCAGGGATACAGTCCCGGAGCGGAGGCTGGAGCAGGGAACCAGTCACAGAGCGGGGACTGGAGCAGAGAAACAATCCCGGAACGGAGGCTGGAGCAGGGAAACAGTCCCGGAGCGAAGGCTGGAGCAGGGATACAGTCCTGGAGCAGGGGCTGGAGCTGGGAAACAGTCCCGGAGCGGAGGCTGGAGCAGGGATACAGTCCAGGAGCAGGGACTGGAGCAGGGAAACAGTCCCGGTGCAGAGGCTGGAGCAGGGAAACAGTCCCGGAGCGGAGTCTGGAACAGTGATACAGTCCTGGAACAGGGACTCGAGCGGGGAAACAGTCCCGGAGCGGAGGCTGCAGCAGGGAAACAGTCCCGAAGTGAAAGCTGGAACAGAGAAACAATCCCGGAATGGAGGCTGGAGTGGGGAAACTGTCCTGGAGCGGGGACTGGAGCAGGGAAACAGTCCCGGTGCAGAGGCTGGAGCAGGGAAACAGTCCCGGAGCGGAGGCTGGAGCAGGGAAACAGTTCCGGAACGGGGACTGGAGCAGGGAAACAGTCCAGGAATGGAGGCTGGAGCAGGGATACAGTCCCCGAGCGGAGGCTGGAGCAGGGAAACAGTTCCGGAGCGGAGGCTGGAGCAGGGATACAGTCCTGGAGCAGGGACTGGTGCAGGGAAACAGTCCCGGAGCGGAGGCTGGAGCAGGGAAACAGTCCCGGAGAGGGGACTGGAGCAGGAAACAGTCCCGGAACGGAGCTGGAGCAGGGATACAGTCCTGGAGAAGGGGCTAGAGCAGGGAATCAGTCCCAGAACGGAGGCTGGAGCAGGGATACAGTCCAGGAGCAGGGACTGGAGCAGGGAAACAATCCCAGAGCGGAGGCTGGAGCAGGGAAACAGTCCCGGAGCGGAGTTTGGAACAGGGATACAGTCCTGGAACAGTGACTGGAGTGGGGAAACAGTCCCGGAACGGTGGCTGGAGCAGAGAAACTGTCCTGGAGCGGGGACTGGAGCAGGGAAACAGTCCCGGAACGGGGTCGGGAGCAGGGAAACAGTCCCGGAGTAGGGGCTGGAGCGGGGAAACAGTCCCGGAACGGGGTCGGGAGCAGGGAAACAGTCCCCGAGTAGGGGCTGGAGCGGGGAAACAGTCCCGGAATGGAGGCTGGAGCAGGGATACAGTCCCGGAGTGGACACTGGAGCGGGGAAACAGTCCCGGAATGGGGACTGGAGCAGTGAAACAGTCTCGGAACGGAGACTGGAGCAGGGATACAGTCCCAGAGTGGAGACTGGAGCAGGGAAACAGTCCCGGAACGGAGGCTGGAAAATGGAAACAGTCCTGGAACGGGGACTGGAGCAGGGATACAGTCCTGGAGCAGAGGCTGGAGCAGGGATACAGTCCCGGAGCGGAAGCTGGAGCAGAGAAACAATCCCGGAATGGAGACTGGAGCAGGGAAACAATCCCAGAACGGAGGCTGGAGCAGGGATACAGTCCTGGAACAGAGACTGGAGCAGGGAAACAATCCCGGAACGGAGGCTGGAGCAGGGAAACAGTCCCAGAACGGGGTCTGGAGCAGGGAAACAGTCCCGGAACGGAGGCTGGAGCAGGGATACAGTCCCGGAGCGGAGGCTGGCGCAGGGAACCAGTCACAGAGCGGGGACTGGAGCAGGGAAACAATCCCGGAGCGAAGGCTGGAGCAGGGAAACAGTCCCGGAGCGGAGGCTGCAGCAGGGAAACAGTCCCGAAGTGAAAGCTGGAACAGAGAAACAATCCCGGAATGGAGGCTGGAGTGGGGAAACTGTCCTGGAGCGGGGACTGGAGCAGGGAAACAGTCCCGGAGCGGAGGCTGGAGCAGGGAAACAGTCCTGCAACAGGGACTGGAGCAGGGAAACAGTCCAGGAATGGAGGCTGGAGCAGGGATACAGTCCTGCAACAGGGACTGGAGCAGGGAAACAGTCCAGGAATGGAGGCTGGAGCAGGGAAACAATCCCAGAGCGGAGGCTGGAGCAGGGAAACAGTCCCGGAGCGGAGTTTGGAACAGGGATACAGTCCTGGAACAGTGACTGGAGTGGGGAAACAGTCCCGGAACGGTGGCTGGAGCAGAGAAACTGTCCTGGAGCGGGGACTGGAGCAGGGAAACAGTCCCGGAACGGGGTCGGGAGCAGGGAAACAGTCCCGGAGTAGGGGCTGGAGCGGGGAAACAGTCCCGGAACGGGGTCGGGAGCAGGGAAACAGTCCCCGAGTAGGGGCTGGAGCGGGGAAACAGTCCCGGAATGGAGGCTGGAGCAGGGATACAGTCCCGGAGTGGACACTGGAGCGGGGAAACAGTCCCGGAATGGGGACTGGAGCAGTGAAACAGTCTCGGAACGGAGACTGGAGCAGGGATACAGTCCCAGAGTGGAGACTGGAGCAGGGAAACAGTCCCGGAACGGAGGCTGGAAAATGGAAACAGTCCTGGAACGGGGACTGGAGCAGGGATACAGTCCTGGAGCAGAGGCTGGAGCAGGAAACAGTCCCGGAACAGGAACTGGAGCAGGGATACAGTCCCGGAATGGGGACTGGAGCAGGGAAACAGTCTCGGAACGGAGGCTGGAGCAGGGATACAGTCCCGAAGCGGAAGCTGGAACAGAGAAACAATCCCGGAATGGAGGCTGGAGTAGGGAAACTGTCCTGGAGCGGGGACTGGAGCAGGGATACAGTCCTGGAACAGAGACTGGAGCAGGGAAACAATCCCGGAACGGAGGCTGGAGCAGGGAAACAGTCCCAGAACGGGGTCTGGAGCAGGGAAACAGTCCCGGAACGGAGGCTGGAGCAGGGATACAGTCCCGGAGCGGAGGCTGGAGCAGGGAACCAGTCACAGAGCGGGGACTGGAGCAGAGAAACAATCCCGGAGCGAAGGCTGGAGCAGGGATACAGTCCTGGAGCAGGGGCTGGAGCAGGGAAACAGTCCCGGAGCGGAGGCTGGAGCAGGGATACAGTCCAGGAGCAGGGACTGGAGCAGGGAAACAGTCCCGAAGTGAAAGCTGGAACAGAGAAACAATCCCGGAATGGAGGCTGGAGTGTGGAAACTGTCCTGGAGCGGGGACTGGAGCAGGGAAACAGTCCCGGTGCAGAGGCTGGAGCAGGGAAACAGTCCCGGAGCGGAGGCTGGAGCAGGGAAACAGTCCCGCAACAGGGACTGGAGCAGGGAAACAGTCCAGGAATGGAGACTGGAGCAGGGATATAGTCCCGGAGCGGAGGCTGGAGCAGGGAAACAGTCACAGAGCGGGGACTGGAGCAGAGAAACAATCCCGGAGCGAAGGCTGGTGCAGGGATTCAGTCCTGGTGCAGGGGCTGGAGCAGGGAAACAGTCCCGGAGCGGAGGCTGGAGCAGGGATACAGTCCAGGAGCAGGGACTGGAGCAGGGAAACAGTCCCAGAACAGAGGCTGGAGCAGGGAAACAGTCCCGGAGCGGAGTCTGGAACAGTGATACAGTCCTGGAACAGGGACTGGAGCGGGGAAAAAGTCCCGGAGCGGAGGCTGGAGCAGGGATACAGTCCCGAAGCGGAAGCTGGAACAGAGAAACAATCCCGGAATGGAGGCTGGAGCAGGGAAACTGTCCTGGAGCGGGGACTGGAGCAGGGAAACAGTCCCGGTGCAGAGGCTGGAGCAGGGAAACAGTCCCGGAGCGGAAGCTGGAGCAGGGAAACAGTTCCGGAACGGGGACTGGAGCAGGGAAACAGTCCCGGAGCGGAGGCTGGAACAGGGAAACAGTCCCGCAACAGGGACAGGAGCAGGGAAACAGTCCAGGAATGGAGGCTGGAGCAGGGATACAGTCCCGAAGCGGAAGCTGGAACAGAGAAACAATCCCGGAATGGAGGCTGGAGTAGGGAAACTGTCCTGGAGCGGGGACTGGAGCAGGGAAACAGTCCCGGTGCAGAGGCTGGAGCAGGGAAACAGTCCCGGAGCGGAAGCTGGAGCAGGGAAACAGTTCCGGAACGGGGACTGGAGCAGGGAAACAGTCCCGGAGCGGAGGCTGGAACAGGGAAACAGTCCCGCAACAGGGACAGGAGCAGGGAAACAGTCCAGGAATGGAGGTTGGAGCAGGGATACAGTCCCGAAGCGGAAGCTGGAACAGAGAAACAATCCCGGAATGGAGGCTGGAGTAGGGAAACTGTCCTGGAGCGGGGACTGGAGCAGGGAAACAGTCCCGGTGCAGAGGCTGGAGCAGGGAAACTGTCCCGGAGCGGAGGCTGGAGCAGGAAACAGTCCCGGAACGGAGGCTGGAGTTGGGAAACTGTCCTGGAGCGGGGACTGGAGCAGGGAAACAGTCCCGGAGCGGAGGCTGGAGCAGGGAAACAGTCCCTCAACAGGGACTGGAGCAGGGAAACAGTCCAGGAATGGAGGCTGGAGCAGGGATACAGTCCCGGAGCGGAGGCTGGTGCGTAGATACAGTCGCAGAGCGGGGACTGGAGCAGGGAAACAATCCCAGAATAGAGGCTGGAGCAGGGATACAGTCCCGGAACGGAGGTTGGAGCGGGGATCCAGTCCGGGAGCATGTTATGGAGCAGGGAAACAGTCCCGGAGCAGGGACTGGAGCAGGGAAACAGTCCTGGAATGGAGGCTGGAGCAGGGATACAGTCCCGGAGCGGAAGCTGGAGCAGAGAAACAATCCCGGAATGGAGACTGGAGCAGGGAAACAATCCCAGAACGGAGGCTGGAGCAGGGATACAGTCCTGGAACAGAGACTGGAGCAGGGAAACAATCCCGGAACGGAGGCTGGAGCAGGGAAACAGTCCCGGAACGGAGGCTGGAGCAGGGATACAGTCCCAGAGCGGAGGCTGGAGCAGGGAAACAGTCACAGAGCGGGGACTGGAGCAGAGAAACAATCCCGGAGCGAAGGCTGGAGCAGGGATACAGTCCTGGAGCAGGGGCTGGAGCTGGGAAACAGTCCCGGAGCGGAGGCTGGAGCAGGGATACAGTCCAGGAGCAGGGACTGGAGCAGGGAAACAGTCCCGGTGCAGAGGCTGGAGCAGGGAAACAGTCCCGGAGCGGAGTCTGGAACAGTGATACAGTCCTGGAACAGGGACTCGAGCGGGGAAACAGTCCCGGAGCGGAGGCTGCAGCAGGCAAACAGTCCCGAAGTGAAAGCTGGAACAGAGAAACAATCCCGGAATGGAGGCTGGAGTGGGGAAACTGTCCTGGAGCGGGGACTGGAGCAGGGAAACAGTCCCGGTGCAGAGGCTGGAGCAGGGAAACAGTCCCGGAGCCGAGGCTGGAGCAGGGAAACAGTTCCGGAACGGGGACTGGAGCAGGGAAACAGTCCAGGAATGGAGGCTGGAGCAGGGATACAGTCCCCGAGCGGAGGCTGGAGCATGGATACAGTCGCAGAGCGGGGACTGGAGCAGGGAAACAATCCCGGAATGGAGGCTGGAGTGGGGAAGCAATCCCGGAACGGAGGGTGGAGCAGGGAATCAGTCTCGGAACAGGAACTGGAGCAGGGAAACAGTCCCAGAGCGGAGGCTGGAGCAGGGAAACAGTCCCGGAGCGAGGACTGGAGCAGGGATACAGTCCTGGAGCAGGGACAGGAGCAGGGAAACAGTCTCGGAGCGGAGGCTGGAGCAGGGAAACAGTCCCAGAGCGGAGTCTGGAACAGTGATACAGTCCTGGAACAGGGACTGGAGCGGGGAAACAGTCCCGGAGCGGAGGCTGGAGCAGGGATACAGTCCTGGAGCAGGGACTGGTGCAGGGAAACAGTCCCGGAGCAGAGGCTGGAGCAGGGATGCAGTCCAGGAGCAGGGACTGGAGCAGGGAAACAGTCCCGGAATGGGGTCTGGAACAGGGAAACAGTCCTGGAACAGGGAATGGAGCAGGGAAACAGTTCCGGAGCGGAGGCTGGAGCAGGGATACAGTCCAGTAGCAGGGACTGGAGCAGGGAAACAGTCCCGGAGCAGGGACTGGAGCAGGGAAACAGTCCCGGAGAGGGGACTGGAGCAGGAAACAGTCCCGGAACGGAGCTGGAGCAGGGATACAGTCCTGGAGAAGGGGCTAGAGCAGGGAATCAGTCCCAGAACGGAGGCTGGAGCAGGGATACAGTCCAGGAGCAGGGACTGGAGCAGGGAAACAATCCCAGAGCGGAGGCTGGAGCAGGGAAACAGTCCCGTAGCGGAGTTTGGAACAGGGATACAGTCCTGGAACAGTGACTGGAGTGGGGAAACAGTCCCGGAACGGTGGCTGGAGCAGAGAAACTGTCCTGGAGCGGGGACTGGAGCAGGGAAACAGTCCCGGAACGGGGTCGGGAGCAGGGAAACAGTCCCGGAGTAGGGGCTGGAGCGGGGAAACAGTCCCGGAACGGGGTCGGGAGCAGGGAAACAGTCCCGGAGTAGGGGCTGGAGCGGGGAAACAGTCCCGGAGTGGACACTGGAGCGGGGAAACAGTCCCGGAATGGGGACTGGAGCAGTGAAACAGTCTCGGAACGGAGACTGGAGCAGGGATACAGTCCCAGAGTGGAGACTGGAGCAGGGAAACAGTCCCGGAACGGAGGCTGGAAAATGGAAACAGTCCCGGAACGGGGACTGGAGCAGGGATACAGTCCTGGAGCAGAGGCTGGAGCAGGAAACAGTCCCGGAACAGGAACTGGAGCAGGGATACAGTCCCGGAATGGGGACTGGAGCAGGGAAACAGTCCCGGAACGTGGTCTGGAGCAGGGAAACAGTCTCGGAACGGAGGCTGGAGTTGGGAAACTGTCCTGGAGCGGAAGCTGGAACAGAGAAACAATCCCGGAATGGAGGCTGGAGTAGGGAAACTGTCCTGGAGCGGGGACTGGAGCAGGGAAACAGTCCCGGTGCAGAGGCTGGAGCAGGGAAACAGTCCCGGAGCGGAGGCTGGAGCAGGGAAACAGTTCCGGAACGGGGACTGGAGTAGGGAAACAGTCCCGGAGCGGAGGCTGGAGCAGGAATACAGTCCCGAAGCGGAAGCTGGAACAGAGAAACAATCCCGGAATGGAGGCTGGAGTAGGGAAACTGTCCTGGAGCGGGGACTGGAGCAGGGAAACAGTCCCGGAGCGGAGGCTGGAGTTGGGAAACTGTCCTGGAGCGGGGACTGGAGCAGGAAACAGTCCCGGAACGGAGGCTGGAGTTGGGAAACTGTCCTGGAGCGGGGACTGGAGCAGGGAAACAGTCCCGGTGCAGAGGCTGGAGCAGGGAAACAGTCCCGCAACAGGGACTGGAGCAGGGAAACAGTCCAGGAATGGAGGCTGGAGCAGGGATACAGTCCCGGAGCGGAAGCTGGAGCAGAGAAACAATCCCGGAATGGAGACTGGAGCAGGGAAACAATCCCAGAACGGAGGCTGGAGCAGGGATACAGTCCTGGAACAGAGACTGGAGCAGGGAAACAATCCCGGAACGGAGGCTGGAGCAGGGAAACAGTCCCAGAACGGGGTCTGGAGCAGGGAAACAGTCCCGGAACGGAGGCTGGAGCAGGGATACAGTCCCGGAGCGGAGGCTGGCGCAGGGAACCAGTCACAGAGCGGGGACTGGAGCAGGGAAACAATCCCGGAGCGAAGGCTGGAGCAGGGAAACAATCCCGGAGCGAAGGCTGCAGCAGGGAAACAGTCCCGAAGTGAAAGCTGGAACAGAGAAACAATCCCGGAATGGAGGCTGGAGTGGGGAAACTGTCCTGGAGCGGGGACTGGAGCAGGGAAACAGTCCCGGAGCGGAGGCTGGAGCAGGGAAACAGTCCTGCAACAGGGACTGGAGCAGGGAAACAGTCCAGGAATGGAGACTGGAGCAGGGATATAGTCCCGGAGCGGAGGCTGGAGCAGGGAAACAGTCACAGAGCGGGGACTGGAGCAGAGAAACAATCCCGGAGCGAAGGCTGGTGCAGGGATACAGTCTTGGAGCAGGGGCTGGAGCAGGGAAACAGTCCCGGAGCGGAGGCTGGAGCAGGGATACAGTCCAGGAGCAGGGACTGGAGCAGGGAAACAGTCCCAGAACAGAGGCTGGAGCAGGGAAACAGTCCCAGAGCGGAGTCTGGAACAGTGATACAGTCCTGGAACAGGGACTGGAGCGGGGAAACAGTCCCGGAGCGGAGGCTGGAGCAGGGATACAGTCCCGAAGCGGAAGCTGGAACAGAGAAACAATCCTGGAATGGAGGCTGGAGTAGGGAAACTGTCCTGGAGCGGGGACTGGAGCAGGGAAACAGTCCCGGTGCAGAGGCTGGAGCAGGGAAACAGTCCCGGAGCGGAGGCTGGAGCAGGGAAACAGTTCCGGAACGGGGACTGGAGCAGGGAAACAGTCCCGAAACGGAGGTTGGAGAAGGGATACAGTCCCGAAGCGGAAGCTGGAACAGAGAAACAATCCCGGAATGGAGGCTGGAGTAGGGAAACTGTCCTGGAGCGGGGACTGGAGCAGGGAAACAGTCCCGGTGCAGAGGCTGGAGCAGGGAAACTGTCCCGGAGCGGAGGCTGGAGCAGGAAACAGTCCCGGAACGGAGGCTGGAGTTGGGAAACTGTCCTGGAGCGGGGACTGGAGCAGGGAAACAGTCCCGGAGCGGAGGCTGGCGCAGGGAAACAGTCCCTCAACAGGGACTGGAGCAGGGAAACAGTCCAGGAATGGAGGCTGGAGCAGGGATACAGTCCCGGAGCGGAGGCTGGTGCGTAGATACAGTCGCAGAGCGGGGACTGGAGCAGGGAAACAATCCCAGAACAGAGGCTGGAGCAGGGATACAGTCCCGGAACGGAGGTTGGAGCGGGGATCCAGTCCGGGAGCATGTTATGGAGCAGGGAAACAGTCCCGGAGCAGGGACTGGAGCAGGGAAACAGTCCTGGAATGGAGGCTGGAGCAGGGATACAGTCCCGGAGCGGAAGCTGGAGCAGAGAAACAATCCCGGAATGGAGACTGGAGCAGGGAAACAATCCCAGAACGGAGGCTGGAGCAGGGATACAGTCCTGGAACAGAGACTGGAGCAGGGAAACAATCCCGGAACGGAGGCTGGAGCAGGGAAACAGTCCCCGAAAGGGGTCTGGAGCAGGGAAACAGTCCCGGAGCGGAGGCTGGAGCAGGGAAACAGGTCCGGAACGGGGACTGGAGCAGGGAAACAGTCCCGGAGAGGAGGCTGGAACAGGGAAACAGTCCCGCAACAGGGACTGGAGCAGGAAAACAGTCCAGGAATGGAGGCTGGAGCAGGGATACAGTCCCCGAGCGGAGGCTGGAGCATGGATACAGTCGCAGAGCGGGGACTGGAGCAGGGAAACAATCCCAGAACAGAGGCTGGAGCAGGGATACAGTCCTGGACAGGGACTGGAGCAGGGAAACAATCCCGGAATGGAGGCTGGAGTGGGGAAGCAATCCCGGAACGGAGGGTGGAGCAGGGAATCAGTCTCGGAACGGGAACTGGAGCAGGGAAACAGTCCCAGAGCGGAGGCTGGAGCAGGGAAACAGTCCCGGAGCGAGGACTGGAGCAGGGATACAGTCCTGGAGCAGGGACAGGAGCAGGGAAACAGTCTCGGAGCGGAGGCTGGAGCAGGGAAACAGTTCCGGAGCGGAGGCTGGAGCAGGGATACAGTCCTGGAGCAGGGACTGGTGCAGGGAAACAGTCCCGGAGCAGAGGCTGGAGCAGGGATGCAGTCCAGGAGCAGGGACTGGAGCAGGGAAACAGTCCCGGAATGGGGTCTGGAACAGGGAAACAGTCCTGGAACAGGGAATGGAGCAGGGAAACAGTTCCGGAGCGGAGGCTGGAGCAGGGATACAGTCCAGTAGCAGGGACTGGAGCAGGGAAACAGTCCCGGAGCAGGGACTGGAGCAGGGAAACAGTCCCGGAGAGGGGACTGGAGCAGGAAACAGTCCCGGAACGGAGCTGGAGCAGGGATACAGTCCAGGAGCAGGGACTGGAGCAGGGAAACAATCCCAGAGCGGAGGCTGGAGCAGGGAAACAGTCCCGGAGCGGAGTTTGGAACAGGGATACAGTCCAGGAGCAGGGACTGGAGCAGGGAAACAATCCCAGAGCGGAGGCTGGAGCAGGGAAACAGTCCCGGAGCGGAGTTTGGAACAGGGATACAGTCCTGGAACAGTGACTGGAGTGGGGAAACAGTCCCGGAACGGTGGCTGGAGCAGAGAAACTGTCCTGGAGCGGGGACTGGAGCAGGGAAACAGTCCCGGAACGGGGTCGGGAGCAGGGAAACAGTCCCGGAGTAGGGGCTGGAGCGGGGAAACAGTCCCGGAGTGGACACTGGAGCGGGGAAACAGTCCCGGAATGGGGACTGGAGCAGTGAAACAGTCTCGGAACGGAGACTGGAGCAGGGATACAGTCCCAGAGTGGAGACTGGAGCAGGGAAACAGTCCCGGAACGGAGGCTGGAAAATGGAAACAGTCCCGGAACGGGGACTGGAGCAGGGATACAGTCCTGGAGCAGAGGCTGGAGCAGGAAACAGTCCCGGAACAGGAACTGGAGCAGGGATACAGTCCCGGAATGGGGACTGGAGCAGGGAAACAGTCCCGGAACGTGGTCTGGAGCAGGGAAACAGTCTCGGAACGGAGGCTGGAGCAGGGATACAGTCCCGAAGCGGAAGCTGGAACAGAGAAACAATCCCGGAATGGAGGCTGGAGTAGGGAAACTGTCCTGGAGCGGGGACTGGAGCAGGGAAACAGTCCCGGTGCAGAGGCTGGAGCAGGGAAACAGTCCCGGAGCGGAGGCTGGAGCAGGGAAACAGTTCCGGAACGGGGACTGGAGCAGGGAAACAGTCCCGGAGCGGAGGCTGGAACAGGGAAACAGTCCCGCAACAGGGACTGGAGCAGGGAAACAGTCCAGGAACGGAGGTTGGAGCAGGAATACAGTCCCGAAGCGGAAGCTGGAACAGAGAAACAATCCCGGAATGGAGGCTGGAGTAGGGAAACTGTCCTGGAGCGGGGACTGGAGCAGGGAAACAGTCCCGGAGCGGAGGCTGGAGTTGGGAAACTGTCCTGGAGCGGGGACTGGAGCAGGAAACAGTCCCGGAACGGAGGCTGGAGTTGGGAAACTGTCCTGGAGCGGGGACTGGAGCAGGGAAACAGTCCCGGTGCAGAGGCTGGAGCAGGGAAACAGTCCCGCAACAGGGACTGGAGCAGGGAAACAGTCCAGGAATGGAGGCTGGAGCAGGGATACAGTCCCGGAGCGGAAGCTGGAGCAGAGAAACAATCCCGGAATGGAGACTGGAGCAGGGAAACAATCCCAGAACGGAGGCTGGAGCAGGGATACAGTCCTGGAACAGAGACTGGAGCAGGGAAACAATCCCGGAACGGAGGCTGGAGCAGGGAAACAGTCCCAGAACGGGGTCTGGAGCAGGGAAACAGTCCCGGAACGGAGGCTGGAGCAGGGATACAGTCCCGGAGCGGAGGCTGGCGCAGGGAACCAGTCACAGAGCGGGGACTGGAGCAGGGAAACAATCCCGGAGCGAAGGCTGGAGCAGGGAAACAGTCCCGAAGTGAAAGCTGGAACAGAGAAACAATCCCGGAATGGAGGCTGGAGTGGGGAAACTGTCCTGGAGCGGGGACTGGAGCAGGGAAACAGTCCCGGAGCGGAGGCTGGAGCAGGGAAACAGTCCTGCAACAGGGACTGGAGCAGGGAAACAGTCCAGGAATGGAGACTGGAGCAGGGATATAGTCCCGGAGCGGAGGCTGGAGCAGGGAAACAGTCACAGAGCGGGGACTGGAGCAGAGAAACAATCCCGGAGCGAAGGCTGGTGCAGGGATACAGTCTTGGAGCAGGGGCTGGAGCAGGGAAACAGTCCCGGAGCGGAGGCTGGAGCAGGGATACAGTCCAGGAGCAGGGACTGGAGCAGGGAAACAGTCCCAGAACAGAGGCTGGAGCAGGGAAACAGTCCCAGAGCGGAGTCTGGAACAGTGATACAGTCCTGGAACAGGGACTGGAGCGGGGAAACAGTCCCGGAGCGGAGGCTGGAGCAGGGATACAGTCCCGAAGCGGAAGCTGGAACAGAGAAACAATCCTGGAATGGAGGCTGGAGTAGGGAAACTGTCCTGGAGCGGGGACTGGAGCAGGGAAACAGTCCCGGTGCAGAGGCTGGAGCAGGGAAACAGTCCCGGAGCGGAGGCTGGAGCAGGGAAACAGTTCCGGAACGGGGACTGGAGCAGGGAAACAGTCCCAAAACGGAGGTTGGAGCAGGGATACAGTCCCGAAGCGGAAGCTGGAACAGAGAAACAATCCCGGAATGGAGGCTGGAGTAGGGAAACTGTCCTGGAGCGGGGACTGGAGCAGGGAAACAGTCCCGGTGCAGAGGCTGGAGCAGGGAAACTGTCCCGGAGCGGAGGCTGGAGCAGGAAACAGTCCCGGAACGGAGGCTGGAGTTGGGAAACTGTCCTGGAGCGGGGACTGGAGCAGGGAAACAGTCCCGGAGCGGAGGCTGGCGCAGGGAAACAGTCCCTCAACAGGGACTGGAGCAGGGAAACAGTCCAGGAATGGAGGCTGGAGCAGGGATACAGTCCCGGAGCGGAGGCTGGTGCGTAGATACAGTCGCAGAGCGGGGACTGGAGCAGGGAAACAGTCCCGGAGCGGAGGTTGGAGCGGGGATCCAGTCCCGGAACGGAGGTTGGAGCGGGGATCCAGTCCGGGAGCATGTTATGGAGCAGGGAAACAGTCCCGGAGCAGGGACTGGAGCAGGGAAACAGTCCTGGAATGGAGGCTGGAGCAGGGATACAGTCCCGGAGCGGAAGCTGGAGCAGAGAAACAATCCCGGAATGGAGACTGGAGCAGGGAAACAATCCCAGAACGGAGGTTGGAGCAGGGATACAGTCCTGGAACAGAGACTGGAGCAGGGAAACAATCCCGGAACGGAGGCTGGAGCAGGGAAACAGTCCCCGAAAGGGGTCTGGAGCAGGGAAACAGTCCCGGAGCGGAGGCTGGAGCAGGGAAACAGGTCCGGAACGGGGACTGGAGCAGGGAAACAGTCCCGGAGAGGAGGCTGGAACAGGGAAACAGTCCCGCAACAGGGACTGGAGCAGGAAAACAGTCCAGGAATGGAGGCTGGAGCAGGGATACAGTCCCCGAGCGGAGGCTGGAGCATGGATACAGTCGCAGAGCGGGGACTGGAGCAGGGAAACAATCCCAGAACAGAGGCTGGAGCAGGAATACAGTCCTGGACAGGGACTGGAGCAGGGAAACAATCCCGGAATGGAGGCTGGAGTGGGGAAGCAATCCCGGAATGGAGGGTGGAGCAGGGAATCAGTCTCGGAACGGGAACTGGAGCAGGGAAACAGTCCCAGAGCGAGGACCGGAGCAGGGAAACAGTCCCGGAATGGAGGCTGGAGCAGGGAAACAGTCTCGGAACGGGTACTGGAACAGGCAAACAGTTCCGGATCGGAGGCTGGAGCAGGGATACAGTTCCGGAGCGGAGGCTGGAGCAGGGATACAGTCCTGGAGCAGGGACTGGTGCAGGGAAACAGTCCCGGAGCGGAGGCTGGAGCAGGGATGCAGTCCAGGAGCAGGGACTGGAGCAGGGAAACAGTCCCGGAATGGGGTCTGGAACAGGGAAACAGTCCTGGAACAGGGAATGGAGCAGGGAAACAGTCCCGGAGCAGGGACTGGAGCAGGGAAACAGTCCCGGAACGGAGCTGGAGCAGGGATACAGTCCTGGAGAAGGGGCTAGAGTAGGGAATCAGTCCCGGAACGGAGGCTGGAGCAGGGATACAGTCCTGGAGCAGGGACTGGAGCAGGGATCCAGTCCCGGAACAGAAGCTGGAGCACGGATGCAGTCCCGGAACAGGGACTGGAGCAGGGAAACAGTCCCGGTGCAGAGGCCGGAGCAGGGAAACAGTCCCGGAGCGTTGGCTGGAGCAGGGAATCAGTCCCAGAACGGGGACTGGAGCAGGGAAACAGTCCCGGAGTGGAGACTGGAGCAGGGAAACAGTCCCGGAGCGGGGACTGGAGCGGTGAAACAGTCCCGGGACGGCGGCTGGAGCAGGGATACACTCCCGGAGCAGGGACTGGAGCAGGGAAACAGTCCCAGAACATGACCTGGAGCAGGGATACAGTCCCGGAACGGTGACTGGAGCAGGGAAACAGTCCCGGAGCAGGGACTGGAGCGGGGAAACAGTCCCGGAACGGGGACTGGAGCAGGGAAACAGTCTCAGAACGGAGACTGGAGCAGGGAAACAGTCCCGGAGTGGAGACTGGAGCAGGGAAACAGTCCCGGAGCGGGGACTGGAGCGGTGAAACCGTCTCGGAGAAGGGACTGGAGCAGGGAAACAATCTCGGAGCGGGGACTGGAGCGGGGAAACAGTCCAGAAATGGGGACTGGAGCAGGGAAACAGTCTTGGAGCGGGGACTGGAGCGGGGAAACAGTCCAGAAATGGGGACTGGAGCAGGGAAACAGTCTTGGAGTGGGGACTGGAGCAGGGAAACAGTCCCGGAGCGGAGTCTGGAACAGGGATACAGTCCTGGAACAGGGACTGGAACGGGGAAACAGTCCCGGAGTGGAGACTGGAGCAGGGAAACAGTCCCGGAGCGGGGACTGGAGCGGTGAAACCCTCTCGGAGAAGGGACTGGAGCGGGGATACCGTCCCGGAACGGAGGCAGGAGCAGGGAAACAGTCTCGGAGGGGAGTCTGGAACAGGGATACAGTCCTGGAATAAGGACTGAAGCGGGGAAACAGTCCCGGAACGGCGACTGCAGCAGGGAAACAGTCCCGGAGCAGAGACTGGAACCGGGAAACAGTCTCGGAACAGGGACTGGAGCAGGGAAACAGTCCTGGAGCAGGGACTGGAGCGTGGAAACAGTCCCGGAATGGGGACTGGAGCAGGGAAACAGTCCCGGAGCAGGGACTGGAGCGGGGAAACAGTCCCGGATCGGAGGCTGGAGCAGGGAAACAGTCCCGGAACAGGGACTGGAGCAGGGAAACAGTCCCGGAATGGGGAGTGGAGCAGGGAAACAGTCCCAGAACGGGGACTGGAGCAGGGAAACAGTCCCGGAGCAGGGACTAGAGCGTGGAAACAGTCCCGGAGCAGGGACTGGAGCAGGGAAACAGTCCCGGAGCAGGGACTGGAGCGGGGAAACAGTCCCGGAACATGAACTGGAGCAGGGATACAGTCCTGGAGCGGAGGCTGGAGCAGTGAAACAGTCCCGGACCAAGGACTGGAGCGGGGAAACAGTCCCGGAATGGGGACTGGAGCAGGGAAACAGTCTCGGAGTGGAGACTGGAGCAGGGAAACAGTCCAGGAGTGGACACTGGAGCAGGAAAACAGTCCCGGAGTGGGGACTGGAGCAGGGAAACAGTCCCGGAGTGGAGACTGGAGCAGGGAAACAGTCCCGG
Source organism: Chiloscyllium plagiosum (assembly GCF_037043375.1). NCBI lineage: Eukaryota > Metazoa > Chordata > Chondrichthyes > Orectolobiformes > Hemiscylliidae > Chiloscyllium > Chiloscyllium plagiosum. The sequence goes on along the minus strand of NW_028270163.1, from coordinate 56,790,219 downwards.
AGCGGGGACTGGAGCGGTGAAACCGTCTCGGAGAAGGGACTGGAGCAGGGATACAGTCCCGGAATGGTGGCAGGAGCAGGTAAACAGTCTCGGAACGGAGGCTGGAGCAGGAAACAGTCTCGGAACAGAAGCTGGAGCAGGGAAACAGTCCCGGAGCGGAGTCTGGAACAGGGATACAGTCCTGGAACAGGGACTGGAGTGGGGAAACAGTCCCGGAACGGTGGCTGCAGCAGGGAAACTGTCCTGGATCGGGGACTGGAGCAGGGAAACAGTCCCGGTGCAGAGGCTGGAGCAGGGAAACAGTCCCGGAACGGGGACTGGAGCAAGGAAACAGTCCCGGAGAGGGGACTGGAGCAGGAAACAGTCCCGGAACGGAGCTGGAGCAGGGATACAGTCCTGGAGCAGGGACTGGAGCAGGGATCCAGTCCCGGAACAGAAGCTGGAGCACGGATGCAGTCCCAGAACACGGACTGGAGCAGGGATACAGTCCCGGTGCAGAGGCTGGGGCAGGGAAACAGTCCCGGAACGGAGGCTGGAGCAGGGAAATAGACCCGGAACGGGGACTGAAGCAGGGAAACAGTCCCGGAGCAGGGACTGGAGCAGGGAAACAGTCCCGGAACGGAGGCTGGAGCAGGGAAATAGACCCGGAACATGAACTGGAGCAGGGATACAGTCCCGGAGCGGAGGCTGGAGCAGGGAAACAATCCCGGAACAGGGACTGGAGCAGGGAAACAGTCCCGGAGCGGAGGCTGGAGCAGGGAAACAGTTCCGGAACGGGGACTGGAGCAGGGAAACAGTTCCGGAGCGGAGGCTGGAACACGGAAACAGTCCCGCAACAGGGACTGGAGCAGGGAAACAGTCCAGGAATGGAGGCTGGAGCAGGGATACAGTCCACGAGCGGAGGCTGGAGCATGGATACAGTCGCAGAGTGGGGACTGGAGCAGGGAAACAATCCCAGAACAGAGGCTGGAGCAGGGATACAGTCCTGGACAGGGACTGGAGCAGGGAAACAATCCCGGAATGGAGGCTGGAGTGGGGAAGCAATCCCGGAACGGAGGGTGGAGCAGGGAATCAGTCTCGGAACGGGAACTGGAGCAGGGATACAGTCCTGGACAGGGACTGGAGCAGGGAAACAGTCCTGGAGCAGGGACTGGAGCAGGGAAACAGTCCCGGAATGGGGACTGGAGCAGGGAAACAGTCCCGGAGCAGGGACTGGAGCGGCGAAACAGTCCCAGAGCGGAGGCTGGAGCAGTGAAACAGTCCCGGCGCAAGGACTGGAGCAGTGAAACAGTCCCGGAATGGGGACTGGAGCAGGGAAACAGTCCCGGAATGGGGACTTGAAGGGGGTGGTGTAATTTTTAAATCATTAACTGCTGTAGTAAGCACATAGTAAGTACAAAGCCACCATTTTAGTCTTCTCTACACTGTATTGAGCACGAGCAGACACTCCCCCAGATTTTCATGAATGGAACAATGGAAACAGCTTTCCTCGTGGCTGAGGGACCGCCCACAACCACGGCTGTACGTCATCATCCATATAAGGGAGAAGCGGGGAACTCGAACACTGATTGGCTGGGTGAATAACCAAATAATCTCACCCATCAGGAGGACAGTGGGGAACATTAACACTGATTGGCTGAGACAGTAGAAGGCCCCGCCCACTCCTACATGTATATAACGTGCGGGGATTACAATCTGTGTGTGTGCCTCGTGGGAAGCCATTGAGGTAACACCCGGTTCTGCAGAATTGAATAAATAGTTTTGGACGAACTCCTCCGTGTCTTTGTTCTTGGGAAGGGAAGCAGAGTGCCTGATGGGGGTCGCAGAGTCCCCTATCCTGCACAATTGGGGGCTCGTCCGGGATGCAATAATTATTGCCGGGGCTCTCTTCGGCTCGTGGATCAAGTCTGATACAAAAAGACGCGTCTGGTATATATTTATACTGCTCACTGGATCGGCTTGGTCCGTCAGCCGTCGGCCCAGAGAGTGACCCGGCTCATTAAAATAATTTTGGATCCCGAGAAAAGGAACACACGGACGAGTGTTGGGACGACCGGTTAGTGACTATACACGGGGGTACACACATTTAAAAAGGCCAGACAACTTCGTGCACGAATCAAGGTGAGAGAGTTTCTTTTTGTTCTTCCTTGTTGGCCTCGTGGTTTTGACGGTCATCTGTGAAAACGCTTTAGGCGTTTAAGACCAGGACCGAAGATAGACCATGGGAAATCAGACTTTTAGGTCCACTAAGGACAAGTCAGGGAGGACTGTAAATGGAAAAGAAATACCCCCCGATAGTCCACTAGGTCGGAAATTGAGTTTATGGACGGAAAGCAGTAGGACAAAGGACTTAAAGAAAGAGACTATGATAAAATATTGTTGTTTTATATGGACCAAGGAACCTATCCGCGCCCCCTCGGTAGTTTGGCCCGAGTATGGGTCTGATGAAGACTGGGTGTGTCAACTCCTAAATATATATATGTTAACAGAAAACAACCGTTTAACCCAGAAGAGAGCAAATACGCCACCGCCTGGTTGGCGAGTGACTGCGGGGACCCCACGAGTCTCTACCTCTGATTCCCCAAACAGACCCGAGAAAGCCCCAGAAGTCTTGGGACGTCCTCACCAACGGTTTGCCCCCTTCTGCCCCGCCCCCGTATGTACAACCCGCCACGGCCAGGCGTCCAGCGCGGACCTCCCTCCTGCGTCGGATAATCCCGGTTCCCGGCAGGTCATGCTCAGTGAGGGAGAGCCTGCTGGGGGGGACACAGGAAGGGAAGAAGAGCCCACCCCAGGCATTAGGAGATCAGCCCGAATTGAGATGCGGAGAGATCAAGAAGAGAGATTGGGTGCTGAGAGGGTTAACAATGTTGAACAGATGAACCCTTTACGAGAGGTGCCGTTTGGGAACGAACGGACCGGATTCGTAGTACAACCTTTAAATTCTGGGGATATCCGACAACTCCGTAATGAACTACCCCGTCTACTGGACGACCCCGTCAGTGTGGGAACACAACTAGATCAATTTCTGGGGCCCAGTATATACACAAGGGCCGAATTGCAGGCCATGATGAGAATACTATTTAATTACGATGAAATTGTCATGATCCGGAATAGTGCAATGGCCATTTGGGATAGGGAGCATCAGGACGGCCCTCAGCGTGGAGAGCAGAAGTACCCCTTAGAGGACCCCCGGTGGGATCATAATGACGAGGGGGGACGGGCTAATATGACAGACCTCAGAAACCTTATAATCAGGGGAATCAAAACCTGCGTGCCTAAACAGCGGAATTTAGCGAAAGCATTCGAAGTTGGACAGAAAAAGGATGAATCCCCGAGTGAGTTTTTAGACCGTTTGCGGGAGTCCATACGAAAGTATTCAGGTTTAGACCCCGATGGGGAAATAGGCAAGGGCATGCTTAAGGTGCACTTTGTGACTAAGTCATGGCCTGACATTCAGAAGAAATTACAGAAAGTGGAGGATTGGGCTGAAAAAGATGTTGCAGAATTATTACGGGAAGCACAGAAGGTGTACGTTCAGAGGGATGTAATAAGGGAGAAACATTAAACATTTCAGGAGTAAAGGGTGGGGTTTTCAGTGCAAGAATATTTGAACCACAACCCTTGCGGCTGGAGGAGGAGGAGCTCCAAGTGGAACTCCTTCACCTCCCGCACCTTCCCTATGGGTTGTTGGGACGGGATTTAATAGTCCGTTTCGGACTACGAATAGAAGTGGGAGAAGAGGAAGAATTAGCCATTACCATGTCATACCTTAGTGAGTCCCGATTGACAGAGATAGACCCTAGGGTTTGGGTCGCCAAAGGGAACCGGGGGGGGGCTCGCAATTCGACCTGTGGAGGTAAAATTAAAGCCCCAGAGCCCTGACGTCAGAGTGCGCCAATACCCCATCTCTTAGGAAGGGAGGCAGGGCCTGAAGACAGTTACCAAATGCCTACCCCTCGCCCTGTTGCAAATTCGCACCCAGCCAAGACGGGATTTGGGCGTCTCCCCTTACGAAATGCTGTTTGGCCTCCCATTCCATGGGCCGAAGGGAGAACCTCCCTTATTCGAGTCTCGGGACATGTTTGTGCAAAAATATGTGGTGGCTCTGGGGTCTGCTCTATCTCGTTTACGCCAACAGGGACTTTTGGCACAGACGCCGCCCCTCGAGTTCGCGGTGCACACCGTCAAGCCGGGTCAGTGGGTCCTGATTAAAAGCTGGAAGCAACGCACCCTCGAACCAACTTGGGACGGTCCCTTCCTGGTACTTTTGACGACCGAAACGGCTGTCCGCACGGCCGAAAAGGACTGGACACATTATACTCGGATCAAGGGACCGGTGCCACAACCGACGGAGGACGAACAAACCTCTCTGACAGAGGCATCTAAGAAACAGAGACCCTGAGAACAGACTAATTGGACTTTGGCGAGTTTAAAGGACTGTGTCCCCCGGCCGGACACGAGTGTTGCAAAAAATGCAGTCAATCGTATTGTTAACTTGCTTTGCCATTATCCTTCGGCTGGGTCATAGTGTGCGTGTTACCCAATTCGGCCTCTGGGAAAAAAAACAGGCAGAGGACCGTCGGTGGCTCTCCATCTCCGTTCCCGCCAACAAGCCAACACAGACACTTAGTTTAGACCTATGTGGGTTGGTGCCCTGTGCGACTAAAAGTGAACTGAATCAGACTAAGCGTAACCTAGAGAGAGAAAGGGGATTCCAGGGTCAGACGTTAGTATTACAGTTGCATGGCAAAGAAGGCATCAATAGGCCTCCGGCCCCCGGGGTCCAGGCTATGGTGTCAATTGTCCGTGATCCCATCACCCCGGGCGGAATTGTGAGCAGAATCAGTGCAATCCACTCTATCTGACCATAAAGACCTTGGGGAACAACGGGACGAGCCTTAATGGAACGATCCTGGGTATTAGGGTTGGGGGCCAGGCAGGACAGAAGGGGTTGCAGCTGTGCTGCACAACCATCACGGTCATTGAAGCTGGGTCTGGGGCCTCATCCACCCCCGATGAGCAGGAAAAGGTTAGGATAATTGAGGTGATGGACTTGGAAAGGACCTTTGAAATAGAAACGGGATACGGGGAGGCGAATGCCTGGATGGAATGGGTCAAATATACGGTAAGGAGCATGAAAAAGAGTGATTGCTACGCGTGCACGGGTGCCCGTCCTAACCCTCAGGTGGTCCCATTCCCGCTGGGATGGGAGAAACATCCACAAGCCTTGGACTGCATGGTAAGGCTGTACCAGGACCGAGAGGCCTGGAACGACCCCACTTGTCGACCCTTAAGTTTGAAGTTTCCTCCCGTCAGGTCTAAAGGGGCGCCCCGCCCTCCGTCATTCACAGGGGTAACGGGTACGCACCAAGCCTGCGTCTCTCGGACGGCACCGCAATGGGACAATGATGTGGGGACATTTGACAAGTGCAGCGGATCAATTCGGCTGGTCAACGAAACTACCGGGGGCAGGAATTACTCCCACATTCATATGCCTAGGGCAGACCTCTGGTGGTACTGTCGTGGGAGAATTCTGCGATCGACCCTGCCCCAAAAATGGGCGGGCACTTGTGCAATCGTTCAATTGGCCATCCCATTCACCCTGGCATTCGAAAAACAAGAGCAAGCCCGTTCCAGTAGAAGAACTAAGAGGGCTTTGGAGACCTCTTTCGATGATAACATATATTTAGATGCCATAGGGGTCCCCAGGGGTGTTCCTGACGAATACAAGGCTAGGAACCGGATAGCGGCGGGTTTTGAGTCGTCATTGTTCTGGTGGGTTACCATCAATAAGAACGTGGATTGGATTAATTATATTTACTACAATCAGCAGAGGTTCATTAATTATACTCGGGATGCAGTGAAGGGAATAGCAGAACAACTAGACGCCACTAGCAGAATGGCGTGGGAAAATAGGTTGGCCCTGGACATGATGTTAGCAGAGAAGGGGGGTGTTTGTGTCATGATAGGCACTCAGTGCTGCACTTTCATCCCCAACAACACAGCCCCTGATGGGTCCATCACCCGCGCCCTGGATGGGCTCACCACATTGGCGGATGAACTCGCCGAAAACTCGGGCATCGATTCTGGCCTCACGGGTTGGTTGGAAGCTTGGTTTGGTAAATGGAAGGGGGTGGTCGTTTCCTTTCTCGTCTCATGTATAGTGGTGGCAGGGGTACTAACTGCCCTCGGGTGTTGCATCATTCCCTGCGCCAGGGGGTTAACTCAGCGACTGATCGAAACCGCCCTTACTAAGAGGGATGTTCCTTATGGGCAGGTCGAAAGGATGAACCTCGAGATAGAACAGTCTGAATCCCTCTTGGGCGGGGGTAGCATTAGAGACGGGCAGCTTGATAAACAAGCTCGGGAGCTATTGGACGCCCTGGAGAAGAAACTCCCAGTTTAAAAATTACAAACCGTAAGAAAAGACACGGGGGATTTGTAGGGGGTGGTGTAATTTTTAAATCATTAACTGTTGTAGTAAGCACATAGTAAGTACAAAGCCACCATTTTAGTCTTCTCTACACTGTATTGAGCACGAGCAGACACTCCCCCAGATTTTCATGAATGGAACAATGGAAACAGCTTTCCTCGTGGCTGAGGGACCGCCCACAACCACGGCTGTACGTCATCATCCATATAAGGGAGAAGCGGGGAACTCGAACACTGATTGGCTGGGTGAATAACCAAATAATCTCACCCATCAGGAGGACAGTGGGGAACTTTAACACTGATTGGCTGAGACAGTAGAAGGCCCCGCCCACTCCTACATGTATATAACGTGCGGGGATTACAATCTGTGTGTGTGCCTCGTGGGAAGCCATTGAGGTAACACCCGGTTCTGCAGAATTGAATAAATAGTTTTGGACGAACTCCTCCGTGTCTTTGTTCTTGGGAAGGGAAGCAGAGTGCCTGATGGGGGGTCGCAGAGTCCCCTATCTTGCACACGGAGGAGTGACTGGAGCAGGGAAACAGTCCCGGAACGGGGACTGGAGCAGGGAAACAGTCCCGGAGCAGAGGCTCGTGCGTGGATATAGTCCCGGAACGGAGACTGGAGCAGGGATAAAGTCCCGGAGCGGAGGCTGGAGCAGGGAAACAGTCGCAGAGCGGGGACTGGAGCAGGGAAACAATCCTGGAACGGTGGCGGGAGCAGGAATACAGTCTTGGAGCAGGGACTGGAGCAGGGAAACAGTCCCGGAGCCGAGGCTGGAGCAGGGAAACAATCCCGGAACGGAGGCTGGAGCAGGGAAACAGTCTCGGAACAGAGGCTGGAGCAGGGAAACAGTCCCGGAACGGGGACTGGATCAGGGATACAGTTCCGGAGAGGGGACTGGAGCAGGAAACAGTCCCGGAACGGAGCTGGAGCAGGGATACAGTCCTGGAGCAGGGGCTAGAGCAGGGAATCAGTCCCGGAACGGAGGCTGGAGCAGGGAAACAGTCCTGGAGCAGGGACTGGAGCAGGGATCCAGTCCCGGAACAGAAGCTGGAGCACGGATGCAGTCCCGGAACACGGACTGGAGCAGGGATACAGTCCCGGTGCAGAGGCTGGTGCAGGGAAACAGTCCCGGAGCGTTGGCTGGAGCAGGGAAACAGTCCCGGAACGGAGGCTGGAGCCGGGAAATAGACCCGGAACGGGGACTGAAGCAGGGAAACAGTCCCGGAGCAGGGACTGGAGCAGGGAAACAGTCCCAGAACATGAACTGGAGCAGGGATACAGTCCCGGAGCGGAGGCTGGAGCAGGGAAACAATCCCGGAACAGGGACTGGAGCAGGGAAACAGTCCCGGAGCGGAGGCTGGAGCAGGGAAACAGTTCCGGAACGGGGACTGGAGCAGGGAAACAGTTCCGGAGCGGAGGCTGGAACACGGAAACAGTCCCGCAACAGGGACTGGAGCAGGGAAACAGTCCAGGAATGGAGGCTGGAGCAGGGATACAGTCCCCGAGCGGAGGCTGGAGCATGGATACAGTCGCAGAGCGGGGACTGGAGCAGGAAAACAATCCCAGAACAGAGGCTGGAGCAGGGATACAGTCCTGGACAGGGACTGGAGCAGGGAAACAATCCCGGAATGGAGGCTGGAGTGGGGAAGCAATCCCGGAACGGAGGGTGGAGCAGGGAATCAGTCTCGGAACGGGAACTGGAGCAGGGAAACAGTCCCAGAGCGGAGGCTGGAGCAGGGAAACAGTCCCGGAGCGAGGACTGGAGCAGGGAAACTGTCCTGGAGCGGGGACTGGAGCAGGGAAACAGTCTCGGAGCGGAGGCTGGAGCAGGGAAACAGTCCCGGAGCGAGGACTGGAGCAGGGAAACAGTCCCGGAGCGGAGGCTGGAGCAGGGATGCAGTCCAGGAGCAGGGACTGGAGCAGGGAAACAGTCCCGGAGCGGAGGCTGGAGCAGGGATGCAGTCCAGGAGCAGGGACTGGAGCAGGGAAACAGTCCCGGAATGGGGTGTGGAACAGGGAAACAGTCCTGGAACAGGGAATGGAGCAGGGAAACAGTTCCGGAGCGGAGGCTGGAGCAGGGATACAGTCCAGTAGCAGGGACTGGAGCAGGGAAACAGTCCCGGAGCAGGGACTGGAGCAGGGAAACAGTCCCGGAATGGGGTCTGGAGCAGGGAAACAGTCCCGGAACGGGGACTGGAGCAAGGAAACAGTCCCGGAACGGGAACTGGAGCAGGGAAACAGTCCCGGAATGGGGTCTGGAGCAGGGAAACAGTCCTGGAACAGGGACTGGAGCAGGGAGACAGTCCCGGAACAGGGACTGGAGCAGGGAAACAGTCCCGGAGCGGAGGCTGGAGCAGGGATACAGTCCAGGAGCAGGGACTGGAGCAGGGAAACAATCCCAGAGCGGAGGCTGGAGCAGGGAAACAATCCCGGAACGGAGGCTGGAGCAGGGAAACAGAGCCGGAGCGGAGTTTGGAACAGGGATACAGTCCTGGAACAGTGACTTAGGTGGGGAAACAGTCCTGGAACGGTGGCTGGAGCAGAGAAACTGTCCTGGAGCGGGGACTGGAGCAGGGAAACAGTCCTGGAGAGGGGACTGGAGCAGGGAATCAGTCCCGGAACGGAAGATGGAGCAGGGATACAGTCCCGGACCAGGGACTGGAGCAGGGATCCAGTCCCAGAACGGAGTCTGGAGCAGGGATACAGTCACGGAACAGGGACTGGAGCAGGGAAACAGTCCCGGTGCAGAAGCTGGAGCAGGGAAACAGTCCCGGAGCGGAGGCTGGAGCAGGGATGCAGTCCAGGAGCAGGGACTGGAGCAGGGAAACAGTCCCGGAGCGGAGGCTGGAGCAGGGATGCAGTCCAGGAGCAGGGACTGGAGCAGGGAAACAGTCCCGGAATGGGGTGTGGAACAGGGAAACAGTCCTGGAACAGGGAATGGAGCAGGGAAACAGTTCCGGAGCGGAGGCTGGAGCAGGGATACAGTCCAGTAGCAGGGACTGGAGCAGGGAAACAGTCCCGGAGCAGGGACTGGAGCAGGGAAACAGTCCCGGAATGGGGTCTGGAGCAGGGAAACAGTCCCGGAACGGGGACTGGAGCAAGGAAACAGTCCCGGAACGGGAACTGGAGCAGGGAAACAGTCCCGGAATGGGGTCTGGAGCAGGGAAACAGTCCTGGAACAGGGACTGGAGCAGGGAAACAGTCCCGGAACAGGGACTGGAGCAGGGAAACAGTCCCGGAGCGGAGGCTGGAGCAGGGATACAGTCCAGGAGCAGGGACTGGAGCAGGGAAACAATCCCAGAGCGGAGGCTGGAGCAGGGAAACAATCCCGGAACGGAGGCTGGAGCAGGGAAACAGTCCCGGAGCGGAGTTTGGAACAGGGATACAGTCCTGGAACAGTGACTTAGGTGGGGAAACAGTCCCGGAATGGTGGCTGGAGCAGAGAAACTGTCCTGGAGCGGGGACTGGAGCAGGGAAACAGTCCTGGAGAGGGGACTGGAGCAGGGAATCAGTCCCGGAACGGAGGATGGAGCAGGGATACAGTCCCGGACCAGGGACTGGAGCAGGGATCTAGTCCCAGAACGGAGTCTGGAGCAGGGATACAGTCCCGGAACAGGGACTGGAGCAGGGAAACAGTCCCGGAACAGGGACTGGAGCAGGGACACAGTCCCGGAACGACGGCTGGAGCAGGGAAACAGTCCCGGAACGGAAGCTGGAGAAGGGAAACAGTCCCGGAGCAGGGACTGGAGCAGGGACACAGTCCTGGAACGTCGGCTGGAGCAGGGAAAAAGTCCAGGAGCAGGGACTGGAGCAGGGAAACAATCCCAGAGCGGAGGCTGGAGCAGGGAAACAATCCCGGAACGGAGGCTGGAGCAGGGAAACAGTCCCGGAGCGGAGTTTGGAACAGGGATACAGTCCTGGAACAGTGACTTAGGTGGGGAAACAGTCCTGGAACGGTGGCTGGAGCAGAGAAACTCTCCTGGAGCGGGGACTGGAGCAGGGAAACAGTCCTGGAGAGGGGACTGGAGCAGGGAATCAGTCCCGGAACGAAAGATGGAGCAGGGATACAGTCCCGGACCAGGGACTGGAGCAGGGATCCAGTCCCAGAACGGAGTCTGGAGCAGGGATACAGTCACGGAACAGGGACTGGAGCAGGGAAACAGTCCCGGTGCAGAAGCTGGAGCAGGGAAACAGTCCCGGAGCGTTGGCTGGAGCAGGGAAACAGTCTCGGAGAGGGGACTGGAGCAGGGATACAGTCCCAGAGCAGGGACTGGAGCAGCGAAAAAGTCCCGGAACAGGAACTGGAGCAGGGACACAGTCCCGGATCGACGGCTGGAGCAGGGAAACAGTCCCGGAGCAGGGACTGGAGCAGGGATACAGTCCTGGAACGTCGGCTGGAGCAGGGAAACAGTCCCGGAGCAGGGACTGGAGTGGGGAAACAGTCCCGGAGCGCGGACTGGACCAGGGAAACAGTCTCGAAACGGAGACTGGAGCAGGGATACAGTCCCGGAACAGGGACTGGAGCAGGGAAACAGTCCCGGTGCAGAATCTGGAGCAGGGAAACAGTCCCGGAGCGTTGGCTGGAGCAGGGAAACAGTCCCGGAGAGGGGACTGGAGCAGGGATACAGTCCCAGAGCAGGGACTGGAGCAGCGAAAAAGTCCCGGAGCAGGGACTGGAGCAGGGACACAGTCCCGGAACGACGGCTGGAACAGGGAAACAGTCCCGGAGCAGGGACTGGAGTGGGGAAACAGTCCCGGAGCGCGGACTGGACCAGGGAAACAGTCTCGGAACGGAGACTGGATCAGGGATACAGTTCCGGAACGGAGGCAGGAGCAGGGAAACAGTCTCGGAACAGAGGCTGGAACAGGGAAACAGTCCCGGATCGGAGTCTGGAACAGGGATACAGTCCTGGAACAGGGACTGGAGCGGGGAAACAGTCCCGGAACGGTGGCTGGAGCAGGGAAACTGTCCTGGATCGGGGACTGGAGCAGGGAAACAGTTCCGGAACAGGGGCTGGAGCAGGGAAACAGTCCCGGATCGGAGGCTGGTGCGTGGATACAGTCCCGGAACGGGGACTGGAGCAGGGATACAGTCCCGGAGCGGAGGCTGGAGCAGGAAACAATCCCGGAACAGGAACTGGAGCAGGGTTGGTCCCATAACGGGGACTGGAGCAGGGAAACAGTCCCGGAACGGGGTCGGGAGCAGGGAAACAGCCCCGGAGCAGGGACTGGAGCAGGGATACAGTCCCGGAGCGGAGGCTGGAGCAGGGAAACAATCCCGGAACAGGGACTGGAGCAGTGAAACAGTCCCGGAGCGGAGGCTGGAGCAGGGAAACAGTTCCGGAACGGGGACTGGAGCAGGGAAACAGTTCCGGAGCGGAGGCTGGAACACGGAAACAGTCCCGCAACAGGGACTGGAGCAGGGAAACAGTCCAGGAATGGAGGCTGGAGCAGGGATACAGTCCCCGAGCGGAGGCTGGAGCATGGATACAGTCGCAGAGCGGGGACTGGAGCAGGAAAACAATCCCAGAACAGAGGCTGGAGCAGGGATACAGTCCTGGACAGGGACTGGAGCAGGGAAACAGTCCCGGAGCGGAGTCTGGAACAGGGATACAGTCCTGGAACAGGGACTGGAGCGGGGAAACAGTCCCGGAACGGTGGCTGGAGCAGGGAAACTGTCCTGGATCGGGGACTGGAGCAGGGAAACAGTTCCGGAACAGGGGCTGGAGCAGGGAAACAGTCCCGGATCGGAGGCTGGTGCGTGGATACAGTCCCGGAACGGGGACTGGAGCAGGGATACAGTCCCGTAACGGGGACTGGAGCAGGGAAACAGTCCCGGAACGGGGTCGGGAGCAGGGAAACAGCCCCGGAGCAGGGACTGGAGCAGGGAAACAGTCCCGGAATGGGGACTGGTGCAGGGAAACAGTCCCGGAGTAGGGACTGGAGCGGGGATACAGTCCTGGAACCTCGGCTGGAGCAGGGAAACAGTCCCGGAGGAGGGACTGGAGTGGGGAAACAGTCCCGGAGCGCGGACTGGAGCAGGGAAACAGTTCCGGAGCGGATGCTGGAGCAGGGATACAGTCCTGGAGCAGGGACTGGTGCAGGGAAACATTCCCGGAGCGGAGGCTGGAGCAGGGATGCAGTCCAGGAGCAGGGACTGGAGCAGGGAAACAGTCCCGGAATGGGGTCTGGAACAGGGAAACAGTCCTGGAACAGGGAATGGAGCAGGGAAATAGTTCCGGAGCGGAGGCTGGAGCAGGGATACAGTCCAGTAGCAGGGGCTGGAGCAGGGAAACAGTCCCGGAATGGGGTCTGGAGCAGGGAAACAGTCCCGGAACGGGGACTGGAGCAGGGAAACAGTCCCGGAACGGGAACTGGAGCAGGGAAACAGTCCCGGAGCGGAGGCTGGAGCAGGGATACAGTCCAGAAGCAGGGACTGGAGCAGGGAAACAATCCCGGAACGGAGGCTGGAGCAGGGAAACAGTCCTGGAGCGGAGTTTGGAACAGGGATACAGTCCTGGAACAGTGACTGGAGTGGGGAAACAGTCCCGGAATGGGGTCTGGAGCAGGGAAACAGTCCCGGAACGGGGACTGGAGCAGGGAAACAGTCCCGGAACGGGGACTGGAGCAGGGAAACAGTCCCGGAAAGGGGACTGGAGCAGGGAAACAGTCCCGGAACGGAGGATGGAGCAGGGATACAGTCCCGGACCAGGGACTGGAGCAGGGATCCAGTCCCAGAACGGAGTCTGGAGCAGGGATACAGTCCCGGAACAGGGACTGGAGCAGGGAAACAGTCCCGGTGCAGAAGCTGGAGTAGGGAAACAGTCCCGGAGCGTTGGCTGGAGCAGGGAAACAGTCCCGGAGAGGGGACTGGAGCAGGGATACAGTCCCAGAGCAGCGACTGGAGCAGCGAAAAAGTCCCGGAACAGGGACTGGAGCAGGGACACAGTCCCGGAACGACGGCTGGAGCAGGGAAACAGTCCCGGAACGGAGGCTGGAGAAGGGAAAAAGTCCCGGAGCAGGGACTGGAGCAGGGATACAGTCCCGGAACGTCGGCTGGAGCAAGGAAACAGTCCCGGAGCAGTGACTGGAGTGGGGAAACAGTCCCAGAGCGCGGACTGGACCAGGGAAACAGTCTCGGAACGTCGGCTGGAGCAAGGAAACAGTCCCGGAGCAGTGACTGGAGTGGGGAAACAGTCCCGGAGCGCGGACTGGACCAGGGAAACAGTCTCGGAACGGAGACTGGAGCAGGGAAACAGTCCCGGTTGGAGACTGGAGCAGGGAAACAGTCTCGGAACAGAGGCTGGAACAGGGAAACAGTCCCGGAGCGGAGTCTGGAACAGGGACTGGAGCGGGGAAACAGTCTCGGAACATAGGCTGGAGCAGGGAAACAGTCCCGGATCGGAGGCTGGTGCGTGGATACAGTCCCGGAACGGGGACTGGAGCAGGAAACAATCCCGGAACAGGAACTGGAGCAGGGATCGTCCCGTAACGGGGACTGGAGCAAGGAAACAGTCCCGGAACATGGTCGGGAGCAGGGAAACAGTCCCGGAGCAGCGACTGGAGCAGGGAAACAGTCCCGGAGTAGGGACTGGAGCGGGGAAACAGTCCCGGAACAGAGGCTGGAGCAGGGATACAGTCCCGGAGTGGACACTGGAGCAGTGAAACCGTCCCGGAATGGGGACTGGAGCAGTGAAACAGTCTCGGAACGGAGACTGAAGCGGGGAAACAGTCTCGGAACATAGGCTGGAGCAGGGAAATAGTCCCGGAGCGGAGTCTGGAGCAGGGATACAGTCCTGGAACAGGGACTGGAGTGGGGAAACAGTCCCGGAACGGTGGCTGGAGCAGGGAAACTGTCCTGGAGCGGGGACTGGAGCAGGGAAACAGTTCCGGAACAGGGGCTGGAGCAGGGAAACAGTCCCGGAATGGAGTCTGGAGCAGGGATACAGTCCCGGATCGGAGGCTGGTGCGTGGATACAGTCCCGGAACGGGAACTGGAGCAGGGATACAGTCCCGGAGCGGAGGCTGGAGCAAGAAACAATCCCGGAACAGGAACTGGAGCAGGGATCGTCCCGTAACGGGGACTGGAGCAGGGAAACAGTCCCGGAACGGGGTCGGGAGCAGGGAAACAGTCCCGGAGTAGGGACTGGAGCAGGGAAACAGTCCCGGAGTGGACACTGGAGCGGGGAAACAGTCCCGGAATGGGGACTGGAGCAGTGAAACAGTCTCGGAACGGAGACTGGAGCAGGGATACAGTCCCAGAGTGGAGACTGGAGCAGGAATACAGTCCCGGAGCGGTAGGTGGAGCAGGGAAACAGTCCCGGAACGGAGGCTGGAGCATGGAAACAGTCCTGGAACGGGGACTGGAGCAGGGATACAGTCCTGGAGCGGAGGCTGGAGCAGGAAACAGTCCCGGAACAGGAACTGGAGCAGGGATACAGTTCCGGAATGGGGACTGGAGCAGGGAAACAGTCTCGGAACGGAGACTGGAGCAGGGATACAGTCCCGGAGTGGAGACTGGAGCAGGGAAACAGTCCCGGAGCGGGGACTGGAGCGGTGAAACCGTCTCGGAGAAGGGACTGGAGCAGGGATACAGTCCCAGAACGGAGGCAGGAGCAGGGAAACAGTCTCGGAACAGAGACTGGAGCAGCGAAACAGACCCGGAGCGGAGTCTGGAACAGGGATACAGTCCTGGAGCGGGGAAACAGTCCCAGAACGGAGGCTGGAGCCGGGAAACAGTCCCGGAAAGGGGACTGGAGCAGGGAAACAGTCCCGGAGCGGAGGCTGGAGCAGGGAAACAGTCCCAGAACAGGGACTGGAGCAGGGAAACAATCCCGGAATGGAGGCTGGAGCAGGGATACAATCCCGGATCGGAGGCTGGTCCTTGGAAACAGTCCCGGAACGGGCACTGGAACAGGGATACAGTCCTGGAACAGGGACTGGAGCGGGGAAACAGTCTCGGAACATAGGCTGGAGCAGGGAAACAGTCCCGGATCGGAGGCTGGTGCGTGGATACAGTCCCGGAACGGGGACTGGAGCAGGAAACAATCCCGGAACAGGAACTGGAGCAGGGATCGTCCCGTAACGGGGACTGGAGCAAGGAAACAGTCCCGGAACATGGTCGGGAGCAGGGAAACAGTCCCGGAGCAGCGACTGGAGCAGGGAAACAGTCCCGGAGTAGGGACTGGAGCGGGGAAACAGTCCCGGATCGGAGGCTGGAGCAGGGATACAGTCCCGGAGTGGACACTGGAGCAGGAAAACAGTCCCGGTGTGGACACTGGAGCAGTGAAACCGTCCCGGAATGGGGACTGGAGCAGTGAAACAGTCTCGGAACGGAGACTGAAGCGGGGAAACAGTCTCGGAACATAGGCTGGAGCAGGGAAATAGTCCCGGAGCAGAGTCTGGAGCAGGGATACAGTCCTGGAACAGGGACTGGAGTGGGGAAACAGTCCCGGAACGGTGGCTGGAGCAGGGAAACTGTTCCGGAACAGGGGCTGGAGCAGGGAAACAGTCCCGGAATGGAGTCTGGAGCAGGGAAACAGTCCCGGAACGGGGACTGGAGCAAGGAAACAGTCCCGGAAGGGGAACTGGAGCAGGGAAACAGTCCCGGAATGGGGTCTGGAGCAGGGAAACAGTCCTGGAACAGGGACTGGAGCAGGGAAACAGTCCCGGAACAGGGACTGGAGCAGGGAAACAGTCCCGGAGCGGAGGCTGGAGCAGGGATACAGTCCAGGAGCAGGGACTGGAGCAGGGAAACAATCCCAGAGCGGAGGCTGGAGCAGGGAAACAATCCCGGAACGGAGGCTGGAGCAGGGAAACAGTCCCGGAGCGGAGTTTGGAACAGGGATACAGTCCTGGAACAGTGACTTAGGTGGGGAAACAGTCCCGGAATGGTGGCTGGAGCAGAGAAACTGTCCTGGAGCGGGGACTGGAGCAGGGAAACAGTCCTGGAGAGGGGACTGGAGCAGGGAATCAGTCCCGGAACGGAGGATGGAGCAGGGATACAGTCCCGGACCAGGGACTGGAGCAGGGAAACAGTCCCGGAACAGGGACTGGAGCAGGGACACAGTCCCGGAACGACGGCTGGAGCAGGGAAACAGTCCCGGAACGGAAGCTGGAGAAGGGAAACAGTCCCGGAGCAGGGACTGGAGCAGGGACACAGTCCTGGAACGTCGGCTGGAGCAGGGAAAAAGTCCAGGAGCAGGGACTGGAGCAGGGAAACAATCCCAGAGCGGAGGCTGGAGCAGGGAAACAATCCCGGAACGGAGGCTGGAGCAGGGAAACAGTCCCGGAGCGGAGTTTGGAACAGGGATACAGTCCTGGAACAGTGACTTAGGTGGGGAAACAGTCCTGGAACGGTGGCTGGAGCAGAGAAACTCTCCTGGAGCGGGGACTGGAGCAGGGAAACAGTCCTGGAGAGGGGACTGGAGCAGGGAATCAGTCCCGGAACGAAAGATGGAGCAGGGATACAGTCCCGGACCAGGGACTGGAGCAGGGATCCAGTCCCAGAACGGAGTCTGGAGCAGGGATACAGTCACGGAACAGGGACTGGAGCAGGGAAACAGTCCCGGTGCAGAAGCTGGAGCAGGGAAACAGTCCCGGAGCGTTGGCTGGAGCAGGGAAACAGTCTCGGAGAGGGGACTGGAGCAGGGATACAGTCCCAGAGCAGGGACTGGAGCAGCGAAAAAGTCCCGGAACAGGAACTGGAGCAGGGACACAGTCCCGGATCGACGGCTGGAGCAGGGAAACAGTCCCGGAGCAGGGACTGGAGCAGGGATACAGTCCTGGAACGTCGGCTGGAGCAGGGAAACAGTCCCGGAGCAGGGACTGGAGTGGGGAAACAGTCCCGGAGCGCGGACTGGACCAGGGAAACAGTCTCGAAACGGAGACTGGAGCAGGGATACAGTCCCGGAACAGGGACTGGAGCAGGGAAACAGTCCCGGTGCAGAATCTGGAGCAGGGAAACAGTCCCGGAGCGTTGGCTGGAGCAGGGAAACAGTCCCGGAGAGGGGACTGGAGCAGGGATACAGTCCCAGAGCAGGGACTGGAGCAGCGAAAAAGTCCCGGAACCGGGACTGGAGCAGGGACACAGTCCCGGAACGACGGCTGGAGCAGGGAAACAGTCCCGGAGCAGGGACTGGAGCAGGGATACAGTCCTGGAACGTCGGCTGGAGCAGGGAAACAGTCCCGGAGCAGGGACTGGAGTGGGGAAACAGTCCCGGAGCGCGGACTGGACCAGGGAAACAGTCTCGGAACGGAGACTGGATCAGGGATACAGTTCCGGAACGGAGGCAGGAGCAGGGAAACAGTCTCGGAACAGAGGCTGGAACAGGGAAACAGTCCCGGATCGGAGTCTGGAACAGGGATACAGTCCTGGAACAGGGACTGGAGCGGGGAAACAGTCCCGGAACGGTGGCTGGAGCAGGGAAACTGTCCTGGATCGGGGACTGGAGCAGGGAAACAGTTCCGGAACAGGGGCTGGAGCAGGGAAACAGTCCCGGATCGGAGGCTGGTGCGTGGATACAGTCCCGGAACGGGGACTGGAGCAGGGATACAGTCCCGGAGCGGAGGCTGGAGCAGGAAACAATCCCGGAACAGGAACTGGAGCAGGGTTGGTCCCGTAACGGGGACTGGAGCAGGGAAACAGTCCCGGAACGGGGTCGGGAGCAGGGAAACAGCCCCGGAGCAGGGACTGGAGCAGGGATACAGTCCCGGAGCGGAGGCTGGAGCAGGGAAACAATCCCGGAACAGGGACTGGAGCAGTGAAACAGTCCCGGAGCGGAGGCTGGAGCAGGGAAACAGTTCCGGAACGGGGACTGGAGCAGGGAAACAGTTCCGGAGCGGAGGCTGGAACACGGAAACAGTCCCGCAACAGGGACTGGAGCAGGGAAACAGTCCAGGAATGGAGGCTGGAGCAGGGATACAGTCCCCGAGCGGAGGCTGGAGCATGGATACAGTCGCAGAGCGGGGACTGGAGCAGGAAAACAATCCCAGAACAGAGGCTGGAGCAGGGATACAGTCCTGGACAGGGACTGGAGCAGGGAAACAGTCCCGGAGCGGAGTCTGGAACAGGGATACAGTCCTGGAACAGGGACTGGAGCGGGGAAACAGTCCCGGAACGGTGGCTGGAGCAGGGAAACTGTCCTGGATCGGGGACTGGAGCAGGGAAACAGTTCCGGAACAGGGGCTGGAGCAGGGAAACAGTCCCGGATCGGAGGCTGGTGCGTGGATACAGTCCCGGAACGGGGACTGGAGCAGGGATACAGTCCCGGAACGGGGTCGGGAGCAGGGAAACAGTCCCGGAATGGGGTCGGGAGCAGGGAAACAGTCCCGGAATGGGGACTGGAGCAGGGAAACAGTCCCGGAGTAGGGACTGGAGCGGGGATACAGTCCTGGAACCTCGGCTGGAGCAGGGAAACAGTCCCGGAGCAGGGACTGGAGTGGGGAAACAGTCCCGGAGCGCGGACTGGAGCAGGGAAACAGTTCCGGAGCGGATGCTGGAGCAGGGATACAGTCCTGGAGCAGGGACTGGTGCAGGGAAACATTCCCGGAGCGGAGGCTGGAGCAGGGATGCAGTCCAGGAGCAGGGACTGGAGCAGGGAAACAGTCCCGGAATGGGGTCTGGAACAGGGAAACAGTCCTGGAACAGGGAATGGAGCAGGGAAATAGTTCCGGAGCGGAGGCTGGAGCAGGGATACAGTCCAGTAGCAGGGGCTGGAGCAGGGAAACAGTCCCGGAATGGGGTCTGGAGCAGGGAAACAGTCCCGGAACGGGGACTGGAGCAGGGAAACAGTCCCGGAACGGGAACTGGAGCAGGGAAACAGTCCCGGAGCGGAGGCTGGAGCAGGGATACAGTCCAGAAGCAGGGACTGGAGCAGGGAAACAATCCCGGAACGGAGGCTGGAGCAGGGAAACAGTCCTGGAGCGGAGTTTGGAACAGGGATACAGTCCTGGAACAGTGACTGGAGTGGGGAAACAGTCCCGGAATGGGGTCTGGAGCAGGGAAACAGTCCCGGAACGGGGACTGGAGCAGGGAAACAGTCCCGGAACGGGGACTGGAGCAGGGAAACAGTCCCGGAAAGGGGACTGGAGCAGGGAAACAGTCCCGGAACGGAGGATGGAGCAGGGATACAGTCCCGGACCAGGGACTGGAGCAGGGATCCAGTCCCAGAACAGAGTCTGGAGCAGGGATACAGTCCCGGAACAGGGACTGGAGCAGGGAAACAGTCCCGGTGCAGAAGCTGGAGTAGGGAAACAGTCCCGGAGCGTTGGCTGGAGCAGGGAAACAGTCCCGGAGAGGGGACTGGAGCACGGATACAGTCCCAGAGCAGCGACTGGAGCAGCGAAAAAGTCCCGGAACAGGGACTGGAGCAGGGACACAGTCCCGGAACGACGGCTGGAGCAGGGAAACAGTCCCGGAACGGAGGCTGGAGAAGGGAAAAAGTCCCGGAGCAGGGACTGGAGCAGGGATACAGTCCCGGAACGTCGGCTGGAGCAAGGAAACAGTCCCGGAGCAGTGACTGGAGTGGGGAAACAGTCCCAGAGCGCGGACTGGACCAGGGAAACAGTCTCGGAACGTCGGCTGGAGCAAGGAAACAGTCCCGGAGCAGTGACTGGAGTGGGGAAACAGTCCCGGAGCGCGGACTGGACCAGGGAAACAGTCTCGGAACGGAGACTGGAGCAGGGAAACAGTCCCGGTTGGAGACTGGAGCAGGGAAACAGTCTCGGAACAGAGGCTGGAACAGGGAAACAGTCCCGGAGCGGAGTCTGGAACAGGGACTGGAGCGGGGAAACAGTCTCGGAACATAGGCTGGAGCAGGGAAACAGTCCCGGATCGGAGGCTGGTGCGTGGATACAGTCCCGGAACGGGGACTGGAGCAGGAAACAATCCCGGAACAGGAACTGGAGCAGGGATCGTCCCGTAACGGGGACTGGAGCAAGGAAACAGTCCCGGAACATGGTCGGGAGCAGGGAAACAGTCCCGGAGCAGCGACTGGAGCAGGGAAACAGTCCCGGAGTAGGGACTGGAGCGGGGAAACAGTCCCGGAACAGAGGCTGGAGCAGGGATACAGTCCCGGAGTGGACACTGGAGCAGTGAAACCGTCCCGGAATGGGGACTGGAGCAGTGAAACAGTCTCGGAACGGAGACTGAAGCGGGGAAACAGTCTCGGAACATAGGCTGGAGCAGGGAAATAGTCCCGGAGCGGAGTCTGGAGCAGGGATACAGTCCTGGAACAGGGACTGGAGTGGGGAAACAGTCCCGGAACGGTGGCTGGAGCAGGGAAACTGTCCTGGAGCGGGGACTGGAGCAGGGAAACAGTTCCGGAACAGGGGCTGGAGCAGGGAAACAGTCCCGGAATGGAGTCTGGAGCAGGGATACAGTCCCGGATCGGAGGCTGGTGCGTGGATACAGTCCCGGAACGGGAACTGGAGCAGGGATACAGTCCCGGAGCGGAGGCTGGAGCAAGAAACAATCCCGGAACAGGAACTGGAGCAGGGATCGTCCCGTAACGGGGACTGGAGCAGGGAAACAGTCCCGGAACGGGGTCGGGAGCAGGGAAACAGTCCCGGAGTAGGGACTGGAGCAGGGAAACAGTCCCGGAGTGGACACTGGAGCGGGGAAACAGTCCCGGAATGGGGACTGGAGCAGTGAAACAGTCTCGGAACGGAGACTGGAGCAGGGATACAGTCCCAGAGTGGAGACTGGAGCAGGAATACAGTCCCGGAGCGGTAGGTGGAGCAGGGAAACAGTCCCGGAACGGAGGCTGGAGCATGGAAACAGTCCTGGAACGGGGACTGGAGCAGGGATACAGTCCTGGAGCGGAGGCTGGAGCAGGAAACAGTCCCGGAACAGGAACTGGAGCAGGGATACAGTTCCGGAATGGGGACTGGAGCAGGGAAACAGTCTCGGAACGGAGACTGGAGCAGGGATACAGTCCCGGAGTGGAGACTGGAGCAGGGAAACAGTCCCGGAGCGGGGACTGGAGCGGTGAAACCGTCTCGGAGAAGGGACTGGAGCAGGGATACAGTCCCAGAACGGAGGCAGGAGCAGGGAAACAGTCTCGGAACAGAGACTGGAGCAGCGAAACAGACCCGGAGCGGAGTCTGGAACAGGGATACAGTCCTGGAGCGGGGAAACAGTCCCAGAACGGAGGCTGGAGCCGGGAAACAGTCCCGGAAAGGGGACTGGAGCAGGGAAACAGTCCCGGAGCGGAGGCTGGAGCAGGGAAACAGTCCCAGAACAGGGACTGGAGCAGGGAAACAATCCCGGAATGGAGGCTGGAGCAGGGATACAATCCCGGATCGGAGGCTGGTCCGTGGAAACAGTCCCGGAACGGGCACTGGAACAGGGATACAGTCCTGGAACAGGGACTGGAGCGGGGAAACAGTCTCGGAACATAGGCTGGAGCAGGGAAACAGTCCCGGATCGGAGGCTGGTGCGTGGATACAGTCCCGGAACGGGGACTGGAGCAGGAAACAATCCCGGAACAGGAACTGGAGCAGGGATCGTCCCGTAACGGGGACTGGAGCAAGGAAACAGTCCCGGAACATGGTCGGGAGCAGGGAAACAGTCCCGGAGCAGCGACTGGAGCAGGGAAACAGTCCCGGAGTAGGGACTGGAGCGGGGAAACAGTCCCGGATCGGAGGCTGGAGCAGGGATACAGTCCCGGAGTGGACACTGGAGCAGGAAAACAGTCCCGGTGTGGACACTGGAGCAGTGAAACCGTCCCGGAATGGGGACTGGAGCAGTGAAACAGTCTCGGAACGGAGACTGAAGCGGGGAAACAGTCTCGGAACATAGGCTGGAGCAGGGAAATAGTCCCGGAGCAGAGTCTGGAGCAGGGATACAGTCCTGGAACAGGGACTGGAGTGGGGAAACAGTCCCGGAACGGTGGCTGGAGCAGGGAAACTGTTCCGGAACAGGGGCTGGAGCAGGGAAACAGTCCCGGAATGGAGTCTGGAGCAGGGATACAGTCCCGGATCGGAGGCTGGTGCGTGGATACAGTCCCGGAACGGGAACTGGAGCAGGGATACAGTCCCGGAGCGGAGGCTGGAGCAAGAAACAATCCCGGAACAGGAACTGGAGCAGGGATCGTCCCGTAACGGGGACTGGAAGAGGGAAACAGTCCCGGAACGGGGTCGGGAGCAGGGAAACAGCCCCGGAGCAGGGACTGGAGCAGGGAAACAGTCCCGGAATGGGGACTGGTGCAGGGAAACAGTCCCGGAGTAGGGACTGGAGCGGGGAAACAGTCCCGGAACGGAGGCTGGAGCAGGGATCCAGTCCCGGAGTGGACAATGGAGCAGGAAAACAGTCCCGGAGTGGACACTGGAGCGGGGAAACAGTCCCGGAATGGGGACTGGAGCAGTGAAACAGTCTCGGAACGGAGACTGGAGCAGGGATACAGTCCCAGAGTGGAGACTGGAGCAGGAATACAGTCCCGGAGCGGTAGGTGGAGCAGGGAAACAGTCCCGGAACGGAGGCTGGAGCATGGAAACAGGCCTGGAACGGGGACTGGAGCAGGGATACAGTCCTGGAGCGGAGGCTGGAGCAGGAAACAGTCCCGGAACAGGAACTGGAGCAGGGATACAGTTCCGGAATGGGGACTGGAGCAGGGAAACAGTCCCGGAACGTGGTCTGGAGCAGGGAAACAGTCTCGGAACGGAGACTGGAGCAGGGATACAGTCCCGGAGTGGAGACTGGAGCAGGGAAACAGTCCCGGAGCGGGGACTGGAACAGGGATACAGTCCTGGAGCGGGGAAACAGTCCCAGAACGGAGGCTGGAGCCGGGAAACAGTCCCGGAAAGGGGACTGGAGCAGGGAAACAGTCCCGGAGCGGAGGCTGGAGCAGGGAAACAGTCCCAGAACAGGGACTGGAGCAGGGAAACAGTCCCGGATCGGAGGCTGGTCCGTGGAAACAGTCCCGGAACGGGCACTGGAGCAGGGATACAGTCCCGGAGCAGGGACTGGAGCGGGGAAACAGTCCCGGAACATGAACTGGAGCAGGGAGACAGTCCTGGAGCAGGGAAACAGTCCCGGAGAGGGGACTGGAGCAGGAAACAGTCCCGGAACGGAGCTGGAGCAGGGATACAGTCCTGGAGAAGGGGCTAGAGCAGGGAATCAGTCCCGGAACGGAGGCTGGAGCAGGGATACAGTCCTGGAGAAGGGGCTAGAGCAGGGAAACAGTCCCGGAGGGTTGGCTGGAGCAGGGAATCAGTCCCGGAACGAGGACTGAAGCAGGGAAACAGACCCGTCCCAGGACTGGAGCAGGGAAACAGTCCCGGGACGGCGGCTGGAGCAGGTATCCACTCCCGGAGCAGGGACTGGAGCAGGGAAACAGTCCCGGAACATGAACTGGAGCAGGGATACAGTCCCGGAACGGTGACTGGAGCAGGGAAACAGTCCCGGAGCAGGGACTGGAGCGGGGAAACAGTCTCGGAACGGAGACTGGAGCAGGGAAACAGTCCCGGAGTGGAGACTGGACCAGGGAAACAGTCTTGGAGCGGGGACTGGAGCAGGGAAACAGTCCCGGAGCGGAGTCTGGAACAGGGATACAGTCCTGGAACAGAGACTGGAGCGGGGAAACAGTCCCGGAGTGGAGACTGGAGCAGGGAAACAGTCCCGGAGCGGGGACTGGAGCAGGGAAACAGTCCCGGAGCGGGGACTGGAGCGGTGAAACCCTCTCGGAGAAGGGACTGGAGCGGGGATACAGTCCCGGAACGGAGGCAGGAGCAGGGAAACAGTCTCGGAGGGGAGTCTGGAACAGGGATACAGTCCTGGAATAAGGACTGAAGCGGGGAAACAGTTCCGGAACGGCGACTGCAGCAGGGAAACAGCCCCGGAGCAGAGGCTGGAACCGGGAAACAGTCTCGGAACAGGGACTGGAGCAGGGAAACAGTCCTGGAGCAGGGACTGGAGCGTGGAAACAGTCCCGGAATGGGGACTGGAGCAGGGAAACAGTCCCGGAGCAGGGACTGGAGCAGGGAAACAGTCCCGGAACATGAACTGGAGCAGGGATACAGTCCTGGAGCGGAGGCTGGAGCAGTGAAACAATCCCGGCGCAAGGACTGGAGCAGGGAAACAGTCCCGGAATGGGGACTGGAGCAGGGAAACAGTCCCGGAGCAGGGACTGAAGCGGGGAAACAGTCCCGGAGCGGAGGCTGGAGCAGGGAAACAGTCCCGGAACATGAACTGGAGCAGGGATACAGTCCTGGAGCGGAGGCTGGAGCAGTGAAACAATCCCGGCGCAAGGACTGGAGCAGGGAAACAGTCCCGGAATGGGGACTGGAGCAGGGAAACAGTCCCGGAGCAGGGACTGAAGCGGGGAAACAGTCCCGGAGCGGAGGCTGGAGCAGGGAAACAGTCCCGGAACAGGGACTGGAGCAGGGAAACAGTCTCGGAGTGGAGACTGGAGCAGGGAAACAGTCCAGGAGTGGACACTGGAGCAGGAAAACAGTCCCGGAGTGGACACTGGAGCAGGAAAACAGTCCCGGAGTGGGGACTGGAGCAGGGAAACAGTCTCGGAGTGGAGACTGGAGCAGGGAAACAGTCCAGGAGTGGACACTGGAGCAGGAAAACAGTCCCGGAGTGGGGACTGGAGCAGGGAAACAGTCTCGGAGTGGAGACTGGAGCAGGGAAACAGTCCCGGAGCGGGGACTGGAGCAGGGAAACAGTCCCGGAATGGAGACTGGAGCAGGGAAACAGTCCCGGAGCGGGGACTGGAGCGGTGAAACCGTCTCGGAGAAGGGACTGGAGCGGGGATACAGTCCCGGAATGGTGGCAGGAGCAGGTTAACAGTCTCGGAACGGAGGCTGGAGCAGGAAACAGTCTCGGAACAGAAGCTGGGGCAGGGAAACAGTCCCGGAGCGGAGTCTGGAACAGGGATACAGTCCTGGAACAGGGACTGGAGTGGGGAAACAGTCCCGGAACGGTGGCTGCAGCAGGGAAACTGTCCTGGATCGGGGACTGGAGCAGGGAAACAGTCCCGGTGCAGAGGCTGGAGCAGGGAAACAGTCCCGGAACAGGGACTGGAGCAGGGAAACAGTCCCGGAGAGGGGACTGGAGCAGGAAACAGTCCCGGAACGGAGCTGGAGCAGGGAATCAGTCCCGGAACAGAAGCTGGAGCACGGATGCAGTCCCGGAACACGGACTGGAGCAGGGATACAGTCCCGGTGCAGAGGCTGGAGCAGGGAAACAGTCCCGGAGCGTTGGCTGGTGCAGGGAAACAGTCCCGGAACGGAGGCTGGAGCAGGGAAATAGACCCGGAACGGGGACTGGAGCAGGGAAACAGTCCCGGTGCAGAGGCTGGTGCAGGGAAACAGTCCCGGAACAGGGACTGGAGCAGGGAAACAGTCCCGGAGCGTTGGCTGGTGCAGGGAAACAGTCCCGGAACGGAGGCTGGAGCAGGGAAATAGACCCGGAACGGGGACTGAAGCAGGGAAACAGTCCCGGAACATGAACTGGAGCAGGGATACAGACCCGGAGCGGAGGCTGGAGCTGGGAAATAATCCCGAAACGGGAACTGGAGCAGGGATACAGTCCCGGAGCGGAGGCTGGAGCAGGGAACCAGTCGCAGAGCGGGGACTGGAGCAGGGAAACAATCCTGGAACGGAGGCTGGAGTAGGGACTGGAGCAGGGAAACAGTCCCGGAGCCGAGGCTGGAGCAGGGAAACAATCCCGGAAAGGAGGCTGGAGCAGGGAAACAGTCTCGGAACAGAGGCTGGAGCAGGGAAACTGTCCTGGAGCGGGTACTGGAGCAGGGAAACAGTCCCGGTGCAGAGGCTTGAGCAGGGAAACAGTCCCTAAACGGAGACTGGAGCAGGGATACAGTCCTGGGGCAGGGGCTGGAGCAGGGAACCTGTCCCGGAACGGAGGCTGGAGCAGGGATACAGTCCTGGAACAGGGACTAGAGCAGGGAAACAGTCCCGGAGCGGGGACTGGAGCAGGAAACAGTCCCGGAGCATTGGCTGGAGCAGGGAAACAGTCCCGGAACGGAGGCTGGATCAGGGAAACAGTCCCGGAATGGGGACTGGAGCAGGGAAACAGTCCCGGAGCGGAGGCTGGAGCAGGGAAACAGTCCTGCAGCAGGGGCTGGAGCAGGGAAACAGTCCCGGAGAGGGGACTGGAGCAGGAAACAGTCCCGGAACGGAGCTGGAACAGGGATACAGTCCTGGAGCAGGGGCTAGAGCAGGGAATCAGTCCCGGAACGGAGGCTGGAGCAGGGAAACAGTCCCGGTGCAGAGGCTGGAGCAGGGAAATAGTCCCAGAACGGGGACTGGAGCAGGGAAACAGTCCCGGAGAGGGGACTGGAGTGGGGAAACGGTCCTAGAACGGAGGCTGGAGCAGGGATACAGTCCTGCAGCAGGGGCTGGAGCAGGGAACCAGTCCCGGAACGGAGGCTGGAACAGGGATACAATCCTGGAACAGGGACTGGAGCAGGAAAACAGTCCCGGAGCGTTGGTGGAGCAGGGAAACAGTCCCGGAAAGGAGACTGTAGCAGGGAAACAGTCCCGGAACGGAGGCTGGAGCAAGGAAACTATCCCGGAGCAGGGACTGGAGCAGGGAAACAGTCCCGGTGCAGAGGCTGGAGCAGGGAAATAGTCCCAGAACGGGGACTGGAGCAGGGAAACTGTCCCGGAGCGGGGACTGGAGCGGTGAAACTGTCCCGGAGAAGGGACTGGAGCAGGGAAACAATCCCGGAACAGGGACTGGAGCAGGGAAACAGTCCCGGAGTATAGACTGGAGCAGTGAAACAGTCCCGGAACGGAGGCTGGAGTGGGCATACAGTCCCGAAGCGGAGGATCGAGCAGGGAAACAATTCCGGAACGGGGACTGGAGCAGGGAAACAGTCCCGGAGAGGGGACTGGAGCAGGGAAACAATCCCGGAACGGAGGCTGGAGCAGGGAACAGTCTCGGAGAGGGGACTAGAGCAGGGAAACAGTCCCGGAACGGAGGCTGAAGTAGGGATACAGTCCCGGAGCGGTGGCTGGTGCGTGGATACAGTCCCGGAACGGAGGCTGGAGCAGAGATACAGTCCGGGAGCAGGGACTGGAGCAGGAAACAGTCCCGGAGCCGAGGCTGGAGCAGGGAAACAATCCCGGAAAGGAGGCTGGAGCAGGGAAACAGTCTCGGAACAGAGGCTGGAGCAGGGAAACTGTCCTGGAGCGGGTACTGGAGCAAGGAAACAGTCCCGGTGCAGAGGCTGGAGCAGGGAAACAGTCCCTAAACGGAGACTGGAGCAGGGAAACAGTCCCGGAACAGGGACTGGAGCAAGGAAGCAGTCCCGGAGAGGGGACTGGAGTGGGGAAACAGTCCCGGAACGGAGGCTGGAGCAGGGATACAGTCCTGGGGCAGGGGCTGGAGCAGGGAACCTGTCCCGGAATGGAGGCTGGAGCAGGGATACAGTCCTGGAACAGGGACTAGAGCAGGGAAACAGTCCCGGAGCGGGGACTGGAGCAGGAAACAGTCCCAGAGCATTGGCTGGAGCAGGGAAACAGTCCCGGAACGGAGGCTGGATCAGGGAAACAGTCCCGGAATGGGGACTGGAGCAGGGAAACAGTCCCGGAGCGGAGGCTGGAGCAGGGAAACAGTCCTGGAGCGGCGGCTGGAGCAGGGAAACAGTCCCGGAACAGGAACTGGAGCAGGGAAACAGTCTTGGAGCGGAGGCTGGAGCAGGGAAACAGTCCCGGAGCGGAGGCTGGAGCAGGGAAACAATCCCAGAACAGGGACTGGAGCAGGGAAACAGTCCCGCAGCAGGGACTGGAGCAGGGATACAGTCCCGGAGCAGGGACTGGAGCAGGGATAAATTCCTGGAGCGGTGGCTGGAGAATGGAAACAGTCCCGGAACGGGGACTGGAGCAGGGATACAGTCCCGGAGCAGAGGCTGGAGCAGGAAACAGTCCCGGAACAGGAACTGGAGCAGGGATACAGTCCAGGAGCAGAGGCTGTTGCGTGGATACAGTCCCGGAACGGAGTCTGGAGCAGGGATTCAGTCCCAGAGCGGAGGCTGGAGCAGGGAAACAATCCCGGAACGGAGGCTGGAGCAGGGAAACAGTCTCGGAACAGAGGCTGGAGCAGGGAAACAGTCCCGGAGCGGAGTCTGGAACAGGGATACAGTCCTGGAACAGGGACTGGAGCAGGGAAACAGTCCCGGAGCGGAGGTTGTAGTGGGGATCCAGTCCCGGAACGGATGCTGGAGCCGGGAAACTGTCCTGGAGCGGGGACTGGAGCAGGGAAACAGTCCCGGAACGGGGACTGGAGCAGGGAAACAGTCCCGGTGCAGAGGCTGGAGCAGGGAAATAGTCCCAGAACGGGGACTGGAGCAGGGAAACAGTCCCGGAGAGGGGACTGGAGTGGGGAAACGGTCCTAGAACGGAGGCTGGAGCAGGGATACAGTCCTGCAGCAGGGGCTGGAGCAGGGAACCAGTCCCGGAATGGAGGCTGGAACAGGGATACAGTCCTGGAACAGGGACTGGAGCAGGAAAACAGTCCCGGAGCGTTGGCTGGAGCAGGGAAACAGTCCTGGAAAGGAGACTGTAGCAGGGAAACAGTCCCGGAACGGAGGCTGGAGCAGGGAAACAGTCCCGGAGCAGGGACTGGAGCAGGGAAACAGTTCCGGAGTGGAGACTGGAGCAGGGAAACTGTCCCGGAGCGGGGACTGGAGCAGTGAAACAGTCCCGGAGCCGAGGCTGGAGCAGGGAAACAATCCCGGAAAGGAGGCTGGAGCAGGGAAACAGTCTCGGAACAGAGGCTGGAGCAGGGAAACTGTCCTGGAGCGGGTACTGGAGCAGGGAAACAGTCCCTAAACGGAGACTGGAGCAGGGAAACAGTCCCGGAACAGGGACTGGAGCAAGGAAGCAGTCCCGGAGAGGGGACTGGAGTGGGGAAACAGTCCCGGAACGGAGGCTGGAGCAGGGATACAGTCCTGGGGCAGGGGCTGGAGCAGGGAATCTGTCCCGGAACGGGGGCTGGAGCAGGGATACAGTCCTGGAACAGGGACTAGAGCAGGGAAACAGTCCCGGAGCGGGGACTGTAGCAGGAAACAGTCCCGGAGCATTGGCTGGAGCAGGGAAACAGTCCCGGAACGGAGGCTGGATCAGGGAAACAGTCCCGGAATGGGGACTGGAGCAGGGAAACAGTCCTGGAGCGGCGGCTGGAGCAGGGAAACTGTCCTGGAACAGGGACTGGAGCAGGGAAACAGTCCCGGAACAGGAACTGGAGCAGGGATACAGTCTTGGAGCGGAGGCTGGAGCAGGGAAACAATCCCAGAACAGGGACTGGAGCAGGGAAACAGTCCCGGAGCGGAGGCTGGAGCAGGGAAACAGTCCTGGAGCGGCGGCTGGAGCAGGGAAACTGTCCTGGAACAGGGACTGGAGCAGGGAAACAGTCCCGGAGCAGGGACTGGAGCAGGGAAACAGTCCCGGAGCGGAGGCTGGAGCAGGGAAACAATCCCAGAACAGGGACTGGAGCAGGGAAACAATCCCGGAGCAGGGACTGGAGCAGGGATACAGTCCCGGAGGAGGGACTGGAGCAGGGATAAATTCCTGGAGCGGTGGCTGGAGAATGGAAACAGTCCCGGAACGGGGACTGGAGCAGGGATACAGTCCCGGAGCAGAGGCTGGAGCAGGAAACAGTCCCGGAACAGGAACTGGAGCAGGGATACAGTCCAGGAGCAGAGGCTGTTGCGTGGATACAGTCCCGGAACGGAGTCTGGAGCAGGGATTCAGTCCCAGAGCGGAGGCTGGAGCAGGGAAACAATCCCGGAACGGAGGCTGGAGCAGGGAAACAGTCTCGGAACAGAGGCTGGAGCAGGGAAACAGTCCCGGAGCGGAGTCTGGAACAGGGATACAGTCCTGGAACAGGGACTGGAGCAGGGAAACAGTCCCGGAGCGGAGGTTGTAGTGGGGATACAGTCCCGGAACGGATGCTGGAGCCGGGAAACTGTCCTGGAGCGGGGACTGGAGCAGGGAAACTGTCCCGGTGCAGAGGCTGGAGCAGGGAAACAGTCCCGGAACGGGGACTGGAGCAGGGAAACAGTCCCGGTGCAGAGGCTGGAGCAGGGAAATAGTCCCAGAACGGGGACTGGAGCAGGGAAACAGTCCCGGAGAGGGGACTGGAGTGGGGAAACGGTCCTAGAACGGAGGCTGGAGCAGGGATACAGTCCTGCAGCAGGGGCTGGAGCAGGGAACCAGTCCCGGAACGGAGGCTGGAACAGGGATACAATCCTGGAACAGGGACTGGAGCAGGAAAACAGTCCCGGAGCGTTGGCTGGAGCAGGGAAACAGTCCCGGAAAGGAGACTGTAGCAGGGAAACAGTCCCGGAACGGAGGCTGGAGCAAGGAAACTATCCCGGAGCAGGGACTGGAGCAGGGAAACAGTCCCGGAGTGGAGACTGGAGCAGGGAAACTGTCCCGGAGCGGGGACTGGAGCGGTGAAACTGTCCCAGAGAAGGGACTGGAGCAGGGAAACAGTCCCGGAACGGAGGCTGGAGTGGGGATACAGTCCCGGAGCGGAGGATGGAGCAGGGAAACAATTCCGGAACGGGGACTGGAGCAGGGAAACAGTCCCGGAGAGGGGACTGGAGCAGGGAAACAATCCCGGAACGGAGGCTGGAGCAGGGAAACAGTCTCGGAGAGGGGACTAGAGCAGGGAAACAGTCCCGGAACGGAGGCTGAAGTAGGGATACAGTCCCGGAGCGGTGGCTGGTGCGTGGATACAGTCCCGGAACGGGGACTGGAGCAGGGATACAGTCCCGGAGCGGAGGCTGGAGCAGGGAACCAGTCGCAGAGCGGGGACTGGAGCAGGGAAACAATCCTGGAACGGAGGCTGGAGCAGGGATACAGTCCGGGAGCAGGGACTGGAGCAGGGAAACAGTCCCGGAGCCGAGGCTGGAGCAGGGAAACAATCCCGGAAAGGAGGCTGGAGCAGGGAAACAGTCTCGGAACAGAGGCTGGAGCAGGGAAACAGTCCCTAAACGGAGACTGGAGCAGGGAAACTGTCCTGGAGCGGGGACTGGAGCAGGGAAACAGTCCCGGTGCAGAGGCTTGAGCAGGGAAACAGTCTCGGAACAGAGGCTGGAGCAGGGAAACAGTCCCTAAACGGAGACTGGAGCAGGGAAACAGTCCCGGAACAGGGACTGGAGCAAGGAAGCAGTCCCGGAGAGGGGACTGGAGTGGGGAAACAGTCCCGGAACAGGGACTGGAGCAAGGAAGCAGTCCCGGAGAGGGGACTGGAGTGGGGAAACAGTCCCGGAACGGAGGCTGGAGCAGGGATACAGTCCCGGAACAGGGACTGGAGCAAGGAAGCAGTCCCGGAGAGGGGACTGGAGTGGGGAAACAGTCCCGGAACGGAGGCTGGAGCAGGGATACAGTCCTGGGGCAGGGGCTGGAGCAGGGAACCTGTCCCGGAACGGAGGCTGGAGCAGGGATACAGTCCTGGAACAGGGACTAGAGCAGGGAAACAGTCCCGGAGCGGGGACTGGAGCAGGAAACAGTCCCGGAGCATTGGCTGGAGCAGGGAAACAGTCCTGGGGCAGGGGCTGGAGCAGGGAACCTGTCCCGGAACGGGGGCTGGAGCAGGGATACAGTCCTGGAACAGGGACTAGAGCAGGGAAACAGTCCCGGAACGGAGGCTGGAGCAGGGAAACAGTCCTGGAACATGGACTGGAGCAGGGAAACAGTCCCGGAACGGAGGCTGGATCAGGGAAACAGTCCCGGAATGGGGACTGGAGCAGGGAAACAGTCCCGGAGCAGGGACTGGAGCAGGGATAAATTCCCGCAGCGGTGGCTGGAGCATGGAAACAGTCCCGGAACAGGAACTGGAGCAGGGAAACAGTCCCGGAGCAAAGGCTGGTGCGTGGATACAATCCCGGAACGGAGACTGGAGCAGGGATACAGTCCCGGAGCGGAGGCTGGTGCAGGGAAACAGTCACAGAGCGGGGACTGGTGCAGGGAAAGAATCCCGGAACGGAGGCGGGAGCAGGGATACAGTCCTGGAGCGGTGGCTGGAGCGGGGAAACAGTCCCGGAGTGGGGACTGGAGCGGGGAAACAGCCCCGGAACGCGGTCTGGAGCGGGGAAACAGTCCCGGAGCGGGGTCTGGAGCCGGGAAACAGTCCCGGAACGGAGTCTGGAACAGGGATACAGTCCTGGAACAGAGACTGGAGCAGGGAAACAGTCCCGGAACGGAGGTTGTAGTGGGGATACAGTCCCAGAATGGAGGCTGGAGCCGGGAAACTGTCCTGGAGCGGGGACTGGAGCAGGGAAACAGACCCGTCCCAGGACTGGAGCAGGGAAACAGTCCCGGGACGTCGGCTGGAGCAGGTATACACTCCCGGAGCAGGGTCTGGAGCAGGGAAACAGTCCCGGAACATGAACTGGAGCAGGGATACAGTCCCGGAACGGGGACTGGAGCAGGGATACAGTCCCGGAGCAGAGGCTGGAGCAGGAAACAGTCCCGGAACAGGAACTGGAGCAGGGATACAGTCCAGGAGCAGAGGCTGGTGCGTGGATACAGTCCCGGAACGGAGTCTGGAGCAGGGATTCAGTCCCAGAGCGGAGGCTGGAGCAGGGAAACAATTCCGGAACGGAGGCTGGAGCAGGGAAACAGTCTCGGAACAGAGGCTGGAGCAGGGAAACAGTCCCGGAACGGAGGTTGTAGTGGGGATACAATCCCGGAACGGATGCTGGAGCCGGGAAACTGTCCTGGAGCGGGGACTGGAGCAGGGAAACTGTCCCGGTGCAGAGGCTGGAGCAGGGAAACAGTCCCGGAACGGGGACTGGAGCAGGGAAACAGTCCCGGTGCAGAGGCTGGAGCAGGGAAATAGTCCCAGAACGGGGACTGGAGCAGGGAAACAGTCCCGGAGAGGGGACTGGAGCGGGGAAACGGTCCTAGAACGGAGGCTGGAGCAGGGATACAGTCCTGCCGCAGGGACTGGAGCAGGGAAATAGTCCCAGAACGGGGACTGGAGCAGGGAAACAGTCCCGGAGAGGGGACTGGAGTGGGGAAACGGTCCTAGAACGGAGGCTGGAACAGGGATACAGTCCTGGAACAGGGACTGGAGCAGGAAAACAGTCCCGGAGTGTTGGCTGGAGCAGGGAAACAGTCCCGGAAAGGAGACTGTAGCAGGGAAACAGTCCCGGAACGGAGGCTGGAGCAAGGAAACTATCCCGGAGCAGGGACTGGAGCAGGGAAACAGTCCCGGAGTGGAGACTGGAGCAGGGAAACTGTCCCGGAGCGGGGACTGGAGCGGTGAAACTGTCCCGGAGAAGGGACTGGTGCAGGGAAACAGTCCCGGAGCGGAGGCTGGAGCAGGGAAACAATCCCGGAACAGGGACTGGAGCAGGGAAACAGTCCCGGAGTAGGGACTGGAGCAGAGAAACAGTCCCGGAACGGAGGCTGGAGCAGGGAAACAGTCTCGGAGAGGGGACTAGAGCAGGGAAACACTCCCGGAACGGAGGCTGAAGTAGGGATACAGTCCCGGAGCGGTGGCTGGTGCGTGGATACAGTCCCGGAACGGGGACTGGAGCAGGGAAACAGTCCCGGAGCCGAGGCTGGAGCAGGGAAACAATCCCGGAAAGGAGGCTGGAGCAGGGAAACAGTCTCGGAACAGAGGCTGGAGCAGGGAAACTGTCCTGGAGCGGGTACTGGAGCAAGGAAACAGTCCCTAAACGGAGACTGGAGCAGGGAAACATTCCCGGAACAGGGACTGGAGCAAGGAAGCAGTCCCGGAGAGGGGACTGCAGTGGGGAAACAGTCCCGGAACGGAGGCTGGAGCAGGGATACAGTCCTGGGGCAGGGGCTGGAGCAGGGAACCTGTCCCGGAACGGGGGCTGGAGCAGGGATACAGTCCTGGAACAGGGACTAGAGCAGGGAAACAGTCCCGGAACGGAGGCTGGAGCAGGGAAACAGTCCTGGAACATGGACTGGAGCAGGGAAACAGTCCCGGAACGGAGGCTGGATCAGGGAAACAGTCCCGGAATGGGGACTGGAGCAGGGAAACAGTCCCGGAGCGGGGACTGGAGCAAGGAAACAGTCCCGGAGCGGAGGCTGGAGCAGGGAAACAGTCCTGGAGCGGCGGCTGGAGCAGGGAAACTGTCCTGGAACAGGGACTGGAGCAGGGAAACAGTCCCGGAACAGGAACTGGAGCAGGGATACAGACTTGGAGCGGAGGCTGGAGCAGGGAAACAGTCTCGGAGCAGGGACTGGATCAGGGATACATTCCCGGACCAGAGTCTGGAGCAGGGAAACAGTCCCGGAACGGGGACTGGAGCAGTGAAACAGTCCCTGACCGGATGCTGCAGCTGGGACACAGTCCCGGAGCAGAGGCTGGAGGAGGGAAACAGTCTCGGAGTGGGGACTGGAGCAGGGAAACGGTCTCGGAGTGGGGACTGGAGCAGGGAAACAGTCCCGGAGCAGAGGCTGGAACAGGGAAACAGGCCCGGAACGGGGACTGGAGCAGGAAACATTCCCGGAACGGGGACAGGAGCAGGGAAACAGTCCCGGAGCAGAGGCTTGAGCAGGGAACCAGTCCCAGAAAGGAGGGTGGAGCAGGGAAACAATCCCGGCACTGGGTTTGGAGCAGGGAAACAGTCCCGGAACGGGGACTGGAGCAGGGAAACAGTCCCGGAGGAGGGACTGGAGCAGGGAAACAGACCCGGAACGGGGACTGGAGCAGGGAAACATTCCCGGAACGGGAACTGGAGCAGGGAAACAGTCCCGGAACGGGGACTGGAGCAGGGAAACAGTCCCGGAGCAGGGACTGGAGAAGTGAAACAGTCCCGGAACGGGGACTGGAGTAGTGAAACAGTCCCGGAACGGGGACTGGAGCAGGGAAACAGTCCGGAGCAGGGACTGGAGCAGGGAAACAGTCCCGGAACGGAGGCTGGAGCAGGGAAACAATTCCGGAACGGGGACTGGAGCAGGGAAACAGTCCCGGAGAGAGGACTGGAGCAGGGAAACAATCCCGGAACGGAGGCTGGAGCAGGGAAACAGTCTCGGAGAGGGGACTAGAGCAGGGAAACAGTCCCGGAACGGAGGCTGAAGTAGGGATACAGTCCCGGAGCGGTGGCTGGTGCGTGGATAAAGTCCCGGAACGGGGACTGGAGCAGGGAAACAGTCCCGGAGCCGAGGCTGGAGCAGGGAAACAATCCCGGAAAGGAGGCTGGAGCAGGGAAACAGTCTCGGAACAGAGGTTGGAGCAGGGAAACTGTCCTGGAGCGGGTACTGGAGCAGGGAAACAGTCCCGGTGCAGAGGCTGGAGCAGGGAAACAGTCCCTAAACGGAGACTGGAGCAGGGAAACAGTCCCGGAACAGGGACTGGAGCAAGGAAGCAGTCCCGGAGAGGGGACTGGAGTGGGGAAACAGTCCCGGAACGGAGGCTGGAGCAGGGATACAGTCCTGGGGCAGGGGCTGGAGCAGGGAACCTGTCCCGGAACGGAGGATGGAACAGGGAAACAATCCCGGCACTGGGTTTGGAGCAGGGAAACAGTCCCGGAATGGGGACTGGAGCAGGGAAACAGTCCCGGAATGGGGACTGGAGCAGGGAAACAGTCCCGGAGGAGGGACTGGAGCAGGGAAACAGTCCCGGAACGGGGACTGGAGCAGGGAAACATTCCCGGAACGGGAACTGGAGCAGGGAAACAGTCCCGGAACGGGGACTGGAGCAGGGAAACAGTCCCGGAGCAGGGACTGGAGAAGTGAAACAGTCCCGGAACGGGGACTGGAGTAGTGAAACAGTCCCGGAACGGGGACTGGAGCAGGGAAACTGTCCCGGAACAGGGACTGGAGCGGGGAAACAGTCCCTGAACGGACGCTGGAGCAGGGAAACAGTCCCGAAATGGAGGCTGGAGCAGGAAAACAGTCCCAGAGCGGAGGCTGGAGCAGGGAAACTGTCCCGGAGCAGGGACTGGAGCAGGGAAACAGTCCTGGAGCGGGGACTGGAGCAGGGAAACAGTCCCGGAGCAGGGACTGGAGAGGGAAACAATCCTGGAGCGGGGACTGGAGCAGGGAAACAGTCCCGGAGCAGGGACTGGAGTAGTGAAACAGTCCCGGAACGGGGACTGGAGCAGGGAAACAGTCCCGGAGGGGGCACTGGAGCAGTGAAAAAATCCCGGAGCGGGGACTGGAAAAGGGAAACAGTCCCGGAGCGGAGGCTGGAGCAGGGAAACAGTCCCGGAACGGGGACTGGAGCAGGGAAACAGTCCCTGAGCGGATGCTGCAGCTGGGAAACAGTCCCGGAGCAGAGGCTGGAGCAGGGAAACAGTCTCGGAGTGGGGACTGGAGCAGAGAAACGGTCTCGGAGTGGGGACTGGAGCAGGGAAACAGTCCCAGAACGGGGACTGTAGCAGGGAAACAGTCCCGGAGCAGAGGCTGGAACAGGGAAACAGGCCGGGAACGGGGAATGGAGCAGGGAAACATTCCCGGAACGGGGACACGAGCAGGGAAACAGTCCCGGAGCAGAGGCTGGAGCAGGGAACCAGTCCCGGAACAGAGACTGGAGCAAGGAAACAGTCCCGGAAAGGCGACTGGAGCGGGGATATAGTCTTGGAACGGACACTGTAGCAGGGAAACAGTCCCGGAGCGGGGACTGGAGCAGGGAAACAGTCCCGGAGCGGGGACAGGAGCAGGGAAACAGTCCCGGAACGGGGACTGGAGCAGGGAAATAGTCCCGGAGCGGAGACTGGAGCAGGAAATAGTCCCGGAACGGAGACTGGAGCAGGAAACAGTCCCGGAACGGAGGCTGGAGCAGGGAAACAGTCCTGGAGCAAGGACTGGAGCAGGGAAACAGTCCCAGAACGGAGACTGTAGCAGGGAACCAGTCCCGGAGCCGAGGCTGGAGCAGGGAACCAGTCCCGGTGCAGGGACTGGAGCAGGGATACAGTCCCGGAGTGGAGACTGGAGCAGGGATACAGTCCCGGAGCAGGGACTGGAGCAGGGAAACAGTCCCGGAGCAGAGGCTGGAGCAGGGAAACAGTCACGGAACGGAGGGTGGAGCAGGGAAACAGTCCCGGCACGGGGTCTGGAGCAGGGAAACAGTCCCGGAACGGGGACTGGAGCAGGGAAACAGTCCCGGAGCAGGGACTGGAGCAGGGATACAGTCCCAGAGCGGAGGCTGGAGCAGGGAAACAGTCCCGGAGGAGGGACTGGAGCAGGGAAACAGTCCTAGAACGGGGACTGGAGCAGGGAAACAGTCCCGGAACGGGGACTGGAGCAGGGAAACAGTCCCGGAGCAGCGACTGGAGCAGGGATCAAGTCCTGGAGCGGAGGCTGGAGCATGGAAACAGTCCCGGAACGGGGACTGGAGCAGGAAACAGTCCCGGAACGGGGAGTGGGGCAGGGATACAGTCCCGGAGCGGGGACAGGAGCAGGGAAATAGTCCCGGAGTGGAGACTGGAGCAGGAAACAGTCCCGGAACGGGGACTGGAGCAGGAAACAGTCCCGGAACGGGGAGTGGGGCAGGGATACATTCCCGGAGCGGGGACTGGAGCAGGGAAACAGTCCTGGAGCAGAGGCTGGAGCAGACAAACAGTCCCGGAATGGAGCGTGGAGCAGGGAAACAGTCCCGGCACTGGGTTTGGAGCAGGGAAACAGTCCCGGAACGGGGACTGGAGCAGGGAAACAGTCCCGGAGGAGGGACTGGAGCAGGGAAACAGTCCTAGAACGGGGACTGGAGCAGGGAAACAGTCCCGGAACTGGGTTTGGAGCAGGGAAACAGTCCCGGAACGGGGACTGGAGCAGGGAAACAGTCCCGGAGTGGAGACTGGAGCAGGGAAAGTGTCCCGGAGAGGGG
The DNA here is from genome assembly GCF_037043375.1 of Chiloscyllium plagiosum. Classification (NCBI taxonomy): domain Eukaryota; kingdom Metazoa; phylum Chordata; class Chondrichthyes; order Orectolobiformes; family Hemiscylliidae; genus Chiloscyllium; species Chiloscyllium plagiosum. The sequence goes on along the minus strand of NW_028270163.1, from coordinate 56,751,994 downwards.
ACTGGAGCAGTGAAACAATCCCGGAGCGGGGACTGGAGCAGGGAAACAGTCCCGGAGCGGAGGCTGGAGCAGGGAAACAGTCCCAGAACGGGGACTGGAGCAGGGAAACAGTCCCTGAGCGGATGCTGCAGCTGGGAAACAGTCCCGGAGGAGAGGCTGGAGCAGGGAAACAGTCCCAGAACGGGGACTGGAGCAGTGAAACAGTCCCTGAGCGGATGCTGCAGCTGGGAAACAGTCCCGGAGGAGAGGCTGGAGCAGGGAAACAGTCCCAGAACGGGGACTGGAGCAGTGAAACAGTCCCGGTGCAGATGCTGCAGCTGGGAAACAGTCCCGGAGGAGAGGCTGGAGCAGGGAAACAGTCCCAGAACGGGGACTGGAGCAGTGAAACAGTCCCGGTGCAGATGCTGCAGCTGGGAAACAGTCCCGGAGCAGAGGCTGGAGCAGGGAAACAGTCTCGGAGTGGGGACTGGAGCAGGGAAACGGTCTCGGAGTGGGGACTGGAGCAGGGAAACAGTCCCAGAGCAGAGGCTGGAACAGGGAAACAGGCCCGTAGCGGGGACTGGAGCAGGGAAACATTCCCGGAACGGGGACAGGAGCAGGGAAACAGTACCGGAGCAGAGGCTTGAGCAGGGAACCAGTCCCGGAACGGAGGGTGGAGCAGGGAAACAATCCCGGCACTGGGTTTGGAGCAGGGAAACAGTCCCGGAACGGGGACTGGAGCAGGGAAACAGTCCCGGAGGAGGGACTGGAGCAGGGAAACAGTCCCGGAACGGGGACTGGAGCAGGGAAACATTTCCGGAACGGGAACTGGAGCAGGGAAACAGTCCCGGAACGGAGGGTGGAGCAGGGAAACAATCCCGGCACTGGGTTTGGAGCAGGGAAACAGTCCCGGAACGGGGACTGGAGCAGGGAAACAGTCCCGGAGGAGGGACTGGAGCAGGGAAACAGTCCCGGAATGGGGACTGGAGCAGGGAAACATTTCCGGAACGGGAACTGGAGCAGGGAAACAGTCCCGGAACGGGGACTGGAGCAGGGAAACAGCACCGGAGCAGGGACTGGAGTAGTGAAACAGTCCCGGAGCAGAGGCTGGAGCAGGGAACCAGTCCCGGAACAGAGACTGGAGCAGGGAAACAGTCCCGGAGCAGGGACTGGAGCAGGGATATAGTCTCGGAATGGAGGCTGAGGCAGGGAAACAGTCCCGGAACGGAGGCTGGAGCAGGGAAACAGTCCCGGAGCAGAGGCTGGAGCAGGGAAACAGTCCCGGAGCAGGGACTGGAGCAGGGATCACGTCCTGGAGCGGAGGCTGGAGCAGGGATACAGTCCCGGAGTGGAGACTGGAGCAGGGATACATTCCCGGAGCGGGGACTGGAGCAGGGAAACAGTCCCAGAACGGGGACTGGAGCAGGAAACAGTCCCGGAATGGAGGCTGGAGCAGGGAAACAGTCCTGGAGCAAGGACTGGAGCAAGGAAACAGTCCCAGAGCGGAGACTGTAGCAGGGATCCAGTCCCGGAACGGAAGCTGGAGCAGGGAAACAGTCCCGGAATGGAGCGTGGAGCAGGGAAACAGTCCCGGCACGGGGTTTGGAGCAGGGAAACAGTCCCGGAACGGGGACTGGAGCAGGGAAACAGTCCCGGAACGGGGACTGGAGCAGGGAAACAGTCCCGGAGGAGGGACTGGAGCAGGGAAACAGTCCTAGAACGGGGACTGGAGCAGGGAAACAGTCCCGGAACTGGGTTTGGAGCAGGGAAACAGTCCCGGAACGGGGACTGGAGCAGGGAAACAGTCCCGGAGGAGGGACTGGAGCAGGGAAACAGTCCCGGAACGGGGACTGGAGCAGGGAAACATTTCCGGAACGGGAACTGGAGCAGAGAAACAGTTCCGGAACGGGGACTGGAGCAGGGAAACAGTCCCGGAGCGGGGACTGGAGCAGGGATCACGTCCTGGAGCGGAGGCTGGAGCGGGGAATCAGTCCCGGAGCAGGGACTGGAGCAGGGAAACAATCCCGGTGCGGAGGCCGTAGCAGGGAAACAGTCCCTGAATGGACGCTGGAGCAGGGAAACAGTCCCGAAATGGAGGCTGGAGCAGGAAAACAGTCCCAGAGCGGAGGCTGGAGCAGGGAAACTGTCCCGGAGCAGGGACTGGAGCAGGGAAACAGTCCTGGAGCGGGGACTGGAGCAGGGAAACAGTCCCGGAGCAGGGACTGGAGCAGGGAAACAGTCCCTGAGCGGATGCTGCAGCTGGGAAACAGTCCCGGAACGGGGACTGGAGTAGTGAAACAGTCCCGGAACGGGGACTGGAGTAGTGAAACAGTCCCGGAACGGGGACTGGAGCAGGGAAACAGTCCCGGAGCGGGGACTGGAGCAGGGAAACAGTCCTGGAGCGGAGGCTGGAGCAGGGAAACAGTCCCGGAGGAGGGACTGGAGCAGGGAAACAGTCCCGGAGCGGAGGCTGGAGCAGGGAAACAGTCCCGGAACGGGGACTGGAGCAGTGAAACAGTCCCTGAGCGGATGCTGCAGCTGGGAAACAGTCCCGGAGCAGAGGCTGGAGCAGGGAAACAGGCCGGGAACGGGGACTGGAGCAGGGAAACATTCCCGGAACGGGGACTGTAGCAGGGAAACAGTCCCAGAGCAGAGGCTGGAGCAGGGAAACGGTCTCGGAGTGGGGACTGGAGCAGGGAAACAGTCCCAGAACGGGGACACGAGCAGGGAAACAGTCCCGGAGCAGAGGCTGGAGCAGGGAACCAGTCCCGGAACAGGGACTGGAGCAAGGAAACAGTCCCGGAGAGGCGACTGGAGCGGGGATATAGTCTCGGAACGGAGACTGTAGCAGGGAAACAGTCCCGGAGCAGAGGCTGGAACAGGGAAACAGGCCGGGAACGGGGACTGGAGCAGGGAAACATTCCCGGAACGGGGACACGAGCAGGGAAACAGTCCCGGAGCAGAGGCTGGAGCAGGGAACCAGTCCCGGAACAGGGACTGGAGCAAGGAAACAGTCCCGGAGAGGCGACTGGAGCGGGGATATAGTCTCGGAACGGAGACTGTAGCAGGGAAACAGTCCCGGAGCGGGGACTGGAGCAGGGAAACAGTCCCGGAACGGAGGCTGAGGCAGGGAAACAGTCCCGGAGCGGAGGCTGGAGCAGGGAAACAGTCCCGGAGCAGGGACTGGAGCAGGGATCACGTCCTGGAGCGGAGGCTGGAGCAGGGAACCAGTCCCGGTGCAGGGACTGGAGCAGGGATACAGTCCCGGAGCGGGGACTGGAGCAGGGAAACAGTCCCGGAGCGGGGACTGGAACAGGGACACAGTCCCGGAGCAGAGGCTGGAGCAGGGAACCAGTCCCGGAACGGAGGGTGGAGCAGGGAAACAGTCCCGGAACAGGGACTGGAGCAGGGAAACAGTCCCGGAACGGGGACTGGAGCAGGGAAACAGTCCCGGAGCAGGGACTGGAGCAGGGAAACAGGCCGGGAACGGGGACTGGAGCAGGGAAACATTCCCGGAGCGGGGACTGGAGCAGGGAACCAGTCCCGGAACGGAGGGTGGAGCAGGGAAACAGTCCCGGAACAGGGACTGGAGCAGGGAAACAGTCCCGGAACGGGGACTGGAGCAGGGAAACAGTCCCGGAACAGGGACTGGAGCAGGGAAACAGTCCCGGAACGGGGACTGGAGCAGGGAAACAGTCCCGGAGCGGAGGCTGGAGCAGGGAAACAGTCCCGGAGCAGCGACTGGAGCAGGGATCAAGTCCTGGAGCGGAGGCTGGAGCATGGAAACAGTCCCGGAACGGGGAGTGGAGCAGGGATACGGTCCCGGAGCGGGGACAGGAGCAGGGAAACAGTCCCAGAGCGGAGACTGTAGCAGGGAACCAGTCCCGGTGCAGGGACTGGAGCAGGGATACAGTCCCGGAGTGGAGACTGGAGCAGGGATACAGTCCCGGAGCGGGGACTGGAGCAGGGAAACAGTCCCGGAACGGGGAGTGGAGCAGGGAAACAGTCCCGGAACGGGGACTGGAGCAGGGAAACAGTCCCGGAGGAGGGACTGGAGCAGGGAAACAGTCCTAGAACGGGGACTGGAGCAGGGAAACAGTCCCGGAACTGGGTTTGGAGCAGGGAAACAGTCCCGGAGCAGGGACTGGAGTAGTGAAACAGTCCTGGAACGGGGACTGGAGTAGTAAAACAATCCCGGAACGGGGACTGGAGCAGGGAAACAGTCCCGGAGCAGAGGCTCGTGCGTGGGTACAGTCCCGGAACGGAGACTGGAGCAGGGATACAGTCCCGGAACGGAGGCTGGAGCAGGGAAACAGTCGCAGAGCGGGGACTGGTGCAGGGAAACAATCCTGGAACGGTGGCGGGAGCAGGGATACAGTCCTGGAGCAGGGACTGGAGCAGGGAAACAGTCCCGGAACGGAGGTTGTAGTAGGGATACAGTCCCAGAACGGAGGCAGTAGCCGGGAAACTGTCCTGGAGTGGGGACTGGAGCAGGGAAACAGTCCCGGAACGGGGGCTGGTGCAGGGAAACTGTCCTGGAGTGGGGACTGGAGCAGGGAAACAGTCCCGGAAGGGGGACTGGTGCAGGGAAACTGTCCTGGAGCGGGGACTGGAGCAGGGAAACAGTCCCAGAACAGGGACTGGAGCAGGGAAACAGTCCCGGAGAGGGGACTGGAGTGGGGAAACAGTCCCAGAATGGAGGCTGGAGCAGGGAAACAGTCCCAGAACAGGGACTGGAGCAGGGAAACAGTCCCGGAGTGGAGACTGGAGCAGGGAAACTGTCCCGGAGCGGGGTCTGGAGCAGTGAAACAATCCCGGAGCGGGGACTGGAGCAGGGAAACAGTCCCTGAGCGGATGCTGCAGCTGGGAAACAGTCCCGGAGCAGAGGCTGGAGCAGGGAAACAGTCTCGGAGTGGGGACTGGAGCAGGGAAACGGTCTCGGAGTGGGGACTGGAGCAGGGAAACAGTCCCAGAACGGGGACTGTAGCAGGGAAACAGTCCCGGAGCAGAGGCTGGAACAGGGAAACAGACCCGGAACGGGGACTGGAGCAGGGAAACATTCCCGGAACGGGGACAGGAGCAGGGAAACAGTCCCGGAGCAGAGGCTAGAGCAGGGAACCAGTCCCGGAACGGAGGGTGGAGCAGGGAAACAATCCCGGCACTGGGTTAGGAGCAGGGAAACAGTCCCGGAGGAGGGACTGGAGCAGGGAAACAGTCCCGGAACGGGGACTGGAGCAGGGAAACAGTCCCGGAACGGGGACTGGAGTAGTGAAACAGTCCCGGAACGGGGACTGGAGCAGGGAAACAGTTCCGGAACGGGGACTGGAGCAGGGAAACAGTCCGGAGCAGGGACTGGAGCAGGGAAACTGTCCCGGAACGGGGACTGGAGCGGGGAATCCGTCCCGGAGCAGGGACTGGAGCAGGGAAACAATCCCGGTGCGGAGGCCGGAGCAGGGAAACAGTCCCTGACCGGAGGCTGGAGCAGGGAAACTGTCCCGAAATGGAGGCTGGAGCAGGAAAACAGTCCCAGAGCGGAGGCTGGAGCAGGGAAACAGTCCCGGAACGGAGGTTGTAGTGGGGATACAGTCCCAGAACGGAGGCAGGAGCCGGGAAACTGTCCTGGAGTGGGGACTGGAGCAGGGAAACAGTCCCGGAACGGGGGCTGGTGCAGGGAAACTGTCCTGGAGCGGGGACTGGAGCAGGGAAACAGTCCCGGTGCAGATGCTGCAGCTGGGAAACAGTCCCGGAGCAGAGGCTGGAACAGGGAAACAGACCCGGAACGGGGACAGGAGCAGGGAAACAGTCCCGGAGCAGAGGCTTGAGCAGGGAGCCAGTCCCGGAACGGAGGGTGGAGCAGGGAAACAATCCCGGCACTGGGTTAGGAGCAGGGAAACAGTCCCGGAACGGGGACTGGAGCAGGGAAACAGTCCCGGAGGAGGGACTGGAGCAGGGAAACAGTCCTGGAACGGGGACTGGAGCAGGGAAACAGTCCCGGAACGGGGACTGGAGTAGTCAAACAGTCCCGGAACGGGGACTGGAGCAGGGAAACAGTCCCGGAGCAGGGACTGGAGCAGGGAAACTGTCCCGGAACGGGGACTGGAGCGGGGAATCAGTCCCGGAGCAGGGACTGGAGCAGGGAAACAATCCCGGTGCGGAGGCCGGAGCAGGGAAACAGTCCCTGAACGGAGGCTGGAGCAGGGAAACTGTCCCGAAATGGAGGCTGGAGCAGGAAAACAGTCCCAGAGCGGAGGCTGGAGCAGGGAAACTGACCCGAAATGGAGGCTGGAGCAGGGAAACAGTCCCGGAACGGAGGTTGTAGTGGGGATACAGTCCCAGAACGGAGGCAGGAGCCGGGAAACTGTCCTGGAGTGGGGACTGGAGCAGGGAAACAGTCCCGGAACGGGGGCTGGTGCAGGGAAACTGTCCCGGAGCGGGGACTGGAGCAGGGAAACAGTCCCGGAGCGGGGACTGGAGCAGGGAAACAGTCCCGGTGCAGAGGCTGGAGCAGGGAAACAGTCTCGGAGTGGGGACTGGAGCAGGGAAACGGTCTCGGAGTGGGGACTGGAGCAGGGAAACAGTCCCAGAACGGGGACTGTAGCAGGGAAACAGTCCCGGAGCAGAGGCTGGAACAGGGAAACAGACCCGGAACGGGGACTGGAGCAGGGAAACATTCCCGGAACGGGGACAGGAGCAGGGAAACAGTCCCGGAGCAGAGGCTGGAGCAGGGAACCAGTCCCGGAACGGAGGGTGGAGCAGGGAAATAATCCCGGCACTGGGTTAGGAGCAGGGAAACAGTCCCGGAACGGGGACTGGAGCAGGGAAACAGTCCCGGAGGAGGGACTGGAGCAGGGAAACAGTCCCGGAACGGGGACTGGAGCAGGGAAACAGTCCCGGAACGGGGACTGGAGTAGTGAAACAGTCCCGGAACGGGGACTGGAGCAGGGAAACAGTCCGGAGCAGGGACTGGAGCAGGGAAACTGTCCCGGAACGGGGACTGGAGCGGGGAAACAGTCCCGGAACGGGGACTGGAGCAGGGAAACAGTCCCGGAACGGGGGCTGGTGCAGGGAAACTGTCCTGGAGCGGGGACTGGAGCAGGGAAACAGTCCCGGTGCAGATGCTGCAGCTGGGAAACAGTCCCGGAGCAGAGGCTGGAACAGGGAAACAGTCCCGGAACGGGGACTGGAGCAGGGAAACATTCCCGGAGCAGAGGCTGGAGCAGGGAGCCAGTCCCGGAACGGAGGGTGGAGCAGGGAAACAATCCCGGCACTGGGTTAGGAGCAGGGAAACAGTCCCGGAACGGGGACTGGAGCAGGGAAACAGTCCCGGAGGAGGGACTGGAGCAGGGAAACAGTCCCGGAACGGGGACTGGAGCAGGGAAACAGTCCCGGAACGGGGACTGGAGTAGTGAAACAGTCCCGGAACGGGGACTGGATCAGGGAAACAGTTCCGGAACGGGGACTGGAGCAGGGAAACAGTCCGGAGCAGGGACTGGAGCAGGGAAACTGTCCCGGAACGGGGACTGGAGCGGGGAATCAGTCCCGGAGCAGGGACTGGAGCAGGGAAACAATCCCGGTGCGGAGGCCGGAGCAGGGAAACAGTCCCGAAATGGAGGCTGGAGCAGGAAAACAGTCCCTGAACGGAGGCTGGAGCAGGGAAACAGTTCCGGAACGGGGACTGGAGCAGGGAAACAGTCCGGAGCAGGGACTGGAGCAGGGAAACTGTCCCGGAACGGGGACTGGAGCGGGGAAACAGTCCCGGAACGGGGACTGGAGCAGGGAAACAGTCCCGGAACGGGGACTGGTGCAGGGAAACTGTCCCTGAACGGAGGCTGGAGCAGGGAAACTGTCCCGAAATGGAGGCTGGAGCAGGAAAACAGTCCCAGAGCGGAGGCTGGAGCAGGGAAACAGTCCCGGAACGGAGGTTGTAGTGGGGATACAGTCCCAGAACGGAGGCAGGAGCCGGGAAACTGTCCTGGAGTGGGGACTGGAGCAGGGAAACAGTCCCGGAACGGGGACTGGTGCAGGGAAACTGTCCTGGAGCAGGGACTGGAGCAGGGAAACAGTCCCGGTGCAGATGCTGCAGCTGGGAAACAGTCCCGGAGAGGGGACTGGAGCAGGGAAACAGTCCCGGAGCAGAGGCTGGAGCAGGGAAACAGTCCCGGAACGGGGACTGGAGCAGGGAAACAGTCCCGGAACGGGGACTGGAGTAGTGAAACAGTCCCGGAACGGGGACTGGAGCAGGGAAACAGTCCCGGAACGGGGACTGGAGCAGGGAAACAGTCCCGGAACGGGGACTGGAGTAGTGAAACAGTCCCGGAACGGGGACTGGTGCAGGGAAACTGTCCTGGAGCAGGGACTGGAGCAGGGAAACAGTCCCGGTGCAGATGCTGCATCTGGGAAACAGTCCCGGAGAGGGGACTGGAGCAGGGAAACAGTCCCGGAGCAGAGGCTGGAGCAGGGAAACAGTCCCGGAACGGGGACTGGAGCAGGGAAACAGTCCCGGAACGGGGACTGGAGTAGTGAAACAGTCCCGGAACGGGGACTGGAGCAGGGAAACAGTCCCGGAACGGGGACTGGAGCGGGGAATCAGTCCCGGAGCAGGGACTGGAGCAGGGAAACAATCCCGGTGCGGAGGCCGGAGCAGGGAAACAGTCCCTGAACGGAGGCTGGAGCAGGGAAACTGTCCCGAAATGGAGGCTGGAGCAGGAAAACAGTCCCAGAGCGGAGGCTGGAGCAGGGAAACAGTCCCGGAACGGAGGTTGTAGTGGGGATACAGTCCCAGAACGGAGGCAGGAGCCGGGAAACTGTCCTGGAGTGGGGACTGGAGCAGGGAAACAGTCCCGGAACGGGGACTGGTGCAGGGAAACTGTCCTGGAGCGGGGACTGGAGCAGGGAAACAGTCCCGGTGCAGATGCTGGAGCAGGGAAACAGTCCCGGAGCGGGGACTGGAGCAGGGAAACAGTCCCGGAACGGGGACTGGTGCAGGGAAACAGTCCCGGAGCGGGGACTGGAGCAGTGAAACAATCCCGGAGCGGGGACTGGCGCAGGGAAACAGTCCCGGAGTGGAGACTGGAGCAGGGAAACAGTCCCGGAGTGGAGACTGGAGCAGTGAAACAATCCCGGAGCGGGGACTGGCGCAGGGAAACAGTCCCGGAGTGGAGACTGGAGCTGGGAAACAGTCCCGGAGCAGAGGCTGGAGCAGGGAAACAGTCTCGGAGTGGGGACTGGAGCAGGGAAACGGTCTCGGAGTGGGGACTGGAGCAGGGAAACAGTCCCAGAACGGGGACTGTAGCAGGGAAACAGTCCCGGAGCAGAGGCTGGAACAGGGAAACAGACCCGGAACGGGGACTGGAGCAGGGAAACATTCCCGGAACGGGGACAGGAGCAGGGAAACAGTCCCGGAGCAGAGGCTGGAGCAGGGAACCAGTCCCGGAACGGAGGGTGGAGCAGGGAAATAATCCCGGCACTGGGTTAGGAGCAGGGAAACAGTCCCGGAACGGGGACTGGAGCAGGGAAACAGTCCCGGAGGAGGGACTGGAGCAGGGAAACAGTCCCGGAACGGGGACTGGAGCAGGGAAACAGTCCCGGAACGGGGACTGGAGTAGTGAAACAGTCCCGGAACGGGGACTGGAGCAGGGAAACAGTTCCGGAACGGGGACTGGAGCAGGGAAACAGTCCGGAGCAGGGACTGGAGCAGGGAAACTGTCCCGGAACGGGGACTGGAGCGGGGAAACAGTCCCGGAACGGGGACTGGAGCAGGGAAACAGTCCCGGAACGGGGACTGGTGCAGGGAAACTGTCCTGGAGCGGGGACTGGAGCAGGGAAACAGTCCCGGAGCAGAGGCTGGAACAGGGAAACAGACCCGGAACGGGGACTGGAGCAGGGAAACATTCCCGGAGCAGAGGCTGGAGCATGGAGCCAGTCCCGGAACGGAGGGTGGAGCAGGGAAACAATCCCGGCACTGGGTTAGGAGCAGGGAAACAGTCCCGGAACGGGGACTGGAGCAGGGAAACAGTCCCGGAGGAGGGACTGGAGCAGGGAAACAGTCCCGGAACGGGGACTGGAGCAGGGAAACAGTCCCGGAACGGGGACTGGAGTAGTGAAACAGTCCCGGAACGGGGACTGGATCAGGGAAACAGTTCCGGAACGGGGACTGGAGCAGGGAAACAGTCCGGAGCAGGGACTGGAGCAGGGAAACTGTCCCGGAACGGGGACTGGAGCGGGGAATCAGTCCCGGAGCAGGGACTGGAGCAGGGAAACAATCCCGGTGCGGAGGCCGGAGCAGGGAAACAGTCCCGAAATGGAGGCTGGAGCAGGAAAACAGTCCCTGAACGGAGGCTGGAGCAGGGAAACTGTCCCGAAATGGAGGCTGGAGCAGGAAAACAGTCCCAGAGCGGAGGCTGGAGCAGGGAAACAGTCCCGGAACGGAGGTTGTAGTGGGGATACAGTCCCAGAACGGAGGCAGGAGCCGGGAAACTGTCCTGGAGTGGGGACTGGAGCAGGGAAACAG